>NC_090933.1:153320235-153958249 GCF_040938575.1 Ambystoma mexicanum
TCCCGCTCCAGAGTGGCTGCGTTAGGCCTGAGGAGAAACGCCAGGCTGGGGGTGTTAAACCAGCGGTGGTTAGTTAGAGTGCTGGGGAGTGAGCGGTGGATGTTGATATGAGAACAGTTATACCGAATGGTGTCATAGTATCCCTGTGTTCTATTTGAGTGGTGGTGTAAAGAGGAGAGTAGGCGTGGGGTGGGTATGATATATGTTCATTCAAATTTACGCATATCAATGCATATTATGTACGTCATGCAGTTGAAGCAGTCATGAACACATTCGCGCGTGCATAGTTCGTCTTGCGTGCTCTAGTCAATCCCTCATTTTCAGTGTGCTTCGTGCATGCTCTCATGTATTCCAAATGCATGCACTCCCGTCGTCCCCGCGAATGCACTCCAGTCTGTCTATGCGTTCATCAGGTCTGCACGCTCGTCCGGTCTGCTCTACACAGGCGTCGGCTTCATGCAGGCATCTGTTCTACACAGGCATCCGCTCTACACAGGCATCCGCACCACACAGGCATCCGCATCACACTGCTATCTGCTCCATACCGGCATCCGCATCAGATGGTTGGGTTTTAGGGAAAGAGCCAGGTTTTCAGTAGTTTGCGGAAGGCCGTTAAGTCCTGAGTTAGGCGGATGTGGGGTGGGAGCGAGTTCCACAGGGTTGGGGCTAGGGCTGAGAAAGATGCTCCGCCTACTGTATGCTTTTCCTTTATGTTCCCCTACCCTATCCACATGCAATATTCCTAAACCTCTTTCTGTTGTTTCTATCACCCCCTACCTATCCACAACCTCTCCCTAAACCTCTTCCCCCCTGTGGCTGCCTCGTGGTGCCTGTGTATAACCAGATCAGGACCTGCATTCCAGGGAGGAGTCAACTACATTTGGCTTCCGTGGCTAGGAAGGAGTTGTGTGATACTCCAGGGGTGTGACACTATCCCTGCTCCACTGGCATGCGTGATGGTGTAGTATTGTAGGACTCTGCTATCTCCTGCTAATTTACCTCATTTGAATACACTATCTCCACAATCACTGCCCTCTATGGTATATATTACCACTATCTATCGGCCACCTGGTCCGGTAAGGTCATCTTCTTCTTCTTCCTCTGATCATTCTATCGTCTTTACCTCAATCTCCACTCCTGCTTCTTCCACACTCTCTCCATGTGCTGCAACTATTACTAATTGCACGTTTCCCTCCGTCAAACTCCCTGACTACATCTCTGACCTGTACCACTCTCTCGGCTCCTATGCTGAACTCACCATTCCATCCACTGAAGAATCCTTCACTAACATTAACACTGCTCTTTATGCTCCCTTTTCCTCTCACTACGCTCTTACTACACTCACTACAAAATCTTCCCCTCAACTGCCCTGGAAGACACCTCTCATCTGCATCCTGTAAACAACAATGCGGAAACACCTTCAAACTTGGCAAAGTTCAAGTCACTCCTCTGATCTCCAACTCTATATCACTGTTCTTCAAAACTATTCCTGTACTGTTGACTCGGCCAAACGTGACATCTATCTCTCTCTTAGTTTGACTCAATTCCCCGTACTAGGCTCCTCCAGAAATCATGCAACTCGATTCTCTCACCTCTAAACCCACTGCCATCTCCTCTACTCTTTCTTCAAATGTTCATGCTCTCTACTTTGTATCTAAAATAAATGTCTAGCATTCACAATACCTTTGCTAACCTCCTTTCATCCCCTCCTGCTGATCACTTTTGTCCACCACTCCTACCATCCTCTCCCGCTACTACATCTTAATTTACCCCCACCAACCCTATTGAGATTATTGGCCTTACCCTCAAGGCAAATCCACCCTGTGCCCCATTGACCCACTCTCCCCTGTCAGGGGTCAGAAGTGAGAGGTGGACATAAAGTGGTAATATTCTCAACATCAGCCATTTTTTTAACAGAAAGGGGTTTGGATGAAGGCCTAACTTTCCCTAGTGTCCCTTCCTGTGAAACTAAAACTAAAGCAGGCTGACCTTGTGTCAAACTAAATCTGACCCTCACACTAACATAAACAATCAAACAATGCAAGGTAACTGTTTCCAACGTCAGATCAACAAGCGTTTGCAAAAACGTAAACATATAACTTCAACCAAAACAATCTTTGTGTCTAGGGGTTGGATGCCTTCCCATGGATTATTACAGGAAAATTGTTCAAAATGTTCTGTTTCAAGAAAAGTCTCTTGAAGGCAATGCAAATGTCTCTTTTACCTAATACCTCCTCAGGATAGCAGAACAAATGTCTCTTCCACAGCCCTGGTTGGAATATAACAAAGAGGAAGTCTCTCCCCGTCTTTCAGGGTAGCAAAAAAGAATCTCTTTACCACAACACTGGTTGGAATATGTCAAAGGAAAGTCTTTCCTACTTTTCAGGATGGTTAAACAAATGTCTTTTCTCCAATATTGAATAATGTATGGCAAAAGGCAAGTCTTTTCAAATTCTTTGGTTGACAAAATGTTCAATAGAAACAACAACTTAATATGATGACGTTTCTCTTCAACACACCAGTTCAACGTATGTTTCCTAGTATACTCTCCTGCCAGGAAAATTCTCATCTGAAACTCTTGATATCCTGGTTTACTTTCCTGCCAGCAAATCTCCCTTTTGGCTCACACACATCCCCTGGTGTACTCTCCTGCCAGATATCTCCTTACAAAAAGGTTCACTACCTGATGCTCTCATCAGGTCTCTCTGCAAGATTCACATTCCTCTTAGTTATTACACAAATATACTTCTTCCTCTTTGTTATATTCCAACCAGGGCTGTGGAAGAGACATTTGTTCTGCTATCCTGAGGAAGTACTTCTTCCATAATATTCCTTTGTTGACTTCAGGTAGTACTTGTCCCAACTTCCCCCATATTGACATCCCATTAAGAAGGGTTTGTTCAAGCTCTGTCTGTCAACATTTTTTTACAATGGGCCTCATTACGACCCTGGTGGCCGTGGTATGAACGATGCTGGTAAGGTACCGGCACTGCTCATACCGGGCTGCCACATTACGAGTTTGCTCGCAGGTGGCGGTATGCATTTTTGGTCTGGCCAGACGTGCATACCAGCACCTGTGAGCAGACCAGGATCCTATCAACAGAGCCATTATTAATGGGTCCATTGTTAGCATCCTTCCCATTCCCATTGAGACCTATGGGGGCTCAAATGGGAATGGGGACGTACCGGGTCCTGAAAATGGGATGTACTGGGCTTCCAAATGTCTGAATGGCCCAGTAAATCCCATTTTTTGGGACACGGACCTGAGTTTGGGGTAGCCATGCTGCTAAAAACGACTTCGCTACCTCCAAACTCGTAATGAGGCCCAATGTCTCTTAGCTCTTGGCAATGCTTGTTCCAGGTTTCCCCCAACTGACATGTCATGTCAGCTGAATTGTACAGTGTTTGCCTCTTTTTTTTATCTCTTACAATGTCTTTTGGCTTATGGCAATGCTGGTTCATTGTCCACCCCACCCCCCACTGATATCTCATGTCAGAATTGTACCAAGTTTGCCCATTGGTATTGTCTTTTGGCTTAGGCAATGCAGGTTCCAGGTTTCCCCCAATTGACATCTCCTATGAGGATAATTGTATCATGTTTTCCCTTTGGTTGCTTTCGGTAATGTCTTTTGGCTTATGCCAATGCTTCTTCCAGGTTTCCCCCAACTGAAATCTTATATCAGGAGAATTGTACCATATTTGCCACCGTTGTTCTTTCAGTTATGTCTTTTGGCCTAGGCAATGCTGGTTCCAGGTTTCCCCCAACTGACATCTCATATCAGGTGAATTGTACCATATTTGCCTTTTCCTTTCAATTCTATTTAGTCAGTATTCAAAACTGCTTCACAAATATTCTTTAACATGTTCGTAACACCCCGGGGCCCACTGCTCATTAACGTTGACTCACCGATTCACTATGCAGCAGCTGCAAGGAGCTTTCACTGGGCAACCTTCTTGGCAGAGTCTTGTTTGGATCCCGCGTTGGCTTCTGAGTCCTTCACAGCCAGAGCCAGTGCAGATCTGCAGGACTTCATCACCCCTGACCCCGCTGCACACTGTTCACCTGAACTTCACCAGAGTTCCAATTCTTCGGTCTGAACGCCTTCAGTCTGCTGCCGGCAGACATTTTCTGCTATCCTCATGGCTCTTTTCTGTGAGTTTGCCTCTGCCTTTGGACTCGCTTCCCGATCCGCGCACTCTGCACTTCTCCTCTCTCATTCCTTGATCTGTCAGCTGCAGGTGATTTCCAGATTTAAATGTCCCGTGCAGCTGACTTGGATCCTGACAACTAGACTGCACATCGCACTTGGTGTCACATTGTCTCCACATTGGCTCCTTACTCCTCTTCCTCATCTCTGAACTTGAGGCGTTCTGGGACTTGGAATCCAAGGAAGATCCAAATGATTCCAAGTTACATTGTTGGACAGTTTTATGGAGACAGCAATTGTCATACACACTAGATGTTGGATATGTTCTAGGCTTATCAGGTTCACATGAAGACTGAATAGGGTTTTGTTTGAACAAAGTAGTTTTTAGAGTTTTATAATGAAATAGTTCTGAATAACGACAACATGCATCAAAAACTCTGGGATTAAGGGATTTTCCTCAATAAAAAGACTCGCTTCTCTCCTTTCCTGCTGGAGTCACCACTCTTCCCTGACAACCATCTCCTCCGATGTGGTCCACCCTCAGAATTCCACCCCCAGGGTCAGGATCAGGTGGTGACTGCCTTCCCCTGGCCACACAGGAAGAGGAGACTTTAGGCTGGGGATCAGTGATGACTCTGCAGGAGCCATCACACCCCACACATTGTGAAGCACATAGCTCCCTGTGTTGCTCCACATCTTTTCCCTTCTCACCTCCTCTCTTGACAATGCCACTTTTCCCTAATCATATATCTACTGTCATCCCTCTCCTTAAGAAACCTGGTCTAGATCCTTATAGTTCTAACAACATTTGCCCTATCTCTCTTTTAACACACCATTAAAAATTCTAGAGTAAGTAGTATTCAACTGACTCACTGAGTTCCTTGATACACACAATGTCTGCATTCTACCGAGAAAGCTCACCTCAATACCTGCCGCTTCATCTCTTCCTCTCAGCATGCAAACCTTTAATCTATTCTTTTTCTTCTTCACCTCTCTGCTTTCTTTGATAGTGTCAACCATTCTAACCTTCTCTCAACATCATCTCTCCTTGGCATACAGCATCTCTGCTTGGCAAAAGAAATGAGGACCTGGCTTGGTTTGCGTCATACTAACACCTTGGGTAGCTCCTACACTAACTATGTTGACGATAACCAAATCCTCCTACCCATCTCAGGCACCTATGATACGGACTCCAACACACTGGGCAAAGCCTATCAAACTATTCAGGCCACGATGGCCTTGCATTCTTTATGCCTAAATGACGACAAGACCGAGCTGCTTCTTTTTGGATCAAAAACTCTCTTAAAGAATCCTGACGGAGCATACACGTCTTTAATCATCGACGGTATCACCATCACTGTCTCCAAAGAAGTTAAATCCTTGGGGCTTTATTTGGACTCCTTCCTATCATTAACTAGACATGTAAATGCAATTGCCTCATCTGCGGCCTATACTCCTTAATGCCTGCAGAGCCTTCCTTTCCACAGACAGTTGCGTCACAATTGCAAGAGCTCTCATTGTCTCCAGACTAGACTTTTCTAATGCCTTTTTTTGCAGGATCTGCCACCTTTAACATTAAGAGGTTACAGATCATACAAAACAATGCGCACAGAGTAACCTTGAACATTCCAAAAAAGACCACAAATCGCGGGCAAGTCAACATATTCACTGTTTGCTCATTTGTGAGTGCATTCTGTTTAACATCATCACCTTCACTCGCAAATGCCTTTCAAACAGAGCACTGAGATACTTGTCAAGAAAATATACTTAGACAGGGGTACTAAAAATCCTAGCCACAGACAGAAAACATAGCCTGGTTTCTCTTTCTGTGGCAGCCATGTCTGGTCACTTTTTTTTTCAATGGCCGCCATTGAAAGAGAGAAGGGACTAGATGTAGTCCCTTCTACCCTTTCATGGTGGCCATTTTCTTTGTTTACCATGGCTGCCACAGAAAGAGAAAACAGACTATATTTTCTGTCCGTGGCTGGCATTTTTTTAAATGTTTTTTTCGATCGTGAAACACAATGCGTCTCACAGCTGAAAACATTAGTACCCCTGTCTAACGGGCCATGGTACCATAGTCAATAAGCCCCTCGACTGCGGGCCATTACTGCATAAGGTAATGCCCCCAGGGCCATCGATAAGGACCTCGCTACGCTCAGCCCTGTAACTATGGGCTTCTGGGGTATTACCTAATGTGGTAATGGCCCCAGTCTCGGTGCTTATTGCCAAAATACAAGGCAAATTGAAAGCATGCAGAGAAGCCAAATAGTGCACACAGAGAGAAATTGTGTATATCAATAGCATTCATAGTGAGTGTTTACAGACACATGATACATTATAGAGTAAGGTAAGTAAGCAAACCACATAACCAAATGCATTATTATATTACATTCTAAACATGAAAATGCAACTCAAGAAAGTCAGGAAACTGCTACGAAACCCATCATAAAAGATGTGTATTTGCAAGCTTTATTTGCTCAGTTACAACATAATGTACAAATAATCAAATGGAAAATAACTCAGCCCAAAAATATACACTCCTATTTAGGAAATACCCAATTTACCGTAAAATTGACAAAAAAAGTACACTCATTAGGTGGACAGAGTAAGGTGTCTTCTCTAGAGCTATTGAGTAGAAGAGAGGAGAATGTGACATTGAGGGAGAAATCAGAAATATTAATGAAAGATCTTGACAGTGCATTATTGCAAATGGAACAATTGAAGAGTCAGTTAGCTTGCTGTTTATATGCTAAGAATAAGTGCATGAAGTAACGACTCTGCCAGCAGAAGGATGCGTTTCTTTTTTTTCGTCATTCACATTTTATTGAAAGTAATAATGAGAAGACAACAATAAACAAATAACATGTCCTCTTTTGTACAAAACATCTTCCAGAGAATGACTATTCATCAATGACAAATCCTCACTTATTTCAAAGGAAGGCTGTAAGATAATGAAAATGCAATACAAGTACTTGCATACTCTATTATGGTTATGTAAGTACTCTTATATTAATGTAAAGAATATCAAATCCTAAGGTTTGTGCTGTACTCCTGGATATTCATTCTGGCTAACAGATTTCATGAATTGGCCCTTCTCTTTCAGATATTGTGGTATCTCCCCATTATGAGTAGTCTCAATTTTGTACATCGCCGCCATGAACCATATCTTGGCACACCATTCCCTTATATCAGGGGCGATTGGGGTTTCCCAATTGTGGGCTACTACAACCCGTGCTGAAACCAAAAGGTGAGTTATCAATTTAGAGGTTGCTGCTCCTAATTGGTATTGCCCCTCTTGATCCTTACCGCCAACCGCACTATCAAAGGTTCGGCAGGCAAATCAACTCCAGTAATCCTCTTGATCTGTGTGTACCTGGAGTATTAGTACATCTCCAACAACTGGACGGTATAGTTGGATTCATCTTATGAAGCTATGTAGGAGTGTGGTACCATTTATATAGTATGTTACAGCTGTTCTCTTTCAGTTGCACACATCTGGATGATTTCCCTGCTCGTGAACATATATTACACCATGCCAACATCGAGCCATATAAGAATGTGGAGGTTTGAAATGACACGCATTTAACCCTTTGTATAGCGAGGACACCTTTCGAGTCATGGGGTCACCTAGGAACACATCTTCAAACTGTGTGGGTTGCCTCTTGGCCTGCTTTGCAACTTTAGCATTAGCTTTCCAATGCCTGAGTTGAATATAGCCATATCTATCTGCATCTCCAACCATAAACGTTTGCTTACATTTATCAACTATCAACGGCTGTGCCCCCTTAAATAGTTGGCCTAGTCTCACTGGTCACCCCTCCATCCATCAGGTAAATCGTCCCATTTGTTGTCGCAGGGGAAAATACAAGGTGTGCCAAATCCGTGGAAGAGGAGAAGGTAGTTCCTGAGTACCTATGTGCTGCCCTATCCCAATAATCCAATGTTGTTTTGGTAGTTGGGAGTAATCGAATCCTTCCCTTTCTTGCTGCTGTGGGGTGCCAGCACCACTCATGTTGCAGAACGCCTACCCTAGCTTTTTCAATGTCTATTGCCAATTGCTGGCTGCACTACCACTGTTTGTTGCCTTTATTATTTATTTATTATTATTTATCTGTTTCTCCTTGGCTCCGCACTCTCCACTTCTCCCCCTTTCCATGCACTTTTTCCCTCCCCCATGCACTTGCGCGTTCTCAATGTCACTTGGCCTAGTAAGATCGTTGTTTTGTTCTCCCCTGTTACCCTCCCTCGCCTTTTCGCGCTCTGAAACATGAGCACGATAGAAATAAAATATCAATATCACTAACATATCCAATGCTTCGGAGCCTGATCAGCCCTCTGACTATCCAAGAGGGGAGAGATTTGTACTGCATATAAATAACTGTATAGACCTGGAACCCCCAAGCTGCCCCTCTCCTTAGCCATCATCAATGTGTGTCTGGAAACCCTGGGAAGCCTCTTAGCCCAGATACATTTGAAAATGTGAGTCTGGAGGTCATGCATTACCATATTTGGGATACGAATTGGAAGCCCCTGGAAAATATATTGGAATTTTGGCAACAAAGTCATTTTAATTGCTGCTATCCTCGCCATGCATGAGATATCCGATTTACTCCATCTACTCAAATCAGATTTGAGGACGGATATTATTCCAGCAATGTTAGTGGAATATAACCGATCACATTAGGGCGGAAGATGGGCCCCCAAGTATATTAGGCTTTCTGATGTCCATTGAAGAGCAAAGGCGTCCTTCAACCGGCACACAGTGCAGGGTCACTCTGATATATTAAATATAACGGACTTCATAAAATGGATATTAAACCTAGAGGACTCAATGAAGAGATCCAACAGGGAGACTACATGGGACAGCGCGGACTGTGAGTCCTGCATAATGAAGAGGAGGTAATAGACACCATATGTTGATATCCAGCCATTTCGATTTCCCAAATATTTTTGGAGGACTGTACTATAAATGGCAATAGCTTCATGGGTAGTGTTAATAAAGGCGGGGATAGTGGGCACCTATGACTGGTCACTCTTGACAAGGCCAGCGGGGCGGGCAGAAATGGCTCTGTTCAATTTAGTTCTTGTAGTTGGATGTAGGAACACCCTTTTGATAAAAATAGGCTCAAAACCAAACCCTTGCAACACCTCGAATAGATGGGTCCAGTCTACTCTATCTAAAGCCTTTTCAGTGTCAACCGACGGAACTGTCAGTTCATGATTCCCCTCTGCTGCTCATTCTATCACATTTATGTCTCTACTAATATTATCCTGGCTCTTCCGGCCCAGGATAAACCCCGCCTGGTCCTTCTGAATGATCCCAGGGAGAATACTCGCCAATCTGATTGCCAGGATCTTGGAGTAAATTCGGGTGTTATAAATTAGGATTGCTATCGGACTATACAAGGCACTATTCGTAACATCTTTACCTGATTTTCCCAATAAAGTCAGTAAAGATTCTCTCATCGTTAGTGTGACCTCACCTGTTCCAACAAAGCTATTGAAAAGAGTGACTAGTTGTGGGATTAACACTTCTGAAAGCATCTTATAAAAGGCAGTGGAGAAAACCATCCGGGCTAGAAGCATTGCTATTTGGAAGGGAATGAATGACCTGAAAACCTCCTCCGCCATCATCGAGATTTCCAACCTCTGTTTGTCCACCTCTCAAATTGTAGGGAGATGTGCCATTCGGATAAAGTCCCTTTGAGTAGAACTATCTAGGTCATCTGCCCCAGACAGATCTGAGTAATACTGGGTTAGGATGTTCGTTTAGATGGTTCATCGACGTGTAATCAATCCTCATTATACGTAAACCTTGTAATTGTGTAACTAGCTTGTTGTGCCAGCAACCTATATGCCAAAATGTGTGAGGCTTTATTAGAGACACTAAAATAGAACTGTTTGGTTGGTAGCATTTTGTGGGAAACGTATGCTGTCCATAATAGCTTCATTTCTGACCGAGCCACCTGCAATTGTCGGTATGTCCTTTGTGACCTATCACTTTTATATTGAATATCCAATCCTTGCACCCTTTTTCCCACTTTCAATCTTTGGACTGTTAGCATTCGTTTCCTCACAACTGCTAGGCTAATGAGTTCTCCTCCCATTGTAGGTTTAAAGGCCTCACAAACAGTCATAATCGGAATGCAATTGGTCATGTTTTCTTGGAAGTGTAATTATAATTATATAAAGAGCTTTCCTTGGAAATCGATGCACAGTAGACACAGTAGCCCACATCTGCTAAGAGTGAGTAATTCACTTTCCACACGGTAGCCTTCCTCGCATGTGATGTAAATGTGTCTAGCTGAATCGCTACAGGGGCGTGGTCTGAAACAACGACCAATTTGATGGTGGATGTTGTGAAGGCCGGTAGGAGTGCTCTATGGAAAAGAAAATAATCTACCCGGGGAAAAAACATGGATGTATATGAGAGAAATCTCCAAATATCTATAAGCTGCCGATTGACTATTGCCCATTTAAGTGAAACCGATTTAGTCAAATCTGTCACTGCCCCATGCCCTGACCTATCCATCACCCTGTCCAGAACCACATTAAAATAATCTGCCACAGCCAGATCTCCCTTCTGAAATTGAGCAATACAGGGAAACATTGCGGACATAAAATGCCTCTTGATTTTGATTAGGGCCATATATTGAGAACAGGGTCAAGTCCCTTTCCCCCAGTTGTATATGAATGCCCATAAACATCCTTTGGCTATCTTTCATTTCCCCCACCTTCTTGAAATTCAAGGTGTGATTAATCCGTATCGCCACTCCTGCCCTCTTATGCAGTGGTGAGGCAAAATACTGATATGGGAAATATCTAGAACGCGATCGTGGCCAATCTTCCTTCAGGAGGTGTGTCTCTCAAAGAAATGCTGCTATATCAGCTTTCAGAGCCACCAGTTTAGCTGACACACGTTTCTGCTTCTCAGGATAATTAAGGCCCTGTCAATTCAATGATACAATTTTGAGACCATTCTTTAGAATCCCATACACCCCATTCCTCCCAAATGTCATGTCTCATAGATCTGTAATGCGGTGGCAAGAAGTCTCTGGAGCCCACATTGTTTCCCAAAAGCCCCGGCCCCTTTTCACACTAGCCACCCTAAACCTTTATTCTTATGTACCATAAAAAGCAACTTATATTCTTGTATCCTAGGTTTGTAACCATTGATTGAACAATTATTGTCTTGCATAAATGCCCTGGAGATCAGCCCTGTTCTGGGTGTACATTAGGTTAAAAGAAAACCCTAAGTATAGGTGGGTACTCCTGATACCCTGCCTATATCTCAAAGCTTAACATAACCGCAACTTTATGGAACTTTAACAGTTTAAACGATTGGGAGACACATGAGGTCATTAATAGACACTTCAAGCAATCGCATACCCTTGTTCGATCTTAGTGCTGGCAAGGAATATGGACTAGATCAGCTCTTTCATGCAGGCTCTTCATGGTCTCCACTCCTCTTACTTTTGTTCAGCGAGGGTCTCCTAGACCAGTCTCTTCTAGGGACATAGTGTTCAGAGCATTCAGGGCACTGCAGTTCCTCACTCGGAATGTGAAGACCCTCAATTGTTGCTTGGAAGGTAGTGAACTGATGCTGCACCCCATCACATTTAAACATAATTTGAAATGGGTAGACCCATCTGTATTGTATTTCCTTACCCGCAAACCATTGTGTCATTAGTTTCATCTGTCAGCACTTCTGATGGTTCCTTTTGCCAAATCTTGAAATAGTGTAGGAGTGCTGCCCCTGAATGATATCTGATGCAGTGATCTGATCTTCTTTAATATCTGCTCTTTAGCTTTGAAAAAATGTACCCACGTGAGGACATCTGGGAGAAGATTCTGTCGTTGTTGGAAGTTAGATAAGACTCTATGTGTTTGGTCAAATATAAGATCCAAGTCTGTGGCATGCCCTAGTATCTTGATGAACAGGACCTGGACGTAGACCTACAGCTCTGGATCCGTAACTTCTTGAGGAATTGCCCTTATCTGAATGTAATTCTGATGGGAGCCGTTCTCAATGTTCTTCATCTTCTCATCAAAAGAGGTCCGGTACATTTCTAAAGCTGCAACCATCTGCTCCAACTGGTCATATTTCTTTGCATGATCACAAAAGGTATTTTCGAGGTCACCTAATCTATGCTCAGCATGCTGCATGTTAGCAGCTAATTCCATGAAGCAGCTAATTCCCTGAAACAGTTGAGCTATGTCAGCTTTTGTAGCTGGCTGTGAGTGTAGCTTGGCTCCCGCTACTTTCTCAAGGTTGGGCAGGCTGGTTGGGGTGGGCTTAGCTGACTGAAGTAGGTCTTTGATCGATGTCCCAGTCTTGTCCTTTTGTTTATGAGCCTTCATGTTGCTCCCTTCAGATTTTTGCAATATGGAAAGCCAGCAAAATGGCTTACTGATGAAAGTCATTATATTGAAAACTTACATTCCACTTCACCCCACTCAGCGTAGGCTGGTGTTCACGAAGACCCCCTTTGCTTGATTACCTCCTTGGGAACACTCTCTCTTGTTTTGGGTCTTTTGATTTGGGTGTACAGGGGGGGTGCCTACAAGTGTTGACAGTGCTTGGGCGCTGGTGTGACAAATTGCCTCCCTCCACAGCAGTGCTGGCCTCTTCCTGCTACTTGTGTCCCGCTGTTGAGGTGTGATGACACCCCAGATCAGGCCCCCACTGCTGGCGCAAATGTAACAATGCGGGTCCTGTCCGAAGTCTGCTCACCATTCACTGAGGTGCCTTCGCTATTTCTTTGGGTTGCCAGAGCAGGCTCTCCATCTCTGGTGCCTCTGGTTAGCGGACAGCAATGGCGGGAAACGTGTTCCTTGGTAGGACCTGTTCTTTATGCTCATCTGTTGCCCCGCGTAGTATGAGAAACGGCCTGATCTTCTGCTGACTCTCCTATCAGCTTCAGTGTGCTGCCAGCTGGGTCCAGGAGCTTAATTTACAAGCCATCTTGCGTCACCATGCTGCAGTGCATTGAGCCATTCTCCATGGCCACCAGTCCTATCGCTCCGAAATTCTAACCATAGCCACTACGAGTGTCTTTCTCGCAAAGCCTATCGTAGCAGGAGCACCACTGTTGCTTTTGTTCCAATGAAGCTGCGTGTTGTCTGGTAGGACTGCAGAGCTCTCAGGTCTTACGACTCCTTCAGCCTCCTGCCAGGCTGCATGGATGCATTTTATGCTCTTGTAAGAGCAGCAGGCTGCTTTTCAACGATTTGAAGACAAAGTGAATGGTCCTTCACTTGCCTGGTAAGAGGGGTCCTTTAAATTAAGGCTTTTGATAGAAGGGCAATGCATTGAGCAGGTGGATACCTTTGTGCATCTGGGCATCAAATTCTCTGGAAATGGCAGTTTGGGTAGCCAGGAGGAGAGGGCTATTTGATTTTGACCTGATTTTGAGTCATTTGCATAGCACAATTGGCTTTCTTTGTGGTCTTCGCCCCATTTGAGCAAATATAGAGAGGTAATGGGAGATCTGTTGTCCCATAGCAGCAGTCAGGAGTTGAAATGGTGCTCCCATGTTTGTTCCCTATTGCAGGAGTAGGATTTTGCAGAGCTTTGGCAACATCCACAACCAATAGTTGCCAGCACTAAGCGCATTCTTCCTCTTAGATTTGAATCTGCATTGAGAGAAAAGGCAAACATAGCTGGTTATGGGACCAACCCTTTGATTCAGTATTAGTCCATTCAAGTGGATTCTGGCTTCGAAAAGCATTTAGACCTTTTTCACCAAAGTATCTTCGGGCCCTATGCATTAAATTCCAGTTAGGAATTCTTCCGCTGCAGGATCGTCTGTTGGTATTGCGCAGGGGTAGCTCTAATCTATGCCCTGTATGTCAGCTCCACCGTGAGAACCCAGCACCTTTTCTCTTTTTATGCCCTTTTTACAATGAACACAGGGCCCGCTTTCTTAAGCCCATTTTGAGGTTGAATGCTATCCAACATCTTAAGGATGCTCTGGCCCTTTGTAAATCTATATCTAGCAGGTTGAGCATGTGTGCAGTGTCCTCATACAGGCATAAGGCCTGTGCCAAAAGAGCCAGGGCTCTTAATTTGTTAACCCAGAGCACAGACGTAATTGCTGCCCACAATCCCATGTAGGTACATGCTTTCATTGCAAGGTCCCTAGCGAGTTTAGTTATTGGCAGACATGGGTACTTGTAGTACATTCTGTTTTCTTGTTATCGCTTGGACTGCTTTTTTAGCTTTATAGTGTATGTTCTTGATGAATGGCTATGGGAATAACTTATTTTGGACTAACTTGGCAGGAACTAGAATTGATATAATATGGTGTACAGTTATAATGATTTTTTTTAGTATACTTAGGATGTTCTAATTCGTGAGTTGGTTGTTCTTTTGATTTTACATGATGCAGTGAAGTGTTTGGATGACTATTTATTTTGGTACACATGCAGTGTCTCATGATTGTTGATTTCATTATTTCACTTCGTTCTTTGTAATCCCAAGGACTTTGTTGTTGATCAAAGTGGAATTTGTATTTATATTTTATACTTTAATTGTTCATCATTGTTTTATGTATGTACTTTCAGGGCTGCAACCGAATTAACATTTTAACTGATTGACTGAAACAACCGTTCATCATCCTTAAATCTTTGCTAAAGGAGTTACAAAACACACAAGACAATTAGAGCATTCAAGTCTTGTCGGGCTTGTGTTATTGAATCTGGGGAACAACTTGAACAATGGAAACCACAAATTATTTTTGAAATGGAAAACAATGGCAAATTAAGACAAGAAATTAAAAAAAAATAAGTTGGGTTCTGAATCATCAGCTTAAATTCTGAGGCAGATAAGTTTCATGTAATAAGGTTGACTCTCTTCTATTCCTGGAACTGCCTCTCCACTGCCCAGAACTTCCCAGAAAAACTTGAGTGGATCTGGTACACCTGGCCTTAATCAAGGCATGGAGTGCACCTCCAAATAGCACCCAAACAGACAGGAAGAGCTGAGATCTCGGTCTGACACATATTAAACCTTCCAATGAGAGGAGGAGGGAATGGCCACTTTGTATATCAGGAGTGGATAGAAGAGGAAATATAAGCCCTCCCAAATAGAGAATCAGGGCAGAAATGTATCAAAATTCATTTAAGAGAACAAGAATTAAAACATATGATCCATGTGGCAGGGTCTATGACTGGTCCCAGCCAGGGGGAGCAGGGACCCATCCCAACCTGGGGCAGTCGGCCTACCAGGGCAGAAGTGGAGCCGGCCCTGTTCCAGAGTCCGGGAATGGGAGTTGGTGGGCAGTCCTTAAAAAACCCTCACATACCTTTTCTGGCCAGAGTTCTCTCTTTTGCATTTCAGGACCTCGGGTATCAGAAGTCACAGCAGAAAATCAAGAACAAAGTGAACCGAAGGAACGAGAGGCAGCGCACAACACAAGCAGTACCACGATATGAGGTAGAAATTCTAAGTTGAAAGGAAAAGTAGACAACTCTCTGCAACCAAGAGAACCCAAAACTCAGGACCCGCAAAACATCACGGAAGCAGCAGACCTACCTGCGCAGGGATAGTCGGTGGGGCTGACAAGGGATTTTGAGTTCCTACACCTGTGTTTCTGTAGATTTGCCCTCAGTTGAGCATTGGAACCAATGAAAAGGGGGTGAGTGATGGAACAAGGACGTGTGACGAATCTGCACAATTTGTCCATTCTCCCCAGGGGGGAGCCACTCCCTTTGAGGATAGGGAGGTGAGCCCGCTCAGCAAGATCCTGCCCAGGGGTCTGGGCAAGTGCAACCTCACTGGGAGTGTCTGCCCTGTCGGGGACAAGGACTCCCATTCTGATAAGGAACTCCCGGTCCAGAGAACATTATCTGCCTGCATGGGAATTGGAAAGGCTATTGTTACTTCTGTTTTGAATACTTCTGAATCCACTAAGCAGTGATATTTCTTCAATCTCTTTGGTTTCAGGTAATGATGGATCTCGCCTGAACTCCACAGTCAAAGAGGAAATACAGACCCCTTTTGTTTCGGATGACGTATGTAAGACCAAGAGGGACTTTGAATCGAAAAGAAACTCCTGCGCCGTGGAAAGAGAGAATCCTACTCAGTGGTGATCCTCTGACGGGAAGACATTCTGGGGGGTGAAGTCTTGCTAGACAGTGGAACCAGCAACAAAGTGCTCATAAGACGCCAGAAGTCTGGCATCCTGACTGTCCGAGAAGTCAAGTTCGAAGAGAGACAGGGATGGTAGAGCGACCATCTTGTCTGGTGGCGTGACCATAGAGAAGTTGTTATGGGCCTGGAGTACATCAACCGGTGCCGACTCCAGACTGCAAAGGAGAGCCCGGAAGCCCAAGTTCTGCATAAGAAGTACAGTGACCACCGAGCTGATCAGCGTAAAGGAAGCAAATGCTTCCAAGAATGTAATGCCATGGAAAAGGGCAAGCAGTATAATTGAAGGCTGGGAAAGCCATACGGGTTACAGGAACCAGATAAAACCTGAACTGTGACAAAGCAAAGCTACCAAAGAGCAAGAGGCCTTCAGACAGCCTGAATGATATTGAGAATCTTTAGTTTCCAAGGCTGTGAAAGTCACAAGGGTTACAGGAGCCAGATCAAACCTGAGGGGCAGCTCCTGCACTCTTCCGTCGCTCCTGAATATTTACCTTATGGAGTGGGAGCTACCCCATTTCTTTGACAGACCAGCACGATAACAATACAGGCTATCCCCACCCTCCCAGTCTGCCTAACATTGGGCATTGAACTTACACTAGCATTGAATGCATATGGTCATATACTCCTCCACACATTAGTTTCGGTGCTTCAAGTTACTGTGAGCACGTAGACCAAATGGCACTAAATAATGTTTGCCAGTTTGGGATTCAGCAGGCATTCCGGCCTTTCTCCTCTCCTTGTTTGAGAGGCACTGATTTTTTTCACCTTTACAATCCAGTCGCCCTCCTTCTTTCCCGGTATATAGCCCTTGACTTCATAGATTGGAACATAGATTGGATTGATCTCCACTGGGATGTTTCCTGACTTAAGTTAATGGGCTGCTTCCCACTTCAAGATGGTGGCCCTCAATCACCACAGTCCTTGTTGTGGCCAGTAATTACTGCTGGGCATTATTACCAGACAGTCTTTCCCGCGTCCGTGTTGTCCCTGATTGCATAGACTACCAAGGCAAAGGTGCACACGGAGCAGAAGTAGACATCGGTAAGAAGCCGCATGAACGAGCGCTCTATCCCTCATGCACTCGGCCCCGACTTTTGCAATTGTCTGCCTTTTCAAAAAGATTTATCTAAGGGTGACTGATCGTGTTCCCTTCTGTTCCCCTTGAGTCTCACATACAGTGCAGCACGGAGTCTCGGCTATCCTGCAGAGGACTTCTTGCATACAGCCTAAGACTTGTGCGAGGCTTGAGGCACAACTTTCAATGAGAATCAGAGTGCCTCTGACGCTGAGACCAGTAAGCCGACACTTTGTGGTTGAGACGCTAGATGGGCAGGCTCAGTTTCTTAACCCATTTATTTATTTGTTGTACTCTTGTACCCACAGCGCACCACCAAAGCTCCATTGGAGCACGGGCTGCCTCACGAACTAGCACTCCTCAAGAAAGCTGCATTGCTCTGAAATTCTGTCATGTAGGATAGGTATGTCTGCTTCCTAGGAGGCGATCCATTACTAGTAGTCCCACTTCTTTCTCTCATTCAGACTCCTAGTTTTCTACTAACTACTGTGGCCCCCATACCCATTTACTTTGCAAACTTGGAACTACATCCCAGATAGATGGATACCCATCTAGGCACCATGTTCAAGCAAAGGGAGGCCCATAACCCTCCCCCTCTAAGAAACAGTACCCCATGTAATACAGAGGGTAAGTTTACCCTGAAGGGTATGCCTTTTCACATCCCAATGGGGTTTTCCAATGCAAGCCCAGTCACCAAATGTTGATTGACGTCCTAACTTAAGTTATTGTATTTTTGGTGGAGGAAACTTGAGTCACTTTTTCTTTTTTGCACGAGGTGCATGTTTTAATAAATGATCACGGTGGTGCTGTGACTTCTTCACACCATGCAGTGATCTGATTTTACATTTTCTTGGTCCTCAGGGGTCCACATTCCATGACTCCCAGTCCTGACAAAGGCGGAGTACAAACCATCCAACTGCTGAAATGTACAGCCAGCTATTGAACACCTTCTTTAGATGCAACAGTGTGGCAGCACAGTCCTAATTTCTCTAACTCTGCCCTAAGCAGACCCCTGTCCCATGACTAGGTCTGTAAGGTATTTGAGAGGAGTAGTTAAGCTAGCTAGGGCTTTAGTGAGAGGAGTTAGAGGCCAATTTAAACACCAACCCACCTAGTACTTGCTTCTACTACCCTTGTCTTTTTCGAAACCAGTCATATGCTTATGTTTAATATTTATGAATGACTTTGTATATATTGATTGTTGTATATGCTTCAAAATCATTGAGAGGTATATGTCTGTGAACACAAACAGTGAGTAATTACTCTTTTGAAAAATAAATAAAATCTGCTATTTGTAAAGAAAAAGATCAAGTTACCACTCGTTTGTTCCACATTAATTTGGAACCTCTCTGCTGTAGATTGGGTCAGGTAGAATGGAGAGGAATTGTGTTCTATTCCATCACCACTTCACCAAAGAAGTTTTGCAAATGTATTTCTAAATAAGTAATTTGCTCTCCTGGCGGGACAATTCTTTGTGTTTTTGATAAAACCCGAACAGCAATAAAGCAAACCTTTCAGAGGGCCAGAGGGTGTTAGAGAGCCCTGACTGAAAAACTGGAGGACTTTAATATCCAAGGTTGGAAGAGCTGAGAGAATTATGGGAACTCGAAAAACCCGAACCTTGATGTGGGCAGGCACCAAGGCAAGACCCTGCCAAATAATATATACAAAGAGCCCTAGAATAATAAACACCTTGTGAGAACTACATTTGTTGAAACCTTAATTGGGAAAGAAATCAGAACTATATTTGTTAAAACCTTCGTTTGGAAAGACATTCACAATTTGAAAAACTTTTGTTTAAAACCTTCTTACGGAAACTGATCCAGAATTTGACAAATGTTTCTTTAAAATTTTCTTTTGGAAAGAGTCTTGAAACTTGATGAACTTTTATTTTAAACCTTGCATTTCCTGAGGAACTTTGCACTTTTATAAATCTTTTTCCTCAGGAAACGAATCCAGAATTTGACAAACTTGAAAAAACCTGCTTGGAGAAAGAATCTAAGTGTTGGGCCAGGCAGAAGGTCAAGGCATAGACCTTGTCATGGCCTCCTTCTTTTTGTTTGGTTTTCTAAAGAGGTAGGGCCAGTTAATTGGTTAAGATCCGGCCACTTTTTACTTTGGACTTTGATGTGCACCCTTGGCTTTAATTGTGTTAGGTAGGGAATTTCCCTGATAGTAATAGGGCTAGCTAGAATTGTTTTACTTTTCTTAATTTTGTTAGTACCCAGCAGGTGGGGGACAACCTCTCAGCCAATGAGGAGGCTCGTAATGGGGGCATTACGACCAGCAATCCTCCCTGCTCCGAGCAGCCTCACGGCTGGAGGGCGCCATCGTCCCCTGCTGTGGAATGAGGTAAATGGTGTCCCACTTACCCCCTCCCTTCCCCATCCACAGAATTCCTTCCCCGCCCCCCACCCCACATACCATCGTTGAAGTCCATTTTGGGAGCAGACACACTGGAAACGCTTCTGTCCCCAGCACGTCCACTCCCGATCTGGCCATTTTTTTTGTTTACTTTTTTCAATTTTTTCCAATGGCCGCCAGGAAAAGGAAAACAGACTTCATTTTTCCTTCCCCAGTAGCCATTTTTCTAACATTTATTTTCTTGTGCCGAAACGCCGGAGAATTTCGGAACAGAAAAAAAATAATTTTAGTACCCCATTCTTATGGACCGGGGTACTAATAGCAATAGGCCCTGAGCAGGGCGAGTATTACCACTTCAGGTAATGCCCCCGGGCCTTCGCTATGGGCCCTGGGGCATTACCTGAAGTGGTAATGGCACCGATGCTCGGGGCCTATTGCTTAAATAAACAACCCTTGAACATGTAAATAATGTGCAAAATCCCTCTTCTGGTTCACCACAGAGGAGAACAGTATTAAAAGGAAAGAAATTGATGTGAAAGTGTGGGTTGTATGGGAGAGGATAGAAGGATAAAGTTTAATTAAGGACAATGGAGGAGAGTGCTGAGGAGTTGGCGCAGAGTGCAGGTGGGGTGTTTGTTGTGAGGGAGAATGGTGCTTTTTGTGATTTTGATTCTGTGAATGTGAGAGGTAAATGTGTGAAAGTAATTGTAGGGACAAGGGTGATTGGGAGTAGATATTGGGTGAAGAGAGAAGAAGATGGAGAGAGTAGTAGAGTGGTGAGAAGAGAGGAGAATCGAATGGTGAAGAGTGAGGTTTGGGAAAAAAGAGAGAAGAAAGGAGAAGGGTGACTGGAGAGAGAGTGTGAACGTTGCAGTGATAGGAAAGAGAAAAATTGAAAGATGACCAGAGAGAGTGCAAAAGTACGAGAGAAGGGGGAGAGTGAGAGTAGAATATGAAAGAGTAGTGAGAACAGGGAAAGGAGAGAAAGGGAGAGAGAGAGAGAGAGAGAGAGAGAGAGAGAGAGAGAGAGAGAGAGAGAGAGAAATCTGCCATTAAGGGGTTTCAGACAGTGCAAGTAGCTGGAGGTAAAGTCTGCTGTCAGCAGGGCCTGAGTGCTCTTCGCTTCGCTTTTCTTGATCCACAAGGTATTGAGCACATGAGTCAGACATTTTGGTTTGGAAATGCCTGTTCCCGTGAACAGATTAGTACAGGTGAAGGGTTTGCTAGCTGCTGCAGAGAAAGCATGTTCTCGAATATCTGTCTTGTGGGATTTTCATCTCTGTGAATATTACTTCTTGAAATGTTACACTTGCATCTCCCTGCATGTCCATGGGTAGGACTGATCAGCTTAAATGGTTCATACTGACTATAATGCCTTTGAGACAAGTCCCTTCCAAACTTGCAGGCTGGACCCTTTTCGAGGGGCATTCCTGTATGTGTCAGGTGGTATTACCCAGCCCTCTTGGTCCTCCCACCCTTACCCCTAGAGCAAAACAGATCACTTATTTATGGTGGGGAGTCATAATGTCGAAAAAAAAATGTCGACAGACAAAAATGTCGACAAAATAATGTCGAAAAAAAAAATGTCGACTTTCCTTTTTTTTAATTATATATTTATTTTAGGGGTTCGGGAGTAAAAAAAAAGGGAAAAATAAAAAAAAAATCAAAAAAAAGGGGGGCTGGGGGAGGAACCCCCCCATTTCGAAAAAAAATGCATTGAAAAAAAAAGTCGACATTTTTTTTTTCGACATTTTTTTTTCGACTTTTTGACTGTCGACATTTTTGTGGTCGACATTATGACTATAAACTATATCTCCCAAGAACCGAAACAGATAGATTCAGGTGTATCAGACTTGTGACTGGTGGAAGGATGCGGTCCACCAACCTTTAGCAAACATGGTATTGTCAACATTTTACATTGATAGCATCCTATATGGCCCACAATGAGCTGTTGACATGTGAAGTTTTAATAAGAGGATAATGAAAGCTCACTGGAGGGAATCGGGCAAACATCTCCTTTCTAATGCCTCCACAAACATATTCACCAGTTGCGGACTCAGAAGCTCCACATAAGCTTCATAACACTCAGCTAGGACCCTTTCGAGCGCCGTGGACATTGCTATTCACAGGTTCCACGATGGCTGTGAAAAAACTCCTCTTCTAGCAGTGGATTATCTAGAACCTTTCTTTCCTCTTGGCCGAGTTTAGGGATAAGGATTTCCGCTAGATATTGGGCAATCTGCTCCAATCATAAAAAAGCTTTTACTTCTGTATATATGTAGATAAAAGTGCATGAATTTAAGATTGATTTGTTGTGGATCAGTTACCCTATCCAAAGAATTGTCAGTAAGCAGCATAATATTACTACTGCCTAGTTTCTTAAGGACTAAAGAGGCTAAGGAGATGCCTGGTGTGCCTGTCTCTCCATACCCTCTCTCTGCTTGTCCTCATACATGTGTCCAGTTTCACTGTCTGCTGCTCTATAGAAGTGTTGTAAGGTAAAGTAAGGTAAAATGGTAGGATACATGCTCACCCTCAACTCCAGGCTCTTATAAGGCTCACATTCTCCTTGGAGATCACAGATTTCAGCCTGTAATGTGTTGAGCCTACTACCTATGCGCCTGGGTAACAAGTCTCCTTGGTAATGTGCACCCGCTGATATAGCTCTGGAAAGAATGGCATCCCTGAGGTGAGCAGAGCCCCCCCCACCCAACCAATGGACTGCCAATTGATCTCAATGTCTGCCTTTATGTGTCAGCTGAGTTGAGCTGTCAAAGCCTGTGCTATAAAGCAGCATGTCTGTCACTGCAGAAGAGGCGTAGAAAGTGTCAGCTTAGCCGGACTCGGAACTGAAAACATGCACAGCAACACATCACAGCTACCAACGGCACTGATATATCCACTTTGTGACATAAAACATGTGTACAGGGTCGGCATCCCATCAATGTGAGGTGGCTTTCCTTGTGGCACTATTGCTTTTTTTCAGATTCCTTGCTCTCTTCCTTAAAGCCACTCACGGACTGCCCTTCCCCTGTCTAGCCAGATGTATCACCTGCTTCTCCCCACCTCGGACTCTGTAATGCCAAGCCCTCCTCAACCACCCCAATACCCACTCACCATGCACTCCCTCTTGCTTCTACTCGTTTACCTTTCTGGCTCCCTTCTTCTGGCCATCAAGAGAACAAGCGTTCAAGCCTTCAAGGCTGCTTTAAAAAGTATCTCATCCATCTGGAGGGAACACCTGAGTTGAAAAGTAGCTTCATTCCCCCACCCTAATCTCCACCCCTCCAACTCCTGCGTCATTGCACATAATCATATATGTTGCCCAAGGCTGTTCCGATTCCATGTTCCCACTCCACCTCCCCCACCACCTCCTGATTGTTCTGTGCACGTATCATATTGTTGCCTACCTTTAAACCCCCAGTGATGAGAGTGCTCTGAGTATTGCTCTGGACCTTATGCATAGTGTTTTCTGGCATAAGCACTGTTTTCTGTCTCTCAGATAAATGCAGATAAAAATGACATAGTTAAAAGGCACCCCTTCTTCTTTTTTCTGTTGGTCTTAACTTCAGAAGTAACCAACATTATTTTGTCTAGTAAGCTACGGCGGTTCTTATATTGTTAAATGTGGCCGTAGCCTCTGACCGCCAGCTGGATGATCCCCTTCAACCGACATGACGTTCAGACTGCTTGGCTACATCAAGTTAGCGTTGACTGAATTATCAGTCGTGTTTTTAGAAAAGTACTGTGTTTTTCAATTTTCTAATTAAATGGTATTATTCAGATAATGAGCTCGAAACATGATTCAATATGTATATTTTAAACATATAATGAAATACAAATAAAACATTTATGGTTTCTAAATTTCTTTGCTCTTGGTATGGTTTGATCTGTGGTTCTGAATTTGGGTGCCCCCCTCCTAGTTCCATAGACGGGTTCCTCCATAACTTGTTGTTTTTTTTCCGCTGACACACTTTACGTTTATTATAGTTAAAAGGTTTGCCAAGCGGATGGGTGTCCCCTTCATTGTGGACATGGGGAAAGCAATTAGACCAATACACAGGGGGGATATGTCTCACGGAACAACCCACAATACAATATATAGACAATAAACTCCCACTAGTGGATGAGAGGGTGGACTAGGTCAAGAAACACAGAAACGAGTGTGTATTCAAATTGTATTAATATAATTCACATCATATAAAAAACAACCAAATGTTCATTTTATAATTGATCCGAACATCAGGTGATACTAAAAGGCATTCCAATTTCATATTACACTGATAAAAATGATCATCACAAACAAGAAAAAACGCATGTTTTTTTGTTGGATTTCCATGTGCAAAAAAGCTACTTCATAGATACTGACATGCTATATAGGAGGAAGAAAGCTTCCCGTGTTAATTCTATGTGTCACATGAGGCTAAACTATAATCCTCTAAGGTTTCTACTAAAGTGCAAAGCAAGTGCAAAAAGTGCTAAAAATGAAAGTGCTGCACGTCAACTACAGGTTTCAAGGACAAATGAATATCAATCATGCCACCAAATATCCTGTTAATCGTAGTTTCGATGATTGTTACATTTAATCATAAAGAAATTGATGTTCGTCTTCTTCACGGCAAAGCACTAACGGGCATCTGTTAAACAGTATACATTCAAACTCAAGTATAATACTGAAAGAATATCCAGGCTTATTCTTGTTCATAGATATTCCTGTAACAGCGCCTTTTTGTTGAATAAGGGCCAATATTTTCTAGAATAAAAATATAAAACAATGTAATAAAATTACACTACAATAAAACCTGACTGAGCCCACCACTCAATTCCACTGGTAGGTCCATGTCCTGGGGGTTTTAGTTCTTCATGCTGGTAGGTCCATGTCCTGGGGCTTGTGGCTCTTTTTGCTGGTAGGGCCATGTCCTGTGGTTGGTGGCTCTTCTTGTGGGTCCATCCATGTTGTTAGGTCGGTTTCACTTTGACCCAAATTGGAGGCTTCCTAGTATGGCACAGACCTTCCCTGTACCACTAAGCCTCTTGTTAGTTTGGACTGCAGTAGTATAGTGTTGTATAGTGTTGTATGGCATGTCTACTCGCTTTAGGTGATTCCCTACTGGTATACAGTACACACACCATTTACATTAGTCTTGCACACTTGCTTCAACATTTTTGGTTGAACAGTTTTTGCTGGCTGATATTTCATATTATTCTTGCATCTGCCTATTTTGCGGTCACATATTTCATTGCATTTCACTGTGGGCCTAATTAGGAGCTCTGTAGTTTTCCTTTAGATTACCACATGCAGTACTTACAATTACCACATGCAGAAATCTGACGGTCTCCACAGTATTAAGAATTATTGCACTACCAGCATAAATATGTGCATAAAACATTAAAAGAAATCCACACGTTATGTTTTCACACACATTTCTATCTAAGTTTGGGAAATGAACATTGATCTGCACAATTGCAATAGCGGATGACACCAATGTTGCATCATGTTTTGTTATATTAAAGGTTCTTATACTGCACACTGTCCCCCCTTGTGTGGTCCCTTGGTGGTCTGACGGATCTGTATGGCAAGTGGTTGAGGGGGGTGTAAGTTTGTAGGACTGGGCAGGAGGAGAAAAGAGCAAGAGAGATGTGATGTGCTGTGCTGTTGGTCAGCTTCATTTCAGTTTAAACCGTTCCCTGAGCTGTGTGTGGTTTACAATTGGTAGCCATCATGTGCTGTTGTGCGAGGCTATGTGTGGTTTGTTTTGTTGTTGCAGTGTAGTGAAGTGTGTGTGGTTTGTTGTGCTGTAGATGTTTGGTTGTATTTAGTTCAGAGTTTGAAAAGTGTATGCAGAGGAGTGAGTTTTTTAGTAGGGTTGACTAGTGGCGTCACAATCTGGATGTGACACATGCTGATATTCACAATTCTATCTAAAGGTGATGCAAGGACAGTGGTCGAAGTGTACGAAAAGAAATAGTGGAATTGTGTTCCCTGCTGGCCTGCCCCCACTCTCCAACCACCTCATCGCTGCACCCCTTGCACACACAATCCAAACCCCCAAACAAACACACCTGCTATTTAAGGGAATGTTCAGTGCAGTAAAGTGCAAGCTTCAACATCTTCCTACACTTTTATTTTGAAACGAAACCATTCCAGAATGGTTTCTTTTTAAAATAAAAGTATAGGAACAGTGACATTTTTAAATAAAAATTATAGGAGCATCACTCCCGACCGCTCCCGTCCACTTCTACCTCTGCGCAAGGATAATATTCACAAGACTATCTAGATGCGACACAATGCAAATCTTCACAATTATATTTATATCTGATACTAGGCTAATCTTCACAGCTCTATCTAGAGGTGACACAAGGCTAATCTTTACAATTCTCTCTAACTGTGACACTTTATAGCAGGGAACAAAATCAAGGTGTCCAAGAAAGTTTAAACCATGGGCATTATTTTCAATGCCAAACATTCCATGAAACTCCATGTTGCATATGTTCGAGCATCCTGTGGTTATGTTACAAAACGATTGCATCATATTCGTCCACACATCTTGCAAAAAATCAGCTCCATACTGCCTACAGCCCTAATTCATTTCTGCTTGAACAATTGCAATAACCTATTATTGGGTATATCTGAGGCTAACGTTCAGGCTTTGCAGGTCATTCAAAACGGGGCAGTTAGAGCTGTTTACAGACTTTCCAGGAGGGAGCATGTTAGAGAAGCCAAACGAGAACTACACTGGCTCCCAAGCAAACATCAGATCAGACTCACGTAATGGTGAGGTGCCGTAATATCTGGCAAATCGCCTTGCTACCATCCTGCTCGATCGCTGCTGGCGCTCCTATGATCCCTCAAAATTGGCACAACCCAGATTTAAACTGAAGACTTTTGTAGGTTCTATGTTTGATGTTCAAGGTTCATCCCTCTGGAACAAACCCTCCCTGAGCTCAGGCAAGCAAACTCTTCCTCTGATTTCAAAAAAGGTGACAAGACATTTCTGTTAAACCATAACCTTGATTAACCAATTAGGTTCCCTCTGCTCAGCTCAGGTTCCTGAAATTGTTAGCTGGATGATTCCTGTCTTGTTTTGTTTTCTGTTATGTGCTCTGAGGCCTATGGGCAATTTAGCACTTTACAAGAAATAATTAATAATAATAATCTTCACAATTCTATCTAGACCTGACGCAAGGCTAAACTTCACAATTCTAGCTAGATGTGAAATAAGGATAATCTTCTCAATTCTATCTAGATGTGACGCAAGACTTGTGCAGGCAACTCTACCCCACTCAAAACTAGCCTAAGTGCAAACTGTGGCCGACTAACACAAATAGGCAAGATGCAAAATATGGCTGAGTAACACAGTTAGGCTGGATGAAAAATGTCATCACTGTACACAACGAGAAAGATACAAAATGGCTACTTTTTATAATTAGGTTAAATGCCAACTATGGCTAAATAGCATAACTAGGCTAAATGCTTGAGGAAGCAAGATATTAGGTAATGAGAGTGGTGTGGTAATTAATGAAATACAGTAATGGCTGTACCTCCTACCTACACCACACTTACCTTATCAGTCGCTGCTGGTTGACGGCTGCAGGCTTCCCAGGTGAACACAGGCAAACATGGACTGAAGCTGCTTCTTTGAGAGCTGCCTTTGCGTTGAGGCCCTTAGCCGAAGGCTGCCCAGGCCAAGGCTGCCCTGGGAGGATATCTAAAAAAGGGGTTGTGGCCCAATTAAGGGGTGTTGGCTGGAATAGGAGGTGGAATGGGTGGAATCAGGAAGCAGGTATGGCGGGGAAGAATGGAAGGGGAGAGAAAGGCATGGATGAAGGAGAGGAAGCATTTTTTAAGAAACCCCCATCAAAATAGGTCGGCTGCTCACAAGAAAGCATTTTTTTTAAGTAAAACCCCAGCAAACTGGGTCTGATGTGCACAAGAAAGCATGTTTTACGTAAAACCCCAGCAAAATGGGTTGTGTGCACCTGAGAAAAAATGCGTAAGTGAAACGCCAGCAAAATGGGTTTCATGTGCATGAGAAAGAATTCTTTATGTAAAACCCCAGCAAAATGGGTGATATTATCAAATAAGGCACAGAGACTTCTGTAATGACCCGTGTACACAACAAACAGCAAAGGAAATGACAAAGTGGGAGTCTGAAACACTCAGATTTTAAAACACGTTGGGTTCTGTGCACATTTGGTTCCTTAATTTGAAGGGGTGTGCTAGCACATCCTTTAACCTAAAGGACAAAAGGTTTGTGATATGATAGGGACGTTTTACCATGTTTATCGTCACCTTTTAGTCGTAGATGAACATTTGCAGAAATCCTCCAGGAATTCCATCTCCTAATCCATGGTATTTATCGCATGCCATATTGCTGCCTGACTTATAAAGCAGGTCTTACTTCTTTTCAACAATTATGTCAACCTTGTGTTGCACATATGCTCTACCATACATGACTTACTGTTTGTAACAGGGAGATTTGGCCGCATATTCCTGTGATTCCTGTAGCAGTACAGGATTGGGGAGCCTAAAAAAAAGCAAACACAAAATAGCATTCCCATTGACCAATTCCCAGGTCAGTGGTTAGACAAGGAAAAGACAACCTGAAACCAAATGTCCAGGACAAAGGAATCTAAGGGGAAGAGAGGCAGGTAGACACCATTGGGATAAAAGAGCTGCAGCCTCCCCATACCCAAAATTCAATGCCACCGTTCACAGGCACCTGCTAACCTCCAGACCTGCAATATGTGAGATGAGGATCCTAGAGATAAACAGCATTCGAGCACTGCTGCCCTAGTACCTTAACAGGGGACTGGAAATACTTTTTTAGCACATCTGTTATCAATGGTACATTTTGTAATCCGTGGCACATTTAAAATGAGAAGCCTGTTATTTGTAGCGTGCAGCAGTAAACACAAGTGAGCGGGGAATTCCTCAATGTACTGAAACACCATCGTGTATCAGACCTATTGCATGTCAATATTTAGGTCACTACAACTGTCATAAGCACATTTGCATCTGAAAGTCCATTCACAGTTTCAGTTACCCACTAAATCGATGCCTTCTAAGACAAATACAATGAATTGCCAAATAAAACTCCTATTTAAAACTGCACACTTTCTACTGATTACGTCTGATTATTTAGCATGCAAACGTGGGAAATTGTATTTTATAAATATTTATTAACTGGTTTCATGATATCAAGCTGTAAGCCAAACAATTACAATTGGCAGATGACTTCATCACACCGCTTCTTTTTTTGTTGGTCTATAAGTCCTGCAGTACAGTAGTAAAACACAGAGGATACTATTCAACCTTGGATTTCTTTGCATTCTAACACTCTTAGGCTCCCATTCATGATGCAGAAAATTGTACTACAATCATATTCTTGTGAAAAAATAGTATATTATGTATGGATTTTTTGTCAGTTGTATTGTTAATGGTCCCCATGAGGGGATATTGTTCTGCCCTCATGGCAGAGGTTTGGGAATGAAGCAGATGGTGCCTTATTCTGCCAATTGCAGGACATACCCAGGTTGACTGGTGCTTGGTCTTGGTGAAAGACAGCTGTCTGTCTGAGAAAGCCATGCTATCCTGCTAGCATACCAGACAGGTGACCCCCAGAGACAGGGACCAAATTCGGGGAAAAACCCCTATAAGGGGAAAAAGCCATGTAGTTGACAGATGCGTAAATAGATGGGGCCACACGTCCTCCAGAATAAATCCAATACTGCAAGCAGAATAGCAAGGACGGAAGGCAGAGCTCCATGGGAGAACATGAGAAGTTCCCCAGCAAGGAATTAGGAATCAGGGAGGTCCAAGGAAAACAAGGGACCAGCAAAGAAAAACAAGCAAAACGGAAGACGAGCAGGTCAAGAGAGAGGCGGCAATGGGAGATCGATTAACAGAAAGGCGAGCACACCAAAAAAGGAATTAGCATTATATGGCAAGGAAAAAACACAACGCAATAAGGCACACCACAATGGTTACCTGATGCAGTGAAATAGCCACCGATCAGCGCGGGTACAGGAACCCAGAACCGTAAGTGACATCCCGCAAACGGGGGTGCCATTTTGAAATGGGCTTGCATATCCCATGGCAGTGCCATCTTGTTCGTCTTTGCGGCGCCTGTGGACCCAATAGGTGTGATATGAACAGCCGCTCCAGTGACTATACAGGCTGCTGCGGTTCGTGGCTAGATACCCCCCTTCCACAGACCTGCAGCACGAGGTTTGCAGGGGTGATGAGCAAAGAACCTTCTCACAAGTCGAGGTGCAAAAGCATGAGAGGCTTTTCGCCAGGTCCTATTGCAAAGCCTGTATCCTTTCCAGTCCACAAGAAACTGTAAGCAGCTCCTTTTGAAACAGGATTCGCAGATGTCATGGACTTCGTGCTCCATATGACCACCTCGCAATGAAAGAATAGGGGGAAGAGGATCCCGGACATCACACCTCGGAAAATAGGCTTTCAGCAAAGAAGATTGGAATGCAGAATGAATCCGTCTATATGAAAGAATAAAGAACTAATTGCAGCCTTTTGCCAACCTTTAGGCGAGCTCTATATTAAAGCTTGTGATGTATTTTGTTATACGTTGGGGCTGCGGGAAGGTGGTGTTCTCACACTGAGGCTGCCCAATTCACTGAAGAAATGCTATCAAGAATAGATTCACCAATCTATAATCTGCGTCTTCACAAAATAATTGAATTATATGTTTCAATAAAAGTCATTGATTCATTCTTTGTTTCAAACTGTTGACGTTTTATTATCTTCAGTAACAACCTAATTTAATGATGCTTCACATCAAAGTACATGGGTTTCAAAAAACCCTCGACATGTGTTTCTCCATATTCAATCACCTGGTTCCTCAGGAGGGTGGGTCTAACATTCAGTCTTTGCAGTTTGGTTGTATTGGTTAGACGTGATAAAGTTTGGTTATATATGTTTTCCTTTGTCGCTGATCAATGATGTTTTTTTTTTAACTTTTTTGCTTTGCATGATGCCTTTTTACTAGTTTTCTATCCCGCAAAGTTCTGGATTTGTGCCTGAATTTCTAATTGTTCCTTGTTGTGTTTGGACAAGTTAATTTCATCGGCATGTTAACCATGGCTGTAAACATCATTAAATTAGGTTGTTACTGAAGATAAAAAAACGTCAACAATTTGAAACAGTGAATCCGTCTACAGGCTGGAGGAAGAAGAAGGCAGAAGGCAACAGGGATAAGAACCTTGTCAACCACAAAAGGTCTGAAGTGTTTTGAAGCCAATTTTGTAGCAACCAGGTGATGCGGTAAGTACTTGGCAGCCAACCAGACTTTATCCCCCACCTGCAAGGCCGGTACGTCCGATTGTTTCTTGTCTGCTGCAATTGTTATCCATTGCCTCTGCCTCCAAATAATTCCGGGGAAGCCAGTTTATGAGCTTTGTGGAGAAGCCAGAGAGATTCGTTGAGCGCTGGTACAGGAAGATTCAAAAGGGTTGACAAAGGCAAGGACTTAGGGTGAGGACCATCGGTACAAAAGAAGGGACTCATACCTACACTGGAATGATGATTGTTATTGTAACTGTATTCTGCGAGGGTAGTATCTCTTACCAGTTGTTGTGGGCTTCAGAAGCTAAACACTGCAGATACTGTTCCAGGCGTTGATTCAAATGTTTGGTTTTCCCGTTGTTATGAGGGTGATAACCAGAGGATAAATCATGTTCGATATGAAGAGTCTTACAAAGATTTTTCCAAAAGTGAGAGGTGTATTGCAACCCCCGATCCATGATGATATGCATCAGCCATTTGTTTAGCAGAAGGTACTTTAGGTAAGGCAGGGAAATGAGTCATCTTCCTGAAATAGTCCACAGTTACCATGATGATGACAGTGAAGCCTTTAGGCAGGGGCAAGTCCACAATAAAAATCAAAGGATATTATTTCACAGGGAGTTTGTGCTAAGGGCATGCATTCCAATTTTCCATAGAGATGATTACACAGGACTTTGGGCCTCATTACAACTTTACCGGTATCCTGGCGGTAAATCCACCAGGATACCGGCAAATAGTAATACCGTTGCTGGCACTCAGTCTGGTGGAATTACTACTGGATTATGATTGCCCACAAAGGTGGTAAATCCCCATTCCATGGCGTCCCATAGGACACCATGGGGGATTTGCCAGTATTACCAGCACTGGTAATACCGGTGCCAGTAATACCAGATATGTTTGGCTGGTACGGTGTTGGAATTACCTCCAGCTTGTAGCTAAATATTTTTGATGTCATCTTTGATGTCCTGGGTGTTAGTGTTAGCAGTGCACAGTGGTGGTGCGAGTTATGGTTGCTTAGCTTACCATAAATGCCGAATTTCAAGGGTTTTTCGGTTTTACTTGGAACCATAACGTCCAGTTAACAAAGTTGTTTTTTTTACTGAATTTTTACTGAATTTCACAGGTTTTTAGTTTGAGCAACATAACCATAACGTCCCATTAACAAAGTTTTTTTTACTGAATTTGACAGGTTTTTAGTAGGGCAACTTAACCATAATGTCCCGTTAACAAAGTGTTGTTAGTGAACTTCATAGGTTTTTAGTAATGGCACGTAACCATAATGTAAACGAACATCTAACTTCATTCCACACCTTGCGCAGAATGCTACATGACCAGAACCCGCCTTAGGGGGGGCGAGCCGGCCAACCGGCCAGGGCACCACGCTCCCCAGGGCGCCATTAGCGCCACGCCAGCTCGAGGGACTCTTTCAAGGGCTCCGTGAAGCTGGCGTGGCGGCAGAAGGCGCAGCAGGCGGGCGCATTCAATGTCAATCGGGTGCTTAGCTCCTGATTGACACCAAATGCACCCCTCTGCCGCAGGTACCTTAACCAAGAAAAGGGACCGTTAGCCCCACGCCAGCTCGGGGGAGTCTTTGAATGGCTCCCCTGAGCTGGCATAGGGGGCTAATGCACCCTATTAATAGAATTATCTCCTTTTACGGAGCGAGGAGATAAAAAATAAAAACATTTAAAAAATACACTCTGTAGCCACGGCCCCTGTTGACCAGGGGCGCGTGGGGAGGGGGGTTGCCAATTCGCCCAGGGCACTGCTACCCCTAAGGCCGGCCCAGCACATGACCATATATCGGCGCAGAGCCCGGTGACGTGTCCGAGAATCCGTACACACTTAACAATAAGATATATCCCGCATGGACAGTGTGGAAGTAACATTTTTACTGATGTAGGAACTGCCACCTTGAACATTTCCCTTGCAGAGATCCAACACCTATTCGTAGTGAGCCATTAACGATGTAGCACACAGTACATACTTTTAGCAAAAATGCTATTTATCTCAAAACGACATGAGCTAAGGCCATCCCTCCTCCCCAAGAAACTGCAGCACTGCTGTAACGAAGGAGCATGAGAAACACTGCCCCTACCCTAGAAAGAACACACACACAACATTTTCCCCCGTCCGCCTAGCCCCCCATATTACTGTTTGGTGCCTCTTTGCTCATTTCTGTCCACAACTTTCCTTCTTAGCTGTCCTTCCAAAATAAAAGCCATCCATAAACAAATTAAATGTTCCTGTAAGAACCACCTTTCACAGTTTAAGAATAGTAAAACGAAAAATCGCATACAAAACAAAATCCTTTTCCAACATGGCCACCATAGAAAGGAAAGTCGGTTGTTCCATACATGGCCCCTCTTCGCTTTCCATGGCAGCCTGCAAATAGCACAAAGTAAACGATGTTAACATATTACTTCAGCACTTTTTTCCTCCCTTTCAAATGTATTGTAATGGCAAAACAACTTTACCACAAAGCCAGTCCCAGGTGGACATGGCCACTTTTTTTTTTTCTCCCTTCTGGTCATGACCAGTAGCCACATTGTGTGGATCATGACCTTATACCATGACCCCGACATTCTGCCCAGTCCTCATGGTTGCAGCCCACCCCTCAGTCAATAAACCTATACCGCAACGTTTTTTAACTACATTACGAAACTTGTTTAATACGATAACACTCCCACATCTCGTCACATAACCAACCCTAGTGATATTCAACACCTTTCTGGATGACGTTCCTCTCCGGCGTAGCCAAATGCGCCCATAAGCACCTACGTGCCGTGACGCAGAACCTGCAAATGAACACACAGCGACATAGAACGTAGCACGTTACATTTTGAAATAATAAACTGTTTTTTAATGGAAAACATTAACAATTTTAGAATTTGGAAAGTACTTTAATTTCACAATAAACTGTCCGAGACCATCGGACTATTCCCATTTTCACTGAAATAGTAACTTTGTTTGTTCCGTCATCATTGAAAATGTTAATCGTGAGCCACACGTTGATCTTTTCGAATACACAAAGTATTCGCTTTCGATAAAGCAAACGCTTCGGTCGCACAGTGATTTCCAAGATGTTGGCATGAACTTTGGACTACACCACCATAAAAGACTCCTAATGGCCACTCCAGCGTAGGGACAAATGGGGCTGGCCCGGTCATCCCACAATACAGTCACGGTTAGGCAGCCGGTCATGCGTAAGTGCATTTGGCGTCCAAAGAGCCCATCACTTGGCATCTGGAATCCATGGCAATCACAGTACGGCAGAATGTAGCTGTTCGGAAAACGTAACAGAAAATACGTATCAATACCCAACCTTTAGCAAACAATTGCAAAAAAGACAAAAAGAACGTGGAAAGTGATACACAAATCGATGTGGTCATACATGCCATTTTAAAGAAATAATAGCGTTGCACATGGGTGAACCTAATGATAGCCTACAAAACGGTGAGAATCTGCATTCTCCATAACGTTAAAAAGATAGTACCTCAGTTATAATGCCAAAATTACTGTTCTAATAATAACAAATTAAAACTCGTTCTGGTGCAGAGTCGTCAAAAGTAAACGTACACGATATTTACCGTCTCCATTGTCTTCGTTATAACCCAGACAGCGAGGTACTTGCAGCAAAGAATCTTCTTCAACTGATATCACATGTGTTTTACAAACTTTTTGAATACATAACATTATCAAATGGTATTTTTCCCAAACTTGCACTCCCTGCATTCTTACTGAATTTTTCCCTTTCGCTCAAGCTCAAAAAACAATTGACCCTTATGGGTTTCAGTTGGATGCGTGGCCCTACTGAGCTCGCAACCACAAAAGCAAAGCAAAAGCAAAGCAAGTGACCTTCGCTCAGAATGGAAATACATTCTGATTTTTCAACAACATGTCTCAACGCATTCATGAGAAGTGGTACTCCCATACACTTGCAAACCCGCTCTTTCCATCAAACACTGCAGGTGGCTCCCTCAGATTTCAAACTCTACAACGCTATTTACCGTATGTCTTAGATGACAAGAAAACACCACTTTTTGCCTTCCTGCTCCACATCCCATCCCAGCCTTATTACACTCACCTTCCGATACAATATTTCTTAAGTTTAACAAGTGCATTGTTATGTTGTTTTATGTGTTACCGGCGATGTCCGCGTACACTAAAACACAAATAAAACATGGCTGGTGCAGCGACAGACTCTGACGCACTTCACGCCGTTCAACACCCAATCAGTGAATGCGCCACATGTCCGCGAACATGACGCTATGGATTAGCCAATCGGTATCTTGTCCGCGGAGCGAACAGGGAAGTGTGTCCACGGAGCGGACATAGATATCACACAATTATTCAGATATATTTTTTGGTTGTTTTAAAGAAAAGTACTGGATGGATTGGCACCAAATTTACAAAAGCCCGCTTCCGGGACCAAGCTCCTGCTGCAAATCTGGTGAAAATCCATCCAGCCGTTTCGATTGTAAACGTGAGCAAACATTTTCCCCCATTCAGTCTATGGGAAAAAAAGACGTTTTGGGACCCCCCCTATAACTTTTCCACCCCTGCACCAGCAAAGTTTGCAAATAAAATCAGAGTTGCCCATATACTTTTTTTGCAATGTTTGGTGAAGATTCGTCCAGGGGGAGCAGAGTTATAAGCCACCCAAAAAGTGCTCTTCCTATGGAAACAGCAATTTAACCATAACTACACGGCCACGTGATAGGCACCTCTCAAATCCAGTTTGGTAAAGACATTAGATCCCAATAAGGACCTTAGATTACTGATCGGGAATTAGGGGCAATTGACACTTATCCTTGATCATAATGTTATTTAGACCTCTGTAATCCAGGCAGGGCAAAGCTCTGTGGTTTCTTTTTTGGGAACAAAAAAAGGTACACCCCTGCAGGGGGCTTAGATTCCACTAGAAGGCCGTTCTTTAGGTTGAGGCTCAGGTATTCCTTAAAGGCCAGCTTCTTTGTCTCCGAAAGAATGAACATGCAGCTAAAGGAAACTGCAGAGTAAGGCAGTATCTCAATAGCACAATCGTAAGGTATTGGCATAGTTGACCTAATGCCAACTTGACCAACTCCCATTTGACGACATCTCTTTGACCTAATTTGGTAGATGAAATGGTACATTTTAAAAAAAGGAAATAGTTGAGGGGTGGGGTAAGGGAGTAGGGGTTTGCGGCGGTCTCCCTCCACAGAAGGTCAAAAAGAATTAGGTAATAAAATTAGGTCAAATGGGCAGTAGGTCAAGTTTTTTAGGTCAAACAACCCATATCCCTTCAGGAAGGGTGCAATCTAACAATAATTGAATTGGCTAAATACCTCATTCAAGGAAGTTTAACAACTCAGTCCCAAACAAGACTCAAACAAATCATTATTTCAGGTCCTTTTAACAGACCAGGGTAGCCTGAGTCTGATTTCCTGGCACACAGCAATCTCACGGCCACCTTCTGTGAGAAGAAGTAAGCTGTTTTGTAAAAAAAAAATATTTTATTTTGATTAAGACCACAACATAAATGACCGGTTGCTCCCCAGTCTTAATACAAAGGAAACACACCTGAACACTGTTGTCAAAAACAAGCATAATAAATCTGAGTATCAACATGAATCTACTGTGCCCAATTCTTTCTTTGCTTCAATGTATTATTACAATAGAGTTGCACTATTCATTCAAAACAAACACACACACTTTTGGCAGTGTCTTTATTGAGAATAACGCAAAACAAAAGAGGTGATGGCTGGAAGGTTTTGAATTGATCCTAACGTCTGGCATTGCTCTGGGCAACCCTCCAGACCATCAATTCTTCCCTGCTAAGCCCTTACAAAAGAGGAGTGTATGTATCTTGGGGACTACAACTACTTCCCAAGATACACAAGAGCCTCATCAATCCACCCGGACGACCCATAATAGCCGCAACAGACGGCATACTGCAACCCCAAGGGACCTATATAGACTTTTTTCTTCAACCTATTATACAGAAAACATCAACATACTGCAAGGACAGCACACACTTTCTACACGAATTGGGTGTGATATAATTGAATGAGAAGAGTATACTATTCACCATCGATGTATGTAGCCTATATACTAGTATTCCTCATGATCTGGGCAACGAAGTCATAGAATGGCTTCTTTTACAAGAAGACGTCATTGGGGCATTTAAATAGTTTCTGGTGATATTTCTGTAATGTATTGCCAACAACTATTACTTCCAGTACAATGATAATTAATTTTTACTTCCAAACATCAGGCACGTCCATGGGAGCCGCCATGGCGCCGGCCTACGTCAACAGCTTTATGTACAGATTCAAAACTCAACATATCTTATAAGATCCGGAATGGTCAAAACATATTTGCAAATGGGCCTGCTATATAGATGACATTTTTGGAATTTGGAAAGGCAAACTGGAACAACTGGAGGAATGTGTTGCCTACATCAACAGGAATGATCCCAGGATCCAGTTTACATCAGAAATAGGGTACCTAGGTATTCATTATATAGACGTTGCAATAAAAGTACTGAACTATCAGATCTCAACTACATTGTTCACAAAACTGACAGACAGAAATAACTTATTACACAGGTTACGTTTTCACCAACCACGGACTCTGAAGAATTTACCCTATGGGTAAATGCTAAGAATAAAAAGAAAAGTTAGCGACACTTCTGAATGTGATTCACAACTGAGTAAGCTATGCAGAACGCTAAGGGAAAGGGGATATCCAGAAAATGGTTTGACTACAACAAGATCTAAAACTGAGAACAGGGCACATGAAGATTTGCTCAAAAATAAGGAATCACAAAGTGCACCACCATTAGTGTTTGTCTTGAAGTTCTCAACTCAAAGCCACAAAATTAGAAAGAGCATTACTAAACATTCAAACATCCTCACTAGCGATGAAAGGACCCAAAACCTTTTCAGTAATCCACCAACCTTTGCTTTCCAGAGGATTAGTCATTTAAGGGCACTCCTGGTTAAAACAAGAACCACTTGAAATTCACAACAAATAAATAAGAACACAGGCACTTTTCCCTGCATGAGTCGGTATAACTGCAATAAATCATCAAGGAACCAAATGTATTTCACCCCAACAAAGATGAAAGAATACCACTGAAAACATATGCTACTTTCCTTATTGAGAATGCTATTTACTGTATCCAGTGTCCTGGTGGAATGTATTATGTGGGGGAAATGGGAAGAAAAATCCAAACTAGGATGACTGAAAATAAATCATGTATAAGGACCAGGAACAAAACATCAGCGGTAGCAAGACACTTTAATGAAAAAGGACACATTGTTGCATGGCTCAAGTTCCAAATACTTGAAACAGTTAACACTAAAGGCCAAAGTAGGTACTTCAATAAAGTAAGGGCACAGAAAGAATTGTTTTAGATTGAGCCGATGAACACCTTAAGTCCCAATGGGATGAATGAAGAGGTGGACCTGCATTGCTTTCTTTAGACACTTACAGCAATGCTAACACTTTATTAAATTCAAGTCTTTTATGTACTTTGGGCTTATAAGCACGGTTTTACCCAAATAAGACATGAGCTCACCCCATGATATACACCGAAGATCACAAGCGATTGTGAAGCATCCTGTTTCCATTGAGATACATGTTTGAATCATGAGACCACGGATAAATTAAGAGATTCAGCGGTTGAAAGCACCATTCAAACCATGCGATAATCAGGAGAGGATAAAGGATTCTAGATAGTTTGAGGTTGTATGCGCTATCAATAACCAAGACCGGTGCTTGTGCACCACATTGTAATATCATGCACCACTCTGGGAGGGTGTCAGCACATCACGTTTGGTTATACAGAGGTATACAGAGGTATGCTATAGTTTTTCGTGAAGCCTCATATTTGAGTTGGATGGTCACTCACGTTTTGCACAGAGATAACCAACCTGGTACATGTATCCTGCTATAAGGGGTTTTGGTATTGTTATTTTTCCCAACCCACAAAAGGTAGGACTACACATATTCAAAGAGCATATTGTGTTATAAATAAATGTTTCCATTATGACAATCTTTTAGTGAGTGTCATACATTAACCTGTCCTGCGCTCCTACAGTAGCAAGGATAGATTATAATATAAAGATAGATGTCACCCCTGGCAGGGTAGCCACTAGGAACAGCACAATTACTGAGTATGCAATTGGATGTAGCATGGTAGGAACATATTGTAGCCACAGGCATACTAGTTTAAGATGGCCGACCCGGTTTCTGAAGAATAGAAAAGCTGATATCTTCAGTTTCTATGATTATTGTCATGGCAACTTGAATAACAATGAACCAAGGAAAGTAGTCACACGGGCAAGAAATTATTTAGAAAGACTAAGCAAATAAATTCAACTCAAATATGCAAGCAGAGGGGATAAACTCGGTCTGTAGAGAATTACATATTCATATTTTATTATTAAAGTACACATAATATTGTAAAAATAAACACAGTCATAAAAATGATACAAAAGTCAACAAATTCTAAAAAGCATGTAGATTTGATTTTGTATAAGATGAAAATGTCCAATCTATATAAGGAGAAATCAATATTAAACAGCATTTCTAACAGCTTGTACCAGATTTATGTAAACCCTGTTACAATCAGGGCTGGTAGCTGTATGTCTCTCAAATACTAGATTTCAAACAGCCTCAATGGACATACATAATGCCAGAAAAATATGCAAAGTATAATAAAGTGCTATGTAGATGTATAAAAGCACACAAAAAGGGTGCTAATTATCAATTTGCAAAGTGTCATAAAGTGCTATTTCAGTACATGAAAGCACACAAGAAAGAGTGCTAGATGTCACAGTACATGAAAGCACACAAAAGAGAGTGGTAAGTGTCAACTACTAGTGCCTTGCTTGTTATTATTTTATACATCTCTCAAGGTATCCAATTGTTCTGTAGTTTCGACGAATTTGTATATCTAGTTTAGACCAGTCCGTCATAACGAGAGAGGAGAGAACTGATATTTGTCTTCATCAGGACACAAAGACAGCAAGTTCAATGTTAGACAATCAATATACAAGAACATGTGCAAAATAAAATGAATCTCTGAACTTGCTTATTTCTAAATGATGATGAGGTAGCTTTCATCTTGAATCGTATTTCAATCCACCCATTCTATAAAAAATACAAGACACAACAAACATATTTTTTTAACAAGAACTGACCAAGCCTAGCCGCCCCATGCCCCAAAATAGAGTTCGAAAAAACTATTATTATTTATATAGACAACAAATGTCTTTAAAGAGTAACAGGTCCAAAATGTAATACCCTTGTTACATTCGATGGAGGTATGAAGAATAAATCCTGGATACAACCATCACGGCAATAGAGCAGATACTGAAGAAATTAATCTGGAAAGACATAACAATGGATCTGGGATTAGAATAATCCCTAGTTCCACCAACATGGCTAAATGCCCACAAGGCAACAACATTGTGAATGACCAATGACAAACTTTACATACCTCCATTAGTATGTTAGAAAGAGTTGTCCTTCATGTGGAACAACCGTCTGTTTTAACTACCGCTACAGTGTTTAGGTGGAAAGATCGAGACATCCATTTAGATCAAAGGCCAAAGTTGTGGGCCTAATATAAAGAAAAAATCAAAAAACAGAAATTTAAATGGATGTGCAACTAGCCTATTCTTAGACAATTTAATTTGACAAAGAAATGCAAAGCTTACGAGGACTATGAAACACATGGGGCCATAGAGCCGCTATATCAAGAACAATGAGCGCAAGCAAGAGACACTTATAGATAACAATTGTGTGTGATTGCAAGTTTCAATACTGATTTGTGATACACAAAGAGCTTATAAAGAAACCCTCATTAGGAAAAGTGTCAATGAATAACACCTCTAAACAGAGTAGAGTGAGACTTATGCCAGTATGATGATGTCAGTAAAACTAAAGGCCTGCAGTAAAGTAACCGCCATGGATCCAAAAGTGAAAAACTATCATATTCTCTGAAGGCTGAAAGCATGCCTAGGTGCCTGACTTCCGACACATATAGAAATACCAAGCACCAAAGATGCTGAACTGCTGTGATTCCGTGTCGGAGAAACTAGTTGTACAGTTTCTTCATGTAATCAAAAGCACGTACCTTAGAACCAGGTAGCGGCATGAAAGCGAAGTTGCAGGCAAGTCAACAAACCTTGCAATGGGAATAAACTGCATACGGTTCCCGTGTAAAGGTTGTATGTAATGTAGGATTGCGTACACTCCGTTAGATTCAGCAAGAGAAGGGAACACAAATAAGCATAGAAACAGGACTGCAAGTTCCCCGTCGCTACACGTAGAGAGCAATAATCCGAGACAAATGAAAAGGGCAGAATAAATCGTAAGTCCCGAATGCATGAATAAGCTCACATTTACCCCCAAGCCATAAACCTACTGAATTGTGGAAAATTCCAATTGGGGCTGACAGAGAGAACCTAAATTAGAACTGCAATATGATACCTAATATGTTCATAGAAATGATTATAAAAAGGAGACTGGAAGAATATCTATCAGACCCTTGACCTAATCACTCGTTCATAATGTAAAACATGAGAAAATGATCATGGTAGAACCAAAAGATGGTAACAGTTCAAAAAGTGAAAGTTGTATGCTAATCCGGCCAAGTACAATGTAGTAAAAAGAGAATTACAGAAATATTATTATATCAAATGAGCCCAAGTTAAATAAAGGAAAATGTATTAATGAGAAAGGATACTCTATGTTACACAATGAAGCCACTTTTCTTGGTGGTTGGCACCAATCTGGTAGCTCATGGTATTATACATCCACCATTGCACACGTTGGGACAGTCTCGCTGCTGTACTTAATTAATCTATGCCAAATACCCGTTCAAGGGCCCACCATTTCAAATCGTCACAACTGTGATTATTTTCTAAAAAGTCGGCTACAAGTGGTGATGTTAATGTTTTAGTCCAAATGTTGAACTTGTGTTCCATCATCCTCGTTTTCACAGGTCTGGATGTTTTGCTGATGTATGTTTTGAGCAAGGGCAAAGCATAACATAAATGACATTGGTAGTATTGCATCCAGTGTGATGTTTCAAATACCATGACTTGCCATTCAACATGACTGAAGCGCAAGCAGTTGTAGATTTGCATTGGCTGCAAAAGCCACATGGCAAATGTCCAGATATAGGCTTTAAACCCCAAGAAGCCGAAAGCGTAGGCTGTTTTTTAATCACAGTGGCCCTATATGCTTGTGACAGCAATTTCTTCAAATTGATGCCTTTCTTAAAAGCAAACATTGGGTGTTCCAAGTCTGGATTGTTAAAATTGTAGCAGGTGCCAATGTTTAAAGATCATCTGCTTGATGTCATTGTGGTGTGTAATATAAGTAATGGCCCATGCAATACATTTGCTATTGATATTATCCTTTCTATTCTTGGTCAATAAAATGTCACAATGTTGATATTTGGCCCTTTCATGGGACTGTCTCAATAAATGAGAAGGATAACCTCTTGCCTGGAGTCTGTTTGAGACGAATAGTCCTCTAACTTGGAGCAATTTCTTCTTGCTCTCAAGAATTGCCTTAAGTAATACTTTCACGTAATGCCTGAGAGTGGAAACTATCAAACTGAAGGATCGTGTTCCTGTCCGTCTCTTTACAGAATAGATCTACAATGATGTGGCCCTCGTGTGTTTTAATGAGGGGATCCAAGAAAGGTAAAGTTGGTTGCTGGTGACCATTGTAAATTTGACATTGGTGTTAAGTGTATTGATCCAGGGAAGAAATAGTTTATGGTCACCTTGAGTTTGGTCCCATACAATAACAATGTTTTCCATCTAACGTTTGTATAGCCTGATGACTGACAGAAAAGGCTTGGAGTCATTGAGAATTAAATCTTTCTCAAATTGCCACATATATAAAGTGGCATAATTGGGGGCAAAAGCTGTCCCCATTGCCGTTCCCTTGATTTGCAAATAGAAATAATTTTTCAATCAAAAGTCATTCTTGGTCAGGGCTATTTCTAATAATTTCACCAGAAAATTACTTGGAATTTGATGGGAACCCGGTCTAAGATCAACAAATCTTTCATGATGGGGGCAGCTTTTGTCCCCTTTTATGCCACTTTAAATATGTGGCAATTCGAGAAAGATTTCATTTGCGACGACTCCAACACTTTTCAGTCAGCCATCAGGCTATACAAACGTTACATAGATTACTTTGTTATTGTATGGGACCAAACTCAAGGTGACCATACACTATTTCTTCCCTGTATCAATACATTTAACACCAATCTCAAAATTACAATGGCCACCAGCAACCAATCTTTACCTTTCTTGGATCACCTCATTAAGACCAGCGAGGGCCACTTTATTGTAGATCTATTCTGTAAAGAGATGTACAGGAACACTTTCCTTCGGTTTGATAGTTTCCACTCCTGGGCATTATGTGAAAGTATTCCATATGAGCAATTCTTGAGAGCAAGACGAAATTGCTCCAAGTTAGAGGACTATTCGTTTCAAGCAGACATTACTTCCAACAGACTCCTGGCAAGAAGTTATCCCTCTCATTTCTTGAGACATTCCTGTAAAAGGGCCAAAAATCAACATTGTGACATTTTATTATTTATTTATTCTATTTATGAATAGAAAGGATAATATCACTAGAAAATGCATTGTATGTGCCATTACTTATAAATACAAACCACAGTTACATCAAGAAGATTATCTCTAAACATTGGCACCTGATACAATTTAACAATCCTGATTTGGACCACCCGATCTTTGCTTTAAAGAAAGGCAACATTTTGAAGAACTGGCTCTCACAAGCAGATAGGGCCACTGTGATTAAAAAACAACCTATGCTTTCAACTTCTTGCTGTTTAAAGCCTATATCTAGACATTTTCCGTGTGGCTTTTGCAGCCAATGCAAATCTATGACTGCTTGCACTTCAGTCATGATGAATGGCAGGTCATGGTAATTAAAACATCACACCACTGGCAATACTACCAATAGCATTTATGTTATCCTTTGCCCTTGCCTCAAAACATACATCGGCAAAACATCCAGACCCGTGAAAACAAGGATAACGGAACACAAGTCCAAAATTCAGACTAAAACATTAACATCACCACTTGTAACCCACTTTTTAGAAAATAATCACAGTTGTGATGGTTTGAAATGGTGGACCTTTGAATAGGTATTTGGCATAGTACAGCAGCGAGACTGTCCCAACGTGAGCAATGATGTATGTATAATACCATGAGCTACCAGATTTGTCTCAACCACCAAGAATAGTGGCTGCATTGTGTACCATAGTGTATCCTTTCTCATTAATACATTTGCCTTGATTCAACTTGGTCCCTTTTGCTATTTTTCTATATAGTATGGGTTTCCCTGCATTGTAGCTTAGTGATATAATATTATTTCCATAATTCTCTTTTTACTATGTTGTACTTGGGCCGGATTAACATACAACTTTCACTTTTTTAACTGTACCATCTTTTGGTTCTACCATGATCATTCTCTCACGTTTTACATTATGAATGAGTGATTAGGTCAGGGGTCTGATAGATATTCTTCCAGTCCCCTTTTTATAATCATTTCTATGATCATATTAGATATCATATTGCAGTTCTAATTTGGGCTCTCTCTGTCAGCCCCGATTGGAAATTTCCACAATTCGGTAGGTTTTTGGCTTGGGGGTTAATGTGAGCTTATTCATCCATTAGGGACTTACGATTTGTTCTGCCCTTTTCCTTTTTCTCGGATAATTGCTCTCTACGTGTAGCGACGGGGAACTTGCAGTCCTGTTTCCTTTCTCTTGCAGAATCTAATGGAGTGTAGGCGATCCTACATTACATACACGCTTTACACAGGAACCATGCGCAGTTCATTTCCGTTGCAAGGTTTGTTGATTTGCCTGCAGCTTCGCTTTCGTGCCGCTACATGGTTCTAAGGTACGTGCCTTTGATTACATGAAGAAACTGTACAACTAGTTTCTCCGACGCGGAATCACAGCAGTTCAGCATCTTTGGTGCTTGGTATTTCTATATGCGTCAGAAGTCAGACACCTAGACATGCTTTCAGCCTTTAGAGAATATGATGGTTTTTGACTTTTGGATCGATGGTGGTTACTTTACTGCAGACCTTTAGTTTTACTGACCTCATCATACTGGCATAAGTCTCACTCTACTTTATTTAGAGGTGCTATTCATTGACACTTTTACCTAATGAGGGTGTCTTTATAAGCTCTTTATGTTCACAACTCATTATTGAAACTTGCAAGCACGCACAATTGTTATCTATAGAGGCCCTATGGCCCCATGTGTTTCATAGTCCTTGCAAGCTTTGCATTTCTTTGTCAAATTAAATTGGCTAAGAATAGGTTAATTGCACATCCATTTAAATTTCTCTTTTTTGATTGTTTCTTTATATTAGGCCCTATATCAGGCCCACTACTTTGGGCTTTGCTCTTAATGCATGTCTCGATCTTTCCACCTAAACACCTTACCGGTAGTTAAAACAGACGATTGTTTCGCATGAAGATCAACTCTTTCTAACATACTAATGAAGGTATGTAGAGGTTGTCATTGGTCATTCACATTGTTGTTGCCTTGTGGGCATTTAGCCACTTTGGTGGAACGAGGGATTATTCTAATCCCAGATCCATTGTTATGTCTCTGTAGATTATTTTTTCAATGTCTGCTGTATTGCTGTGATGGTTGTATCCAGCATTTATTATTCATACCTCCATCGGATGTAACAAGGTTATTACATTTTGGATCTATTACTGTTTAAGGACGCTTGTTGTCTATATAAATAATAATAATTTTTCAAACACTATTTTGGGGCATGGGGCTGCTATGCTCGGTCAGTTCTTTTAAAAAAATGTGTTTGTTGTGTCTTTTGTATTTTTCACAGAATAGGCGGATTGAAAAGTGATTCAAGATGAAGACTACCTCATCATGATTTAGAAATGAGCAATTTCAGAGATTATTTTAATTTTCCATCTGTTCTTGTATATTGATTGTCTAACATTCAACTTGCTGTGTTTGTGTCCTGATGAAGACGAATATAAGTTCTCTCCTATCGCGTTTCGACGGACTGGTCAGGACTAGATATACAAATTCGTCGAAAACTACAGAACAATTGGATACCTTGAGAGATGTATGAAATAATAACAAGAAAGGCACTAGTAGTCGACACTTGCCCCTCTCTTTTGTGTGCTTTCATGTACTGTGACATCTAGCACTCTTTCGGGTGTGCTTTCATGCACTGATATAGCACTTTATGACACTTTGCAAATTGATAATTAGCCCCCTTTTTGTGTGTGCTTTTATGCATCTAGATAGCACTTTATGATACTTTGCATATTTTTCTGGCATTATGTATGTCCGCTGAGGCTGTTTGAAATATAGTATTTGAGAGACATACAGCTACCAGCCCTGATTGTAACATACATCTACATTTACATACATCTGGTACAAGCTGTTAGAAATGCTGTTTAATATTGATTTCTCCTTATATAGATTGGACATTTTCATCTTATACAATATCAAATCTACATGCTTTTTAGAATTTGTTGACTTTTGTATCATTTTTATGACTGTGTTTATTTTTACAATATTATGTGTACTTTAATAATAAAATATGAATATGTAATTCTCTACAGACCGAGTTTATCCCCTCTGCTTGCATATTTGAGTGGAATTTATTTGCCTAGTCTTTCTAAAGAATTGCTTGTCCGTGTGACTACTTTTCTTGGTTGTTTGATTACATATGCTCCCCAGGTCCACGATGAAGGGGACACCCATCCTTTTGCTCCAACTTGAATACCAATGGGCACCCTCACGCTCGCCGGCTGCGCTATCGAACAACGAGTGCCTTCACTCGTGGCACATTAAACTGTGCCCCGTACACGGAAAAGATACAGCATATGCAAGTAAGTTAGAAGCGCTCAATCTTAATCTTTATCAAATTGCGTGCGCATATGTACTACGCGGCGATCGTACTTTAGTGATATTTTCTCTCCTTCTCGTTTGGTAATTTACAGAAGGTAATCAAGCAGTTACAGCTAAGGTCAGTAAAACTAAACAGGGTAAGTAGCATGCTTTGACCGGGTATAGAAAGCACTGTGGCCAAGCACCTTATATTATTATAGTCATTGATAGCTTTGCTAACAGAGAGATCACGCCATGGTTAGCACCTGTGAACAGTGTTGTGTACGATACCTACATAGAACGGCAGGACTAGTCACCTTCACAGTGGAATGTAAAAGAGGTTTTGAACTAGATAATAGGGTTAGACAATACGCTTTCTCCACTCTGCACATAGATTTGAACCCAACGGTGACTTGAAACAAAACGAACGTCATGTTTTAGCACACTTCAGAGGGTGTGCTATGATGATACATTGATCATTATGATTGACGCAAAAGATGCAGGATGCCTATTAATGCTTTTATTCTTCTTGCTGTTTTCTTTAAATATTTCTCTTACCTGTTTGTACATGTGTCGCTTGTTTTTGTCATGTGGCCTGCATGCATTTATTGGTATGCTTTTGGTGAATTACGATGTACGGTTGGAATTCTACAAATGTATTTGGTGGTGAATTGAATTACATTCATAAACTGTGATTGAATCAGAAATGCCCTGATGAAGGACTTATCCCAGTCCGAAATGCATTGGCAACTCTTGCATCTGTGAATAAAACAGATATATGCTGATTACCCCAAAAAAAGAATGATTTGAATCTTTTGAATCTGTATTTTTTAGCTGCATACAACTTCAGCATTCATTCTGGGAATATAACATATTACGAGAACCGCATTTAAACCTGATATACACCACTTGAGTGGTATTAAGGGTGTGCAACCCACACTGATGGCTATCGAGCCTAGGTCTTTTTCTCTTGCATGTGGTCTTTCCCCTTCTGCAATGGCTTGGCTGGCGAAGAACGGGGGTCTGGAGGGTACCCAGAGCAATACCAGAGGTTAAAATTAATTCTAAACCTTCCAGCTATCGCCCCAATTGATTTGCTATATTGAGAATAAGATTGTTTATCATTACAGCTAAAACTAAATCAGAACATTATTTTCTTTAGTTTCCTTTTCAAAATACTTTGTAAAATGCAAGGTGCATCACTTTTGAAAATGCTGGGCAATCACAAATTGAGGAAATCGGTATAGTGCCGGTTGCTCATTCATCTGCCCAGTTGTTCACTTATCGGGAAACATCCGGACTTCTGCACTGTTTTAAATTGTAATATAGTTAATGGGTTATTTTAAAATCGCCCTCTACTGTGTAAGAAAAAATGAAGCAGATACTCCAACCTATCCAGGTGTCTATTAGGGCCCTTTTCCACCTGACAACATGTCCTTTTCTAATCCCTTTAAGAACAGCAAATACATTCTATAGATACTTTTATATAAACCATTGTCATCATGGGGCAAATTGTGTTTAATCACTGTTAATGTGTGCTATTAATTGCTCACCCGACCTCACAGGCACAGTGGTAATTTGCTATTAAACCAAGGGCATTATTTAATGTTCATTAGGCGGCCACTGCACCCTGCACTAAATTACATCCTTATTGCAATTTACTTTTAAGTATTCTTAGAGGGCATCAACTTACGTTTGAGGTTTGTGAATTGACAAAAGGCAGCAGGACTCTGCACAGGACGGTCTCTCTAATAGCTCCCTCTGGCAAATCTCGCCTCACTAGCTCAAGGGATTTCAGCTACTCCCAGAAACCAACTTCTGCTGAATGCAAAATTCTTCTGCTCCTAAGAATTGCACTTCCTTCTGCTCCAGTTCCAGTCTGGAATATGCCTCCCCAGAATGGCTGTGTAGCATCTCTCCCAGAATGGCACTGTTCTTTATTCTGTTAAAATCAGGTCTCTGTGGATTCGCTGGCATTCTCCAAGGACTCATAGCCTTTCTGCTCTTGATCTTTCACAAACATCATCTGCATAGAGTTAATCATTTTAAGTGAAATAACCCCTCCCCTTATGAGGTATTCATTCTCAGTTTTGATTGGATACATGGACTGCATGGCAGTTTATTTTTTATTTTTATTTGTATAGCGCTAGACAAAAGGCCTGTAAGCACAATAGTGCTTGACTGAACAAACAAGAAACAAACAACAATGTCAGGAGTTCCGAAAATAAGACAATCAATAAAACAAAGCTTTTTTCAATCCACGTTTAAAACTAGAAAAGGACTGACATGCCCTTAAGTCTGGCGGCAAGTCTTTCCAGCTCCTTGGCGCAGCATAAGGGAAGGACCCCTGGGAAACTAGATATAACTTGGCCCTTGGCACTTGCAGCAGGCACAAATTGTTGGATCTGAGCACCCTGGGGCTGGTAGCCAGGAGAGTCTACTCGACAGTTATCTGGGACTGTTGCCATATAGGCACTTGTGTGCAATACAAAGTAGCCAAAAGGAGATTCTACCATCCATAGGCAACCAGTGCAAGGCCCTCCTGGCCGCTGACACATGGTCCCTTCTGCGCAAGCCCTCCACAGCACGCACTGTGTTGTTTTGTAGAATTTGCAGACGGGTGATTTCAGATTTGAAGAAGGCTGGAATAATAGTCTAATCTGGCCTCAATAACAGCATGCGCAATGGTGGCACAATTAGTGGTGTTAAGAAAAGGTCTGAATAGCACCAGCAATTTAAAATAATGCGAGGTGACAGAGACCAGACTATTCGCGTGTGCTTTCATATTTAGTTCTTGGTCTAAGATTACATCCAAGTTCTTAACTTTTGGAAGTGTGGCAATGGCACAGCCTGCTATCCAAAATTGCCGGAACTCAGGACTCAGTTTACGCAGATGGGCTGCCATGCCCATTATCGTAAGCTCAGTGTTTGTGTCATTTAGGGATAGTCTGTTGTCTGCCATACAAATTTGTATGAGACTGAAGATGGAATTGATGGTAACAGTGTCTTTGCTGTAAACACCTACAAGAGGAATAAGACATTGTGTGCCTCATCACGAGTTGGGCGGTAACGCCGGCGCTAATAGCCTTACCGCCGAACCCCCCAGCGCTATTAGCGCCGGATCACAGGTTTGGCAGAACGGTTAGTGCCCATTCCCCATTGGGCCCATTCGGGAATTCCTCATTCCCCATTGGGCCCAATGGGGACAATTTGCGCTATTACCGCCGGTGGATTTCCCGCCAGATTTCCTGCCAGCGGTAATAGCACCGAAAATCGGCACTTTTGCCGCAGATTTCCCCCCAGCTATGAGCTGGGGGAAATCCGTCAAGGCCATGATCTGGCAGACCCTTATATCCGGCGGTAATAGCGCTACCACTGGATTTAAGGGTTACCGCCAAACTCGCAATGAGGCCCCAAGATGTTGTATTTCAGCAGAAATTCCTGTATCTGTATGTAAGCGACCTGATCCAAGATTTTTAAAGGGAACAGGACATTAGTAATAGGTTGATATCCACATGCACATTAGGGTCAAGAGAGGCGTTGTTAAGCAGAGGAGAAATCCATGCCTGCTTAATAGAGGGTGATACTAGGTTTACCTGAAAAGATGCATTAACACATTTAGTAATCAAGGGTAACAACTGAGTTGCATATGACTTAACTACTAGATAAGGACAGATATCGCCCTTGCAATTGTTGTGTTTTAGCTGTTGTAGTGTCTCCAATACTTCAGTCTCTGTAAACTACCCTAAACTCAAACATAGGGGTAGTATCATGTGATTTAGAGGTTTCTAGATTAATACAAGAGCTACCTAAAATGCTGCACTTAGTCACAATGTCCTCCTAGATTTTTTTGATCTTATTTAAGCAATAAACCCTGAGTCAAGTAATGCCCAAGGGCAAAGCAACGGCCTTAATGAAGGCCCTGCGGCATTACCTGACTCTGTAATGCCCTTGCGGCGAGGGGCTTATTGCTATTAGTACCCTGGCCCGCAAGACAGGCTGCTAATAGCATTTATTTTTTCTGTTGTGAAATGCTTAAAAAAAAAAGTTTAAGAAAAGGGCCGGCGGGGAAGGGAAAACAGAGTCTGTTTTCCCTTTCCATGGCGCCCATTGGGAGCAGACACGCTTGGAACAGAAGTGTGCCCAGCCCATTCGCTCCTGAAAAAAGGAGAAATAAGAAGGTAAGTGGGGTTGGGAGGGTGGAGAGGGGATTGTTTGCATAGGAGGGGGGGGACTTACCTGAATCCTGAATGAAGATGGCAGCCTCCAGCCATGTGGAGGCTCGGAGCAGGGATGGCCCCGTTTCGAGCCTCCTCATTGGCTGAGGGGCTGCCACGCCCCCCGCTGGGAACAAAGGGATGGAATTCCAGCCGAGGCATTCCCGGTGAGGTAAAGCCCTGGCGAGGACCAATCAGAATGTTTGTTACATTCTGATTGACCCTCGCTGGGGTTCTAATAGTCATGATGTTCTGGAAATTCGCCAATCTTTATCTTTTTTGACCATAGAAACTACTAGGCCAGGGTCTTCCAACTCTTTGAGAATTCTAAAGAGCTCTACTGAACTGGAGCCCACACTGGTGATCCTTTGATCATATGAGCATTTTTGTGCTGAAATGATGGCAGATTTGTGAGCCTTCACTGCAATGGAATTCTTTGTCTTCATCAGACTTAGTCGAATTCCACTACTGGAATGCTCTATTTTTGGCTGTTTTAAGTTTATGGATGTCTGTGGAGTAGCAGACTTTGGTATTTAACTGTTTCACAGTCAGAGTTTTCTAAGGGGCCAAACAGTTAACCGCATTAACCAACATGTTTTGGTATGCATCAGTCAGATCCCTGGCAGTGGTGCAATTGGTCAAGTTATCTTAAGTAGCCAGTTCACCAAATTACACCCATTATGCTTGTTTGGGTATGAGAATGAGAATCTTTTGGGCCGGGGAAGATTCCTCATACTTTTTTTGGAGAAGAGATCATGTGTTCCATTTCATCTCGTCTCTCTGCAAAATGACATCACCAAGAGGATACTTGGGCAAAATAAGTATGAGGCGATTTAAAATGCCATTTTAGAATACTTTCCCATCCTTAAAATAAAATAGCAGCTTCATACTTATCAAAGGAATTTCTCTTATATTTAGCTAGGACAAAGAGAAGCGAGCCAATCTAACATTTTTCTTTACCAAAGTATGAGGGTATTGTATCAAATAACCCCATTATGAATGTCCTTTTCCTGCAAATCACTGTCATCATTTCAATTTTTCACTAGCTAACATGGTTTACAGGTTATGCAGAATTCTATGTCTTGAAACATCCCATTTTCCCATAGCATGACTCGCAGTTTCATTTTAGCTTATTGACATGTTCCAATTTCAATGCATTATTCCAAACAAGCCTGTTTGTCTGAATGTAAGATTCAAACATTCCTGAATCATACAGCTCCATTTTAATCCTTCAGGCTCTTGTAATATTCCAAGAACCTGGTAAGGGAGTGTGGATACTTGGCATCTGGTTCTCTGTCTTACTCAAGAGATGATATTGTCAAGGGGTGCCCCCTGTGATTCCCACATACCTGATGTTTTGCCTCTTTGTCGGGTCCAGGGTAAGGGCTGAAGCCTCATGTGTGATCTGGTCCTGCATAGAGCGATGAGGGAAGACACCGCCAGAACCTGGGTCTTTGTAGTATATGTCAACAGCCAAGGACAGGGAACCCCCTTCCCAACACTGCGATGAAAGGCCACCCGCGGATTAGCATGGTGTCAGGCATTGCAAGGCACTGACGTGGGAGGCCCAAAAGATGACAGACAGGATACAAGGACTGAAGAGGAAAGGGAAAGACAAGGGACAGAAGAGGCACAGACTGGGGGAAGAGCTAAAGAGGGAAGCCCTAAAGAAGGGCTTCAAACAAGGTGGCAGTCAGACAGAAAGATTAGGCAGGAACAACAAGGTAGAACAAGCACAAGGCAGCAGCTAAAGCAGGGCAGGGAAGCACAGAGCAAAAAAGGTCTGCAACTGGCAGAATCACGAACAGAATCTAGCGTCACCTCATAAAATGTTGCGACGCAAAAAGGAGGCTGCGCAGGGCCTCTTTATACGGCTGGAGGCCTGATGCTCGTGATTATGTGGTTATGAATAACCTTCAACGCTTTCCGTACTGCGCATGCGCAGAAACAGGCTGCTGGTCCTGGGCGCATGCGCGAAGGCGAAAAGATGGTGGTCCTCATGGATGCCTCTGGATCCCCATGGCATTCGATCATGGATCCTCCACTGAAGCCACCAAGAGGGCATGACGCAGCACAAAAGGTGAGGCGGCGCTGTGAAAGATATGCTCTTTCCATTCTTGTTTGGCAAGGTGTACATATCTAAAATCCTTGTCACTGTGGAGAGTGAGGGCACTAATTTGACTTTTCCGCCATTTTAAAATATGTTTGAAAGAGTATCTGGATTACTAACTGGTTTATGAGGAGTTTTACAACCTCAATGTAAGATCTGGATAGCATGCATAGAGCTAATCAACATGGATACAGGATTCCTGCCATGGCTTCAAGGACCCCAAAACGTCTTGGCTTATATAATAAGATATGTTATGTTCTGCGGGAATAAATGTTTTGTTCGGAAGGTCTGTTTTGTCATTTACAAAGAATATACAACAATAATTCACCCGACATTCCCTTTTCAGCAATTGGGTTTTTTGGCAATTGTAAAATTATGATGTTCTGTTTCAGGTATCAAATAATACATATACAGAATAAATAATAAAGGCAATCTTTAATGTGCTTGCATTCATAGAACGTGTGTACTGGAATAATGATCTTACAGCAGGCTTTGCTTATGATCAGCTTTGGTCTCTTTAAAGGGGCACATTTTTACTTAGTCAAGGGACAGGAGATTGTATTTCTTACTTTGTCTAGTAATACTAACTGCTAGCTATTTCAGTGTAGAGCCTTGTGACTTCCTATCATTTAACAGATGGCATTACATTAAATTAGAAAATACCTTGCGGCATTGACCTGTAAAGCACATGACTGGTTTCTGCTGGGGCAACCTTGAAAGAAAGTGTCAGGAGAATTAAAAAGTGAGTGGCTGTTTTGAGCTCCTGGAGCTAGGAGTATCAGACACAAGTGTTATACTCATACTTCTACAGTCCCTAATAAGGACCTCAATGGTTATTATGTAAGGGATCCAGGGAAAACCCCCACTCTATCAAGTTTCAAAAATCTCAGTGAGGGCTCCATACAAGTTAGCATTGCAGTTGCTCAGAAGACAGACCTAAATGAGCAGAGGTGTAAGATGAACATGGTCCTCACTGATCTAGTACCTTCTTCAGTCCTCATGGTGATGTTTCTTGCACACTTAGGAACTCAGTGAAATGTATGTGAGATAGCGTTCTGAGCTCAATTTAGCAGGAGTGCGTACACAAGCCCACATGTTGGCTATATATAACCTAAAAGCCACTATTCTAAAACATGTATGTTTGCCCTGCACTTGCGCAATCTCAATGTCACCTGGACTAGTAGGATTGTTGTCTCAGTATTCCCTCTGTTTCCCCTCCCTTGCCTCGTCGCACCTTGAAACACTTGTGTATAGGTGCGTTATAAATGCCATATCATATCATATCAAATGTAGCTTCTTTTGTGGGATGAAAAAGTGACAGACACCCTTTGACTCATATGCCTCCCAGGAACCGGTGGATGAGAAACTCCTCCCAAATATTCACCTAACACCATGAAACAGGACAAGAGTAGTTGGCTACTCCTTCGGAGTCCCAAAGGTGTCCTCCATATACAGGATATCTGCTTTGGCCTTGGAACAAAATAGCTGGGCGCAGAGTTGGCACAAGGATTAATGATGCCACAGGTGAGGTAACCATTGTGCCACCCTTATACTGTGGGAGACAGAGTTGATACTGTGCAGACTAACATGTTGCTATCTGGTGCCCCTTTGATTGTGATGCCTTCAACTCATGCCTAGAAGTCCCTTATTGTATGGCCTGCATTGTCTGGGATGGGGGGATGTGTTCCTAGCTATAGATTTAGTGCAGTGATGCATGAAAGCTCAACCTCTCTTATTATTATTATTATTAGTATTAATAATAATTTATTGATTTATTTATTGATTTATTTATTTATTTATTTATTTATTTATTTAGTTGGTTGGTTTTAGAAAAACTTTAAAAATGTTACAGAAAATTACAAACTATATCTTAAAATCCATTGATGAAACACAACATACTTTTCTATATTTCAAAATTCAATTCAATTCAACCTCCCTTAAGAATGTATCCTAACTTTAGTGCAAAGGGACAAAGACAAGAAAAAAGAATCAAGTAACGGAAGGGAGATTCGACCAACTGGAACCAAACAGGTACACAGGGAAATTGAAACTATTCTACATATCCCTTGCTTACACCTACACATTAACAAAACAGACACACAGATGTATCTATCCTTAGGGAATAGAGAGCACCTGATTTTTCTGCAGATTTAAGACCATCCTTGTAAACCTTTGCGCAGACCTCTCTTTGTAGCTCTCTGAATAATTACATTTAATACAAATAAAACTAGCAATGTGGAAAAAACATTGAGGAATGTCAAAATGTGCAGGGAGCAGCCGTTAAGTTCCCTGCTGCTTTCCCAGAAGAAGGTATATACATTATATGTGTGCATGCTGTGTAGAGCTATCTAAAATAAGCTTTAAACAGCTGTTAGAGTCCGGTCGGATGAGAAACCAATGAACAGTCTACTGTGGAAGCCTGGCAAGGAGCTAAAGCCTCTCCATCATAGACTGTCTGTGAGGTGATCAAGAAAGTGTGTGAAGAGTCTAAAATGGCCGCCATAAGTGTATGCAAGCGCTCTGGAAACCTAATCCATCCTCTGTCAGCAGTGTGTTGCTGTAGAGAGTTCCAAGGCTGCATGGACCACGATTGCGAGGCCACACCTGCAGACTGCAAAAGAGTATAATGGGAGAGGGAAAAGATGCATTGTGCTATCACCAGCTACAAATCTCCAAAGAAGAAAAGTTGAAAATCAAATATCCAGTTGTAAAGACATGACTGATATAGATGTACACAATGAGGTCATTATGCAATCTTGGAACAATAACATGTAAAGAGTGTATGTCATACCTATTGAAATAGCTTTGCAGAAAAATGCTATATTAACAACAACAAAAGTTGACAGGTATGATCAGTACCCCAAAGAACTCCTGATTGGTTAGTAATGTTCATTAACTATGACCTCAAATCACAACGTGTATTTAACCAACAGAGTGTTATCTTTCTTTCTGTAATAATTTGGAAACAAATATTTTCTGACATTTCCAGGAAAAATAACATTCAACAAAACCTGGAGAATCACGTTTTGCAACTAAAGAAGTACAAGGCTAAAATAGTCTCTGGCAAGCCAGGTAAACCAAGGTGCTGGTCTTTGAATGACGCACCAATTAAGGAGGTTGACTCTTATGTTTTCTACTCTGTAGAAATGGATCCTGGGCCAGATATAGAAAGCAGCGTGTGGCGAGAGCTTTACTTAGACTTACAGGGCTTCTCTTATTGTACTGTTTGTATGGAGCTCATAGATTGGACAAATGCCAGGAGGTTTATAAGGCCGAGGTTTCTTCTATGATCCTCTATGGCAGTGATGTTTGGGGACATCATAATTGCGAACAATTGTAGATAGTGCAGAATACATTTCTGAGCATGGTAACAGGGCTTCCTCAAGGAACTCCAGAAGTGCCCTCAGGTCTGAGCAGGGGCTGTTGAGCATGGAGTCTATGGTGCATGTGAGCTACCCAACTTAGTTCTCGAAAATACTCCTGGGCCTCCCAGTTAACCATAACGTGAAAGAGGGTGTCTTAGAAATTAAGTCCTCTCCATGGAATGTAACACTGCCAATAGATGGTGGCTGGCGCATGGAGGGGCTGTCACAAATCCCACTCACTGTTTAAGCTTAAATCAGTGATTAAGGTGGTGATGGGCTATATGGCCAGGGAGGTAGCCATGCACAACATACACTCTCAGTCCTCTTTGTCCAAATATGCTGAGCCATGTGATTGGTGGGAAGTTGCACCAAATAAGATCTCCAGTCAGTCGAAGGCTTGTGTCACAGATTCCTTTGGATTTACTACCTCTTAAGAACCCATTGACTTGGATGGCGGATCCATCTAAATGTTCCTTGCGCTTGGGCCACACTGTGGATTTGAGGCATTTTCTTTTAGATGTTTCCGCTCTATTTAGCAGCTCGGAAGATCTGGCTTTCACATGTTTCGAAATAACACCTTGAAAACGTGCAATGAAGCAATGCACTTTTTTCGTAGTAATCATGATGATTTGTCATTTATTTATAACCTGAGTATGTCACTGGAGCACTGAAATACCGAGCCCTTTGCCGGTAGCACAGCTGATTTTCATGTTGGGATAAGTTTGGTTTCGTTGTGTTAGATACGTTTTAAACGGTAGGTGGTGCAGGATTACGGAATTGTTTAAAACTTGTGCGCTGTCCATTTGAGGACAATTGCCAGGATCGTAACACATGTGTATGTTGCTTTTTACAAGGGCTTTATTCTTGGATTTTAACATAGCACGGGTTACTGATTGTGTGTTTTCTGATTTTTTGGATGGAGAAATCCAAATAAAGTTTACTACTAACAATACAATCTAACACTTTACTGCCTCCTGCTTTGTACACACAAAATTAAAAAAACTACAATGCTTCACCCCATTGAAATTCGTTCCGAAGATGCCCAATTCCCTTGCCTTCTTTCACCGCCTAAGTTGGGCAAGAGGGTTCAGTTTATCTTGGTAGCCCACTAAAGCCCCATGGCCTGTACTTTCGTTCTTTTCGTTCTCAAAAATCTATATTTTAGCTGACATTTCAAGGTTTATTGACGTCTTGTGTGACGGATAAAGAATATAGGGCGAGAACCCTCTTTTTTGTTAACGGGGGCCTGACTCTAGAGGGAAAGTATAAATTGACAGGGAAAACAGAGTACAGGCTACGCACAGGTGGTGCTAGAAGACCTACAGAAGGCTAGGATCTATTTCAGCTAGCCAAATAAGATCACACTTACAAAGTGGAAGAATACAGAGAAAACAACATTTTATTGAAAAACATCATAAAATCACAAAAGAGGCAAATGAACACCTTTGTCTTACAATATCCAGCCATGTGGACTCACTTTCTCAATTAGGTTCCATTTCCCAGAAAGTGCCAGTTCGATTCCTGCAAATTCACGATGCATCTTGTCCGAGGGCAATTAGTGCTCTGATTGTCTCGGCTGCCAACGTTGACTGCCAAAAATGTTTCCTTTGACAAGGATGAGATGAAAGCAACCATTAGAACCATTACAACAGATTTCTGATTGGCGCACATCAGCCAGATGTGTTTCATTTGCCAGGCCTGAAATGCATGTGGATATTTAGCTTTCTACATCCGCAAATGTTCGATATTGAATGGTGTGTTCATGGTCTGTATCTTGACATGGTGTCAGATTTTAATGAAAATGAGAGGACTGCATTGCAAGGCACACATTTTGAGGTTTTATGTTTTCTGTGCACCATTCAAAGAAATTGCAGATTATTATATGAACACTGTAATGATTACACCTTGAAACTCCTGGTGCTGTTGATAAGCAGTTATGTGACTGACGACATAGCTCTCAAACTTTCATGGCTCTTGGGTGGGTGAAAACACCCTATTTTGCATTTGGCGGGTGAAAGCCCATTGATTCCTATGGGCTTGCACGGAGCTTGGTGGGTGAGAGAGCTGCCTAAGTGGTGGGTGACACCCACCAAAAGCATGTGAGTTACGCAATAGTCTTGAAATATTGATGAGCATTCAGTGAGGCTGACGTTCTGAACATATGGAATCTACGCTCCCAATCACACATGTAGTGGCTGTCGCACAAGAGGAACTGAACCGGGAAAACAGAGTACAGGCTACCCCTCCTTTCAACGCACAGGTGGTGCTAGAAAACCTACAGAAGGCTAGGAACTATTTCAGCTAGCCATATAAGATCGCACTTACAAAGTGGAAGAATACAGATAAAACAACATTTATTTGAAAAACATAATAAAATCACAAAAAGGGGCAAATGAGCACCTTTGTCTTACAATATCCAGCTATGTGGACTCAATACATGGTTGATGCTAGGGTTGGAGTGTCTGTGAGATGTTGGTCGGCAGTTGGATGAGGAGGAAACTGATTATAAACTGTGGGCTGTGACTTTTCACCCTGGCATAGCATAAAGTGACATATCATAAATAAGCCCACATATTATAATAAATCACAACACTTGATAACTGGGCACAGCAAATTGTTTCAAAACCTTCTCCTGTGGGTTGGAGTTCTGGCCTGCCCAAGGAATTCCTATGAGATGTTACTGAATAAAATGTTACTGAATAAGATTTTACTGAAACAAAGAAATACTGCCACTAAACCCCCATTTACCTACATTTTTAACCCCACCGTGAACCCCAACCACCCCTTTTAGCCCCGTACCCCCACCTCATATCTATTTATTTTTCAGTATTCTTTCGGTAAAATTTAATTCACTATAATATTTTTCGGCAACATTACTGGATACCAAAGGAATGTTGGTTCTGCCGCAGTCGGTCCACTATTCTAGACATTCTGGTACCACATCTGGCTAGGCAGTGCACGCCCTCCGTTCAAATCAAGTGGTATGGGGCTGAGGCTGGACTAGTGCCATGATTACAGGCAACATTCTGAAGGAATATTCCTTCTGACCAACTGAGCTGCGCCAAGGTATCTGGTGAAGCAACATGCAAGGAGAGCTGTAGTGGCAAGAGAATTATGGTGATTAAGGGACTTGGATGCATAATTAAAACAAGCATTGGCAATGCTGATAGTTTTGGCGTCTACTGCTGTTCTTTACATTTTGCATTTATAGCCACCAGGGACCAAGGAGGAGAGTGCAAAGCTTCAAAGGAGGATGTGGTAAGTGGTGCAGGTGTGCAAGATAATGAGAAGGAAAGAGAATAGAGCAAGGGAGAAACGATTGAAAGAGGGTGTCATCGATGATGACCAAGAGGAAATATGAGGGAGAAAGGGTGAGAGTGAGAGGGTAAGAAATATAACGAGATGTGAGAGGAAGGATCAGAGAGGGTAGAGATTGGGGGTGTGGTGTGTCAATGGGTTGTAGAGAAAGTTGGGTGGGTGGAGATAAAGAGAGTGGGGGAAGAGAGAGTGGGGGTAGGGCGGGTCAGGTAGAGAGAGTGGGGGTAGGTTGTGTGGGGGGAGAGAGAGTGGGAGTACAGTTGAAAGAACAAAGAAATATTGAGGCTGAGTACCACAAAGTAAATCATGGGCTAAAAAGATTCACAGATCTTTTATTACTGTACAGTTTACAAAGCAAAACAGATAGCTATCTGGCCCCAACATCTCGCAGTATGTACCAGCCGACACAGTGAGGAGAGTGAGGTACTGGACATCTAAACACTGGCATTTTTATACTTTTCCTACAAGATTATCCAGCCTCTCTTCACGTTAATAATTCATGGACTAGAGTTTGTGCCTAGTTCACATACAGATTTAACAATATCATGCGAAGGATTACATAGGTTTTTATTTCCATGAAGACACAATAGCAATGTATGTTCTCGGATCCCGCGTAAGCCTTATTCTAAGTTTCTTCACAATGTAGTTCAGCCAAAGCATACGCTCGAAGTTTTTCTTCATTGTCCCAATGTTTATAAAAGGATGAGGCTTGTGAGCACAGACAACACTTAGATGACAGTTCATATGAAGCGCAAGGTCTCTTTGCTCAGTTTAAACAGTCGGCTCTTTGACAGCCTAAACATTAACAGAACTCAAAGGTCGGAATGTTTGGCTGCAAGTCGAAAACATAGTCCACCATTTTAGAACATAGAACACACGAGTGAAAATCAAAATGGCAGATGAATCTTAAAATGGCAGCGAAGTTAACCCAAAAATCGTAACTTTGCAAAGCGGTTTTTCCGTGTAGCGCGGATAGGTTTAGGCCAATATAAATACTAAGGAGGCACTATATAATTACTGTTTAACCAACCCTCCTTTTGGCCTAAGCCAAGAGCCTTACTAAAAATATTCGCAGTTTGCACACAACATCCTCCTAACATCGAACATATAACAGGAAGACATTGCATGAAACAACAACAGAACAACAGAATACCAAGGATTACCATTAAGACTGAAAAGAGTTTCCATCCCCAAGACTGTAAAAAATCCCAGGACCAAACACTAAGATCCCAGTTTCCCTCGGGAACAAGTACTTCTGTACTTAGGACGTGTAGATTTTGTATTGCCTTGAATAAGGTAGGGGAGGTGTCGGTGCGAAAATGCAACAAGCAGATCCCACCAATTTACAAACTCCACCACACTCAGCCAGGATGGCACCGTCCCGTTCTGTAGAGCCACTAATCTAATTGCTTTCTGTTCTAACGTCATGTTGTAGAGTATATTGGTGGTCTGGTTGATGGTTCTCTCCAATACTCTTGCAAGCCTCCTAATATCCTCGGAATTCATGATCTGTCCCCAAAATGGCACAAAGGATTTCGCTACATCACTATTGACTTGTGAAGGAGTATCACCGTTCTCATCCTGCCTTGGAAGAGCCCCAGAGACCTCATAGGTGCTAGCTACATATACCCCTGGTAGCAAGATACCAAAATAACAAGTACCCTGCCAATCCCTAGGTAGCCAAGGATAAGCTTCTTTGCCACAAACAAAATAAACAGAATCACCTACATACAAGGGTCTGTCCTCACTAGTCAAATTCACAATATTGGTACATCCCTAAAAAGTACTCATTGACTGAGAACCATTCCTTTGTATGCAGAAAGAAACAGAGTTGGGGCTGTGATTGATAGTGTAGGAAGGAGGTGTGGCACCCCGGTAGCCTACGGGAGCCATCTTGAAAGAAATTAATGATTGAAAAGGTCCAGAAAGTCTATCGGAAGGCCTAATAGAAGCAACATTAAGCTTTCTCCTATTTGAGAAAAGGGAGCATCCCAGAGGCATCAGGACACACCTTTCAAATTCATTTAAATTAGTCCCATCAAACTTCCCTGAGATGCTGTCATTCCAACGACCAAAGAATAATGCCTTTAGAGAGGCATAGCACGCAGTAGTTAGAGGCAAATGATGAATATACCAGCCCAACACTTTTTCCCTGTGTTGTGGAAAATGTGAACAGATCCAGCAATTAGTTCTGTTTAGAATCGCATGGGTCGCATTCATGATTAACAAAAGCGTATTGTTGTGATAACTCAGTCTGTCTTGGGAATCCCTTGAAGATAGAGTGTGCAGATGCACAAAAGGAGAAGACATAGTGGGAACACTCAAAGTGGGTATAAAAGTTTCAAGTGGACGCACCCCATCAATATACCAAAACCCAAGTGCAATTACTACTGTTAAACCAGTTAACATAATTACAAGAAAACAGTACGTCCTCCCGACCATGTATTTTTCTGTCCAATGTCTTTGTTAGCCACACAATCGATTGATTGCTCCGTACAAGTGGAGATAGCGATAGGCATTGTTCCTCAAAGCTCTTTCTCTGAAAGTTTCTGCGATAGACTACGTAAGTTCATTTGCTGGTGATCTCCAGACCACGTGATCTTCCTTGATTAAAGATAGCTTTTGCTGGTGCCGGCCACTTACTTATGTTTCAACGAGAGAGTGGCAAAGGATGAGCTCAACGGTCGTTTCCTGTAGGCACAGCTATGCTGTGCTGTAAGCCTAGTGCCATGGATGCAGATTCTACCTTAAGACTCCAGGTACTGCGTGATCTGCGAACAGTGTGTCATTGCTTCCTGATGGAAGTGGTGAAACAGAGGCAAGGTTGCTCAAGGGTGCAGAAGGATACAAAGAAGAATTCAGAGACAAAGCAGCAGTCTCCCCAGGCCTCACGGGCTCAGGAAGAATCTCTGAAATACCCTTGATGTTGTTCAAGACCGATTGATCACCAGAAGCAGAGCAAACAGTTTCCTTCTTTTCTACTCCATCGTGTGGCAAAGGGAAAGGTATCCTCTTGATGTTTGTTTGTTTGTTTATTCATTTGTTAAGCGCACCAGACTCGTAAGTAAAAGGGCTCAATGACAAGGAAATGCAGGGCTTACATGGTTACGTATACACAGGTTACAGAATTTACATATAGCAAGATGAGCACTTTTTGCATGATTACAGGATATATACAATATGAACAATAGGCCTGAAGCAAAGGTACATGCACTGAGGATGTAGAGCTTGTGTGGTTACATATACATAGGCTGCAGTATTTACATAAAGAAAGAATATAGCAAGATATACTGTTTCTTAATTGCAGGAAAGTGTCCTCAGGGGAGAGGGTGAAGGGAAGCTAAGGATTGGTGGCAGTGATGTGTTTTATTAAGTTTTTCCTGAAGAGTGGATATGGTTGGTCAGCTCTCAACTCCTGGGGCAGTGAATTCCAGCTTTTGGCTGCCTTAACAGTGAAGCCATTACCCCCGATGGTAGTAAGTTTGTATTTGGGGATATTTAGGCAGTTGGTGTTCCCACTTCTAGTGGGTCTGAGAGAAGTTCTTCTCTGAAGTTTGTCTATAAGGTAACTAGGGGCCGCATTGTTCAAGGCTCTGTGTGTCAAAGAGAGTGTTTTTAGAAGAATTTTATTGGATGTGGAGAGCCAGTTGATGTGTGTGGCATGTATCCAGTGTCGTAGGCCGGCTACTCGTACAACAGTCTGTGTGGCTAACAGGACCTGAACCGGTCCTCTGCAGCATGGTCCGAGGCTGGATGCTCTCTCAAATGACTTCGTGAGCACCCAGTCTCCCGGGAGAATTCTGTGAGCTGGCCCCTGGTATTTAACTGGGAGGGTTTCTTGCACCTGTTGGTAAATCAAATACAAGTTTTGAGTTAGCTGGTCAGAGTATTGCAAGAAGCAAATGCTCCACATCTTTCAATTTCTTAGGTTTAGGCAAATTCCAAATATTTGCTGGTCTCCCCATTATAATTTCATATGGGGAGAGTCCAGTTCTAATCTGTGGGGTTGTCCGCATGGACAGTAGCGCTATAGGTAAGGCGTCTGGCCATTTCAAATTACTGCTAGCACAGACCTTTGCAAGTTTATTCTTCAAGATACCACTATGGCGTTCTACAAGTCCAGCACTCTGAGCGTGTCTAGCCGAAAGGAACCGTTTTTCGATCTGTAATCCCGCGCATACTTGCAAGATGACAACAGCGATAAAATGTGGACGATTATCCGACCAGATGACCCTCGGCAAACCAGACCTAGGAAAATATTCCTTAAGCATGGTTTTCGCCGTTGTCATTGCTGTAGCATCTTTCACAGGGAAGGCTTCAACCCACCTGCTAAAGGCACAAATGACTACCAAGACATATTTGTAGTTATAACAGCGCTCCATCTTGATGAAGTCGAAATGAATCACTTCAAAGGGCACAGAGGGGGAACCAAAACTACCCCTCAGTGTCGTCGTACCCTTCCCCACATTATGCTGTAAACAAACCATACAATTCTGGACAAAACGCTCAGCAGTTTTTGAGATGTTGATATTCACCCAAACAGATTCTAGTAATTTACAGATTTTCCTAGCACATATGTGAGTGGGACCATGAGCCATTGTAACCATCGCGAGGACATATGCATTGCGTAGCATCCATCATCCTTTTGAAGTGTCTACCCAACACCCTTCCTCATCCAAACCTGCTAAACCCTTAGCTCAGTATTTAAGTTCTTCTGGAGTGGCATCAGCTTGAATATTCTTTATCGAGTCAATCCCTTCATCTACTGTGCAGGTATTTGTGGCTTCCTTCGTAACATACATTTCTGAATATAAATCAGTAGCAATGTGTTTACCTACCCTGTCAGCAAAAGAGTTTCCTCTCCCTACATCATCTACTACTTTCTGATGTACGGCGCACTTCATGATTGCTAATTGAGTAGGAAGCGCAAGTGCTGAGAGTAGCTGAACTATCAAGGTGCCATGTTGGATTTTTGTTCCATATGAGGTCAAGAAACCTCGTTCTGCCCATAGTCTACCAAAGTTGTGAACCAACCCAAAGGCATACTGACTGTCGGTAAATATATTCACTCTAAGCCCTTCTGAAAGTTCACAAACACGAGTCAGTGCAATAATCTCTGCGGCCTGCACAGAGTTATGCAAAATTCTCTTGGTTTCCACGATCGTGCTTAGTGTAGTGATGGCATAAGCAGTAGTGGATGTAAACGAGCATCCCCCTAGGGTGAACGTGAACAAATATCTACTATCCATGTGTATGGGAAGGCTGAAGAAGGCATTCTTAAGATCCACCACACTGAAATGAGTAGCAGAAGCTGGAATCATTGTCAGTATCGTCGTTACAACAGGCACAATTGGGAATTGTGGAGCAACAATCTTATTGATAGCATGCAAATCGATAATGAAACGAAAAGGAATCGCATTATCCCCTTTCATATACACCGGTAAAATTGGGCTATTGCACAAACTTCCTGCAATTTCTTCAATTACTCCACGATGTACAAAGTCAGAAACTATATACTTCAAGGCTTGCTCACCATCAACTGAAATCTTATATTGTGGAATTCGTGGCAACTTAACTCCTGGTTTCAAAACAATTTTAACAGGCTCAATTTGCAAAATACCAGCATCATTGTCATCAACCACCCAAAAACACGCAGGAACTTCACTAAATTCTGGCGGCAAAGGTCTAGTCAAAAACTGTGAGGCAGAAGATTGCTGGGGTGAAATCGTCAAACGCACTCCATCCGAAGAACAATGAATTAACGCATTTAATTCCTTCAACAGATTCAACCCCAACAAATTCTCTCCACAGTTTGTTGTCAGAAGAAATGGACAGTGATCCGTGAATGGCCCCAGTGAAATCGGTACCGACAGAGAAACCGGACTAACCACTGGCGTGCCAGAAAACCCTACAGAAACGTTATTCTGCCCTGACAGTGGAATGTCTGAAACCTGTGAATGATCAATGGAACACTTCTGTGCTCCTGTGCGTATCAAAAATAGATGCCCCCTATTCCCCACCATCATCTCAACGTAGAGACCTTTCTGATTAACGGTAATAGGCGTTGGTTCCAGACCCTGCTTCGGGCTGTCCTAACGAAACAATATATTATAAAAGACAAGATCTTCAGAAAGATAGGCAGTTGAAGGATTATCAAAAATATTTCTGCTATCTACACTAGGTTGCTGATTATCTTGCGAAATGACTGAGAATTTTGAGCGAAATGGCTCCTACCAGGACCCTCTACCCCAAGGCGGCCTCCAGATCGTCTACCCATTACACCATATGTGTTATTCGACCTTTGCTGAAGGATCGGGCAATGTGCTCGCCAAATGACCCTCTTGTCTGCAATAATCACATTGGTTTGCGTGTACAGGACCCAACGGCGCATTACTTTGTGGAACGGATTGACCGCAAAACTGTGTACTTCCACCTCTAGGCCCTCTGACCATCTGTTGCAATAATACTTTGGATTTTAAATCTTCCCTTTTCTTTTCGATCCTTTCTTTTTCATTATTGACTCTATTCTCATAATACTGAGCCATATTCAAAACTTCGGACTGTGATTTATCTTGCCAAGCACTCTCGGAAGTCATAATTTGTGACTGGATATCAGGCAACAATCCATGCGTAAACTTATCCACAATCAATCTTTTCCCTGACTCAGTGCTTAAATCCTGTCCGCTAAAATCTGAGAATCATTTTTCGAACCAATTAAAGTATTTGTTAGCACCTTCAGATTTTCCTTGGGTACAAGCAGTGAGTTTGACCCAAACAATCCTTCTCTCTGGAATTAAAGTCTTTAATTTAGTTACTATTCTATCTGGTAAAGTCAGTATTACTTGTGGTGGTCTTTCACCAGCTTTCCTTTCTCCATCAAGACTAACCAGGTGAAGCCATGTGTCACCTAACCCTGCTGGATCATCTACAGTCCTAATCTGTTTCCATAAATCAGCAGGTAGGATCACAGGAAACAACAAATCTATATCACCCAAAGTGAAAACTGACAAATGCAGGACAGATTCTATTTCTTTATAAAACCCTGTTGGATTCTTCCTAATGTCTGGAATTGACTGTCTAATAGTATTCACTTCTTGTCTCGAGAACGGGACGTGAACAAACTGTGATACATAATGAGCTTCAATATCGATGGATGCTGCACTTGTTGCGACATTAGCCAGAATCTCAACTTTAGGAACGAATGTCGGAGGAACCTCTCTCATAGTCAGCTGAGAAGTAGGCAACTCCGAACGTTTACTAAGCAACAGAGCCAAATCGAGCGCTAAAGTGGTGCAAGCAATATCAGATGCAAAGGCTCTCTTATAAATATTCAATAAGTCTGCAGGACAACAAACCTTTTTCTTTATACATTCATCCTGCAGGTATTCTACCATTACCTGTAACACTTTCCTCTGCATTTCTGGAGTATACTGACTATACGTATCATATACTTCTATGGGAGATATCGACATATCTGAAATCCATCTAAGCGTGTCCTTTGTGCAAATGCGCGTTTCTTCACTCGTTGACTTACAAGGAGGAAGGAACTGTTTCTGCACATAAAAAGCATCCAAACTATCACCATCTATTTTATCATTCTGTAACATTCTCTCTCCCTTCTAAACTCAAAAACCCTCTCGACATGCTCATGTACTTTCTCCGCAGTATCCCTTGAATAAGCTAAAACATTCAAATCCCTCGACCCTTGTGGGACATCTGTGTCCGTCAATCTATTCCACATTACTGCCAAATGTATCCCCATCCCCTCAATAAAGACATTCTGATCGGGAATACTTTCTAGATTAAGGAGTGTAGGTAAGACAATAGATTTTTTACCTTTCTCTATACATTGCTTAGCCCATGCACTCAAATCTCTCCTCTTCTCTTTGGAAACTGTGTTCCATGTTACAACTTTTGATTCAGCACTCGCCCCATTATCAGCTACAAGCCGAGCAAAACCGCTTGGGAAAGAGAGAGTAGGCAAATCCTGTACAATAGGTAGTAGAGACACTACCACTAGCAACAAAGACGGATTTACTGGAACAATAACAGTCAGTAAAGGTGAAGGTACAAACAGAGGAACAGCAACAGGAAGCGGAGCAATAACTGCTGCCGGAGGAGCAACAGGAAGAACAGGAATTGCTACGGGAGGACTAGCGACAGCAGGAAGAGGTAAGACAGCAGGAATAGGTAAATAAGGAGGTGGTGCAGTGGCGCCGGGCCTACGTTCATTAAAGAGTTTATTAATTAGCTCATCTGAGGCATGAAAATCTTTAGACGGATATATTTTCTGTATACCAAGTTCAAAAGCCCTATCCATGTTTCTAACAGACTCTGACTGTTTTTGTTGATCATACAATAATGCCTTTTCTGAATTTGACATATGACGACATGCATGCTTCTCTTTACTCTTAAGTTGTTGCATAGCTTCTTTTTTCCAATTTTGTCTTACATCAAATGCTGCAGGTCTAGCTTTTTTCTTTATCAATATGGATTCTAAATACTCTATTTGGGCAATTCCAAAACTACCATTGACTGGCCACTGAAGTTCGGAAGCATGTCTAGTTTGTCTGTGCCAAATATCATTGAATACTATACTACCAATGCCGAATTTACAGTACATAGTACATGCCGACGACCCCTCCTGTGGTGCTGTTCGGCTAAATTCCAAAGATTTTCTGTCCCTGCAGAATAACGCCCTGAAACACGCAGACAATTTCCTAGGCATGTCAGATTACTGGTGTTACCTGGTTTCGTTTGTGCTCGCGAGTACAAATCTACAACAAAATATCAGGATACTTAGGAATCGGGGCACGACTCACCTGATTCAAAGGACAAAGGGAGGTCTGATCGGATTGCAAAGAACAAAGGACCCTCGTGGTTGGTGATTTCGGCAAAACTGCCCGCCTCAATATATGGACCCTCATCAAGATGCCGTCTCAGACCATGTGCTCACTGTCCAGGGATCGGATCGGGCAGTACTGTTGAGGTGTCACGTCTCATCCAAAAGAGGCCCCCTTTTTCTCACCATCCAATCCCGGTCCGATAGCCGCGTCTACTCTTCAACCAGGTGGCATCAATCTTGAGGGTCCCTATTCGGGCACCATCTGAAAGAGCAAAGAAATATCGAAGCTGAGTACCACAAAGGAAATACACCAATCACGGGCTAAAAAGATTCACAGATCTTTTATTACTGTACAGTTTACAAAGCAAAACAGATAGCTATCTGGCCCCAACACCTCACAGTGTATACCAGCTGACACAGTGAGGAGAGTGAGGTACTGGACATCTTAACACTGGCATTTTTATACTTTTCTTACAAGATTGTCCAGCCTCTCTTCACGTTAATAATTCATGGTCTAGAGTTTGTGCCTAGTTCACATACAGATTTTACAATATCATGCAAAGGATTACGTAGGTTTGTATTTCCATGAAGACACAATAGCAATGTATGTTCTCGGATCCCGCGGTAAGCCTTATTCTAAGTTTCTTCACAATGTAGTTCAGCCAAAGCATACGCTCGAAGTTTGTTCTTCATTGTCCCAACGTTTATACAAGGATGAGGCTTGTGAGCGCAGACAACACTAAGATGACAGTTCATATGAAGCGCAAGGTCTCTTTGCTCAGTTTAAACAGTCAGCTCTCGGACAGCCTAAACATTAACAGAACTCAAAGGTCGTAAGGTTTGGCTGCATGTCGAAAACATAGTCCACCATTTTAGAATGTCAAACACACTAGTGAAAATCAAAATGGCAGATGAATCTTAAAATGGTGGCAAAGTTAACCCAAAAATCAGAACTATGCAACGCGGTTTTGCGTGTAGCGCGAATAGGCTTAGGCTAATATAAATACTAATGAGGCACTATATTGTTACTGTTTAACAAAGTTGGTGGAGGTAGAGAGAGTGGCGGTAGGGTGGATGTGTGGGGGTAGAGAGAGTGGAGGTAGGGTGGGTGGGGGCAGAAGGGGTGGGGGTAGGGTGTGGTAGAGAGGGTGGAGGTTGGGTGGATGTGGGTGTAGAGAGAGTGGAGGTAGGGTGGGTGGGGGCAGAAGGGGTGGAGGTAGGGTGGGGTACAGAGGGTGGAGGTAGGGTGGGGCAGAGAGAATGGTGGTAGGGTGGGTGGAGGTCGAGAGAATGGGAGTAGGGTGGGTAAGCGGGGTTAGAGCAAGTGGGGTGTAGGGTCGGTATGTGGGGTTAGAGAAATTGGAGGTAAAGTGGTTAGGGGTAGAGAGAGTGGAGGTGTGGTGGTTGGGGGTAGACAGAGTGGGGGTTGCCAGAGAGAGTGGAATTAAGGTGGATGGGATGGAGAGAGCTGGGGTAGGGGGGGTGGGGTAGGGAGATTGGGGGTTAATAGAGAGAGTGGGGGTAAGGCGGATGATGTAGAGAGATTGGGGGTTGGGTGGGGTTAGAGTAAGTGGGGGTTTTGTAAAGAGAGTGGGTGTAGGGTGGGTGTGTGGGAGTAGAGAGTGCAGGGATTGGGAGGTGGAAGTATAGAGTTTGGGGTTATAATAGAGAGAGCGTGGGTAGGGTGGGTGGGTAGAGAGAGTGTGGGGTAGAGGGAGTGGGAGTAGGGTGGGTGTGGCTAGAGAGAGTGGGGATAGGGTGGGTAGGTGGGGTTAGAGAGAGTGGGGTTAAGGTAGATGGGGGCAAGGTAATCCCACTCTACCTATAATTAAAGAAACATACATTTACCAATGTGTTGCAGGGATTCTGACTGATTGGCCATCGAAATTTCATTAAATAATAGCATACTTACAATGCCCAGACAATGTGGTAAATATCTGCCTTTTTCTTTAAATGGAGATACCTATAAAACATACAGATACAAAATGTGGCCATCAGAATTTTATTTTCAAAGAAAGAGAATGTTCATATATAAACACCCCACAGTAACGAAAATCTTCGAGGGCACTTACAGTCATATGATGTGTATAGTCATCCTGTCTTGTTCTGCCAATATATAATCATGTCAACTCTTGTGTGGAGGCTGATTAGTTAGTCCCCTGGGTTTCTGTCCTTGATAGTGGCAGCACCTATCCCTCGCATTCAGCAGATTGCCGGCTTCAGTGAGCCCAAGTTCTGCCATGTAAAAGAGTTGAAGACAAAAGCAGAACCCGAAAGTGTAAGGGTAATGGTGTGCTAGAACCACTCCCTGGACAGTCTAGTGGTTAAGTGTGCCCTCGTCCAAAAAATGGGCACTTACCTTTGGGGGATCTTTTTATTTTTATTTCTATACTGTTCAACGACTCCCCGCGTAGTCAGGAACAGAACTCTGGGCACCTCCAGTGTGCTCCTTTCCTTCAAACTGAAGCACGGGTCATGTCATTTGGTAGGATTCACATGACTCCATTTAGCATGAAAGACTCGCTATACCTGCTTGCCTTCTTTACCTGTTGCCTGACCCTCCTTTGATCCACGCTCGGGACTACACATAAAGTGTACAAAAGAAGGAGAGAGTCAGCCTCATTCTATTTCGCCTTGTATGTGTGTTTATTTAGTAATGATACACATCATTACACGTTCCAAGAATGTAACTAGGAGTATTCGTCCCTGTACATCATGCACAAGTTAAGATAAAACTACCATGCAAAAGATGCACGCTTCTATTCATTTTCATTAATCCATCTGACTGCATCGCAGTTGCGAGGGAGGGCGGCGGTTTCCAAAATAAATTGTAACCACAAAATAAATTATCTGCCAGCAAAAGTAGCGCAAAACTAGCCCAATTTCCAAAATACCAGGGCCCAAAATAGTTCAACGTGAATAGCCCAGTGTGAAATCACTGCACAGATGGGAAACGGAAAGCCATGCTTGCTTCTTAAAAAGCTGATGATTGGAGCAAATATTGTTAGAGAACTTCCCATTGGGCAGTACAGTGGAGGGCTTAGGAAAAAGAGATTTTAGTGAGTTGGTCAGTTCATTCGGTGGCATTGCTGGTTGCTATGCCAACCATATAGTCTCAGTTTAGAGCCCCATTTTTTCTCTCTCTCTCTCTCTCTCTCTCTCTTTTATAATAATGATTTTGGCAAATGTGTGTCTTGCGCTACAAAAATTCGCCAAAAACAAAAAACCATGAAGACACTGATCCTTCTTATTGAGGTTGGGCGGAAACTGTTTATACATAGATAAAAGCAGACGGGGAGAGTGAGGAGACAGACATGGAGGGGAGATGCAGACAATTCGGCATGCTGTGCTACTAAATGAATGGGTATTTTATTGTTTGTGTGCCTTTCGTAAACAGAAAAAGAAATATAGGGGGAGGGGAAATGGGAACATGCACATTTAATGTGGCACAAGAAGAAGTAAAATAAATCAAAAGGGACAATTTAAGCAGGAATCTTTTGATTTCAGGAGGAAACAGAACAGCCCAAGCAATCCATGAGGGGATGGAATAAATGTCAGAGGGCATATATGAAACAAGGCAGTGCCTGAATTTAACGACACAGAACCGTGTCTCAGAAATAGGGGCAGTGCACAGACTCAGCAATGGGTGAAAGGTACAGTTCCAATACTTAATATAGCTTTATAGACCTGCAGTGAGGGCCGTACCGGGCGTTAGGGGCCCTAAAGACCAAGTTAATGCCCAAGCTGCAGCTCTATAAAGCTATTAGAACACCCTCAGTGTTTAATTAAAGTAGACTAAATGAGACATGTTCAATTGAAATTGCAAAAAATTGCAAAATGGTCAATAAATGCTGCAGACATTTATTTACCATTTTGCAATTGTCTGTACTTCAATTAAACATGTCTCATTTTTTATAGGGTGGTGGAAGGTGATTGGGTGGGAGGAGTATGCTATTCAACAGAAATCAGGTGTGGGTCTGCCTGCCCAATGTTTCACTTAAGGCAAATTCTGTTTTTTTCCCCTTACACAAACTTACATTTCCAATTACTGCACACTTCAACACACTAACAAAATAATACCAAACAAACACAGCATGTATATTTACTCAGCATCTAATTAACTTACATTTCTCTCCTCTGATGTTCCACTTGCAGTCCCATAGTAAGGTTCAGGAAACAACCAAATCTCATGAAGAAGTGAGGGCAAGGTTCCCCCTCACCTCATTGCACTGAACAATCATACATGGCACGTTTCCTTTTAAACAAAAATGCTGCTCTTCCTCCTCTGCAATTTGACACTTGCCTGGCGAAATGAAAGTACAAAGTGTTTATTCCGCCTTGATTGCAGTGGCTGGGGCTCCGTTGCACACGTTGGTCTTGCTGCATTGGTCTCCTTTTCGTTCCGACATTACACTGAGACCAACGCAGCAACTTTCCAGGCTTGCATGGGCGCCGGCAGCTCCAACAGGTAAGTTATTAGAACACTACTTGCAGGCTGTATTCAATCTGCAGGCCATACCAGTTCGTATAGCCCGCAGATTGACCAATCAGGATTGTGAAACACCTGCTAGGGTGTTCTAATTTGCAAAACAATAAGTGGCAGGGTCCAAATATTTCCTAGAATGCCTCTGACACATTGATGCAGGCTCCTCTGTGCCATTATTGCCACCACCCACAGCTGCCCCCCAAAATATCATCATATCTGGGGTTTAAGCTGCAAGTCACACCGGCACATTGTTGATGCACTGACTATGGCAGATATGCGATTTACAAATAAAAAATCATCAAAAAATATAATTGGCTGGTTATGTCTTGAAATGAGACACATGTTTAAATGCTTCTTTAAACACATTGCGCTTGATTTGTAGAAACAGCGCAAAGACCCTGCAAAGTACTCTGCGCCGTAACACCACTTTGTGTGTACCTGCACACAGAAGCATGTTATGAGTGTTTTGTGTATTCATGGAATTTGAACCGCAAAGTAACCCTAGGCCCAAGTAGCAGCTGGAATGCCCACACATGCCCCCACACAAAGCAAATCTAGCCACATATATCAACCTTTGCGCAGTTGATGTTCGCGCCATCATGCACCCCATCAATACTGCGGGCTGTCATCCCGCAATCCGGGAAGTTCCCCGGTAACACTGCGTATGGTCCCCCGTAACTGCCAACTGCACCCCGATAAACTATGTTACATGCCATGTAACTCAAGTCGGCCCCCGGTAGATCTGCATGCGAACCTCCGTAAATGACGGCTGCACCCCATAAGCGCACCCCTAACTTCAATCAGCACCTCAAATTCATGTCGGCACTCCTAAATTCTTGACTGTACATTACCTTTGGATGTTGTTTCCTATGCAATTGGGTCTTTGCGTGTCCTTTCATGTGGCGGTAGGATCGCAAGCTTTGCATATTTCCTCCCCCAATGTTAAGTTGCGCGGTCAGATCCATGAATACGCTTGTGTTTGTGCATTGCTGGGTGTTCAATTCCCTTGCATAGCCCATCCCTCGACATGCCCACGTAAGTCCTTGTTCTTCCTCATTCTGCATAGGGAATGGGTAATATGCATGTTTCCGCCCCCATTTATTTATTTCCTTGCGTAGACCCATCCCACACTTGGAGTGAAGTCTCGCAGAGAGCTACTGACTACATGCAAAGATGTGATGGACCCGCACGAAATCCCTGCGAAGTCCCGGAAATGCATCCAAAGTCTGTTACATGAATCGACAAAAGGAGTTTTGCATGCCGAAAAGTATGCAAAGTCATTTTTCAGCTCACAAAGAATTTTGTAAATCAGGCCCATTATCAAGGTTAACATGTTCCAATGATTCTTTAGGTGGCAAAAAGAATGTATTGAGTTGTTAAAACAGCACATAATTATTAAACTGAGTCTGGGAAAATAAGTGCCAGAGGTCAAATATAAGTGCCAGGGCAGAGCCCTGGCAAACACCCCACAAATGAAGTACGGTACAGCTCAAACCCTTAGCACGAAGGTGCTGGCTGTTCTTCTGCACAGAAATGAAATGCAGCTCACCATCTGCGAAAGGGCACAGCTCTAAGGCTCAGAAGGGTGGTCATGGGTGTTAGGAAAGATTTCATAATTGTAGGTAATTTTCCTTCCATGTGGCAACCCCTAAACTTTTTGCTGTTGTTTTACACCTTGTTCTTGACTTTGCCAGAGAAGGGCAGCCTTCTGCCGCACTCCTCTGGGCTTTCGCTCCTTTTCTTATGGGGAAACTGACATGCCCTTAAGACAGTCAGTACCGGGGAACGCTGTTTTCCGTAGTTTCTTTTATCATGTTGCGGCTTTAGTGCAACATGACACAAGAGGGCACTGTAAGCTAAGTTACAGCTCTCTTGGGTCTCTAGCCTTCTACAGGCCCTAGATACTCTTTTAGGATGGTATTTGATCGGTGCAAGTCATTCAGGGACTTGGAATGGTGGCAGCGATCGTTTTGTTTATTTTGAGCTCCTTTTGGCGTTCTGAGCACGTTTTTCGCACTGAACCCAAAATGGTGGCCTGGCTCCCAAAATGGCCAGGCCACGAGGCTCCTTTGTCCTGTCCACTGATCGTCTTGCTCCCTTCACCTTCCCCAGGTCGAGCGACCCGGGGCCTTCCTTATTTGGGCATGTACTTTCCCGCGAAACGTGGTTGCTTTCGCGGTCTTCTACATGTCTTTTGTGTGCCTCCAGGGTGTGGGCTGGGATGTCTGGTCCCAATACACATCCTGGGTGCCAGAGAGTCTAGGGTAGTGTGAATGCCTGGGACCACCGTGGTCCGTGATTGGTCCACGTATGGTATGTGTGTTGATGAGCGGATCTCCCATTGGCTCCCCTCCGTTTTGGCGCGAAGGGAACCGTGGATAAGAGGGGGCTGGAAACACCACTACCATGTCGATCTCCTGAGTTCTCACGAACGAAGGAATACAGGAGCCAAGTATCCTGCAACCAAGAGGCTGGACCGAGGTATCGCTGGTGACCCGCTGAAGGAATCCTCCTTTGCACTGCTGTCGTCCTGGGAAACCCTTTCCTCCTTTGATCGAACCAGAAGGCCTGTACTGGTGCTTCGACCTTTGGAATAGCAGGAACAGCTATTCCCGGCGACTTCATCAACTCCTGCCAAGTAAGCCTTCGGAAGTGTCTCTGGGCCATCCAGGTGACTGACCAGCTTACAAGGGAGTCCTGCTCTGTAACCGGCGCCAGGTTGTGTTGTATTTCGAGTCCTTGTCACTCTCCCACGCTTCGTACACTTGGCGTTCCCAAGTCTGAAGGGAGGAGTGTACATTTGGCTCGAATACACACGGCCACTCCGTTGTCCTGCTGCGGCAACAAAACTGTGCAGGTTTCTTCGATTCGGACGTCTTTTTGCTCTACACGACGACGAGGCATTCCCGACTCTTCTGAACCTGCCAGCGGCTGAAACTAACGTGGAGAAGCCTGGGTCTGCTTGCTTCGGGGACCGGTGAGTAGTTTAGCTAGGATCTGGTCGCCCTCCTGCAGTATCCCATTGCTTTTCCCTGCTGTGTAAAAACAGCACCCTTTTGGCCGTACTCGCGCTCTGCTTCTGCCCGCTGTGGAGGCTGCGCTTGAGTTGCGGAACCTGTTCTCCTTCTGCTGTGCACTAACCCGAACTGCCTGACTTCCTCCGAAGAGCTTCCCCTTTTGCCCGTTGGCACCGGCGTGGCAGGTACTTTGAGCACAAGGCTCCACTCTTCGCAGGGCTCGGACTTCCATCGAGTTAGGTGCCTCTGAAGGCGAACTGAGTCTAAAGCGTTACCGCACTGCCTGTTTTCCTTCCCTTGCAGGTGGACTACACATTTCGTGCTTCTAATGCTTGAAACTGTCGTATTTGTATATATATTGTGTTGATATGGTATGTGTTGGTTTAGTATTGTGATATTGTGATTTTCTCGCTACGGTCATTGTTTTAAAGGCCTTAAAATAAATGTGTATATATTTTTGATATAACAACTGTTTGGAGTAGTTTGTAAGCGCTCTTGCTTTGTGTGCTCATTGCGGGCTTTCAGTCACCCTCACCCCTCTTGAGACCTAGTCTTGACCGCCGCGATTGCTACCTTGATTGGTCTGGCTCGTCCAGAGGTTACCCTGTTCCAAGTAATTAGGTTGGCCTTCTGAACTTCTGCGCCACCAGGACAGAGTTCAGAAATCCGTCTTAACAAATTGGTGTACAGCGGTGGGATACGACTGAAGGTATCCAGTGTTGCGCTCGAACTAAGGCATTTCAGGTTATTCCAACCAGTACACGTAGTGAATTGTTGTAGTATAACTTTAAAAAGGCCATAGTCCTATCAAACAGTATGGAAACAAATACCTTGTTAACTTTAAATGCTTCCAAATCAGAAACGCTGAAAAAGATGTGTGCGGAGAGAGGTGTTTCCTCTCAAGGCACTAAATTGGAAATGATCCAAAGAATCGTGGCGTGGCAAGAAGCGCAGCTTGACGCTATAACTTCTGAGGACAGTGCGGAAGGTGGTGGGGCTGCTCTCACTGGTAGAACCGACGGTTCTGCCGCCGCACTGATCCATCGCGACCACGAGGACAGGGAGGACGAGATGTCTAATGTTTCCTCTGCCAGTGTTGATGGGGATGCTATGCTTGAATTCAAGAAGCAAGAGCTGCGGTTTAGGCAGCAGGAGCTTGAATTCAGCATAGCCAAACTAAAAATCGAACAGGCAGAAAAACAGAAAGACAGGGATCACCAGTTGGAACTGGCCAAGCTTCAGGTTGCAAATGGGTCCAAGGGTCCTGGACATGGGTCTGGGGATCCTCTCATCCACGGTTTCCGAAAGATCTGCTCAGTGTGTATGAAGAAAGGAATGACATTATGGACTGGCTGAATGCGTTTGAGTATGCATGCGAAGTTCAACAAGTTGACAATGCTGATAAGATTGCATGGTTACTCAGCAGACTGCCCCATTCTGGCTGTAGTGCCATTATGGAAATGTCGAAGGCTGAGCGAGCTGATTTCGCAATGTTAAAGCAAACTCTCATTTTAAAGTTTGGGAAGACTCCGGCCCAATATTTAAAGCGTTTTCGAGAGTATAAGAAAAAGGAAGGTGGTACTTGGGTATCTTATGTCGCTGAATCTTTGAAAAACTTAACTGGCTGGGTCGAAGGTTATAAGGTTTCTACCTTCGAAGGAATGATAAATCTTGTCATGCTGGAACACATTTTTGCTTCTTCTTCCCCGGAGCTTAAGCAGCATTTAGCCGATTCGAAGGAGATAGATCCTAAGAAGCTGGCCATTGCAGCAGACTTATGGGTGTCACATCGAGTGTCCCATAAGGACAAGACTCATCCTGGTAAGCAGGAGGAAGGGAAAAAGTCCAAAGAGATGGAGGGTGGGGAATCTGCTAAATCTTCTTCCCATAAGGGCCACAAAAAGAAAAACAAGGGTAGGACACAAGAGAACTCACAGGGTAGTGGAGGTCAGCCTCCGAAACAGAACTTTGGTTACAATAAGCCTCCCTACGTAAACAGACCCACTGGGGCTTGTTTTTCTTGTGGAGCAACTGACCACGTGAAGGGGGATCCCCGTTGTAAGGTTAGACCTTTGGGGGTCCACTCCGCTAATCTGGCCTTCTCCTCCTACGAGGAAGAAGAGATTACAGGAGCATCCTTCTCCTAAGACTCATTTCCCAGCGGAATAGAGGCTGAGGTAGTTTTAGTGTCCCTGGGTTCCTGGGAGCCTAAAGTCGCAGAGGCTTATGCTAGGATTCCGGATAATACCAAGCACTACTTTAAAGACAGTGTGCTGATCAATGGAGTGGATACTCCAGCTCTTAGGGATAGTGGGTGCAGTCGCACTGTAGTGGATTCTACCTTGGTAGACTCAGAGGAAGTTGCCAGAGCTACTCTGATGCCCACTAAGTTGGCTGACGGCCCCCTCCGTATGTTTCCCGTGACCCCTGTAAATCTTACTTTAAATGGTACAGCAGTCAGGATTCCAGTGAGCATTCAGAGAAACGTCCCGGGAAAGGTCTTGTTGGGTAATGATCTCAGAGCTTTAGGGCTCGTAGGAGACACTGCCGAAAGACCCTACACACGGTCTCAAGCACGGGCAGCATTGGCCAAGTCCAATACGCCGCCCCAGCCGAAGGGGAAACCCAAGGCGAAAGGAGTCTACAAGTCAAAACGAGGGAAAGAGAATATTCCCCCGAGCTCGCCTACCACTGCGGTGGAGGAAGTTGGTCAATCGCCCGGGCCTGACGAGGAGGTGGCGATGTCTGAAGTATTCGACCCCAACGATCATCCTGAACTAAAAGACTTGTTAGTTGAAGGAGGTCCTGATAGGGACGAATTCAGTAAAGGCCAACGTGAGTGCCCATCTCTGGAAGGCCTAAGGAGACAGGCCTGCTCCCAGCTTGAGGGTGAACCTCCTGGGATGCATAGGATTTACCAGGAAGGTGGACTCCTGTATAGTGAGCCCACAGAGTCTACAGAAGGAGACCATAGGAGGTTGGTGGTTCTCCTTGCTGTTAGGCCCTTCCTCCTGCAGTTGGCGCATGAAGTTCCCCTTGCTGGTCACCTCGGTATGAGGAAGACCAAGCAAAGGTTATCCATGCACTTCTACTGGCCCAAGATGGGGGTGCAAGTAGAAAGTCACTGCAGGAGTTGTGCCGCCTGCCAGATGTCTGGTAAGGTTGGCGCGACAATCCAAGCTCCGTTGGTACCGCTCCCAGTTGTGGGGGTACCATTTGAAAGGGTAGGGATCGACATGGTTGGTCCCCTTGACCCGCAAACATCCTCAGGCAATAGGTTTATCCTGGTGCTGGTCGACCATGCAACCAGGTATCCTGAGGCCGTCCCATTTACAACTGTAACTGCCAAGCCAGTTGCAGAAGCTTTACTCGGCATGTTTACTAGGGTTGGCTTCCCTAAAGAAGTTGTGCCGGATGATGGCAGCAACTTTATGTTGAAGTATAGGCAGGCTATGTGGATAGAGTGTAGGGTCACCTACAGGTTCTCTTCTGCATACCACCCCCAGACCAATGGTCTGGGGGGGCGTTTTAACAGGACGTTAAAGAGCATGATTGGGGCTCTGGAGGAGCCTCAGAGAAGAAAATGGGATCTTCTTGTTTTATGCTTACTGTTTGCCTACCGAGAGGTACCACAGGAGGGTGTTGGCTTCAGCCCCTTTGAACTTCTGTTCGGTCATCCCGTACGGGGACCATTAGCCATCGTCAAAGAGGGATGGGAGATGCCCACTCCCCCTGTTACTACCAATGTAGTTGATTATGTGCTAGGGCTCAGAAAACGGATGGTACTTCTGATGGGCTTGGCTAGTGATAAATTGAAGGCAGGACAAGCGCTGGTGAAACAATGGTACGACCAGAAAGCTTCCCTCATCAACTTTATACCTGGTCAGCAAGTCCTGATCATGAATCCCATAAGGCCTCGAGCTTTACAGGACAAATGGTCAGGCCCTTACACAGTGGTGGAGCCCCTGGGTGAGGTGAACTATTTAGTGGACCTTGGAAGGCCTGGACAGGCTCCAAAAGTGTTTCACGTGAATAGGCTGAAGGCTTTCGTCCCAAGAGTCGAAATCGCAGCACTGCTACTGGCTTCAGACGTTGAGGAAGAGGAGTCTGAACCTCTCCCCGACCTGTTCCAGAGCGGTCCTTCAGATAGCTCCTTTGAGGGTGTCCGAGTGGCCCCTCACCTGACTTCTGATCAGCAGGCTGAGGTGAAAAGTTTGCTTAGGCAGTTTTCCCCCCTGTTTTCACAGTCGCCTGGTTTGACACCTTGGTGCAAACATAACATTGACACAGGAGACAGTGTACCTACCAAAAGTAGGGGATACAGGATGTCAGACAAAGTACGGTCTTATATTAAGACCAAGGTCAACAAGATGTTAGACCTTGGGGTGATTGAACCCTCTAGTAGTCCTTGGTCCAGCCCTGTGGTGTTGGTTCCAAAGGCAGGCACTTCTGAATTGAGGTTCTGCGTGGATTACAGGGCTCTGAATGCTGTCACCAAGACAGATGCACACCCCTTGCCTCGAACAGATGAGCTGGTGGATACTTTGGGTGCCTCCAAGTACCTCAGCACGTTTGACCTCACTGCTGGCTATTGGCAAATAGCTTTAGCAGAACATGCCAAGGAGAAGACGGCATTTTCTACTCCAGAGGGCCTTTACCAATTCCGGGTAATGCCGTTTCGGATTGAAGAATGCACCTGCCACTTTCCAGAGGCTTGTGAATCATGTGTTGAATGGGTTGGACGAATTCTGTCTTGCATATCTGGACGATATAGCAGTTTTCAGTGCCACCTGGGAAGACCATGTGAAACACCTCGGGATTGTGCTCCAGGCTCTTCAGAAAGCCCACTTGACCATAAAGGCTAGTAAATGCCAGATTGGACAAGGCTCAGTGGTTTACCTTGGACATGAAGTAGGTGGAGGGAGGATACAGCCTCTACCCAGTAAAGTACAAGCAGTACAAGACTGGCCTACCCCCACTATGCAAACCCAAGTGAGAGCCTTCTTAGGACTCACGGGGTATTACCGCAATTTTGTGGCAGACTATGGCACCATAGCTGCTCCTCTGACTGCCCTCACAACTCCGAAGAAACCCAAGAAGGTAACTTGGACCGACGAGTGTGAGAAGGCCTTCAATGGCTTAAAAGACTCCTTGTGCCAGGCCCCTGTCCTTAGGGCCCCTGATTATCAAAGACCTTTTATCGTGCAGACGGACGCCTCTGACACTGGGATAGGAGTTGTACTATCACAAGTAGATGAGAAGGGTAAGGAACACCCTATCGGTTTTATTAGTCGCCAGCTTAAGGACAGAGAGCTCAGATGGTCCACGGTAGAGAAAGAATGTTTCTCTGTTGTGTGGGCCCTAAGGAAGCTGAGGCCCTACCTCTATGGGACCCACTTCACTGTGCAGACTGACCATAAGCCGTTAAAGTGGCTAATGAACATGAAGGGGGAGAATCCAAAGTTGCTTAGGTGGTCCATAAGTCTACAAGGCTTCGACTTCACTATTGAGCATAGGCCAGGTGTCCAACATAGCAATGCTGATGGGTTGTCCAGAATGTTTAACCGACCTGAACAAGAGACTCATCCAGGGGTGGATTAGTTCCCCCTGTCCATAGTCTGGGAGGGGCGAGTGTTAGGAAAGATTTCATAATTGTAGGTAATTTTCCTTCCATGTGGCAACCCCTAAACTTTTTGCTGTTGTTTTACACTTTGTTCTTGACTTTGCCAGAGAAGTGCAGCCTTCTGCCGCACTCCTCTGGGCTTTCGCTCCTTTTCTTGTGGGGAAACTGACATGCCCTTAAGACAGTCAGTACCGGGGAACGCTGTTTCCCGTAGTTTCTTTTATCATGTTGCGGCTTTAGTGCAACATGACACAAGAGGGCACTGTAAGCTAAGTTACAGCTCTCTTGGGTCTCTAGCCTTCTACAGGCCCTAGATACTCTTTTAGGATGGTATTTGATCGGTGCAAGTCATTCAGGGACTTGGAATGGTGGCAGCGATCGTTTTGTTTATTTTGAGCTCCTTTTGGCGTTCTGAGCACGTTTTTCGCACTGAACCCAAAATGGTGGCCTGGCTCCCAAAATGGCCAGACCACGAGGCTCCTTTGTCCTGTCCACTGATCGTCTTGCTCCCTTCACCTTCCCCAGGTCGAGCGACCCGGGGCCTTCCTTATTTGGGCATGTACTTTCCCGCGAAACGTGGTTGCTTTCGCGGGCTTCTACATGTCTTTTGTGTGCCTCCAGGGTGTGGCCTGGGATGTCTGGTCCCAATACACATCCTGGATGCCAGAGAGTCTAGGGTAGTGTGAATGCCTGGGACCACCGTGGTCCGTGATTGGTCCATGTATGGTATGTGTGTTGATGAGCGGATCTCCCATTGGCTCCCCTCCGTTTTGGCGCGAAGGGAACCGTGGATAAGAGGGGGCTAGAAACACCACTACCATGTCGATCTCCTGAGTTCTCACGAACGAAGGAATACAGGAGCCAAGTATCCTGCAACCAAGAGGCTGGACCGAGGAATCGCTGGTGACCCGCTGAAGGAATCCTCCTTTGCACTGCTGTCGTCCTGGGAAACCCTTTCCTCCTTTGATCGAACCAGAAGGCCTGTACTGGTGCTTCGACCTTTGGAATAGCAGGAACAGCTATTCCCGGCGACTTCATCAACTCCTGCCAAGTAAGCCTTCGGAAGTGTCTCTGGGCCATCCAGGTGACTGACCAGCTTACAAGGGAGTCCTGCTCTGTAACCGCCGCCAGGTTGTGTTGTATTTCGAGTCCTTGTCACTCTCCCACGCTTCGTACACTTGGCGTTCCCAAGTCTGAAGGGAGGAGTGTACATTTGGCTCGAATACACACGGCCGCTCCGTTGTCCTGCTGCGGCAACAAAACTGTGCAGGTTTCTTCGATTCGGACGTCTTTTTGCTCTACACGACGACGAGGCATTCCCGACTCTTCTGAACCTGCCAGCGGCTGAAACTAACGTGGAGAAGCCTGGGTCTGCTTGCTTCGGGGACCGGTGAGTAGTTTAGCTAGGATCTGGTCGCCCTCCTGCAGTATCCCATTGCTTTTCCCTGCTGTGTAAAAACAGCACCCTTTTGGCCGTACTCGCGCTCTGCTTCTGCCCGCTGTGGAGGCTGCGCTTGAGTTGCGGAACCTGTTCTCCTTCTGCTGTGCACTAACCGAACTGCCTGACTTCCTCCGAAGAGCTTCCCCTTTTGCCCGTTGGCACCGGCGTGGCAGGTACTTTGAGCACAAGGCTCCACTCTTCGCAGGGCTCGGACTTCCATCGAGTTAGGTGCCTCTGAAGGCGAACTGAGTCTAAAGCGTTACCGCACTGCCTGTTTTCCTTCCCTTGCAGGTGGACTACACATTTCGTGCTTCTAATGCTTGAAACTGTCGTATTTGTATATATATTGTGTTGATATGGTATGTGTTGGTTTAGTATTGTGATATTGTGATTTTCTCGCTACGGTCATTGTTTTAAAGGCCTTAAAATAAATGTGTATATATTTTTGATATAACAACGGTTTGGAGTAGTTTGTAAGCGCTCTTGCTTTGTGTGCTCATTGCGGGGTTTCAGTCACCCTCACCCCTCTTGAGACCTAGTCTTGACCGCCGCGATCGCTACCTTGATTGGTCTGGCTCGTCCAGAGGTTACCCTGTTCCAAGTAATTAGGTTGGCCTTCTGAACTTCTGTGCCACCAGGACAGAGTTCAGAAATCCGTCTTAACAATGGGCTCACAGGCTGTGGAAAGGGATGCATTTTAGGGATGCAACAAAGCGAGCCAGCTCTGGAAGTCTGAGCAACATGGAATGCACACACTAAGGAGGGGAACCGTTCTAGGAAGGGGTGGCATTTTTAGACATGGGGGCCAGTTACAGGTTCAGAACGAGACTTCAAGTGTGGGTTGATGGGTCCATATGGGGATGGCTGACCTGATGGGGTACCTAACTCAAGAAGGAGACATCAGTCACAGGCAAATGGATGACAGTTTTAAGTGAGCAGGGCCAGTGGAAGGTCTAGGATTTTACTGGAAGGGGAATATCAGACATTTTTCTATAGGAATTGTCAGGTTGGATAGTGGTCTTTGGCGAGAGGGAGGGGATGCCATGGTTCTCACAGAGACACCTGGCCTGGGGTAATGAGAACACCAGACATGGAGAAAGTCAGGTGACACCCTAAACCAGGGAGAGGACGTACCTACATCTTGCCTTCTATCTCATGCTCCTCTTGCCTGACCCTTTCACTATGCCATCTCTCTGTCTCATTACTTTACTTTACTTTACTAAATGTATATTGCGCAGCCATTGACCCTTGGGCTTAAGGCCGCAACAAAGACAAAGACAACATATAACAAGGAGAGCATAGACTTGCCGGATAATAAGGCCTAGGGATCACTAAAGTGAGAAACTATGCAAACAAGTAGGTCTTGAGCTTTCTTTTAAATATGTCATGAGGTTCGATGCAGCATATTTCTGGCGGAAGGTCATTCCAGGCCTTCAGGGCGATAGCATAGAAGGCAGCCTTGGCGACCTTCACCGTCCTACATCTTGGAATAGCGATAAAGTTCTGCTGACTAGATCTAAGTGATCTAACGCAGGTTTTGCCCAGGGCGCACAGCAAGAGGCCTAATAAGGTTTGGGACATGCAGAAGTTCTCTTGCCCGAGCTCGTGGGTGTTTCCTACAAGGTCACCCCCAGCCCCTAGATCTGTCCTCTGTTCCCCTAAGCCCCTAAACCCTGCCGCTTCTAGATTACTAATACCCGACGGGAAGCACAAGGCGAATGTCTTATTGAAGGTCATGACAGATCCAGAACAAAGCAGAGGCATAAAATATCTGACAAAAGTGAATGGCCACTTCCTTGAGCAGCATCTAAGAGGGCTATCATATACTAGTTTGAATTCCAATAACCTTTCCACCATAACCAGCCACGAGATGTTTGAGCTTCAGTGTTTTCCCCTCCATCTCAGCGGCACCATTGGATGTCATATCATGGAAGCCACCCAATCCTGGAAAACCATCCAAAGGGTGGAAGGTAATACGGGTTAAAAACTAGAGGGTGGAGACCAGATACTGGATGTGCGCCCCCTTCTCATTCCCATAGTCCAGTGTGGAAAGGACACCCCAGTAGAGGGTTGCAGAATGGAGAGGCAGGGGCATCCTCCCTACCCTTCTTGCTGGCTAGTGGAAAATGCTGTAATGGCGGCATCAGCGGCAGCAGATATTCTTATTGCTCCTTGTGCAACTCTGTCCCTGATGTGCCAACGCCCACTTCCGCCAAGCAGGTGCTCTTAATGACAGGAGGCTGCTCTTTCGGCATGGGATGAGGTCTGGTACTGGTGCCAATGGACAGGCGCAAGGTCGGTGCCAGTCTCTCCTTACTCAGTGTCTACCAGTGCACCCAGGTTAGTGTTGATCATTCAGAAGCTGGAAGGATGAAGGGGAAGACTTCATGCTACACTGCTAGTCGTGTACTCTCTTTGACTCTCCAGCAGTAAACTCGCCAGACTGCACGTAACTGAGGCAACAGGACACATCCATTGCGGCATATTGTGTCTCGGGCCAAAATGTTATAAAGAGGAGGAAAATGCACGAATCCTTAGGGTACTCACCTAAGGGAGCACGGAGCATACCATTGATGTGCAGAGGACACAGGTCCCTCTTACAGTGGGTGAGCCAAAAAAGCGATGCATACAGACAAGAACAAAAGAGAACATTGATTTGACAAAGGCGAGGCGTGTTTGTCAGAAAAATACCACCATATATTGCTGTGTAAGAATCGCTGTGAGTACCTGTGTCAGCAGTTGGTTGGTGCAGGCCTTAAGGCCCACATAGGAGTAGTACAGTGCTAACGCAAGTTGCATTCTGGCACTAGTGGACTGCCACCTCCTCCTGAGGCGGTGCTGCGGGGTTGAAGTACCTGCCAGGTGAAGCCTACTTATCACCTCCAGACCGGCAACACAAACATGATCACTGAAGGTGCGCAAACATCTTCAAAGGTGCCAGCGCCCCTCTCCCTTCAATATTCAGCAGTGTGCGCCCCACTACTGACCCATTCTTGAGTGGTTTAGTGAAGCAGAGTGAGAAGAGAGAAATCACTGAATCTGAAGCATTGGTCAATAGGTGGCATAATGTGATGCAGGTCAACACTCGGGGGGATAGCTCAGTGGCAACGTGCTAGCCTTGGAAGCAAGAAGACACGAAGCAACACAGGTTCAATCATAACAGCGGCACGTAGGAAGTGACAACACAGGCAGGGTCAGGGCCACCAGGGAATCAAGAACATGCTAGTTGTGTAACATTGTTATGTTTTAAATAAAAACCTTGTCCATGTGCTCAATTGTTCATATTAAAAGGTTAGAGGTTCTCTGCTACTCTCACATGGCTAAAAAAACATAGGTTTCCCACAGGCCCTTAACACTCAGAGACTGTGGCCCTCATACAGAGGGTGATGCAAAGGGAAAAACGATGCCGGTAAAGATATACCGGCATCGATTACCGCTACAGCATATTCCGACCAGCCAGACCGCTATTAACGGCATCGTAAAGTACAATGTAGTTAAAAGCGGTCTAGTCACGCACACGCGACCCACCATGCCGCCATTAGCGGCATGCCCTAAACCGGAGTAGATCACAAGTGAGGCGGACATGCAAATAACGGCCTCCACAAGCCGAAAAAAGTGCTTACTGGCAGGGAGTAAATACCGGCATCGCCGACATGCCGTAAAAAGCCCTGAACGGTGTCCCAAACTGCCACAGGTACACACAATCAGCACAGGTGGAGGCAATGGAGTCAGGCCCAGTACAAAAGGAGCACACCCACACACCACACCCCCTCCCACACCAAGATGATTCCAACAGTAGTAGCATTACTGGAGCTGGAGGACTTGCTTGCATTGCCACAACATCAACAACAAAAGCCGCCACCACAGAGGAGACACAGGAAGAGAAGGAGGGTGAGACAAGCCCAGCATGCCCCACCAGTGCAGCCACCATTACCACCCCGGCAGCCCACAATCCCTCGCATCAGAGACAGTCCATTCAATCTAACCCCTGAGCAGATCCACACCCTGTACCAGCTTGACCGGGACACCATCACCACCATAGTGGACCTGATACACCACGACATAGTGAGCCTCATAGAAATACGCACCGCCATCCCCCCTCTACTGAAGGTAGTGTCTGTGCTCCACTTCCTTGCCGCAGGCACCTACCAGCACACAGTGGGGCATATGCATGGCATATCACAACCCTTATTTTTCCGGTTTCTTAACCAAGTGCTGGATGCCCTCCTCAAGCACACAAGGGACTACATATCCCTACCACAGGCTCCCCAGGAGATATTCGATACAAAGGTTGCCTTCCATGCACTGGCAGGCATGCCAAATTGTGTAGGTGCCCTCGACTGCACCAACGTGGAGTTGATGATCCCGCATGCCATGTAGGTGGTGTATCGCAACCGCAAGCAATACCACTCCATCAATGTGCAGATGGTATGCAACGCCAACAAGATAATCACACATTGCTGTGCCCGATATCCCGGATCAACTCATGACTCTATGGTCCTGCGGAACTCTACTCTACCATGCTTCATGGAGCGACATGCTGGACGACGTGCCTGGATGCTTGGTGAGTTGCCTGACTGGGCCATGGCAGTGCATTGGGGTTGTGAGGTGGGTGGATGCATACTCCACCTGGGTGGGAATGGGGGGGTGCATACTTCACCTAGGTGGAAATGTTGATGTGACTGCATGATGTGCACATCACCGAACACTGTGCCCCAAAGCATCAGAAACGGTACATGATACCCAATTCCCATTGTGATGAAGTAAGGTCGACACCTATCACTACATGACTAACAGGTAACTAGCCCACATCCCTCAACACATGCACCACTCATCAGCGGCCCTCACCCACCGTAAGGGCATCCTGCACCATGCAGTGCATATGCACTATGTTGCTGTCTCCAGCATATCACCACACAGGACAATCATCCCTGGGAGTGCATTGAACTGAACCAACTAGGGATTCCACAGTGTGTCACCGGGTCGGCACACCCATAGGAGTGCTGCATGTCACCATGGGAAAGATCAGCGCATAATGCCCAACATTGTACAGACTGCCGCCAACGCTCCCTACTAGTAAATCTCACAGAACACAGCACATCACTACTTTGACTCCAGCACTGCTGTATGCATATACGATGCACGTGCAACAAGATGTCAGTGCACACCATGTATCATCTTGAAGATGCAACCCACCCCATTAGTCCATGGCACAGGACACATAGAGGGACTTGAAATGGGGTCAATGCATCCAGGGACATGTGCATGTGGGCACCAATTACCTGCAGGTATGTGAGACTTATACAGTTGTCCAACATGAAATTTCAAACATTTACCTTCATTCCCCTCTCATGCAGGTGATGGTGGCTATCCCTTGAAGCCGTGGCTCCTGACCCCTGTCCGAAACCCACAGACCAGGCACGAGGAGGACTACAATCGTTCCCATACCCGTACACGTGTGGTAATCGAGCAGACCTTGGGCCTGTTGAAGGCACGATTTCGCTGCCTCAGCCGGTCGGGTGGGCCACTCCTCTACAAACATGAGAAGGTGGCCAAAATCACCATGGCATGTGTAATGCTGCACAATATGTGCATCCGCCCTCTGACATGGAACTGCTACCAGCTGATGATGATGAAGGGGATGATGAAGATGTGGCAGGACATCACGGTGGCGATTGCACAGGAGGGACGTGCTGTGCACCAGTCAGTGATCCCACAATATTTCTGACATATATGTCAGCAGAGGGTGACATAATGGTTGGACATAGGGCACTGGGTGTGGGAGTACATGTACACTATCCACTGTTCAAGATTAAATGACACATGCGCAATGATAAATGTCCACTCTGATCTTCTTTTTTACACAACCTGTGTATTGAAAGTAACATTATTAACGTGAATGACAAAACCCTCCACCACCCTCTCCCCCTCCCCCACAACTCCCCCACACACCCTCAACCCCCTCCCACTCTCCCCATAACTCCCTCACACATCCTCAATCCCCTCCCACTCCCCCCACAACTCCCCCACACAAACCCTCACCCCCGTCCCCCTCCCCCCACAACTCCCCCACACAAGTCCCATAGAGTCCACAAAGCCTACATGAGGCTGCCAGAACAGTCACTCAGCACTCCCAGAGCCAGGAGGTGGCATGTCCCGTCGGGATGAGTGCAGTCAGCAGATCAACCCGCTGTGCTCCTGCGGCTGCACCTGAGGCCGTGCTGGGAATCTGGCTGGCATGCCCAGCCTGCTCATCCTCCCCGGGACTGAATACCGGACTGATATGTCCCTGGGTGTGGTCTTGCCCAGACTGCTCCGGGGTGTTGGTATCAACGGTATCACTCATGGATACCTGGGGGGATGCTAATTGTGTTGTGGTGTAGACAACATCCACTGAATCATCCTCAATGGGACCCCAGATGTCATCAGGGCTGTCTTCAACTGTGAGGGGTGCCGTGGCTGCCACCTCAACAGCCACACTGGACTCCTCCGAACGGGGTGTCGGACAGGTGTCTGCTGGCAGAACTGTGGGCGGTGGGGTTGGTGTGGCCTCCACGGGCCTTGATGTTGCAGGTGGCATGTGTCCCTGTGGTGACTTCCTTGCTGGGACACGGCGCCCCCGGGCTTGTCCCCTGGATGTAGAGGGACGGTTGCTGTCCTGTGCAGGGGTGGTGTCCTATTCTTCACTGTCATGCTCACCGCCTGTGGGGGTTAAAGAGAGGGACGGCATGAGTGATGTTTGGATTGGCATCATTCATACATTGGTACGATTGCACATCCACACAATTGTGGGTAATAGGCTTTTGTGTTGGGAAGGGCATGTCATTTCATACATGGGTGGTAAATGCAGCCATATGTCGCTGTCACTCATGTTGGCCAGATACTGTGCTGTCTGACATGCTCACAATTTAGGTCATGCACGCTGTGTGCCTCATGGAATTTCCTACTTTGTGTGGTATGTGTCATGTACTTTACGGCCTTGCACCAGGCATCGGCATGTGTCTCACTTGCTTTAGCATACTTTACAGGGAGTGTGTGTGTGGCCGACTCTTTGGACTGATATTGGCATTGACTTTCATCAGATTTGTCTTAGCAGGTTTTACTTTGGACACTCACGTCCATCAGCAGATGTCATGGCGCCGTACTCTACTACGCCTTCTATTGATTCCGGCCCAATCATGCTTGCACATGTTTCCTCCCACGAGGTGAGCTTGATGGGAGAGCTTGATCCTCCTCCGGTTTCCATTGCCTGGGTACGATTTACAGATAGAATGTTGCGCACCCTCAGGCTCAGATCATCCCACTGCTTATGGCAATCCTTCACTGTGCGGGGTGTGTTGCCCACTGCACTGACCTTCTGGCCAACTAGTGCCCAAATCTCCTTTTTGCGCAACACGGCCTCCCTCGTCAGATTGCTGCTGAACACTGTCCCTGCCCTGCATGCTCATGCAAGGTGTTGACGAGCATCTTCAGTTCATCCTGGCTGAATCTCTCCTTTCGGAGGTGGGCAGATCCCTTCTTGAGTGCTTTAGGCATTCTTGGGTGGTAGGATGAACTTTTCGGTCGATTTGCAGTGTCCCAGGGGTCCTGTGTGTTGAGGATGGCAATGGATTGTGTTTTTAAAGATGGCCACTGTTCTCCTTCCTGTTCCTGTCCGATGACGCTATTTCCGGTTCCGCTATTTAGCGGTGACTGTAAATAGCGGTGATCGCTAATTACGGTCACCGCTATTTACGGTCACCGCTATTGTCGCATTGGACTATGTCGGAGGTGTAATCTGCGCCTAGCTTCATGCCGGTAAGGGCTTCTTGGTGGCCTTTTGCGGCATGGCGCTACGTCCCTTACCAGCATGGCGCAAAGCTCGTGCCCGCAAAGTCATAATAGTCCTTTATTAGCAGGCTGGTGCCAGCACGGACACACTATTTGCGCCATTCTGGTAAGGGACGGTACTTACCTCCAAACTCGGAATGAGGGCCTGTGAATCCAGAAGCTAAGCTGTGCAAAATATGAGCACATTCAGCTTTTTTTTTAGGCACAATACTATTGTATGTGAAGCCCATGCTGCAAAAATTGATAGCTGGGACCTCACGTGTGTATGTGTATGAGATTAATGGGTGGGATATCAGTCTTTGACAGTCAAGGGCATCATGGACAGTGACGTGGGTTAACAAACATCACAAGAAACACGTGCATATGAAATTGAAATATTGTCCATTGGCAGGCAACCTCTGTTTAACAATGGACTGTATCTGATCTATAAGACGTGGCAGAAAGAAAAAACCCATGTTGTAGAATGTAAAACATGAAATCGGCATAAAGTAATCTGCATCAGGCTTAACAGATAAACCAATATATTGATGCTGCTGAGTTAGTTTAGGCCAGGCCAATATAACTCTGCACTGCTCTGGTTAGATAGAAGACTCCATCTTGAAACAATGAACGCTTACCGACAAGGTGTGTTTCCGCTTGGCAAGTATAAGTGAGAATAATCTTTTTGCATGGCTCAGGTAGTGCACAGTGAGGTTCTTTGGTTAACCTATGTCCACTCGCAATAGCACTGCTGAATAATAGCTGACACCGCTTGTAGTCGATACTAGATAATCCTCTATAACAAACTCACAGCTGTGGGATGCTCAGCGCGGGCCGGGGACAATCAAAGAGTTATAGTGTACATTTGATGTTCTTGTGATAAGCCAGAAACAGGAAGAGAACTCCTTGGAAATTAATGAATGAATGTGTAAATCCATAGCCTCTCTCGTAGGTTTCAATGTATTAAGAAGTTTATAAAAGCTGAGACTTTGTGGGGAGGAGCAAGTGAGTTGGGTTTACCCTTGGAACCCTGTGCTTGCAATGTATGTGCTTATGCTTCGCTTTGCTGCTAACAAAGATTTACCAAGCCTACCTCCTCCATCATTTGGATTCTACCTGCGGATTGTTCTGCTGTAAAGGCTGCTAAGGTGAACGTCCACACCAATGTGCTGATGGTATTTAGCTTCAGAAATCTAACTTATAATTTCTCAGTAAGCTAAGCACATTCCCCCTTGGTTGATAACAGGAATATCAGTGGGTAGGTCAGGGACTTCTAATATGCAAGCAGAGAGAGACAATTAGGTATATGGTGCTCAAAGGGCTCCACTGTAGACTACCCTTTTAGAAATGGCCTCTTTTCTTGGTGCACCTTCATCTCCCATCAGTCACCACATCAATATATAGTAGGCACTTGAGCTCCCATCAAAAAAGAGTAGCCTGTTCTGCCCATCAACAGAAAGTAACTTTCTGCTTCATTATTATCAATAATCTGTGTTAGGGCAACAAGGAATAGAGATCAAGCAAAACTAGTCACCGTGACACTGAGGAATAGGAAATATGTATTTTTGCAAGAGTACAAATATCTATAACGAAGGTGTGACATATAATTCAATTCACTTTCAGTCAGAAGAGAGGCCTATTTTGTACGTGGAATTACAGGAAGTAAATCAAGCTAATAGATACATTAATTGGTGCGCAATTTATTAATTTTCACTGTAATTATTATATATTAAGCAACATTACATTCTACCAAACCACAATGAGGCTTTTTAAGAATTACATACATTTTGAACTTGATCATCTCTAGAGACTTCCAATTTCTGCAGATATGACACAGTGAAATGATATGATTTGCCCAAGATCGCAGAATTTGGTTAAGGGCTGACTCTGTGCATAAGGCACTTGACAACGTATACTTCAAAGCTCTTGTTGGTAGCAGTTATTGTTAAGATTTTGTTTTAAAGAGCTACAAAATACTCTGTTTTATATAGATGAATTTCAAAGTATGCATGTCAAATACTACATCAACCTGACAATTCAAAAATGCCATGAACCGCTGAAGCCATGTATGGCCGCTGGCTCTGCGGCTCATATTGCGACTATGGGGTCCAGAGGCTCTGCAAGAACACATAAGTTTGCACCGCCATGGAAAACGGGAGCCCATCCCAAACTGCCGTCCGCCTTTGTGGAATATCACTTCCCGTTCAAGGTTCCTGTACCCGTGCTGAACGCCGGTTATTTCACTGCATCAGGTAACCATCGCTGTGCACCTTTTAAGTTGTTTTATTTCCCCCTCGCCTTTTGCTGCTAATTGCTTTTTCTGTGTTGCTCTCAGTCCTCTCTCTTGACTTGCTCCTCTCCTGTCCCACTTGTTGTTCTTTGCCAGTCTCTTGTTTTCCTTGGACCTCCCTGCTTCCTGATCCCTTGCTGGGGAACTTCTTCTCTCCTGGAGCTCTGCCTTCCTGTCAATGACAGGTTTTTTCCCTTCTGTGTTTCCCCCCTGAATTCGATCCCAGTCACTGGGGGACACCCGTCTGGTATACTAGCAGGACAGTGTGGTTTCCTCAGACCGGCGGCCATCTTTCCTCAAGAGCAAGCACCAGTTAAACCGGGTAAGTCCTGCAATTTTCAGAATAAGGCCTCATCGGCTTCAATCCCAAACCTCCACCTTGAGTTCTGAACAAGATCCGTCAATGGTTGAGATTGTTCGCTCTACCCCGTATACTGTGTCTACGTATACCAATTTGATGCCACTGCATAGGTCGGTAGTGGAAGCTTGGGACAAGCTTCGCCAGGCTTGGATGGAAGATCTTGACATTGTTATTCCTGTGAAGGAATGGGAATGCCTGATTCACATGGGGGTATGAGCGAAAATGGATTTGGGGTTACGATACATCAGACAAAGGTTCCTTTACAGATTGTATTGGACACCGTCTAGGGTGGCGAGATTGGGTCTTTTAGAAACTGATTCTTGTTTGGGGTGCGGATGTGGAGGAGGTACTTTGTTGCATATGCTGTGGGTATGCTCCAGAGTGTCTGAATTTTGGTCTGATGTATTAGATAGATTGGACATTGTGGTGGAGGAGCAACTTCCATGTACCTTCTCTTCAACAATTTTATTATCAAACAGGGCAAGGGGGGGAGGGCCAGAGAACGAACAGACTGGATCAATAGAGTTTTGGTAGTGGCGACAAAACAGATATTACAGGTCTGAAAGTCGAGAAAGAAACCAAAAGTGGGGGAATGATTGTTGGATGTACAGACCCTGTCGCACTATGAAAAGTTATGTTTTTGAAACATGGTAGGGAGGGTTGTTATTTCCGAGTTTGAGGGTCTTTTGATGAATTGTACGTTTGAAAGTCTGAAACCATGTATTTTTTAGTCTGTTACATCATTGAGGGGGTTGGTAATTGGTTATTTGGAGTTGTTTGTTGTGCAGGTTAATGTTGTCGTGTCTTGTCTTGTTTGTGGTGCGTCAAATGTTGGTGAACTGGGTGTAGAATGGTACTTAGTGATTGCTATTGATTTCTATATTTTCATTAATTCAAATATGGTACCGCATGTCTCTTGAAAATGTTCTGAATTTAGCTACCTGAATGTTTTGGTGAACAGGCGAACTAAAGAAATGAAGGGCCCGATTCACAGAATGGTTTTATAATAGCGCAATCCCATAGGAAAACGCTGTGTAAATCAGCCCCCTTATGAGTTCCTTAATGCCTGTCTGAAACCTTTCAACTTTAATCCTTTGTTCTTTGCTACAGACAGGGCTAAAGTAGGCTTTTGGATTATCCACCTGTCCGGTAGCACCTTGGTTTGGTCCACTGCATTACTGATATCATCCAGTCCTTTATTGGACCAATAGGATGTCTATGCAGGGGAATGTCTGGAAGACCTGAGTTAACGTATAGTGGCCAGGAACAGCTGTCAATAGGGTTTATCATCCCTCTTGGATTATATCACCCATTTTAAACAGCTGGCAGAAGAAACTAACTGGCCGAAAGAAGCCTGTTTTATGCTTTTTCACCCTGTACTGAGGGAGGAACTCAAAGACAAGTTAGCTAGAGTCCTGTGTCAAGCATCCTTCCAAGACCTATTTACACTGGCAATGCAGTTAGAGACGCTCTAAGCCATTGACATTTAACCCCACTTGAAGACGTGACATCCTTTCTAGTGGCCGAGAAGATTCAGCTAAGCCGATGCATTTGGGAGCGGCCAGTGAACCACCTATCAGTAGAAGAACGTATGTGTCGGTGATCATTGGGTTTATGCTTGTACTGTGAAGCCGACAGGCACTTGGTCTGTGAATATCCCTTGGTGCCGAAGAAAAGCTTGGGAAACGCCACCTCCCGGTCATGATGTCAACCATGTCTGTGGAATATAAGTAACGTTCCCAAGAAAACCATGTTCCTGAAGGGCTTCAGGGGGAGACCCCGTCCAAATCACTGCTCTTAGGGATGGATATCACTTTACTATGGAATTCCACATAGATAGGCCAAGTCCCTGCCTTGGTTGATTCAGGAGCAGCAGGGAATGTTATGGATGATTCCTGGGCTCAGGCACATACCATCCCTAGGATTCACACCACTGCTTTCAGGTCCCGTGTCAGAAAACACAAGCTCATTGGGGTTTAATATTGCCAGACATTTCGAGAACATTGAAGCTAATTTTCCTGTTATTCTGGGTCTCCCTGGGCTACAGACTCAAAATCCCTCCAAGCCAATGCTTTATTTTTGGGAGCTGAATTCTATGCCACAAACTCTTTGGCAGCATCCGGTCAGGTCCTGCGTTACCATGGCATACCACAGTAATCTTCTTCCAAAGTTATGGTTTTGCATTTGCAGTCCATACCTGATAAATATCAGGATGTTTCAGATTTATTTTGTGACGAACATGAAAAGTGTCTGCCGTCACATCGTCCTTACGATAAGGGGTGGACGGGAAACCAAAAGAGACCATGAAAATAATTTTCAAAGTGGCCCCATATTACACATTTTAAGCAGGTCCAAATCATTTCCTATGAGAAGATTTGGAAATATAATAAGTTACCACACAATAGAGGCCCAGGGTGCAGGGGCCTACCGGGAAATCTCCAGAGTTCCCCATAGGCCAGTCCACCCATGGTTACGATTGGGATATGGGTTGTTTGACCTACTGCTCATTTCACCTAAGTACAGTATTTGTTTTTGTGATCTCCTAATTCCTGCCTAAGGTTTGGTGCCATAGAAAAGGCACATTTAAAAAAATTAGGGGCGGATCTTTGTTTACCCCTAGTCGTTTAGTGTTGCTCTGTTCCTTATAAATTACACGTTTATGTATTCTGTTTTTAAATAATGTCTTGCTTTAATGTTTTTTTTTAATTTGAATAATATTGAAGTGTATTTATGTATAGTGTTGGCATGAAGTGACTTTCTGACTTGCGCTTTCAAAGCTTCGAAAATTGCCAAATCCCAGCTTCCCATCCATGTCCTTATAATATGCTTGTTTTTGGCAACAATGCAACACACCTACTTGGGAATGCCCAAGAGCTTGACCATCATTCTAAGGACTTGTGAAGCTTCTAGGACAGGACGGATTAAAGCCCGGGGTCATTTCCTAAAAATTAAAGTGGTGGGATTTATCAACAAACACAATGGGATGTGACTTCGCCATAAATTAGCATATCCAGGTGAAATATTCACATTTCATAAAATTGGGGTTGCATAACCACCCAAATTGCACAGGACGAACGGCATTTTCCTTTCATAAAATCAACACACACACAAAACCAAGAGAGGATATTTTCTTCTGATAGTGTTTATGAAAACATTAAACGGTGTGCATGTTATAAACTACAGGGAACCGAAACAAATGTTTTCCGTGGGAATAGCAGTACCAAAATGAGACATTTCACCTTTAGTTGATGACTGCGGTTTAATTAATAAATTCAAAGAGGACACTCAATGTTTCTCATTTTAGCTGGGGGGGAATGTGTCCACCCTCTGAATAAAGTGGGTGGACTCCGTCCCCCCGCGTGTACCCTCGACTTGAGCCCTGCACATCCTCAATATTAACGCTTACAGTCTCCTTAGATGCTTCATGCAGCTTCACTGGACCAGCCGGACGTCTTCCTGCAGAATACCTTCCCTTAAAAGCGTTGTGAGCATTTTCCTGACCAGAGCATCTTTGTTGAGACGGTGGTGGACAGCAAGACATATTTCGCCGTCTGTTGTGCCTAGGACAAGATATGGGTCATGCAAATTGCCACTTCCCTGCTTTTCCCAAAGGCCACTTTGGCTTAGCCCCCTGCTCCGCAGAGGAGACCATGGGAATAGAAACGTCTCGTCACCTGCCTGCTCATGGCAAACCTGTCTGGTGATGTGCTGTTAGGAGGCTTGGATCCTCTGAGGAATCCGCCTAGGCTCTGACCTCCCTGGATAGCATTTCTACCTACAAACAGCGCATGCGCCCTGCCCCACACACAAGAAACGTTTCAAAACACTCGGGCACCAAGTCACAAAGATCTGTGCACGCAAGTAGTAGGTTCTGTGTGCACCTTTATTGCCTGCACATTGGGGCGGGGGCCGGAGTGGGGGGGGGGGGGGTAGATATTCAGCACAACTGCTGTACTGCAGCTCCCTGTATAAAGGTTTAAGCGTTGGTGCCCTGCAACACTATTGTATTCATTGCCTTTAACGTCGGTAAGGACTGCTTACAAAGCAGGCCTCCATTCTACAGATGAAAAATAGGAAGGCCACAGATCCTTTCTACTTCTACGAAAGTAGTGCAATAATGTGTTGATGGCTGCCCTCGTGCTGTGCCTGAAAGCCACGACTTTGCCGGGTGACAATGCTCACTGAAGACTGAAAAGAGCTCTGTGTGCTGATGTACTCACCTCGTCCAGGTTCACGCTGGCAAAGATGAATGTGTGATCTTGGGCAGCACAGTGGCCTTAAATGTCTAAAGGATGACGAGAAAAACTGCCACTGGCCAGCCTCCCTGTATTTGCATCAAGTATATACCGTGTTAAATGTATATGGTAGATGTATCGTTTTTGGTAGATGTATAGTTTTGTCTGAAGATTTGTTTTCAATTTTAACACATGCACTCACATTTGTGAATGTGGGCTTGTGCAAGCTAAAACTCATCTGTGAATCTGGTGCTTAGCTTCCATTAGACAGTAGTAGAAAATGGAACAAACACCAAATGTGTGCATGCAAATGTACCTAACCAGTGATCCCGGGGGGTCCTTAAATCAGTAACAGGTCATAGTCAGGATGGGATGCAGAATAACTCTTACACCAAATAATAAGACCGACTCAGTAAATTCAGAAAAAAACTCTCCCAACTGTTTTATTATCAATTTTCTAAAACAGGGAGTTACAACGGACATCAACAGACATCGCACAGCATTCTCTCAACGATTTTCATAAAAAATTATACTTTTATAGCAAAAACTTGTCATAGGTGACGTCATACTACATGGCAAACTAAGAAAAACCTACTGGGTATTGTGATTGGCTCAAGGGGATCATCTAAGTATACTTTCTAAAGAGGGACGGGTTGTGATTGGGTCTCTACAGTCAAGGGGAACAACTTATGCCGACCCCTGGTGCAAGTCATCTTCATCAGTTATTAAGTACATGGTATATCATTGGCTCTCAAACTATAAGGCTCTTCGTTATATATGCCCCTCTACAATTGGTTGGCACGATTTTACCCTTCTGAAACATTTGGCTCACTAGCAGCATGTAAGCTGGTACCTCAGGTGTCAGTGGTTGGACTTGACCGTGTCTCCCCACCCAATTAGCCCAACATCTCTCATTGCTCATGCTGTCTGCCATTCAGATAGTCTTTGAACTTGTCCTTGCAAAGTATCCTTGCTCCTGATGAATAAAAATCAGTATAGGCACACTCTTATCATAGTTCAGGTCTGCATGCCCAAATCCTATTTCCATCCTTGACTCGCGTGACGGAAGACCGTATTTTGGACTTTTTTGCATCATTTAACTGTCTTGAATGAACAAACTTGACACTCATGGTGTTCTTTCTTTGCACCTTAACAAGGGCTGATTCAGCTTCTCACGTTCACTGTTGCTTAAGGAAAGATAACCGGTTCTTGGCTGCTCCATCCTCACACCGGGCCTGACAGCTATTCTAGGCCTTTCCCCGATCTTCAGCTGTTTTCTTGCCGCGACACAGCTGTCCAATCCTTCTTTCTTCGTGCGACTGAACTTACTAAATATGTGACACCGATGTCCAGAATTCTATATAATGGTGTCACCACCTGCAGTCTATTCACTACGTATTGCTAGCCTTTAAGATTTCTTAGTCTACTTGCGTTGCTGCATCTGAACAGTTATTAAATGGCTTGCATTTTCTGCAGTTCTCTTCACACGTGCAATCTTCATTCTGCATATGAAAGTTTACTCGATTCTTTATTTCGTCATCAGATTCTATAAGGTCTATACATTCTCTTCATCAGCCATGCTTCTCAGTGCGTCACACTTGCTTCTTGTGACATCACCAGCTTCTCTTTCTTTAATCTTCATATTCCTTTGGGGATCTCCTCTAAGAGATTTTCATCTCTACACGATACATCATATAGGGTCTTCTCGCTGGTTATCTTTTCCGAAGACTCTCCGTGGAATAGGCAACATCACTGGTGTTGTGCATGTCGCAATTTCCAGCTTCCAATATATTGGAAGAATGGGGGCGGGACTTCCTACAGAGGCAATCTGCTGCTCCTCTACACAAGTGTGCCAAGCTAGCAGCAAGTATTCAGTTTCAGTGGATTGTGAGTGGGAGTCCTTTGGCAGACACTGCCGTCAGACCTGGATTATGATCCCAAGGCTAATTCCTAGTGCACATGTTTCTAACCTGCAGAATTGTGATATGTTGCCAAACTGCAACTATGCAAAGTGGCTGAGTTTACCATTTTTTCTGACTATACTGATAGAACACGTTTTTTGTTTGTTGCCTTCATCATTCATTTAGTAGTTTACTTTTCCTATAAATTCTCGTTGCTGGTTAAAATCATTGCACGCCATGTATGTGCATGGAGTTCACAGACATGCTTGTTCTTCTGAGAAGCATAAAATCATGTCTAAAGTGTATTATTTACAAAAGTACATTAATTGAAAAATAAAACGTACATAACCAATTGTGTGAGCTTTATTATTGGTTAAAGTGCATTTAGTGGAAAACAAAACACGTATAACCACATGCACATTTATTTATTTATTTATTTATTGGTTATTTGTAGGGCGCTTATACAACAAGCCAGTGTTTCGAAGCTCCACAAGTCAAAAGGGAACATGGAAGCAAATAAACCATGGAAGTGACAATGAATAAATAAGAAAAACAGACAATGGTCCTACTGGGCCTTGCAACATCCAGAACGTGCAGAGAAAAAGGAGGGGGGGCGGGCAATGAAGTAAGTGCTAAGGGCCTCCAAGGGGGGCATGAAGGGAGACAACAGTTAAGTGCATGGGCAGAGACATCCCAAGCCAAGAGGGTGTAAAAGCAAAAGAAAATATCGAGGCTGAGTACCCCAAAAGGAAATACACCAAACACTGGCTTATAAAGATTCACAGATCTTTATTCTAAAAGTGTACAGTTTACAAAGAAACAAAGTATCAGATAGCTATCTGGCCCTCAGTACATCAGAGCGAATACCAGCCCTTTCGGTGTGAGAAGTGAGAGGTACTGGACGTCTAAACAGTTGCACATTTTATACATTTCCAATTACAATGTCCAGACCCTCTAAAGGTTAATAATACAAGGTTTAGGGTTTGTGCCGAGTTCACTTCTGGTTTGTCCAACTATATGCATGTGGATCATCTTCAGTTTGCATATCAACAAGTCACAATGGCAACAGTGTGTTCTCAGATTTAACAATAAGCCTTAACACATGTCCTATACAATGCAGTTCAGCTAGTGTCCACGTTCAGTATATATACATCATTGTAGTCGATGCATGTCCGCAGATCAGACTTGTTGGCGCAGACAATCCTCTGTCTACACGTCAGGCATGGGACAAGTTCTTTTTAAACAACCCAAACATTCAGCCAACAGACAGTTTGAACATTAACTTTCGTACAAGGTTCAGGACGGCTCAGTTACAAGCGGGAAACACTGTCCACCATGTTAGAACACAGAATCACTTTAGAATAGAAATCAAAATGGCAGACGAACCTAAAATGGCAGCGAAGTCGATCTAAGATCGGAACTTTGCAACGCGGTTTTCTTTCTATATACAGTAAAGGAGGCACAATATGATATCCTGTTTAACAAACCCTCCTTTTGGCCTAAACCAAGTGCTAAACTACTTCTAGTCCCTTTACGAGTGACTCCACGTCTCAATGTCCATACATCCTGAATCACTATTGGAGATATCAATTGCCATGAGGTCAGATACTGAGATTTCCTTCAGCACAAATTCATTAGATATTTTCTCTGGGGCATATACCTTGTGCCCTAATGTACCCATCGCTTGTGCACAACATCCTCCTAGCATCGAACACATACCAGGAAGACACTGTATACAACAGCAGAAAAACACCAGAATACCTAAAATAATCAGCAAGACCGAAAGTACCTTCCATCCCCAAGATCGCAAGAAGTCCCAGAACCAAGCGCTAAGATCCCAGTTTCCCTCGGGAACATGCACTTCTGAACTGAGAACATGCAGATTTTGTATCGCCCTAAAGATAGTTGGGGAGGAATCTGGCACGAAAACACAGCAAGCGGACCCCACTAATTTACATACCCCACCACGCTCAGCCAAGATGACATCTAATGCCATCCGGTTCTGAAGTGCCACTATCCTTATTGCTTTTTGTTCTAAAGTCATGTTATAGAGTATGTCAGTGGTCCGGTTGATGGTCCTCTCCAGTACTCTCGCTAGTCTTCTGATATCTTCAGAGTTCAATATTTGCCCCCAAAATGGCACAAAGGATTTAGCTACATCGCCCAGAACTTGTGTTGAAGTATTGCCATTCTCGTCCCGCCGTGGACGAGCCTTTGATATTTCTACAGTACTAGCAATGAATACCACGGGTAAGAGAATCCCTAAATAACAGGTTCCCTGCCAATCCCTGGGTAACCATCCAAATGCTACATTAGCGCAAAACGCAAAAAAATTAGACAGGTTCGTCTACATACAAAGGTCTGTCCTCACTAGTCAAATTCGCAACGTTGGCGCAACCCTTGAAATCACCCATTGACTGAGTACCATTCCTCTGTATGCAGAAAGAAACTGAATCGGGCAGTGGTTAACAGTGTAAGAAGGTGGCGTGGCATCCCTATTGCCTATAGGAGCCATCTTGAAAGAGATCAAAGATTGAAAAGGAGGCGACAGTCTATCAGAAGGCCTAATAGAAGCAACATTAGGCTTGCTCCTATTCGCAAAGAGTGAGCATCCCAGGGGCGTTGGAACACGTTTCTCAAAATCATTCAAGTTGGTTCCATCAAAGTTCCCCGAGATGCTATCGTTCCATCGGCCAAAGAATAGTGCCCTTTCCCACATTATGCTGCAAACAAATCATACACCCCTGGACAAAACGATCGGCTACTTTAGAGATTTTATCATTTACCCACACATTCTGCAACATTTTGGTGACTTTTCGTGCATAAATATGGGTGGGACCATGAGCCATAGCAACCATCATTGTAATGTATGCATGAGGCAGTAACCATTTCCCTTCTACTTTGTCCACCCAACACCCATCATCATCCAATTTTGCCAAACCCTCAGCCCATTTCTTAGATTCCTCTAATGGGGCATCAGCTTGAATGTTTTTCACAGATTCAATACCCTCATCTAAAGTACAGGCATTTGTGGCTTCCCTTGAAGTATACATTTCTGAAGAGAGATCAGTGGCAGTCTATTTAGCTATCTGGTCAGCGAAAGCGTTCCCTTTTCCTACATTATATATAATTTTCTGATGTGCTGCGCATTTCATAAATGAGTAGGGAGTGCAAGCGCTGAGAGTAACCATTCTATCAAAGAGCCATACTAGATTTTAGTGCCATGTGAGGTCAAGAAACCTTGTTCTGCCCAAAGTCTGCCGAAGTTGTGAACCACCGCAAAGGCATACTGACTGTCAGTATATATATTTACGGTAAGCCCTTTGGAAAGTTCACAAGCTCGGGTCGGGTCAATGCTATAATCTCTGCGGCCTGCGCAGAGTTATGCGTGATTCTTTTGGTCTCCACGACCGTGCTCAATGTGGTGATTGCATAAGCAGCTGAGGATGTACCATCCGGGAGTTTGAAACAGGAGCCATCGCAAAACAGCCGCCTTTGTGGGTTATTCAAAGGAGTATCTTTTAGATCGATTCTACCTTTTGTCTCTTGCTCTGTAGTGTAAAGGCAGTCATGTGACTCTTCGTCACTGCAAGCAGTACCTTGCGAGAAAGGTAAAAGTTCAGCCGGATTAAGGACAAAACACCTCTTTATTTGAATATGCGGTGCAAACAAGATCAATTCGTATCTCGTTAATCGTATGGAGGTGAGGTGTTGCGTTTGTTTTCTGTTTAATAGAACATCTACAGATTGAGGTACCAGCAGGGTTAAAGCATGGCCTAGGACCATTCCCTCACTGTTTAACAGATGCAGCAGCAGGGACAGCTCTCAAACATCTAGGCAAAGTGCATGCAACAGGATCAAGGGCGGAAGAAAAGTAGCCGCACGGCGTATTCTTCCCTCCATGTTCCTGCGTTAATACAGCCAATGCACATGCATCACATTCATGCACATACAACACGAAGGCCGTTTCGTAGTTTGGTGTGCCCAAAACTGGTGCCGAGCACAATGCAGTCTTGAGCAGATCAAATGCTTGCTGGTGTTCCAAGTTCCACGGCAATGGCGAAGAAATGCCCTTCTTCGTCAAAGCCAACATTGGTTTAATCACTAAGGAGAAGTTCAGAATCCACTGCCTACAGTAAGAAGCCATTCCTATCAAAGCTCTGACTTCCTTCTGTGTATTTGGGACAGACATGCTAGAAATTATTTTTATCCATTCCGGCGTCAACCTTCTTCCCTCTTTTGACAGGAGATAGCCTAAATAGGCGACCTCCTTGTCAACAATACGGAACATTTTTAAGTGAAGCTTTGTGTTCGTGCTGTGCTAGATGGATAAGCAACAACACAGTGCCCTCCTTACAGGCGCTCTGAGTCAGCAGCTAAGAGTAGATTGTCTACATACTGAAGCAGTGTACAAGTGGTAGGCAACTTGAGTGTGTCGAGCTGCTCTTTCAAAGCCCTACTGTAGATGCTAGGACTCTCCGTGTAACCTTGCGGCGCACGGGTAAAGGTAAACGAGCATCCCCCTAAGGTGAACGCGAACAGTATCTACTGTCTTTATGTATAGGGATACTAAAGAAGGCGTTCTTTAGATCTACAACACTAAAGTGAGTAGCTGAAGCTGGAATCATAGTTAATATTGTTGTCACATCAGGCACAATGGGAAATTGTGGAGCAACAATCCTTTTGATGGCACGTAAATCAATAAAGAAACAGAAAGGAATTGCATTATCACCTTTTTTGTACACAGGCAAAATCGGACTATTGCACAAACTACCTGCAATTTCCTCAATTACCACACGATGCACAAAATCGGAGACTATGCATTTCAAAGCTTGCTCACCATCGACCGAGATCTTATACTGGGGAATACGTGGCAACTTTACTCCATGTTTCAGGATAATCTTAACGGCTCAATTTGTAAAACTCCGACATCATTATCAACAATTGCCCACAAACACTCCGGAACATTACTGAATTCCGGCGGCAAAGGTTTGGTCAAGAATTGAGAGACAGAATGTTGCTGTGGTGAAATCGTCATACGCACTCCATCAGAAGAACAATGAATTACCGCATTTAATTCTTTCAACATATTCAACCCCAACAAATTCTCTCCACAATTCATAGTCAAAAGAAATGGACAGTGGTCCGTAAATGGACCCAAGGTAATAGGTACCAGTGAAGAAACCGGACAGACAACTGGTGTGCCAGAAAACCCTATAGAAACATTGGTTTGCCCTGACAGTGGAATGGTTGGAACCCGTGAATGGTCAATGGAACACTTCTGTGCCCCTGTATCTATCAAGAATAGATGTTTCCTATTTCCCACTATCATCTCAACGTAGGGACCTTTCTGATTAACGGGAATAGGCGTCGGTTCCAAACCCTGCTTTGGGCAATCCTAGCGAAACAGAATGTTGTCAAAAGGAAGTTCTTCAGAGAGGTAAGCAGCAGAAGGATGATCAAAAATGTTTCTATTACCCACACTTGGTGGCTGATTGTCCTGTGGAAAAGCTTGCTGTGAATCCTGCGAAAACTGACTTCTAACAGGACCCCCCGCCCCAGGGCAGCCTCTGGATCGTCTAGCCATATTACCAAATGCATTATTTAACCTCTGCTGGAGGATCGGGCATTGTGCACACCAATGACCCTCTTGTCTGCAATAAGCACACTGGTTTATGTTTACAGGACCCAATGGAGCATTTCCCTGTGGAACATACTGACCCTTAAATTGCGAATTACCCCCTCTAGGGCCTCTAACAATTTGCAGCAATATAACTTTTGTTTTTAAGTCTCCTTTTCTCTTTTCAACTCTTTCTTTCTCGTTAATGACAAGATTCTCATAGTACTGAGCCATATGCAATACTTCTGATTGAGACTTCGCTTGCCAAGCGCTCTCTGAGGACATGATTTGCGACTGGATGTCAGGCAGCAATCCACGCACAAATTTGTCCAAGAATAGTCGTTTCCCAGACTCTGTGCTCAAATCTTGTCCACTGAAATCTGAGAATATTTGTTTGAACCGATTGAAGAACTCGGTAGCACCCTCAGACTTTCCTTGGACACAGGCAGTAAGCTTGTCCCAAATAATCCTTCTTTCAGGAATTATAGCTTTCAATTTCGTAACCATTCTATCAGGCAAAGTTAGTATTACCTGTGGTGGTCTCTTGCCAGCTGGCCTTTCTCTATCTAATCTAACCATGTTATCCCACGTATCTCCTAACCCTGGTACATCATCTACAGTCCTAATCTGCTTCCATAAGTCAATAGTCAGGAGTACAGGAAATAACAAGTCAATATCAATTAAGGTAAAAACTGATGATTGCAAGACAGACTCTATTTCTTTGTAGAATCTTTATTATTATTATTATTATTATTATTATTATTATTATTATTATTATTATTATTATTATTATTATTATTATTATTATTATTATTAACCCTGTCGGATTCTTCCTAATATCGGGAATAGATTGTTTAATGGTGTTCACTTCCTGTCTCGAGAACGGGACGTGAACAAACTACGACACATAGGGCCTCATTACACGGATGGCGGTAAGGATTTACCGGTAGCGGTAAAATACCGGTACCAGTAAATCCTTACCGTCTTACTACGAGGTCCCTTTGCGGGTTGGGGGATTTAACGCCTGCTTTTTGCAGGCGTTAAAAACCAACCCGCAAAGGGACCCAGGGAGCTAATTACGGTACCGCAATTTGCGGTACCGCAATTAGCGCTTTCCCCATTCCCATTATGCCCTATGGGGCAAAAATGGGAATGGGGAAGGGCAATGGTGGAAGGGGGAATTACCGGCCCGCCAACCTTGGAATGGGGCGGTAATTCCCCTTTCCGCCAAGGCGGTGCCGGTATTTTACCGGCGTGAACCATGGCGCTAATAGCGCCATGGTTCTCCGCCATCCGTGTAATGAGGCCCATAATGTGCAGGAATATCTTGAGCCCGAGGATCGACAGGAATCTCAACATTTGGGACAAATGTCGGAAGAACCTCACTCATGGGCAACTGAGAAGTAGGCAACTCCGAACGCTTACTGAGCAACAAAGCTAGATCGAGCGCCAAAGCAGCTGAAGAAGTGTCAAACGAAAAAGCTCTCTTATAAATATTCAACAATTCTGCGGCACAACAAATCTTTCTTTTTATACATTCATCCTGCAGGTACTCTATCATTACCTGTATCACTTTCCTCTGCATTTCTGGCGTATACTGACTATATGTGTCACATACTTCAACGGGAGTTATCGACATGTCTGAAATCCACCTAATCGCATATTTTGTACAAATTTGTGTTTCTTCATTTATCGATTTTCGACAAGGAAAGAACCGTTTCTGTACTAACATAGCGTCCAAACTATCACCACCTATATCTTCATTCCGTAACCTTTCCAACTCCCTTCTATACTCAAAAACCCTCTCGACATGCTCATATACTTTCTCCGCAGTATCACTAGGAAATGCTAAAATATTCAGATCCCTCAACCCTTGTGGGAGATCTATATCATTTAAACTGTTCCACATTATACGTAAATGAACTCCCAATCCTTCAATAAAAACATTTCTCTCAGGAAAATTGTCTAAGTTATAGAGTGTGGCAAAAACATCAACTTGTTCACCATTCTCCATGCAATGTCTAGCCCATGCAGTCAATTCATGCTTTCTCTCTGGAGACACAGTATTACGAGTTACAACCCTCGATCCCGCTCCCGGATCTACTACAAGCGGTGCAGAACCACTTGGAAGAGGGAGAGTAGGCAAATCTTGAATATTCGGTAACAAAGGTGCTATCACAAGTGCAGCAGGCAAACCCACCGGACCCATAACAGCAGGAAAAGGTGGAGGAGCAATGACCAGAGGAGGAACAACAGTCGGAAGAAGAGGAACATTAAGAGGAGCAATAGGAGGAGCAAGAGGAGCTACGGGAGGAGGAATAACAGCAGGAAGAGGCAAAACAGCAGGAAGAGGAACATACGGAGGTGGCACAGTGGCACCAGGCCTTCGTTCATTTAGAAGTTTGTCAATCAGCTCATCAGATACATAAAAGTCTTTAGAAGGATACATTTCTGGATACCGAGTGAAAAAGCCCTATCTATATTCCTAACTGATTCAGACTGTTCATTTTGATCATATAACAACGCTTTTTCGGCGTTCGTCATATGACGGCGCGCATGTTTTTCCCTACTCTTAAGTTGCTGCATAGCTTCTTTCTTCCAATTCTGTAATACATCAAATGCTGCAGGTGTAACCTTTTTCTTTAATAATATGGATTCTAAGTATTCAATATGAGGGATTTCAAAACTACCATTGATTTGCCACTGAAGTTCGGAAGCATGTCTAGTTTGTCTGTGCCAAATGTCATTAAACACTATACTACCAATGCCGTGCTTACAGTACATAGTACATGCCGGTGACCCCTCCATTGGCACCGGTCGGCCAAATTCCAAAGATTGTCTGTCACTGCGGAATAACGCCCTGAAGCAGGCAACAATTTCCCAGGCATATCAGAATGCTGGTGTTAACTGGTCAATAATTGCACTTGCAAGTGTAATACGCCAAAACAAATTATCAGGATATTTAAGAATCGGGTCACAACTCACCTGATCAAATCCTAAGGAGGTCTGATCGGATTTCAAAGAACTAACAAAGGTCTCACGTGGTTGGTGATTTCGGCAAATCTGCCCGCCTTGATATATGGACCCTCGTCAAGATGCCGCCTCGGACCGCATGCTCACCGTCCAGGGATCGGGTCGTGCAGCGCTGCTGAGGTATCGCGTCTCATCCAAGAAAGAGGCCCCCTTTGTCACCATCCGATCCCGGTCTGATAGCCACGTCAACCTTCAACGAGATGGCATCAATCTTGAGGGTCCCTATTTGGGCGCCATCTGTAAAAGCAAAAGGAAATATCGAGGCTGAGTACCCCAAAAGGAAATACACCAAACACGGGCTTATAAAGATTCACAGATCTTTATTCTAAAACTGTACAGTTTACAAAGAAACAAAGTATCAGATAGCTATCTGGCCCTCAGTACATCACAGCGAATACCAGCCCTTTCGGTGTGAGAAGTGAGAGGTACTGGACGTCTAAACAGTTGCACATTGTATACATTTCCAATTACAATGTCGAGCCCCTCTACAGGTTAATAATACATGGTTTAGGGTTTGTGCCGAGTTCACTTCTGGTCTTTCCAACTATATGCATGTGGATCATCTTCAGTTTGCATATCAACAAGTCACAATGGCAACAGTGTGTTCTCGGATTTAACAATAAGCCTTAACACATCTCCTATACAATACAGTTCAGCTAGTGTCCACGTTCAGTATTTATACATCATTGTAGTCGATGCATGTCCGCGGATCGGACTTGTTGGTGCAGACAATCCTCTGTCTACAAGTCAGGCATGGGACAAGGTCTCTTTACTCAACCCAAACATTCGGCTAACAGACAGCTTGAACATTAACTTTCGTACAAGGTTCAGGACGGCTCAGTTACAAGCGGGAAACACTGTTCACCATTTTAGAACACAGAATCACTTTATAATAGAAATCAAAATGGCGGACAAACTTAACTGGCAGCGAAGTCGATCTAAGATCGGAACTTTGCAACGCGGTTTTCTTCGCAGAGCGACTGGGCTTAGGCCAATATATACAGTAAAGGAGGCACGATATGATATCCCGTTTAACAAGGGATGTCTGATACCATTTGCATATATCTATGCTACACAGAACAATGTTAAAAAAGTGCACTAAAAACAAACAAATTAGTTCTAATAAATGTAATTAGTAAGGACGTGTGCTTTAGCAGGAAAAATATGATAGAATACATAGTGCACCAAAAGTTGCATCCAAATGCTTCTAGATTACATTACTAATTTTAGGGCAAATTATTAGCATAGCCTAGAAGAGTGAGTTTATTATGGACTCCCCGTCCCAAGCTTGCACTGAATCAAGCATGTGTTAACGAAAATTGATTACCACAGACTCAATCCATAGCTGACCACTGATCATGATAGGCACTTTTTATATAAATTAAGCGTTCATAAAATGCAGGCATTACCCTACTCAGAGAACAATGCAATTATCCAACCCAGGCATTACCCTACTCAGAGAACAATGCAATGATCCAACCCAGACATTACCCTACTCAGAGAAGAAGGTAATTATCCAACACAGGCATTACCCTACTCAGAGGGGAATGCAACCATCCAACGCAGGCATTACCCTACTCAGAGAACAATGCAATTATCCAATACAGGCATTACCCTACTCTGAGAAGAATGCAATTATCCAAACCAGGCATTACCCTACTCAGATAGCAATGCAATTATCCAACCCAGGCATTACCCTACTCAGAGAACAATGCAATTATCCAACCCAGGCATTACCCTGCTCACAGAACAATGCAATTATCCAACCCAGGCATTACCCTACTCAGAGAGGAATGCAATTATCCAACCCAGACATTACCCTACTCAGAGAACAATGCTAGTGTCCAACGCAGGCATTACCCTACTCATAGAGGAATGCAATCATCCAACGCAGGCATTACCCTACTCAGAGAAGAATGCAATTATCCAAACGAATTAATGCACTTTGGCTGGGATGCGACAGGTGCTTACCCCATGATTTCCATGAACTTGACAAACAATAATCATTGCGCAAGATATATGTGTGTAAACTTAACAAAAATACAATTGCTCTGATAAGCACAACTTAATTTGCTAAAGTACGTTTAGTGGAAAATAAAATATGCATACCAAATGTGTGAACTTTTTACTGGCTAAATTACGTGCAGGGCCAAACAAAATACACATAATCACACTTGCTGAAGATTTCTTCTGCTAAGGCACATTTAGCAGAAAACAAAACACCCAGAGCCACGTTGGCATCCGATCTGCCCATTTCCATCCTGCCCAAAAACAAAAAAAGTTCACCAAAAGCAAACATCAGTTCTAAAGAAATTAATTACTACTCATCTATGTTTTAGCAAGAAAAATATGGCACAGCACACAGCACACCAAAGGCTGAATCCAGGTGCTTTCATATCACGCTACTAATAGAAACAAATCAACACAAAACAAAAATGCACAACCAGAAAGAAAACAACAACACAAGTAAGACCTTCAATGCAAACTAGAAAAACTGTCCATTTATACATTGTATTCGAGAAAACAAGTCACACGAGACACATGATTATCCAAGCCTGGACATGTGGCAGTAACGACACACACAGGTTGTGCTTACTACACACAACACTGATGTGCAGCCATTCAAACAGGCACTCACACAGCATTCAGAAATCAGGAGTGGGGCAGATCAGTTAACAGAGCGGCCGGTGGCACATCTGCTTATTCTGACATTGTGGCTCCTACCACTTGGTCAGTATTACCAAGGGTTCACCATCTTAGGTAAGTAAAGAGAGCCTGGCGCCATGTGCAATTAGAACTCACTGTGGCGTCGCCGCAGGGGGGTCCCTAGGCTTCTTCGCTCCACCTGAAGTCCTGCTACTGGCCACTTCTCTGGATGAGAACTCAGCATCACAGAAGGAGCCTAACGGCTTCTCCTTTCATGCCAGTTTGTGACTGCTTTAGGTCAAAGGGCACACTTTGTTGCTTGTACATCAGGTTCAATTTGGGAAATTAGGGTGGTGAAGTGGTAACACAGAAGGTTTTGAATGTGCCCCAAAACAAATAATGGGCCTGTTGTTCTTCAGTGCCAGCCACAAAGCTCACCTTAACATGTGACTGTGCAAGGAAAGTGTACAGTCCCTGCACGGTAGCATATTGTGAACATGACTTTTCAGTGCATGTGATGCAGTTATTTATGTGCGAAACATAAAGAATGCAAATGGGCCCATGCATGCCTGCTAATTTTAGACTGAAATGTGAAGATAAAATCATAACAAGTCAAGCTATACTGCATTATCTTGGTTACTCAATACCTGGCACTCACTCCAAAATGTTCTATAGGAATTGTCTGAAGGTTAAGGCCATTGCCGCATCTAGGCAGCTAAGATAAATAGAACCAAAGTAAATAAATTCTCTATGATTCCATGTAGAGAATTTTACCGCATGAAGGTGCTGCCAAGACTGCTTTACGGTCTGGAATTTTTTCTCCTTTGGATATTACCTTTTTTTAAAGTTGTGGAGGGCCTCGTATGGCGAGAAGTTCTCTTCTTTATTTCTAAATGTGTTCCTATTGAAGTAATACGCTATGAATTGGGCCTACAATCCCTAAAAAGTGGTATTCAGTGGAAAAGACTTTCATTATTGAGAAAATGTACCACATCCTCAAAGGCTAGGCTGTACTCTTTACTGGGTGAAAATGATTCCGAAGTCTTTATCTCTGAACTTAGAAAGGACAGGGAATCCATTCTGTTTAATTTGGGATCTTCTCTACAAATATTGATTCAGAACCCAAATAAGATAAGGAAGCTTATCATAGCCAATGATTAGTGTGAAAATAATGCTGCTATCTTGACTACGAAATTATATCTACAGGCTGTTTCTCAATTTAAATGTTACCCAGACTTAAGTTCTATCTAAAAAATATCCTGGTAGAGCTCTTAGAAACAGTAGAATGCTCTTTCGATTCAACGTTTTTAGTACACAGGTAATGTTGGATATACGTCATCCTGAGCTTGGCAGTTGGAAATACTGTCCATGTCGTCGAACTACAGGGGTGGAGGAAGCCCTTCTTCATTTATTGCTTATATGCCCTATTTTGCTTCCTGAAAGGCTTCTTTATTTTCACAATTTTTTATAGCATTCATCAAGTGTTCAGAGAGCAATTATGGTTATTAATGTTACATGGAGACTCGATTGTACTACAAATCTGAGTGATTGCCTTCTTAGAAAATGTATGTGATCTAACATGAACAGGTGTTTTGTTGAGGATTGATTTTTTTCATTTTCAGCGATGTAAAGATATTGTAATAGTGATGCTTTTTGTTATTGTATTTATGAATTTTTATGTTTGTTCCACAAACTTTTTCTTAAAATAATGTAAATGTATGTATTTGATTCGTTTTTAAGGTTGATTATGTAAGTCATTTTGTATTCTGTATTTAAACTTCTAGGGTTTTTTTTTTAAATAAACCAATACAATGTAAAAAAAAAAAACTTGAATGTGCTGTATGACCTTAAACATTTAATTGCACATATGCTCAATAGTGTCAGTTTTGCAACTGTTGCCACACGCATGCCGTTTGTTAGCGATGCACCAGCCTCACAACCTCACAACCGCGCTTCTTCCACTAGTTTTGCTGACTTTGAAATATCGCATGGAGAACACAGGTTTTGATCCAAACCGTAAATCCATAAAGGTATTTGCAACATGGTAATAGTGAAGTAAAATGATATTCTGCTCTGTTTCATGCTTAAGTAATAGGAAATTGAGCAAAAATGTTTCCATCTTTCGGAGCAATTTTAATTTGCTTTGCTCTGTATTCGCACCCAGGGGAAGGGCGCTCAGCCAATCAGGTGGCTGGGAAGGCAGGCAAGAACACACAGTGTACTGCCTGCATTTTCCAACCACCGTATGCCCTTCCCTTGATTCCCATCTTGATTGTGGGTAGGCAACAGGGAGCCTCTCCCTGCTGCCTGCCCACGTGCTCACACTCCCAAAGACACCTGCTTCCATTTTCCACCCCCTTGCACCCTGCTAACCAGCTGGACCAGAGCGTTGTGCTCCTGTCCTGGTGCTCCTCCCGCCACAGTCGCTGCCATAGAAATGGAAAAGGAACTGAGTCCCTTTTCCTATGTCAACGGTAATCTTGTTTGTTTTTTAGGTAGATTGGGCTCACGCAGTACGCACAGAGCCCATCCCTCGTTAAACAAATGTAACTATTTGCTCCTGCAGTTGACCCTGGTGTGTGAATAGCTATCCCCCCCATGTAGGGCCATACATGGCCTGTAACGACCCACAGCTCCTGCCAAGACCTCGGCTTGAGCTTGCCGGCCATTCCCAGCCATGTAGGTGCCACTAACACAGAGGGTGACTGCTATGTTATGTAACCGGCTAAATCTGCATGCTCATGAATTTTGCCATGGTTTTAAAGTTTTAGGAACATGGCGCCAGCTAATCCTACAATAAATGGTGTTTGAGGTAACGTATGTGTAAAATTAAAGGAATATTCTGCTCTATTTTGGTCTTAGTGCACACATGTAACAGAACACGTTTGCTTAGTTCCCAGTCAAGCTAGAAGCAAAAATGCTGTAATACGGACTGGCTCCCCTTTTACGACTGGTGACACCTTTATGCAATCTGGCTCTCTCTTGTTCGAATGCGCCCATACAGTGACGATTCTGATACAATACTTTACACTCACTCCATCTGACTCATTCTCCTGATGAACACATTACACATTCAATCCCGAATGAATGCCAACTATATCAATCTCAAAGACCACTTAAGATGATGCTTAAATGCTTCTAAGGAGGACGTGTGCTCTGAAATTTGACAATCTTGGTGCCCTGTTTCCACTACTGAGTTAAACGAATCTTGAGGCCAGAGTAATCTTCCACTGCAGGGTCTATTTCTGCACATCTGCCCAAGTAAGGGTTATTACCATGCTCGGTGCTAATAGAGGGGTATTCCTGGAATACCACAAGAGATACTACAAGAATACCACTTGTTTTATTCGTTTCCACCATCATAATATTGGTGGAAACAGATAATGTACTGTAGCAGTCTTTACCATTACAGTACCATTTTTTCCAATACACAAAAGAGTCAAATCATATCCTGTTATGAATCACATTTGTAAACTGGTAAGAGAGGGTGCATTGGAGATGCCCTCGTTTTCACTGGCTTACCATGGCCCAGTCTAACAACCGTGTTAATTCTGTTGTAGGGAAACACTTGTCCTTGACTTCAGTGCAGGAAAAAAAAGTCAGAAGTAGTTTTGGGGCCCTTGTGAAATGCTAACCTCTACTTCTGAGGTAGAGATACAAAGTGGTGGATTTCCATTTGAACGAGCCGATTTGTAATCCCCATTTCATTTAATTTCATTTCAACTCTGAATTGGCTGCACAGTGCAGGCACATGCCATCATGTTTACCATTATACCAACTCACAGTGACTCCCTTCATGTCTTATTACACACAGGCCTTAAGGTGTTTCTCTAAGCATTCCTAGATAATATGAATGGCCACTAAACCGCACTGATACCCAATGCACCTCTTGGTGACCTACATGGGGATACTCCATACATTCAAAAATGTGCAAAGAAATTAATCAGCTGAATCCTATACAGGAGAAGAGACATGGGAGGCAAAAGAGGCTTGTGCTGTGGGCCACATCTAGTGGTGGGGGTCACTTGGCTGCCAGCTTCAAAGAAATCAGTGCCCATTATTTGCACAACAGGGCAAGATGTTTTATGGTGCTCAGCTAGAGCTTTAAAACCGCTGCCTGAATGTTGTTCACAACTACATTCCTTTCTGATGAATTAACCCTGTCACGCTGTCTGCCTTCACAGTAGGAAAGACTGTGGGCCAGATTCTCAGACCTTCTTTTTGGTGCAAGTGATGAAATGCGCTAACACATCATTTCGTTTGCGCCCAAAAAAGGTGCACCCAAATCCGCAACAGGTCTCTGAATGTGTGCATCTGAGATGCTCGCATTCAGATGCACCTTTGCTCATTGTTGCAACTAAGGGAGCATTTTTGTGCATTTCAATGCACATCTCAACACCACAAATAGGATGCGGTTTACAATGTGCAAAAATGAAAGATACTCCATTGCGCCTGTTTGGACTAGGCGCAGGTTAAGGCCCAATGCACAATAGGTTAATTTTTAAACAGTTCATGCATTTTCTTTGAGGTGGGAGGGCATAGGTGTCAACTGCTGCTATCCCACTTGCATTTCTATCCCTCAAAGAAGCATAGAAATGCATTTTCATGTTTTGACCGCATTTCAAAGTGACAGGAGGACCTGTCACTCTGAAAACTGCTCCAGGCACGCACGTGGGTGGGTATCAGGTAATAATATCCCTATATTTATGGTCGCCGTATATAATGTCACAGGGAAAAGGTTGTGGTGACATATATGTGACCATATATATAGGGACAGGGGCAGCGGGGGTTGCAGGGGTGTCCCCCGGTCCCCGTGAAAAATAAAAAAGGGTTTGCGGGTTGCATGGGTGTCCCCCGCATGTTCCATGTTATAATATCCCCACAAAAAACAGCCATTTTCCAGCAATTTTTTTGCATGGCAATATTTTTGAGGGGACATTATTACATGGAACCCGTGGGTGCTGGACGCATGTAATACATTAGTGTTGGGAGCACTCTCCTGACACTAATGTATTTAAGGTGGCTGGGCTTTGCGTTACTATTCAGCCATCCCTGAAATGTGCAAGTCACCTTTGACAATAGTGTGAATTATGCATGTCTGAAAGGAGTGTAAGTGAGAAATGCTCATCCTTTGCACTCATTGCATTTGCGCTCACTTTTTGAGACTCTGCCCCAGCTTGTCCGTTCACTATAACACGACTCCTGCAGCATTCTCACCGTCCTGTGAGGACTATATTGATCGCGTGCAATCCTGTAAGTGGAATGCATATGGATACATTTGAATTCCACCATTTTGCAGAAGATAGCTCAGTGTGTTTATCACTCATTACAGAGGTTTGTGTGAATGTGCCAGATCACAGTACCAATTCCAGCAAGGTAGACCCAGCCTTTCCAGTTGAGGTTGATTAACTTGCATGCTTATATACTTTTGTGACAGTAGCACCTGCTGTGCCACAATACAATATAGAACATTAGACAGCATGTGAGAAGGCGTGCTTCTTCACATTCAGGCCATTTAATTGAATGGGTTACATGCAGAAGAGAGGTGACAAAATGTCACTGGCGTCTGGCAAGAATGTGTTCAGTTGTGCTTATTTAGCACAATAAACAGGCTGCTTTCTTCTACAATACCAGAGGTACTTCTGCACATCATAAATAAACAAACCCAAAATGTGTTTTTGGTGACTACACTTCTTAGATGAGTACTTTCATAGGACAGGGGCAAATGACTCCCCCAGTGATTCTCACTGATGATTAATTTTAGATTATTTTTGGTGTTGTGGAGTGCCCCGAAATTGAAATTTTCTGGAAGTGAAAAACTACGAGAACGCAGTTCTTAGATTTTTGAAACAGAAGTTTCACATAAAGACCAGAAAGTGGTTAACGCAGTAACATGCTTTAAACAGGAGATCTTTTCTCTAGTCGAATTTTCCCCCCACCCCTCTAACACATTCTCAACATTACTTTTACACCTACGGTTTCCAGCCAACACGAAGAGCTTCAGCACAGAGAGGTCCCATATACAGTACAACCACAACAAGGTACACAACCTATAGCTTCGATTGCTTCCTCCAGGACCCGGCGCGGCCACCAAGAGTGGATATACTCTCAGCTCACATTCCCAAATCTGGTACAAAATTGCAGCAACTCCCACTCCCTCCCAGCGAATCCCCCATAGAGCGCCGCCGTGATATTTTCCATGAGATAAATATCCTTTGCCGTGTCCGACCATTCCTTTAGGATCAGAAGTTCCCTTCTCTTCCAATGCCTCGCCAAGCATGCCCTGGCTGCCAGCAGCAAGAAGTGTGTCATATGGGGAAAGGTGTGGCATTTTCCTTCTTGATTGTCCAAACCAAACAGTGTCAGCACTGGTTCCAACACACGTTCCCTCCCTTCAACCTCTTTGATCCATCCCAAAATCTCAGCCCAGAACACTTGGACCCTTGAACATCCCCACCACATGTGCCAATAATCCACCCTATCCCTGCATCCACGCCAACACAATGGGCTCACTGGTGGGAATATTCTTGAGAGCCGCATCGGGTAATATTGCCACTGATGTAACAACTTCAGGCAGTACAGTTTATATTGGCAGGCCACCAATGTCTTAAATGCCCTCCTACACATTAGCTGCCCGAGATGTTCATCCAACTCCAGACCAAGGTCCCTTTCCCACTTTTGCCAGAGTCCGTCGACCGTTCCCCTGGAAGTCTCCACCAGAACCCTATAGAGTAATGTGATGAGGCCCTTCATTGCTCTGTGTATGTCGAACACCCTCTCGACCGGTAAGAGGTCCCTTTGAATCAGTTCCCTCCATTTCTCTGCTGTGAAGACCTCTTTCAGCCAAGATAGAGAAGAAAGGGCAGCTTTCCAATGCCCAGACCGGTCTCCAGCTCCTGGACCCCTATGAAGCGCCCCTTCACCCCAGTTGGCCAGCTCTGGATATCCCTGCCTCAAACCACTTATGGCATCTCTCCAATTCAAGTATCTCATCCCTCACAGGGGGGCCCAAATGTGACTCATCAGTGAAGGCCACGTGGTAACTCCTCGCATTCCAGTTCCTTTCCTCCACACCTCCCAGTAGACGCTGAGGATCGGTGTTCCCTAATTCTCCTTGGGATCTGCTCTCCTTTGGGAACCAGAGCCACTCCCCCACCGTTGCAAAACACAGGTGATCATTTTCCAGATAAACCCACTGTTTTTAGGGTCCCCCCACAGGTGTGACACCATTGCTCTGAAATGGGTGACTTTGTAATATAATGTCAGGTCTGTTCCGCCCCACCCCTTCCCGATCTTTGGGCAGCATCAGGTTATCATATCCAATTCTTTGCTTCTGGTTTTGCGGTAGAAACCATAGAATCCGGGCCTTAGCCTCCAGCAAGAGGTCTTCTGATGCCCGTATGGGCAACATCTGGAACATGTACAACACTCTCGGAAGAACATTTATTTTCAGGGCATTCAGCCTCCCCATCCATGAAATGTGCCCTATGCCCCATTCTGCCATTTTGCTAAACAATTTGTAAAACAGGTGTGGATAATTAGCCCCAGGCAGGTCTCCCCCAGTCGAACTATGGTGACTCTCAAGTATTTTATGCTTTCCAGCTGAATCTCCATCCCCAGGGGCTGGAGAGCATCCACATCCCTCTGTCCATCCCTTGCAAGAGGAAATATAACTGACTTTCCCTTGTTGACTTTGAACCAGGAGAAGCACCAGTATTCTTCTATTAAATCCAAGGCTGCTATAGTTGAACTCGGTGGGTTCACCATGTGCAGCAGGGCATCATCTGCATAGAGCCCCACCTTGAATTCCCTATCCCCCACCACAATGCCTTCCACCTGGGGCACCCTCGTCAACTGATCAGCGAGCGGCTCCATTGACGGCACAAATAGGAGTGGTGAAAGCGGGCATCCTTACCTTGTACCCCTCCTCAGGTTGATGGCCAGCAACAGTCTCCCACTAGCCACCACCTGTGCCACAGGGGATGAATACAGTGCCCGTATCCCTTCAAAATCCATTCACCAAACCCATACTTGTGCAGTACCCCATAGAGAAAACCCAAGTCTACCATGTCGAACGCCTTTTCGGTGCCAAGGACAACCAGCACCCGGTTACCCCATCTTTTTGTTGCGACCTCCATCAAATGGAGCGTTTTATGCAATGTATCACCCCTGTCTGCCCTGGATAAAACCCATCTAGTACAAGTCCAATAATCGTGGTGGAGAGTATACTGGTAAAAATCTTGGCATCCACATTTAGGAGTGATATGGGGTTATATGATGAACAGCTGTTAGGGTCTCTCCCTGTCTTCGGGATGACTGTTGTTAAAGCCCTACCAAACGATGGAGGCGCCTTCCTCGTGGTCAGGATGTGATTGAACAATTTTGTGTTGTGTGGGGCTAGGCTGCCCAAGAACTTTTTTATACAACCCTTCTGTGTATCCATCGTCCCCCAAGGCCATTCCCACCTTCATCCCTCGATTCTCCACCAATACCTCCTCCTGGGTAATTGGCCTATCTAGATCTTCTTTCTCGCCCTCGCGCAGGACTGTCACGGACACCCCCCTCAAGTACCATTCCAGGTCCCCCTCTTCAACTACTCTTTCTTCCCCATAAAGATGGTCGTAGAACATGGCAAATTCCTGCTAAATTTCCCCTGTGGTGGACTGCAGTGCTCCCCCTGCGTCTTCAACTGCAGTTATTCAGCAATCTGCTTGCTGCCCCCACAGCCTCGATGCTAGAAGTGCATCTGCTTTGTCACCCTTCTTATAGTACCACGGTCGGATGAACTGTAAGTTTGACAATACCGTCCCCACCTCCAATTCCTTCAACTCCCATCTTTTCTCCCTCGCTAGCTGTAGGTTATCACCATCCACTTCCCCTCCACCCGCTGCCCCGCCTTCAACTCCCGAATGTTGCCCCTCAACCTCTCCACTAGCAATGTCCTAACCATTTTCTTGGCTGCACCCTCCTGTATCAAGAGACCTCTCCATGTTGCCTTTGCAGCCTCCCACACCGTTCCGAGGTCCACCTCCCTATTGTCGTTGAACCTTCAGAACTCCTCCATTGCTATCCTCATCTACCAGGCGAACACCACATCCTTAAGAAGCATATTGTTGCAGCGCCATAAGGAGTCCCTTGTTCGAAGGCCCACCACTGAAATATCCATATACACCATATTGTGGTCGGACCAACTAATGGGGATGAACTCGCTTCGCGTTACCCAGCTCAGGTGTTGCTGCTGTATAAAGCAGTAATATGTCCGCGTACAAGAGCCATGAGTTTAGGAGAAAAACAAATAGCCCCTGTCAGCTGGGTGACATCCCCTTCACATCTCAACCAGACCCTCCTATGTCATGTAACCAAGGAAGCCTCCCCTCTCCTGTGTTCCTCTAACTGCGGGCTGACTACTTCCCCCATTGTGGTCCATGCACCGGTCTCCCTGCATGTTGAAGTCCTACCCCCCAACAGTAGCAGGCCTGAACTCCATCTGAATATCTCCCCCATCACTTCCTGCAAAATTTTGAACTGTCCTAGGTTTGGGCAGTAGATTGTGGCCAGAGTCACCTGAACTCCTTCCAAGGTGCCAGAGACTATCAGAACTCTACCATCTGCTTTCCGTGATACCTTTTGTTCCCTTAGATAAATTCTCTTACTGAGGAGGATACCCACTCCGCCCTTCTTGGTAGGCCCTGATGCCCATACACCTGCTCAATCTGAGCCCCGAGAATACGCCTTTACTCCCCCCGCATGAGACTTGTTTCTTGCACCACCAGTATGTCCAGCCCCCTATTGCGGAACTCCCTGCCCATCAACTATCACTTACTGGATGAATTCAAGTCCTTACATTTAAGGTCCCCAACTTGAGCGCGCCGGCCCGGGCCCCCCTCCATCAGTGTACACCAGTTCGATGGCTCAGCCCACTTCCTGACCCTGCTAAAATAGGCAAGGAAACCCAACTGTTCCCAACAATTTCCCCAAAAACCCCATACCCCCCCTAATGACTTTTCCCCTCCCCCTTCTCCCCACTCCAGCACCCCCCAAAGAATCTTAACATCACACTGGAGATGTCCACCATTGGATGGGCCACCAAGGTTAACCTGTGCCTCCCCTAGCCACTCGGCCAACACAAATGCATTCATAGCACAATTCTGCTTTTAGTCGATTCCTGTTCATTTCACCAGAGGTGGCATATTGAGCTAGCTTCTTGTACTTCCTACCCCCAGGTATCCTCCTCTTTGTGGGGAAGCCATTCTGCCAACACACATCCGCCGGGGTCCTCCCGTCCTCACCCATGGCCTCAGCAGTGGTGGCATCCTCCTTCAGCACTTGTAACACCTGTTGTGCTTCCTGGCCACTCGATATTTAGTTTCTACCCTTTCAAATGACAATGCAAATGGGAATGACCAGCGGTATCTAGTTCCCTTCTCTGTTAGCCACTGTGTGAGGGGGCAACAGTCCTGGCGCTGGGACAGGGTGAGACCAGACAGGTCCTGGAAGACTTTCACCTCATCTCCTTCAAAATGGACACTTCCCAGGTGCTTTGCCTTCTCCAGGACCTCCATCTTTTCCCTATACCTGAGAAAGCAGACTACAATCGACCTCTGGCCTTTGCCCACACCCTCCTCCACCTCTGTGCGCTCTCTCAAGCTGGACTTATTCCCGCTGTCTGTGAGAAAAAGGGTATTAATGAGTCCTTGCACCTTTCTGCCCACGTCTGCTGCAGTCTCCCCCTTCTGTTCTCATATTCTCAGAATGCGTAGATTGTTTGCTGTTTTTGAGGTCGTCCAGTTTCAACGGGGTTTCCTCCTCCCGGGTCTCCAGATCCGTAAATCGCGCTTTGTATTTCATGCCCCCATAGGTCCACCTGCATGTGGTTGTTCACATTCCGCTCCATTTTGTCCTCTAGCTTGTCCAATCAACCCAACAGGTCAAAGATCAATGCCGGAATATAATTCTTGATGGCCTTAATTTCCTGGAAGATCTCCTTCAGGTCATCTCTAGTACTCCCCTCTGCCCTGGCATCCTTCCCGCTCCATGCCCCTTCATGATCCATCGCTGATGTTCTCCGGTAGCGTTGCAGGGATTGGATTCCCATGGTCTCTTCCGTCTGCAGATTGGCCAGGGCAAAGACCTCGTCCTGCGTGCTAACTCCCCCTTCTCTGAGCTCAGACCACTTCTGCAGGTAGCCATGTGATGGCTCTATAGGCTCCTTCAGAGTGGTTCCAATGCAGGCTCACCGCCCCTCTCTGGTGTAACTCACCCTTGCCTGCTCTTCTGTCACATGCTCTCAACGTGGTGGCGTGCTGCAGAGCCAAGAGGGAGCCGCCGCGATCAAACCCTTTGTGCTGCTTACAAAGCTTACCAGTATCTCCCACGGTCACGTCGCAGGACCGGTGCACAGTTGTCCAGGAACCAGTGCAACCTCAACAGGGCGATAGCTCAGTCTATCCAGGTGGGGTCCCTGATGGGGACGGTCACTTGTCGGGGCTCCTCTTTGTGTCTGCTCGTGGAGTTGTCTATGGTGGTGTAATGCCGGTCCCCAGGTGAGGCAACCCCTGACACCTCCCAGGCGTCACCCTAGGCTCCCGGCGGGACTTCCTCAGACCTCTCGGGCTGATGTACATAGCCAAGTTTCTCAGGCCCACCCCCGGGACTCACCAAGATCTTTCTGGCATCTCTGCTGGCTGCCCGTGGCTCCTTGGTCTGCTTTGTCACTCACTCCACTGTTGGTCTCCTGTGGCTCCACTGACTGCCGTGTCTCTCACTCTGCTGCCTCCATCTGCTGCTTTGATCTTCTCACTGCAGGCCACTTTCTGTCGTTGGGTGGCTTCCACACCCCTGCATCACCTTAATTTGTTCTGGGGCCACCGCAGAGACTCGCCCAGGCCTGCAGACTGCCATGTCCCTCACTCTGTTGCTGGAAGCCCGCAACTCCATCTGCTGCTTTGTGCTTCCCCCAACTGGCCGCTTACTCTCAGTGGGTAGCTTCCTCACCTTTGCAGCGCCCTTCTTAGATTTGCAACCAACTCGGGGCTCCGGAGCACCGGCTCCTCCTCATCACCCAAGGTTCCCCAAGGCCTTCAGTTGTCTGCTGCACTGGCCTCACTGTGCTTCTCGGGTTGTCCCCAGCCGATGCGGTAGGTATAAGGGCACTCCCCCCCTCCTCTCCGCTCTATCTGACCTCTGTAGGCTTTCCCTCCAAATAGACCTCAAACCGATCAGGGGGGGCGCTCTACAAGCTCTACAAAGGCGGCGTTCATCGGAGCTCGGTCCTTACCCGGCCATCATGGTCTGCGCCTCCTGGTGGTCTCCAGTTCTTAGATTTTGATTAAATATTTGCTCTCAAAAATACATTTTACTTTGCTACAGTATTGACTACACCTTAACCCAGATGTGTATCATTACTAACCCCAAAGCTTATGAAATGCACACGTGTTGTTTCATTGGTGTTGGCACATATGTTGATGCAAGCACCACCAAGAGGTCAGAATAGAGAGACGGTAAGCAGTGTTTTGAAGCAGAATATCTGGTTGACATGACAACTGGAAGCTCTTGTGGCATGCATTGACAGATGTGCTATTTTTTATTTGTCCATCCACTCACTGGAGGAGAACATCAGGGTGACCATCCGTGCACCCACCACTCCTGACAACTCAGCACAAAGGAGGGCACAATTTCCGCCCCCCACACACCCTTGTGATGAATCATAACAACTCTACTTCATTGTATGCCATCCAGGACTCGAGTAAGGGAAGAGTCCAATTGTAGGCTTGAGACTACCGAGGGAGGAAGCACAGCCACAACAGAGCAAAGTGTAGCATGCCAACAGGGCTGACTGGCATCCATCAGCATTGCAGCCGCTGCTAGGATGAAGCTCCATATCCTCTCACCCATTCACACACTCCATGGCCACTCCAAGGCCATGCACCACTGAATGCATCTTCTTGGTAGTGCTGAAGGGTATTGCAGTCCAGTTTGTTGTGGTCGGGGAGTGTGGAGGTACAGATTAAGTCTGGGGAGCCATTTCAATCTACAGAAGGGGAAGACAAGAGCATCACCTGAGTTGGCCTGAATGTCTCAAATTCCGTTATTCGAAGCATGGCTACCAAGGCACTGGTACCTTGGAAAGCACTTGGCAAGGGCCATTTATAGGTCTAGAAGAGCCGCTGGGTATCCTGCCTCTCCTGGAAAAACTAAAAAGGGCACCAGGCATTGTGTGGGGTAGTGGGCGTGCAATTAAGGCTGGGTAAAGTGATTCTCGCACACCTGGCAGATATTGGCTTAACATGCAAACCGCTTGCTTTGCAAAGAGTGCCACTTGGTTGAGGAGAATATACCTGATGATACGGGTTTGAAACATGCAAACATGCTCTGTCGTATATTGCAAAGTAAGTGATGTATAAGCACCCAAGCCGATGGTCCATAGACAAGCGGTCTGGCAGATGTATGCCTGCTGCAGGGCACCGCGTCTGATAGGTTAAGCCCGGGGAAGCAGCCACTGAGTTTGCAAAAGGTTAGAAATACAAGTTTTGGTTTCATGACTATATGTACTTTCTAATATACATTTTTAATAACGCTGTATTTTAATATGTATATATTATATACATATTGCAATTTAAAAAGGATGGTTTGTACATTGCCTGGGGTTGAAACCAGTTGTAACTGGAGAGAGCAGTTTGAGATCTGGCTTGGTCATCACTTCAGATGGCCACTAATATACTTTGTTGGCATGATTAAACAGAGCCAGCATTGCCAACGTTGAAATAATACAGTTCTATCATATATTTCGCGAGCTTTGCTCATATACAGAGGCGTAGTATCTGATCTGGTTGCATTTTGTCCATATATTTTATTAAGATCATAACATCTGCTGCGTGTAAGATACTTTGGATGGTTTAAGGTAGGTGGTTGTGTTGTTTTGTGACATACTGCCGGACAGTCTGCTGTTTTCTCTTCAGGCTCAACATTTCACCTTTTTTTTCATCTTTCCATTTCGAAAAGTGTCACAAATGGCACAAGAATAACTCCAAATCTCAGAGGCAGTTCAAGGTTTATTATTGAAATATTAATAGGCCCTAGGGCCATCCCTCTGGCTCTCCTCTTGCAACATACCTCCTCCCTAACCCAGGTGTCCCTGACAAAGTACAGTATATACTGTCCAATCTCTATCGTATCCAACTCGACTCCCTTGGGGACGTCCTAAGACTATCCCTACTCTACCCAGTGGTTCTTGTTATAGAGGAATAGGAGTTGTGCATTGCAGACACCCTTCTTGATCCAGTCTTCTGTCTACCACGCTGACACTCTCCTCTCCCACACAGTGTCTCTTTCTTTCATTCTTCCCCAACGTCCACCCACCTTTACTCTCTCCCCTCTTCTCTCTTCTCTCTGTCCCTGATGTCTCTTGTACGTTCTAGGTCTAGCCTCCTTCCTTTAATGTCCCTCCTCCATCCTCCTTACTACTGCTCCATCCTATCCCTATGGCTTCCTCCTCCACTCCACTGCTCCACTGCTCCCCCTACACACAACTCCCTCTTCCACACTACTACTCCCTCCTCCACACTACAACTCCCTCCTCCATGCTACAAATGCCTCCTCCACACTACTACTCCCACCTCCACACCACAAATGCCTCTTCCACATTACTACTTCCACCTCCACACTACAAATGCCTCTTCCACACGACTACTCCATCCTCCACACTACTATTCCCTCCTCCACACTACAACTCCCTCCTCCCCACATGTACGTCCACTCCTCCCACCTGCTGCTCCAACACCCTCCTTTCACTCAGTCCGAAACACTTCACACTCATTCTTTACTCTACCTTACCTAACTAAAGCTGCCACACTATCACACACACTCACAAGACAGTACCCCTTTCAATCACTGGTCAATACCCTACCTTCAACAGAACTCTCCTCCATACTGCTCAATCCTGCCTCCTGCTGGTCTCTTGGTATTCCACCTGCTCCTCCTCCACTGACCTCACCTAAATAACACACACTTCCTGCTTCCTGTGGTTTCTTTTTATCCACTTCCATCTCTCTGAATGGGTTCGCTGTCCCTGGCCAATCTGACCCTAGCTTCCCCGCCCAGGACTTTGTGATGATTGGTTAAGCCTCGCCCAGGAGCAGCAGCAATCGTGGCCCATGAAGTTGAAGGTTCTTGATTGTGTTAGGGGTGCTGTGATCAGGGTCCCCTAAAATAAGTCCCAGTGTTGTGAGGGTGTGTGTGTCTCATGTAAGTCCCTGGTGCTGTAGAGTGTTTTTTTGTGGCTGTTCATGCTCACTGCCATCATGGGGCAACACTGCATAGTTTCTCTGATTACCACACATCGATGATGTTCCTGTTCCCCTCTCCCTATACTGATCTGCCGGTGGCGTCCTTCAGAAGCCTGAGGCGCTGCCTGCTGGTGATCAGGTTGCAACTTTTCTGTGGATGCCATGTAGTACTTGGCAAATGCTCTTACTTGAGGAATAGGGGAAGGAATAAAGCCCCAAACAAGAGATTATGACCCGGTCGAAACACAGAGAACTCTCTTATCAAGAAGAAAAGAATCAGTAAAGAGAGTAGATTTTGATGAAGAATTTATTGAAATTAGGTAGTAGAAAGTAGACTTTAAATACAATAAATAAATAAAGAGTGTTATAGAGCCAAACAGTGTTCCCCTCCCTCCTCCTACTAGTTTTGAGATGCTGGTGTTTCAATGTGTTTTTAGGGAGTTTTTAGGGAGCTCCCTGCAAGGATGTAGATTGTGACCTAACAAATTAATAATCCATAAAAATAAAATTCTTTGATGAGTGTCCCAACATTTAATGCAGTAAGAGAAGAAAATAGTATGATATAATTGCTTTCTGGGTGTCAGAGTTGAGAGCAGACCACTGAATGGAGGTTTTTTTTATTGATTCTTTGAACCCGCAGACATTCCTGTGACGTTGTGATTGAAGAAAGCCTTTTTGAGGATTAGCAAAACTATAGATGGATTAATGTGAAATAATGTGAAAATACAGACTATCAATTACCAGAAAAAACAAACTTTCTATGGGAAAATTAAATACCTAAAGGGCATTTTTTTTGTGTTAGCAAGGGGTGTACCAGACACAATATTTTCCAGAGAAGTCAAATTTGAAAACAATCGCAGGAAGTAAGACAATTAGAACATAACATTATGTTAAAAGGTGTATTTATTATATGTTGTATGTGTGATGTCTTTTGCAGCCTTGGGAAAGCACCTAGAGATGTGAAACACGAGTTGGTTGTTCTTGTTGAGGTGTTCATTCAATAAATGAGCCTCGCAGGTAGGCTCAGGGGTGTCCTCTGTCCTCCTACACCTTAACCCTGCTTTTCTGTCTGTATTGACATGTGCCCCAGACCTAAAGCCGGCTTACATAACACCTACAATGCTGCTTTTGCTGACTCCACGAGGTCCACGCCATTCAAAAAGGGCCCTCCTGGCCCCCTCAACACACGTTCTTTGGTGTCTCATGGGGTGGTGGTTGAAGATCTCCTCGTATAGTCTTTCCATGACCTTGGGCTATCACTGAGTCCTGGCTCAGTGATGCCATTCCAAATGAAGCCACATTAGCTGTTCCCCCTGACTATGTGATCTTGCGGGTTGAGTGCAAAGATGCCAAGGGAGGAGGTGTTGCTTTGCTCCTTAAGGATATTTAAATGCCACCTTTTGCCACATAACCCCTCCGATGACTGTGAATCACTAGTGGCCAAACTAAAAATCTACTACTATACTATCCTTACTGTCATTGGGCCTCATTACGACCCTGGCGGAAATCGTGGCGCCAAATGCACCATGGAGCACGGCGGAAAGCTGCCGATAGCGCCATGGGGGTTGGCGGATTTTCCGCCCCATTCCGACCTTGGCGGGGCGGTAAATCCCCATTCCCCATTTTACCCTTCCCCATTCCCATTTTTGCCCCATAGGGTATAATGGGAGTGGGGAAGGCGTTAATTACGCCACCGTAAAATACGGTGGCGTAATTAACAACAAGGTCCCGTAGCGCCATGGATTTCTCCGCCCGGAAAAACCAGGCGGAAAACGCTCCATGGCGCTACGGGAACTCGTAGTAGGGCGGACGGGTCCGCCGCGAATACCGCTGGCGTAAACCCACTCCGCCAGGGTCGTAATGAGGCCCATTATCATTTACCGGCCACCTAGACAACTCCCATTGTTTGAAGAACAATTGTTACATCTTCTTAATAAGACAGCTAATAGAAATTTGCCAGTTGTCCTACTGGGTGAATTTAACCTCTGGGCCAATGTGCCAACTGATACAGCTGTCCGGTCACTGCTGGCTGCACTTGCCACCATCTTTTTTACCCAACAAATTAGGGAGCCCATCCATATGGGAGGCCATACTCTTGACTGGATATTACTTCACCAGGTGTCTGCCTCTACCCCATCTATTGGTGTGTGTCTCTTGTCTGACCATTGTCTTCTTACTCTCTCTATTAATCTCCCCACTTTGCCCCCTAGAGTGGGTGTCATTACCAGACAGTTCGTTAAGAGTAGAAGTCTTCAAAATCTCACTCCTCAAAAACTTGAGGTGACATAGAAGACTGCAATAGTTTGCATGTCCTCTCTACCCACATAACAAACACCCTTGATTCAGTCATGAATGATATTGCCCCTATTACCACCAGGTGTGTCAAGCCGGAAACTCTGTCCCATCACTGGTTTAACAATGACATTCTCACCCATAGGCATTGTAGGAGAGCAGCTGAACATGCATGGTGGAAGCAGCCAACACCAGCTACCCTATACAAACTGGCAGTGAAAAACATGAAGTCCGCCATGACCCAAGCCAAATCCACCTACTATAACAAGAGAATGTTGCAGGCTAAGTCAAGTACCAAGGAACGCTTTGCTTTGCCACCTACAATTCAGGAAACTACTAATAACCTGGCTCTTCAACACTGCAGAATCAAATTGAAACAACTAAACAATCAAACAGGAAATACAAAGAACAGGTTGACAGAATTTAGGATGACACAGACAACACCCAGAACCGACAGAGGGTAACCCCTACAATAACAAGAGAGACGACGCTAGGTGGAATAAGACACAAGCGACAACCCCATAAGGACAGAAATTAGCATCCCTGCCACTCCATCTGAAAACAAAACCTCACACGCTCCATGAACCAAGTGCAATACTTAGATGCAATGCGCCACACCTGGAAGTAGTTGTGAGTGCTGGCATGTGCCATGCTTGGAAGGGCTACTGAGTGGAAGCCTGCGTGAGCAGCTGGATAAGATTGTGAATGCCGACCATTGCCACATCTGGATCAAGTAGCAGTTGCTGACTGATACTGCGTCTGCACTGCATTGGGAACGCTATCGAGGTCAGAATTGGATGGAATCGCGAACACTTGCCTGCCTCACATATACACAGGCTTCAAAGGTGGGCAGAGGCCGAATTCGGGCAAAGTTGTGAATATTGGTGGGCGTCATATATGGAAGGGATTGTGAATATCGGCCGGTGCCGGATCTAGATAGAAATGCAGAGATGTCCACATGTCACACCTAGAAAAAATGTGGAAATTTAGCACATCGCTTCTAGACAGCGATCCCAATAACCAATCCACTAACAATTTCACCCTTTGCATACACCTCTCAAGTTCTAACCAAACACAACCACAATCCTATAACACAACAAACCGCACAAAGTTCACTACACTGCAACAACAAAATAAACCACACATAGACTTGCACAACTGCACACCACGGCTACAGACACGAAAACACCCCAGCCCAGCGAACAGTGTTAACCGGGTTGAGGCTGCCAAGAGCACATCACTGCTCTCTTACACTTTTCCCGCTGATTCCCACTAACTCACCCCCCTTCCCTTTTCAGAGCTGCCAGAGCACCAGGGGACCACTCCGGTGGTGATAGTGTGCAGTGCAAATATCCTTTAACATAAACATTATCCTTAGGGACTTTAATAACAACACCCACACTAAAATCAGTACACCCCAGGATCCAGCATGGGGCCAAACAATTCATGACACCTTCACGGCCAAAGTCACCTCCAGTTTGCAGTCTAGCATTTCTCACAACGCTTTTATCCCCACACCCTTACCTGCCCTGTCCCTATCTTGCACAGTCCCCATCAACCCCCCTGCCACGTCCAAGCATAATTTTTCTTTCACTCCCTGTACGGTGGCAGACAGAAGTTACTCAGATTATTGTCAACATAAAACCAACAACCTGTAAGGTTGATTACTGCCCCCCGAGGTCGCTGGTTAGCTGCCTCGATACCATCTGCCCCTGGGTCACCAAGCTTATCAACCAGTCTTTTCTCGAGGGCCAGGTTCCAACGGATCTCAAGCAGGCCTGGATCACCCCCCTCCTTAAAAAAGACAATCTCGACCCTCTCCAGCCTTAACACTACCGTCCTATCACTAACGTTCCGTTTCTTGTCAAGGTTATGGACCAGGTGGCATACTTCCAGTTGCAGGGATTCATTTAGGAAAACGCCATCCTAGGTCTGCGCCAATCCGGTTTCCGTGCTTGACACGGTACAGAGACCGCCATGCTCGACCTGATGTCTAACCTCTCTGCCATTATTGATTGAGGTCATTCAGCTCTCCTTATGTTACTCGATCTGTCGGCCGCTTTCGATCTGGTCGACTATGAGCTGCTGGCATCCAGGTTTCAATCACTTGTGGGATTTTCTAGCACCTCCACACATTGGCTTGCCTCTTTTTTGGGTCCTCAGAAATGCATTGTTGCCATTCAACATGCATTCTCTTCCCCCCACTCTACTCACCCGGGGTGTTCCTCAGGGCTCATCACTGTCTCCCTCTTTGTTCAATATCTATATTCTCCCCCTCCGTTAGATGCTTGATGACCTGGGTGTCCGGTATACAAGCTATGCCGATGACACCCCGGTCATCATTGAACTCTCAGGTATCTATGGCCAGGACTCCCAGGCCATCAACTCCACCATTCATTCCTGGATGGTGGCAAATTCTATGGCCCTCAATGCTGGAAAGACTTAGATTCTCATTGCTGCCTCTAGCTACATGCTGAAAAACCTTTCCTCGAAGCATGTCAACTTTCTCATTGTCAATACCATCATTCCTGTGGCCAAGAGCGTCAAAATGCTTGCTGTTACTCTCGACGCTGAGCACACCATGAGGCTGCACGTAGCTAAGACCCATGCCTCATCCAGCTTGATTAAAATATGTCCATCCTAGCCACCGCCTTGGTTAATTCGAGGCTTGACTATTGTAATAGTCTCTTGGTGGGCACTGCCCAGTCCAACCTCGCTGCCCTCCAGGTCACACAGAATGGTGCTGTGAGAGCAGCACTAGGCCTTCCTAGACGGCAGTACATCTCTGAAGCAAGAAGAAATCTTCGCTGGCTGCCTGTCAGACACTGTGTCTCCTTTAAGATTCTGACTCTTACTTTTAAGTGTCTGGCCCTCACTGCACCCGTCGATCTCCCTGAGAGCCTCATGTGTTCTGCGCCCTCACGCTCTCTTAGGTCACTTGACCAGGCCGAACTCAGTCAGCCCAGATTTTGCCTAGCCAAATACGGGAAGACAAACCTTGATGTTTTGGCTCCTGCAACCTGGAACACCATCCTGCTTGATCTGAAAATGGCGACGTCTCTTGCTGACTTCAAAAAGAAGTTGAAAACCTTCCTCTTCAATGCACCTTCTATCTAGTTTATCTTGCAACTGGCGCTGCTCTTCTGTCTCCTGTTTACTGTTTCGTGTGCACCTTGAGGCCTTTGGGAGAGTTGGCATGTTATCAAGAATTTAAAATATATAAATAAATATGGTTAAGCAATTCATGGAACGGTCATTTCTAAGATCTGATTTTTTCAGGTACTAGGTATCCTGGATTATAGTGAAAAACAAAGTTGTGAAAGAAATAGCACATATCCAGGCCCTTATGATTGTTTCAGTAGGTGCTGAACACATTTTCTTGCCACTTACTTTGATACTAGCAAGCTAGAGTCGAAGGCACTTGTATATTCTGCAGCTTTTAAGAAAGGATGCATATTTTTGTCAAAAGCGCAGATGCTCCACACATCTGGGTTTGCTTTGGTGTTTGTGTATAGATTGGTTGATCAGGTTGGAAACATCTTACAGGCGATATTGACAAGCCTATTGTTGCTGAACAATTTGCAAATGACAAAAATTCAAATAAACCTCATTAGTCCGCTGGGATCCAAATGAGCGACTCTTTTCCCAAGGTGGGTGTTTTATGGATTTGAAAGTTCAATCGATCTTTACATCCTAATTCTTTATCCTGTGGAGCTTTCATATACCCATCTTCTTAGCCCAAACATAGGCGTTCGTGCTCTGGTCAATTCAGGGCATGCCATAGACTGTAGGGGGCTCTGTATCTGCAATTCTTAGGGCCCCTCCAGTTATACCCCCCAGCTCTGATATCCAGTGACGAACTCAGATTATATTGTGTCTTGTCCCCCATAGCGTGAATAATTAAAGCCAATAGCACTTCACAGCAAAAACAACGCCCTCTTTCAATTTTTTAAGTACACTTTATGGGTTGCAAAAATAAACATATAGCATTACCAGTAAATGTGCAAGTGGGGCTCAGTTGATGTCACAATACAATCTTGCAGAAAAAACGTCACTCAGGGTGACTTCAGCAAAACAAAATAGGTGATAGCTGGAAGGTTTCGAATTAATTGTAGCCCCTGGCATTGCTCTGGACAACCCGACAGATCATCGTTCTTCACCTGCAAAGCCATTACAATAGGGAAAAGAGCATATGCAAATCATGCTTGTCCCACCCAAAAGAAGCAGTCCAGCCCGAATTGGTAGGTCACATCCCTTCTGCAGGAGACCACAAGCATCCCCAGACATGTTTCAGCCTCATTTGGCCTCCTTGGTGAGGGGAAGCTTGGGTCTCTAGGCCCAGCAGGCACGGGACCCACGTCTGGGCATACCCGTCTCTCGGGGTGAATACAGCAAAACAAGAGGTGATGGCTGGAAGGTTTAAAATTAATCTTAGCCCCTGGCATTGCTCTGGGATCTCCAGACCATCATTCTCCGCCTGCAAAGCTATTAGAAAAGGGGAAAGAACATATGCCAATCATGCTTGGTCCAACCCAAAAGGAGCAGTCCAGCCTGAATTGCTAGGTCACATCCCTTCTGCTCGAGACCAAAAGTATTCCCAAACATGTTTCGCCCTCTTCAGAATTAAACACAAAAACATGAAGAGAAAAACAAAAAGAGGGATAATAACACCGGATTTATCTTTCGGCATAAGAAAATAACACAACATACTTTTTTAGTGAGAAGTTGTAATGTCAAGAATTAGCCTTGGAACATTTATAATGTTAAAAATATGTGGAATAAGGCAGTTAAAGCTAAACCAATTGTGAACCTGTAGCCTGTACTTTGGAACAAGAAAAAAGGGACAAAGAGAGAGATCTATATTTTTTATTTCAGGATGTTTAGCACAGCTCATTGTGAGACTAAAACCCCACAATCCTCTTGATACACTTCTGCAGTGAAAGCAAACGCTATATTCAAAGACATATGTTCTCTCTCATGTTAGCATGTGATGTGCAGTTTTGGTTGACAAGACAGGTCTCCATCAGGGAACCCGCTTATGGAGACTTGTCTGTCTACAGTCAAATTGGAACTATTTTTGCCAAATTGAAACAGATTCTATTATTTCTATCACTGAGCATGAGACGATAAGCAGCTATCTAATGCTGGAAGTGCCCATGGTTTTCCTCCCAACTGGCTTGAACCCTGGCCAGCAATATGGCCCTTCCTGACTCTGTATAGGCTTTATCAAATACTTCCCAAGGAATAGTCCTGTCCTAAAATAGAAGACGATCACAAGTCAAACCTCTCGGGTCAATAAAGCAGCCAAAGCCCCAATTCATCAGGCAAAAAGATCCAGTGCAGTCCCATTTAAAACCCTTCTGATACAGCCTGCCCTCCATTTCCATATAATGACCCAGGCCCTTGGGCACCTGATCTCCCCATCAGACTGCCCCCCTTCACCTAATCATTTGAATGTTTTCAGTATTTTTCCCATGTCACTGATTCACCTGTGTTCTGACGATGAATGGGACAAGGAAACTGTTTCCAGTGATAATGTTGTGGGGGAAATGGCCGCCAGCTGGCAACATTTCTCTAAAAATGCACCCTCTAGAAAATCAAACACTTTCCCAAAATATTCCAGGATTGGAGGTAAACATATATAATTATACCCCTGCTAGAATATTTGTGGAAAGAATTGTAGGGGTTGGGAAAACAAAGTCGGCTACCTGGCGACATTTTCCTGGCGACAATCACATGGAACCAAGGAAAATGCATCAACGATTTCCTGTCCTTCGAGTGAAGGGCAGCAGCAAACTATTTGTTATCTTCCTTTCCCGCTAAGAAACTGCATTTTGTGTTGCCTAGGGTTGCCTCGGTTATGTGTCACAGTTCAATCACACTTTTTCTGCCATGTTGCGGAGATGTTGCTCTCCAAAGGAATTAACTACGAAAGCATGCAGGCTATGTTAGTGTCGGTCTAGGAAAAATGGACACCTCTCACGATGGACAGCAAACGCATTTTGGTGGCCGAAGGCCAACCGTCTCATGTACGAAACGATAGAAATACAGGTTTCCGAGTTTGACCAATGAACGGCCATTTTAATGTAACAAGGATCGCCATTTTGTTTTCTAACGATTGCTCATTGCTTTCTGTTCAAATTGCTTCGCAGAACATTTCTGCTTACACTGCTCGACTGTTAACATTGTTGTCTGAATGTGAAAGGACAAGGCCGCAAGGCCGCAAGGCTAATAAGAGTTCGTTGAAACACAACGTAGGCAGCTCCGGAGAGGAATGCCCGGCTCCCTCCTGAATGTAGCCTTGAAGCAGAGCCGCAGGACATTTAATCATTTCACAGCTGCCAGCCAGTCTGGTAGAATATGTTAGAATAAAGCAGCTAAAAGCTTGAATTATGCTCTTCTTACAGCCCCACTTTTCCGAGCGCTGTAGAGCGTGTCGGCTCCCAGGACACGAATAGCACCTCATAGATAGCAAGGTCTGGAATGTGACTCTTCCCCCGTATGTAGCTCGCTTACAAGAACAGAAGCACAGTGTTCTGTTCAACAAAGAAAAGATGTCTCTGCACTTGCAAGGTTGCATATTGTTACTAGAATAGATATTTGAAGGTGTCATATTCGTCGGGAGTGTCCATCATCAAACCAAGTTCAAAGAAACCCAATAAAGGGGGGTGTTAAACATGTCACAGCTGATTGTATGATATGCATTTTGTAAACATGTAACTGATGTACATAATTCGCTCTCTTGCGTCCCTCGAGGTCTAGAGATACACGTCGCGGGCGTGAGACCGAGTTGGCCAACTGAGACTATTTGCTTTGCAATAAACCCTAGCTTTGGGAATACAACCTCGTGTCTGGTGTATCTATCGTGTGTGGTGACTTGCCTTGTTTCCATAACGCGAGGGACCCCTACGGGCCCCTTTCATTAGTACAGAGCATCAGAAGGGTACCTGGAGCCGTAGCATCTTGCATTTTAACACATAAACTATTTTATTTATTTTTATTTTAATGAGCGTTTGTTAGGTGCTTATACAACTGAATAGTGTTTCAAAGTGCCACAAGGATAAATGGGGAACAGGGGAAAAATAACAACAACAAAAACACTGAAACACAGAAATGGTCCTATTAGGCCTTGTGGCATTCAGCCGTGCAAGTGCGGTGAGGAGAAGTGTAGGGGATAGGGAGGAGAGGGAGGGGGTGGAGCAGAGGAGTGGGCAAGTGCTGGTGGAGGGTCCAGGAGGGAAGTGCTAAGGGGATCAGGAGAAGAACCTTACGCTAAGTGCTAGTACAGGCGACTCCCTAGGGTGGGATGAATAGCTCACAAGCAGGAGCCTGCAAGGGCAGTGCAGTGGGTGGGGTGCTGGTATCGACTGGGAAGAAAGGCCTGGAATCCTGCGACCTTCACGAGGATCAGGCCACCAGACGCAGCATCAGTAGGGTGATTAGCAGGGAAGGGAAAGAGGGAAAGTGGTAGAGAACAGCAGAGATTTGAGCAGTTTCCAGAACTTTAGGAGGTCAGCTCAAGTCTGAAAGGGGCAGGGACACTGTTACAAAGGGAGGCGCCAGCTGAGGAGAGGGGCATGCCCCCCAATTTCTGCTTAAAGAAGGGGATGACAGTCAAAGAGTTGGAGTTAGAGGAGCATAGGGCTCTAGCAGGGGAGTATTTATTGAGGGAAAGTTGGAGATAGTGTGGTCCTAGGCCCTAGAATGTCTTGTGGATGATGCAGAGAGTCATGAAGTTGATCCTTGCAGCAACGGGAGCCAGTGGAGAAATGTTAGGGCTGGAAATACATGGTCCCTGGGCTTGAGGCCAAGGATAAGTCTTGCAGCCCTATTCTGGATTTGCTGGAGGGGCATAGGGTGGAAAGAGGGAGATTGAGAAAGAAGCTGTTGCAGTAGTCCAGCCTAGAGAGGACCAGCGATCTGGAGATATTGAGCATCTGGGGGGAGCTGAGGAAAGGAAGAATGCCTCTGACGAGGTGGTACTTCTTAGTAAGGGCAATGATGTGACGGTTGAAGGAGAGAGCGTAATCAAAGTTGATCCCAAGGTTTTTGGCCTCATAGGATGGTGGGGAAAGAGGGCCAAGAGAGGGTGGCTAGAGGGTAGGAGGAAAAGAGGGTGCAGGCGATCCAATCAAAAGGATCTCCATCTTACTGGCCTAAAGGCAGAGATTATTAGTTGCACATCATGCCTGAATGGCGGAGAGACAATCAGGGATCAGAGAGGAGGAAGGGAAGGTAGCAGAGGGAAGTTTGAAGGAAAGATGTGCGTCATCGGCCTAACACTGCAAATGAGGAGAGAAGGAGCAAATCAGGTGAGCAAGAGGGCAAGATAGATACTGAAGAATCAAAGCGATACAATAGAGCCCTGGGGGATGCCACATGTAGAGAGTGAGTTTGTGGGGGAGAATGGGCCCAATTACAACTGGAAAGGACGGTTAGTGAGGAAAGAGGTCAGCCAATCCTGTACCTGGTCAATGATGCTGTGGATGTCACAAGTCATTTTATGAGGATGGAATGGTTGACCGTGTCATAGGCAGAGGAAAGATCAAGGATAATGAGAACAGCGGGAGAGTTAGAGTCAAGGTTGCAGAGCATGGTTTCATAGGTGTTCAGGAGAGCAGTTTCTGTGCCTCTGGATGCCCGGAATGCAGGTTGATGTCATGAAGGCAACCAACAAGATCAGTGTGGAGGGTCAGTTGGGAGTGGACTAGCTTCTCCAAGAGATAACCCAGTAAGGGGGTAGTGGAAATAGGGTCATAGTTAGCTGGACAGGAGGGGTCAGCAGACGGACGGAAGGGAGAACAGAGAGAGAGAGAGAGAGAGAGAGAGAGAGAGAGACAGAGATCACACAAGTGAGAGGTGGATAATTCAAGGGAATCGAGGTGGACAATACCACTCCAGGAATCTGGCCATCACTTCTTTGGGCAAAAAAGTGCTTGCTGTTAGGTAATTAATGAGTGTGTTAATAGCAGTGACCAGTATCTAAGTGTGGCACTGGGATTCAAACCTGTGTTGCTCTGCGTTGTCCCAGAGCTACTCACCCCGCTCAGTAGCACCCTCCAAGTGATGTGAAAATTTCCCATGAGTACCACCAGTTCACCACCACTGAATGCCATAGGCATGAGAGGGGTGGGTGCAGTTCCAACTTTGTGGGTGCGTACACTCTAGTGAGAATGTGCCAGTCGCAAAGCCATGAACGCGCAGTGGCAGTGCAGTGCCAAATTTGTTCACACCTGTGTGTGTTAGATAATCAGTGCACACAGAGATGCACTTTCCAAATGTTAGTAGTTTTGTTAGTCTTCTTGAAACATTCTGCCTAATACTGTGATATCATCACATATAATATTTTTAAAATGTAAGTACCTTAACCCCCACGTGCAATTATATGCAGGTTAGCGTCTTCTACTCAGGGTTAATGCACCTCCGGCTAGTATGAATAGTCCTACTCCCTTAACTATCACATGCAGCCCTTTTGAGGTTAGCGTTTTCTGCACAGGGTTAACGTGCCTATAGCTAAGGTGAAGAGTGTTAGCAGCCTAACCATCATCATTCTGAATAACATCTTCCCCTTGATAACTCGCAGCCAAACCCACTGATTTGTCTCTAACGGTGGACACTTCTCAACGTCCCGAGTTCGACATTGGTACACCTGGCAACAGCTGCAATTGGGTGTGTGAAGACACATGTCAAACCTCAGCAGCATGGTGTTCACTCTCTGTGTGGCTGAAGGGGCTGCTCCTTGTTCTTTACTCCAGAATGTGGGAGCTTTCTCTTGCTTTGACTGATGTGTTCAGGAGCAGGTAGCTTTGCCTTATCCAGTAATGCGTTCACCCCTGAACATTCTGCCATTTGTGTGATGTTCACATATATCTGGAGTTGCAGTGAGAGTTGAGTGTTCACTACAATCAGGACATAGAATTTGAGTGTGGAACAGTAGCTGTGACAGTGACAAGGTTTAGGCTGGCTTGCAGGAGGCATGTTTGGTCGGTGAGGCAGTCATCATAAAGGGTGGGATTTTTGTATTGTGCAGGACCTATGCTTGGCATTTAATGATCATTCTGGGAATAATTCAGATGATTTCTGATTCAGGGGATTTTTACTGTTTTTCAGGATCTGATTGGTGGGTACATTGTGCGCCTCGAGACTGCCCCTGTGTGATTGCGGTGTGCGGTATACATCAACATAACATACCATGACATAACATGCAAACCAGGACCAGCAGACCCTGGCCTTCTCGCTAATCTGCTTATGGTGGGAGCTTGCAGAATGGACCACGGCAAAGTAAGTCATTATCATTTTCCTTGTTATCATCTATAATGAATGTAATGTTATGCTGTGAAGAAAGGCAGAGTCCACAATTTGCCAACAAATGTCTGCGTACCAAGTTCACCCCCACCTTAATATCTCTTGCTGCTCTTGCGCGTCACCACCTAACTTGTGATTTGTGTTCCACTCCACGTTGAACCTTCATACAACCAACATCAACAACAGACAGCCCACCACGGTCCCATAGTCCTGCCTGCAGTCACTTGCAAAAATGACCCCCCAGCCTTTGTAATCGCCTAATGTTGAAATAACTCTGTCATTGTGAATACAATGGATGCTATATGTTCTAAGACAATCTGGTAGAAACCCAGAAAAAGACAGCATTGCACTACTGTATCATAGACCATCCAGGATATTGTGGCATGAAATAATTTGCGGCATAAAGAATCCACTTTTTTCAGCACAAAATTGAATTTAATTTAATGCAGCATTTTTAATCAGGCCAAAACGCTACAGTAAGTGCAATTTTGGGCTGCAAAACTTTAATTTTATATGCTGCAAAATATTTAATGCCGCAATATCCTCTGATTAATGCTTTGAAGTCACACTTATCACAGTTTAGTGAACAGTTCATTTTTAGCCAGCGGACTGCACATTTGGCAGGTTTACGCGAAGAGTGAGCTGGTTTCATCCAAAATGTTCTGAAAAAAAATACTGAATGCAGGATTTGGCTGAATTTCGGTGGTCCGAAAAATCTGAATGCCGAAAAGTTCAACCATATCACGCATTTGGTACTGGGGGATGCAGGGTGTCCCCTGCACCCTTGTTCACTATATTGTGAGTGGGAGATGCGGGGGTGTCCCAAAAAAAAAAAAGGACCCTGCAGCGCTGGTTCCCAATCACGGAAGTGAAAGGGAAAAGGCACTGCAGGGACACAGCGAGTCGTAATGCAATCTAAGTACAGGGGTGGGATGTGGAGGATGGGGGTGTGTGTAGGGGTGTGTTGGTAGGGGTGTGGGCCAAGTCTCTAATGTTCAGGGGAGAAAAGATCAAAGATTATTTCAAAGGAATTATCTTCTGTCTTTTCTCCCTCAAAAATTTCTAATTCGGTCTTTCAACCCCAATCCCAATAAGTTTGGGATGGCAGCACATCTATCCGTTTGTTTAAAGTCAATCTTAAAGATGATGCACTTTGGCAATCCTGTACATTTCCATGTTGAAGGAAGGATGTCCAGAGTTGTGAGGAATTCGACCATCCGCATGTGAAGTGTGCACTCGCATGGGCTGTTTCGATATTTTTTTTAAAGAAATGGGATGTTGGTAGATAAACCTCCGGGAAATGTGTGGGACTAATCCGCACACATTTCCCAATGCTCACTGCACAACAAACACATAGTCAAGTGCACTCTGGGGGATACAGCCTACCAGTACAGTCCTCTTGTCATGTTCAGCTGGAATGTGACAACGACGGGTACATCAAAGTAGCTCAAGAAGGGGGAAGGCAACACATTCCTCCGGCCATGGCCAGCCTAATTAAAATATGAAAGGCTCCATTGAGCCACCCTGTTCTATTGTGAAAGCTCTGTGTGGTGATAGTTAAATGAGAACAGGCCTGCAAAGAGGCCTGGTCATGGGACTAACAGAAGGGACAGGAAACACCAACACCTCTTTGATATGCAATGTGTCAGCTTTAAGCTAGCTCCCACCCCTCTATATGAAGGGCAGTGAATGTCATGTCTGGGACAACTTTTTTACAGTAGGCAGCACCTCTAGGGAACCCCCTTTCAGGGGGAAGAAGTAGGTGATTTGTTGGAGACAGAAAGTCTGTTCTCACCACAAACTTCAAGGGAGACCTGCGCTTTGATCAGGAGTAACAGAGAGCTCAATTAACCACAGAGACACTCTGATCCACAACAGACAGGAAGATGGGTGGGACTTAATAGTACATGTTGTCACCCCTTACCTTTCCTGTTGCAAATCACTCTAGTTATGACCTCACACATAACAGAAGATTGTTGGTGGAGACCCAGGATTGCTTCATTAAGGTAGGCCTAGCCTGCACCAATGACTGGGGCCCATTTGGCTTTAAAAGTGGCTGAGCCCCTCACGTAGCAGATCATCCGACGACTTTGAAAGTAGTAAGAAGAAGGACTCATTTGGATACTGGCTCAAGGTACAGTCTGCCTTACAGCTTTCGCCAGTGGAGAAAGGCAAGGATTTCCAAGAGGCAAGCAAGATCCCTCCCCTAAACCTCTCCCAGGGAACAGAAGGAGATACTAAACTCAGAGGACCCATCCAGCAGCTCCAGAACCAGTACATAGCTTCCTATATTCTATCACCCTCTCCACATGTGGTGTCCCCCACGGGTCTAACTTCTCCCCCTGGCTTTTCAACCAATACCTGCCAACTCTCGCCTACTGCATCTCCATTTTCTGCTCAACTTTCCAGTGCTATGCTGATGACACCCAACTCATTTTCAGGCTTCCTTCAGCCTCGTCCTCTCCTTCCCTCACCTCTGATTGTTTAATCGCCATTCAAAATTGGTGTGCTGCAAACGATTTATGTCTAAATGCCAACAAGCCCGGGATCCTCCTTATTGGAACACCATCTCCATCCTTCCCTCTCACTCTGTGGCTGGCCTCCCTTGGCCCTCCTCCCACCCCACCTGCGTGGCTAAGAAGCTTGGGGTTACGTTTGACTCTACACTTTCCTTCTCCGCACACATCTCTGACTTCTCCAAAAAGTCAAACTTTCTATTGCACCTCCTTAAAGGTACACTGCCTTTCCTCTCCTTCCCTCAAAAGCTCACTGTCTCCCAAGCTCAGGTACTCTTCTAAATCTACCTGCCTCCACTCTCCGCCCTTTACAACTAATCCAGAACAGGACTGCGAGAATTGTCCTTGGACTCAAGACCTGGGTTGTATCTCTCCAGCCCTGAAATCCCTCCATTGGCTCCCTGTGGATGTGAGGATTACATTTAAAACCCTCTGCATTGTCCACAAGTCTTTCTGGGGCCTGGGTCCAAGATACCTTCAACTATCCCTCGGTAAATACCTCCCCTCTCGAGCCCTTCGCTCCTCTACTTCTAACTCTCTCAGGGTTAGCCGTTTTGCAAAGAAAAGAGCTGGGGGTAGATCTCTGTCTCCGGCTGGTGCCTCCCTTTGGAACAGTCTCCCGGCCACCTTGAAACTTGAGGAAAACCATCTCTGGTTCTGGAAGCTCCTCAAGTCCTTTCTCTTTGCCTCTGCCTTTGTCCCCCTTCACCCCTGTTGACCTGTTTCTTCTCTTGGCATTGTGCACCTGGCCACCCTCTGTCATTCGGGCCCAGGTACCTGGCTCACCCTGCCACCCTCCTGCACTGCCTCCAGGCCACCCCTTGCACTAGGGTTCTGTATCTGTACCAATACAGCCCCCCTCCTACTTTTCTCCTGCACTTATCAGATATACCTTATCTGACTAACTTTCACCTGCCACTTGCAGGCTGCACTACCATGGTTTACTGCTTTTATTTATTTATGTTATTTAATATTTATTCTGTTTCTCTCCTCTGCTCCTCACTTTCCACTCCCTCCACCCCCCTTCCTAGCACTTTTCCGTTTTCCATGCACTTGCACTTTCCTAAATGTCACTGGGCCTAGTAAGACCCCTGTTTTCTTGTTTTCTGTTCTCCCTTGTTCCCCTCCCTTTTGCCTGGTCGTGCTCTGAAACACTTTCTGTACAAGCGTGATATAAATAAAATATAATTTCATTTAATTTACCATTTCACACAGCATGCCCTGTTAGGTTCTGCCAGCAAGCGTCCTACTGCCAGAGAGTCTATGGCCAAAGGACAAGGCTGTCTGCCTTAAATTACGACACTAGCCCTGCGAAGAAGCTGCGAAGAAGCTAGGAGTAGTGCCACGACAAGCATCAACCAATGTCCATCTTTGAAGGAAGTTTTCGAGACAGTCAAGCCCTTGAACTGCGACCGGCTGCACCACTGACTGTTGTCACGCTGCAGTCACTAAAGCAATCCGAGACGCCTCGACCAGTGTTCCAGATCCACCAACCAGCACAGAGGCAACGATTCTTCACCCCGAAATGCCCTGTAGGCCAGCCTGCAGCCGTCCATCCAGCCTCGCTTCCCGAACTGCCTGCCGCCTGATACCCGCAGCTGTCTCCCGTCTTGAACTAACGCTGTCGCAGGAGCTGCAAAGCATCCTGGAATGCTGTTGTGCTTCAAGATCATCTCAAGCACCAATTACATTGTGGATCTGTCCCCCTGGTCCTTCTCCAAAGGTGCCCAGTGACATTTACGACCCCTTGCTCTCTTGGTGCTGAAACCAAATAACCTTGAACAGTTAAGACTGATTGCTTTACTGACTACCCTCCTGTCAGTATACAGAGTGCATCCCTTTCCTTTGTGAAACTGTAATAATAATAAAGTAGATGTTTGTATACAACCTTGACTGGACAGTCCCTTTTATCATTGGGTAATAAATGTATTTTCGCTGTGTTGCAGCTAACCAATGATCCACGACCGTGCAGAGATAAGCCTGCCGTTCCATCCACGTTACCAAAATTGGACAAGGAGGTTTATAATTTACTTGGGTTTCCAGTCTGTTCGGATCCCTTCTGGTGTAGTAGAGTTGTGGGACTGATTGATGGTTTAGTAACCGATATTCATCCCTGGACCACTGGTGACTCGAAGTTGATGTCACAAGATTGGTTTGAGGTTTATGGGCAGCAGTGTGGTTTGGCAATGCTGGTGGCGAATGTGGAGTTCTCCAACTCGAATAAAGCCCACTTCGTTAAATGAACGTGCCCTCCCTAAAGCGCAGGCTGCGTGTACTTACTGTGCATCTGAATGGCCGTTGCATTTTCTGCACGTTGTTGGGCCGTCTTTTCCCAATGCGAATTGGGGTGCATTGTAATGTACTTATATATTTATTTATTTGTGCTATGCCATAGCCCACAGGCATCAGGGTGCACATCAACACAAACACATTTCTGTTTAAACAGGGCACAGGACATAGAGAGAGCGGCACGAAGGAGTGGCCATTTATTTAAAACATAATTTGTAATGTATACAAATATGAATCCAAACAGTCAAACACCTTAATTGCCAGGTAAGTGGAATAATAGGGGTAAAATACATTTTGGCTGGGAAAAAATGCAATAACACGGGACAAAAATGAAGGAAATATACCTTGCAAATTGGTAGACAGCTTATTTAGACACCAGCTATTGAGTTGCCTGCAATATAACGTCAACCAAATGCCAACCTTTTCTCGAAATCAATAAGGCCTCGGCTGACGCTTTGTGTCATCGCGAGAGGCCTCTATTTCTGGCTCGCATCCTCGGAGTCGAGCTGGAGAGGCCGCCATGCCCAGTGGGACTGCGGGGCGCTCTGCGCTCATGGCTTGCAAATGAATTTCCGCAGGCCAATCTGGGGTAGTGTGTACAAGCGCTTTCGGCCGTTTTACCTAAATAAAAGGTGACTCTGCCCGCTCAAAGCAAACCCTCGCACTGATTGCCGTGATATAGAGACTGCTGATGACAAATGAACTACATGAAAAATAATATAACTCCAATATAATCCCAGCACACTGGGAATATTGCTGGCTATAGCACAAAAACGTAATCAGGAAATCATTTGGTAAGAAAAAGGGCAGCTTTCAAGTGGATGTTAGATGCTGACTTGCAGAATAGTAATGTTATAGTGTAGGCAGGGTTCCATGTGAGCAGGCACTTCAGTAATCAGTGCTGTAATGCAGGGGTGCAACGAAACCTACATTTCAGGGTGTGGGGGGGGAGGGTAACCCTTCAAATGTTGGGAGTGGCGCTCTCTTCAGAGACAGTGGGGGAGGGGCAAACGTATTTATGAGGGGGCATCACTGTTGTGAGTTTTCAATCCCTTTTGTGGGCAGAGGCAAGAGGTTGCTTGAGGCTTGGTTTCCGTAGGTAGAAAGGGAAGGACATGTTAACCATTAGGGTTAGGTGGGGTGTTTATTGAAAATCCCAGAGTTTGTAAGAGGCAGGCGGGAGATCATTATTTAGTGGCTGTAACTGTGTCTGCCATCTTTTTATGACAAGCGGTGAGTAGAGAATAATAGAGTGGAGACTCAGCACCAGTGGGTGTAACTGAGTGACTGTGCAGCACATGTGGCCTTTGTTTGTGTCTACTAGGGAAGAGAGAGTCCCGGTGAACTAGCACGTTGCTTGAGATGCGTGCATGTGGCATTTGTTGTCAGTGACTACGAGAGAGGAGAAAGTGCAAACGTTGGTGGGAGACACGAGGTTGCTGGAAGTGCATGTAACTGAGCGGGTAACACATGAGCAAACGTGTTGGGTTTGTAGAGGAGAGAGTTATGGGAGTCAATTCGACTTGCAGGGCCAACTGAGTAGAGGCCTGGCCAGGGTTACTCAGGAGAATGAAGAGCTGAGTCAGCCCAGGCTGCATTTGAACCTGCAATGAATGCCGCACACATGAGAATGTTCATGATTGGCGTAGCTGTTTTACCAGCCTCTCCTTGTATGAGCACATACATTCTAGCATAAAGTTGCAGGTCTCATTTGTACAAAATAGAGGGAGAAAACGTGTAGAATAGAGAGAATTGCTAGCAGGGGCGTAGTTTTAGGGGGGGACAATGGTGTTTGCCCTCCCCACCCCAACTTCTGTGGCACACCATTGTGTCCCACTCATTTGGCAGGGGCCCCTTTCATTTAGATGTCATGTCCCCCTCCCCCGACATTTTCAGCAATGTTACTGCACTGCTTGTTATCATGAGCTCTTGCAACAAATCCCCATGAAAGATAAACCCGTGCAAATACATTCTTTACCAATGCATCGTTTTATAAACGCTTGTGTCATTTTGCTGGCTAGAACGTGCTCATCCATTTTGAGAGGCATTCTCAGTTGCAAAAAATACTTTAGGGTATTTTATATTTGGCAAAGTAGCCATAAAAGACTTAAAAAAGGCGTAACGCTGTTTGCCTGGCTATACCACTCTGGTAGATTTTCAAAAGGTTGTTAAGTTGTGGTGGGAGACGGGAGGGAAAGTACGTTTTCACCTCATCCTTCCCACTCCACCGGCACCTCCTCTCCACTTTTCCTTCCGTGCGTAAAACTGAACGGTTCCTATGAAATGCGCCTTCAAATAGCACCTGCTAAAAGCAGGCAAATTCCATAGGAATCCATTGTAAATGCCGCCTGCAAAGCATTCTGCAGGCGACAGTTACTGTCTTATGCAAGACAGAGTGCCACAGTGACGTGTAAAGGAGATTTTACCTGGTTTTGCTCTTCAGCTTTGCACCCTGCCTTGTAAATGTTTACGCATGCAGAGGACCCAACAGCACGTCATTGCTAATGTTGTGATCACCCGCATGCTTTTAGCATTTTTTCATAAAAAGGACGCCTTTGATGAATTTGTATGGATTGAGGATTCAGGAGAAATTGAAATGCCTTTGACCTTTTTCGCCTACGTAGAAGCTGTTGGGCGAATTACAAACAGGGATGGGAAGAGGCATTGACCTGCTACATTTGACAGTAAGATCATTCTTTAAAGTTTCGGATTGGCATTATTACATTAGGTTTGGTGGCAGTGGAGTAACTTTGCTGAAAATGTTGGGGGGGGACATGACATCTGAAGAAAAGGTGCCCCAGCCAAATGAATGGGGACAAATAGTGTGCCATGAAAGTTGGGGGGACAAACACCCCCGCTCCCACCTAAAATTATGCCCATGTTTGGTGGTGTAGTGAGGGCTGGCAGGGGAAGAGGGCAGTCAAAGGACGGAACAGGTGTGGATCACACAGAGTGGACATTACTAGAAATGTGGGTGTCCTATAAAAGGACGTGCATTTAATCAACCTGGTCAAGGACTGGTATCCAAATGTTATCAAACTCCTCTTTCTACCTGTAGAGATTGATCACTCTTCTTCCAATTTGGGCCAGACCTGGCATTTCCTCTCTCCATAGTTGCAATTAGAAGGGGGTTTGGCTTTCTCAGTCCTTCGATATCCGTTTTGTGGCTACCGATTGTTTGCTCACTGCAATAAATGTATACTTTTGTCAATAGAGAGCAAAGAGGTGTCACTGAACAAGGTTAAGGTGAAACTCCTTCCAGTCATAAACAATTAACCTGCTTCAGACTTTCCACACTAAATTCTCCACCTTAGAACTAGAACAATTCATAAACACGTGCTAGAGGTTGACCTCAGGTGTGCTACCTCGCCAGCAGGCATCCCTGTATTGCAGGCCCAGCATTGTCATTGCCCTTGGGAACTCATACAGACAATAGAACAGCGTTTGCTTGAAATAGATATTTTTTACGTTTAGGTTCGTTTTGGTACACTGTAGCAGTTTACTTTTTTCCAATATGGCTCATGGTTGTATACTAATTGACCTTTTCGCAATTGACCTCAGGAGAATTAACCTTGGGAGAATTGACCTAATTTAGAAGGTCAATTAGGACATATATTTGGGGGGAAACCCCCGCAACCACCCACCCAATCCAAAACCCCCTGCAACCTCCCACCAAATCCCCTTATATTATTTATAATCCAAAACCAACCCAACACATATATAAAATAACTAAAATAATATAAAGGTCAATTGTGCAGAAGGTCAATTAGGACCACTATAATTAGGTCAATTGTGCAAAAGGTCAATTGTAAAAGGTCAATTTGGGTAATACCTGGCTCACATATAGCCATGTGTATGTACATTTCCCAGTTTTTCCATTTTTTGTTAAATAGTCAGTGGCCATCCTCGCTTGAGGTTTAAACATGCAGGGGTGTTGCTAGGACTGGAAAACACCCGGGGCTACTCTAATGTCGGGACCGTCGGAATGGGGGGCTAGCTAGCCTTTTGGTTGTAGCCCCTGAACTTCTATCTGGGACTTCAACCAAAAGACGCGGAGCTATAGTCTCCTCAGCCCACCCGCAGCAACGCCTCTGAAAACATGGCTGATGCTGATAATGGCCTCTTGCTTCAGAATAAGTGGGAGAGCAATTTGTCAGTGGCCACCACGACCATTGGTTAAACAGTTTCAGGCTTATAAAGAAGGAGCCATTTCAGATATCTGACGGTGGTAGGCCATCTTTCTTATGGAACTGGGCAAATGTCACTATTTGTCACCTTGAAGGATATGTCTGACATACAAAATACTTGCTTCACTCCTATGTAGCCGCACGCTTTTTAGACCACGTACTGGATGGATGGGGTGTTATATATCTGCATTGAGAAAATTGTATTCCAGGTTGATACTTTTTATCTCAATGTGCTGTTTAAACACGTGCCAGCACATGAAGATGATACGACCAATACACATTGTGCTGTCTGTTTGTCAGAGCAATCAGGAGTGAATTAAGGATTATAGAGACTTTTTCTATTTCTACCCCATTTAGCTTCTCCTCTTTCTGCTCACAGAACCAAAGCTGCATACAATTTACCTGGAAGGCATGGTGGTAAGCCTTTAGGTTGGGGAAGGCAAATCCTACCTCTGTGAATGTAAAGTTTACATAATCCAACGAGATTTTCGATCTCCAGGCTACGTACCATATGATGCCTGCAAATAATGTTCTACTCATGTGCATAACACTAGGTCACATGGGGCTCAGGCATTTTAATATCTGTTCAAGATTCCAGGTAGCAAGTTCATTTGAACAGTATTCACTTGTGTTCAAAACAAAGGAGTCAAGTTTCTATCAGAACACATCAGTTTTCATTTTTTTCAATTGCCCTGTTGGCGCTTGATTGCACGGTTCATGGTGGATTTCCCCTAATTTGTATTCAAATGTATTTCAGTACCCTTGACTCGCATTGTCTATTGTTTACCAAATTGGAAATTTTGCAGATTGTGTGCTGTTGATCTGAAAATCTTGAAAATGTACCCCTTCACTCCTTACAATTAAGTGTAAATCTTGAATTGTTGTTGTTAAAACATTCTGATATTGGCAAACTGTACAGGACTCCATGGGAAGAGCTACAGTTGAGAAGGGCTAGGACTGGCCGGGACGATAGCTCGGGAGCAATGAGATTGTCATGGAAACAAGAGAGTGGCCAGAGACATGGGATACCCGGTCCCGTGCTAAAAGGCCTGGGTCCAGCATGACGCTCAATATAAAAAAATAATGTAAATCTTTAAAGCATGGTTAGCCACTTTGACCTGTCTCAATCTGAGGTGGATTTCAGTGCACTGTGTACTCCTGTAAACAGGTGTGAGTGTCTGCTTGTATTTTTCAGCCACATATTGGTCAGGCAAGACAAATAATAGCTCAAACTAATTATGTGCATGGGTAGCTGTGGTAAACGAGTAGACCCAGAGGCAGGCAATGGCATTCAAACTAGAATTACATAATCAGAGTATTAGAGAGAATGGAAGAGGATGAAACCTCCCTGTAGGAATCCTACTACAAAAACAGTAACCATTCCCACTCACTAGTCAGCATTCATGCTTCCTTCTTTACCGACATAAACACCAGCTTTAAAAGCTGAGCCATTAAGCCTTTATTAAAGTCAGCACATGAACTTATGAGATGAATTGCCATCTTCAAGGAATGAAATTGGCAGCAGCAGGAAATTCCACAGGCACCTGTATTTAATTCCATAGGCTCAGAGCCACCGCCGAGAAGAGTTGTTTTGAGATTTTGACCTGACTGAAATTGAAATGGACATCTGTGATCCATGTAATTACAGAACAACTTACTAGATCTCATTTTAGTCTTTCAACTTTTTTCTTGTTCATGTGGCTGCATTAAGTAGCCTTTCACACTAAACCATCACATTAGTATTACAATATTTCATGATACAATATTAAATGTCATCATACATTACTCACATTAGAATAAAATAAAAATAAACTTTTATTTGCTCATTAAAATACATTACACGATTAAAAACCATTAACCGTTGCTAGGGAGGGGCTGAGGGGGCTATAGCCCCAAGTCTTTTGGTTGTAGCCCCGGATAGAAGCTCAGGGGCTACAGCCAAAAGGCTAGCTAGCCCTGAGTCCCGACAGTCCCGACATTATCCTAGCGCCAGATGTTTTCCAGCCCTAGCAACACCACTGTATTACACCTTTGCCTTTCTCAGTGACCTAAAAAGAACATCTATAAACCTCACCAGTGCATATAACCACCATAGTCACCCGACAGATGTTAAAACAATTCAACATACACCAGAGACCACCCAGATGTTCGCCTCAGTCAAGCAACAGTTGTTTACCTTGCAATTGGGTCGATCATGGATTCCACCCTGCACCAAATATGAAAGGCCGCGGCGGCTACTACATAAGATTTCACGCCGAACAGCATACTGCAGAACTGGTCACTCTTGTACATAATACATTTTACATATCGTTTCTCATATTCCATGCTAAGTGCAGGACACTGTGCCAAGATATGTCTGATGGTTTCCACCTGTTTCCTACATAGACGACAAAGTCGCTCTTCTCTAGGTATCTTTTCCCAAGCACCCATATTTGCATATACTGGCAATATATCAAATCTCACATATAAAATAAAAACGAATTAATTAAGGTAAACGTAGCTTCACCAGATAATTCTATGATCTGGCTTGAAAAGTCTCCTAATGGATGTACGTAGCATATTTCCCGTCATCAGCTAATCACACTAAGGACCTAATTCAGTCCTAAACTGGGTTTCAAGGGCTGAGTTTGTTTAAGAAGACTGCAACGTCCCCTTCAGAGATGCAAAACAACTCAGTTTCCTTGCAGTGGGCATTAACAGTATTTTCCATATCTTTAAACCGGGTACTGCAAGAATAACGTTTAGCATGGTCTAGCGTATTTGTATAAAAGCGATTCACAGCTCCTATTAAATTTAATCTCTACCCAGATTTACAAACCGTAATTAGCCTTGAAGACAAGAGACATTGCAGTCCCAGTTCGAGTCGAATGACAGGAACCAAGCCAGAAATGGCTAATAGTGAACGCAGGATTCTGGCTTCTAACTTTGGGAGCCACAATAAGGCCTTATCGGAAATACCTCCAGACCATACATGATTCCTGGAACAATAGAAACCTCATTAGCCATGTTTTGGCCTCAATCGAGCTCCCTCCATGACCATTAATAATTTTACTAATTACCAGCCGTTTTTTCCAAACATTTGGCGAGACGACATCAATAAGGTAAGAAAAAGAAGTCGATGCTTTGATGTGAATGCCGAAGTATTTGTAATTGGTCATCTGTTCCAACGTGGAGTCCCTCAAGCACCACCGGAACTTGACCCCACCACATGCCCTGTTACCCATAGTCAGGATTTGTGTCTTCTTGTTATTAATATGTAACCCATTGGCTTTTGTGTACCCATCTAGAGCATCGAGAGAATGTTGTAAGCCAACTGCGGTCTGATCCAGAATGAGGGTGTCATCGGCATATGTCACACAGGGTACCACTCTATTACCATAATGGGATGGATAATTTCTTGCTGATTTCAATGCTACTTCACAGTCAGCCACATACGAATTGTCAAGCAGCAGTGCCAAAATATAACCCTACTTTAGTCCAATATTAGTGGGGGAGACCTTGGACAGCTCTCCATCCTGAGTCATCCTGATATTTACCAAAGTATCACTATGAAAAAGTTTCCTAAAATATAACAGAGAGGGGTCCATCCTCCATCTTCCCAATGTTTGCCAGAGCCTGGAACGAATGACACAATCAAAAGCGGCACTGTAATTAACATGACAGACATATATACAAGCACCAAGATTTTATAGGTATCAGCTATCAGATTGAAGCACCCAAGCCGAGTGCTTAGTACTAAACCCCTTTCTGAAGCCGGATTTATGGTCATGCAATAGGTTGTTTGTATTAGCCCAAGCGGGTAGCAGTTTAGCAAAGAATCTTAGGACTGGTTTCCAGCATGGCTAAAAGTCTGTAACAAGAAGGTTGATCACATGAGCCCTGTTTAAAAACTGGAATCAGAATAGATTTATGACAATAATAATAACTTAGCATTAATATAGCGCTACGAACCCTCAGTATCTGAGTGCTGCTTATTTTTACCCACGGTGTGGTGCTCATTTATTGACCTGGGAAGGATGAAAGGCTGAGTTTGGCCCTGCTGGGATTCGAACCTGCGTCAGCAAGCTCTGCACAGATGGCAAAGCAAGCACTCTACTTGCTGTGCTACCAGAACGGCTGTGCCAAGCTGTCGGGAATTGACCTGTCTTACATATATGGGAGAAAAGACCTCTAAGTATCACTGGCCATAACTGAGGTTGTCTTTTCAAAATGATATTGCTGAGTCCATCAGGTCACACCGCACGAGATTTTTTTACTTTTGTTTATCCTCTCCACCAATTCAGCCTTGTGAGCAAATTTACCAACCATGGTGGGGACATTGATTTCACCTTGTCCTTTGGACAATTTTCCTTCCTGGCCCAATAATGTCCTCGATATACTGAGCCCAGGCTGTTTCCGCTACTGCACAGATTTCATTAGTAGTCTGAGCCCCCTGTAGAGAACGAACCAAGTGGCAACATTGTTTGGCATCATGGGTTCTTATCAACCTATTTATACATTTCCATTTAGATGAAATATCTGAAAATGTATATGCATAAATCCAATTTTTGTACTTAGTTTTTGCAGAGGATTCACCGAATTATTCTCCACTAGGGACAACAGACAGCTTCTCTTAATTCTACGAATCTGTGCATTTAATAGATGCTTCTTTTTTTGGGATCCTGAGGGTCCATAGGCACTCCCTATTTAGCAGTTTGTTTTCTTTTAATGAAGTGTCTCTGTTCCTCAGGCCAAAAGGAGTCTATCATAATCTTTGTGTCCCAGTAAGCAGATCGTATTATATCCCCATTCTCCATTCTCCATGCTGATTGTGGTCCACATAAGTCGATTTCCCTTTAAGTTAACCATGGAATTGTAACTCACCTTATCCCTATCATATATCATTTTTAACATTGCATGGTCACTGACCTCCACTTGACAAATTTGAAGCTCAGGAAGCAATACAAGGATGATCTTATTAACAAAAATAAACTTTATACGACTATTTTGAGAGCCGTTTGTGCAAGTATTTATAATACCATTCCCTGAATTTGCTAATGGCATCAAGTCAAATTCTGCGAGTAAATCGTACCATTCCCTACCCCTCTATTTGGAGGTAGTAATAACCTCTCCGTTGTTGCATTCCACATCTTTGGGAGAGCAGTCAGTGTTGAGGTCGCCAGTTAAAATTATACCCCCCTACTAGTCTGCATGACACAACACTGAAGGACATCAGAAATAACATTCATCACTTCTTTAGAATGACCACCCCCAGGCGCATCATACAGGTTGACCACAAGGGTTCCATTTGAACTAGAAGGGAACCTAGGTAAGGCCGATGCAAGATAATTCTCATTTTCACACACCACACTAAAGGAAGTCATGGAGAGATCACATTTGGCCCCTATGCACAGACCCCCCCTTAGGTCAGCCCACTTTAGGGACAGGGGATAAACGAAAGAACACAGTATATCCATCCATGGTGATGGGAGGTCAACCAGGTTTCTGTAATAAAAACAGGAAAGACTTTCATAGCTCACCAAAGCCTATGGGGTTGGTTAGAAATTAATTATAGGTGTGTGTGTTCCACGAGAAGACATAATAAGAAGACAACAGTAAATTAGGTGGCCACTTAGGCTTCTTCATAACCCTTTACCATACACACCCCATGTGTCTTAGGCAATGCCCAGTTAAGAGCCAGATTTTTTTGTTTCAAATGATCTGACATGGCCAAAACCTGAGGGGTGGGTGCACCATACCAACGTTTAGGCTTATACACAGAAGACTCTTCAATCTCTGAGGAATTAAATATTAATATTTCATAACCAGATCTAAGAGAGCCATTGCATTTTTGAAAATGCGTTCTACCACAAAAGGTGAAATAAATGATACCACAGCCAAGTTCGTACAACTGTCCACCTTTAGTAAAACAATTATTTCTATATCTTCCGAAGAGAGTAGCTTCAATTCAGGTATTAGATGTAATAGTTCAATGAGCCAGGTGCGATTTTAAAAAAGGACTATTGGCTAAAGGTTCTAACTCCACAAATTTCAAGTATTTTGAATCAACCTGAGACGATGTCACCACTCCATGGACAAGGCTACCAAAGGCTTCCACCAAGGCCACCCACTCAAGCCTTTTTTGACCCAAGACTTCCTGTACCTCGCCACTCAGAAGGGAAAGGAGGTTGCTATAATTGTAAAGGGCTGCAAGCACACTACCAGAATGAGCAAGGGCACCTCCTAGGACCCCCCTGGGCCCTAGATGTACCTGTGTTTCCCTGGGTAACCCAACTCAAAGTACAATCCCCCAGGTAAAATCCTGTCTGTTTTTGTTTCTTTCCGGGTACTGTTGTGCCAGGTTAGTAGCCTCCCGGGAGTCTGTGCTTTTTTGTCTGGGAACAGACAGCACAGAAGTATGTGCAGATGCCGAGGTTGTTATGGGTAATCGCGACAAGACTGCCCATTTATCCATAGGGCCATTAAGTAAACCTTGTCTAGTGGACCCATCCTTCAGTTTATCAGTTGCAACAAACCTCCCCTTCCTGTCGTCCTTTCTGCTAGTGGAGGGAATATGTTGGCTTTAAATTCCGCTCCCTTAGTCTGCTGTCTCCTTTTAGACTGGCGTTTCCTCTGCTTCACTGGCGTTTCCTCTGCTTCTACTTGTGGGATGTCTCTGAGCTGTTTAAAAGTGATTGTTCTGTCGCTATAATTTCCGTCATATGTTCCTTCCTAACTGCACAGAGATTTAGAATCTCCTGTTCTGAGACCCTGCGTTCATAGGTGACTACTTGTATTTTGTTACAAGTTTCATCTCCCGTGAATACCATGGCATTATCCGTACCCTCAGGAACCACACCAGACCTTCACAGGTTTTGCCTCTTGGCCACATTATGTAGAACATCAGGAGCCGTCGTGATTGTGCCCTTCTCTGAGCTGGCCACAATGATGACGTCAACTAAAGATAAAAGATCTTTAATTTCCTGTTGATCCTCAGCCACTTTTGTACCAAATAAAAATAATGCATCAAGTTTGGCAGGATGCCCCTTCAGTTTGGCCTCTAAACCAGCAAAATAATTTTGTTGTCTTGGCGAAGAGTGTTTATTTATAATAGTCTCATGTTCCTCACTCTCTCCATCATAATATGAGTATTCTGTAAACGATGGTAACTTTTCCAAGTCAGGTCTTGCAGATAGAGTTGAGCCAATGATGTTGTCAACACAGTTACTAGCAGGCGCCAAGGAGGTCCGGGGCAAATTAAGGCACATATTAAGCAGGAGTGGGGACAGTATTACTGCCTTCGTTTATATTATCATCCTGTCATGACCCATAGAACTTGCCCCTTCTGGACTTCCTGGTCCTTATCGCGCTGGGGCTTGTATTCTTTGTTACTGCCAACATGGCCGCAACAAGCGACTTGCCTCGCACCATCTTCTACGTCGCACACGGCACGTTCTATAAATTGGCCACGCCCCGCGGCCCCGCGCGTCTCAACGCTATCATTGGGTAGTGACTTGACGTGTGTGTGCTGTTCGGCGAATCCACTAATCCTAGATCCTGGTTCCTTCTTCTTTCCTTCACCCCTTCCTTCTAATCTGTTCCTGGAATCCCCATTATTAGCGACCGCTACCTACCTTCCTGGACATCCTGGAACAGCGGCCTTCCCGGAACTCTGAACGTGCTCTGCAGCCGGACGAGTCTCGAGCGAGTCTATACAAGACCCGATCCATCCACAAGAGGAATCCTCCCTCGGAACAGAACAAGAAACGATCCCAGGTGAGACAGGGGGAGATTTACGACAGTTTGAGACACCAAATGACCGACACTGATACTGCTATGGAGAAAGCAGTCCAGGACCTAATGCGTGGCATGCAAGAGCTCACAACTGAAGTTCAGAACTTAAAGGCTGAGAATGCTGCGTTAAGGCAGCGTGTTTTGTCTCGCAACCCCGCTAACAAGGACAGTGTGTTACTGGGTGGAGTGGTAGACAAATATGATGGATCGGAAAAATCCTTACGTGGATTCCTGGATTCCTGCTTGATGCACTTTACTTTTAAGCCCTATTATTTTTCAACTTCTATGGCGAAGGTGGACTTCATAATCTTGCACCTCACAGGGAACGCATTGATCTGGGCCACTCCCTTAGTCAACACAGGGGATGCCCTCCTGGATGATTATGATGGATTCATTCAGGCACACAAGACTATGTTCGACCGCCCAGAACAGGTTTTTAGTGCTCAGGAACGCTTACGTGATTTCCGACAGGGTACTCAGGATATGCTAACGTACGTTACTAGATTCAAACAACTGGCCAAGGAAGCAGATTGGTCCTCAGAAGCAAGTTTCCCACTGTTTCGCAGGCATCTAAACGAGGACATTAAGGATCATCACAATCTCACCCACTATTAGCCCGGATGGCTCGTCCTAGTTCATTCCAGGCTCTTATGGATCTAGCCATGCAGATAGACTTCCGAATCCAGGAAAGAAAGGCTGAAAGAAGAAAGACCAGGACACCTTTTCAAAAGAATTCCCTTGAGACCTCTGTTAAAACCGATTCTGCCCCAACCCCTGACATAGATCCGGAACCCATGCAAATCGGAGCCTTCCGTGGGCCTATTTCCCCTCAAGATAGGATGAGAAGGATCCACACAGGCCTGTGAATGTATTGTGCCTCGGATAAACACCTTGTTAGAGAATGCCCTCTAGCCCCTCCACGGCGTTCGGGAATTGCCAGCTCCCGATCCTAGATTGAGCGAGGTGTCGGGAGAGAGATGTTTGCTCCACATCAATTCCATCCTTGAACTCTCCTGGACAAAACAGTTTGGTGATACTACAGGCCTTCCTCTCGCCCTCCAAAGACAAGACCTATCCCATTCTGGCCTTGGTGGACTGCGGAGCTATGGGAATTTTCATTGATCAAGACTGGGTTGTTACTCATCATATTCCGTACGAGACACGAAACACCATGCAGCCGGTGGAAGCAATTGACGGAAGACCCCTCTCTTCAGGACCCATAAGCCTGCAGACTAAAGAGATCCAACTTTCCATAAACCATCATCAAGAGCGGATTACATTCGATATCATTAAGTCAGCCCATTACCCCATGGTTTTGGGTATGCCCTGGTTACAAAAGCACAATCCGTATATCAATTGGACAGCAGGATCATTATTCCTGGGCTCAGAGTTCTGTATGTCTCACTGTCTATCCCTGGACCCCTCCTCGATAACTCCTAAAGAACCACCAAGAGACCAAGAAACACCACTCATGGTTTCCAATGTCATACAAGTTCCAGAGACCTATCAGGAATATGCTGATGTGTTTTCTACTGCCATAGTCCAAGCCTTACCCCCTCACAGGCCCGAAGACTGTGCCATAGATACAGATCCCTCAGCTGTAATTCCCTTCGGCCGAATGTTCATTCTTTGCGAACCTGAGAAAAAGGCTCTTTGGGAATACCTAGACACCAATCTTCAAAACGGCACCATAAGACCCTCGAAATCTCCAGCGGGTGCTTTGCTGTTCTTCGTTCCCAAGAAGGATACCAAGGAACTCAGACCTTGCCTCAACTATCGGGGCTTAAACCAATGCACCCGCAAAGATCGGTACCCACTGCCCCTGATTTCAGATATCCTGGAAGCTGTGAGAGGAGCCATAATATTCACGAAGTTGGATCTCCGGGGTGCCTACCATTTAATCCGTGTCCGGGAAGCGGACAAATGGAAGACAGCCTTTAGAACACCCTTTGGTCACTATGAATACCTAGGCATGCCTTTTGGACTAGCCAATGCTCCTGCAGTCTTTCAGCGTTTTATGGACAGGGTTTTCTCTGATATGTTGTTCCTCTTCGTCATTGTCTATCTGGATGACATATTGATTTTTTCCAAGGATCCTCTAAAACATGAAGAACATGTAAAGGCAGTACTTCAACGACTTCATGAACACAAACTGTTAGCCAAACCCTGAAAAATGCTTGTTCCACGTTACTTCTGTTCACTACCTAGGATTCATCCTTAGCCTAGAAGGAATTAGTATGGACCCTTCAAAGGTAAAGGCCATACTGGCTTGGCCCGCTCCCACTTCTGTGAAACAGGTGCAATCCTTCCTGGGGCTCGCCAACTTCTACCGGAAGTTTATTTCTACCTTTTCCGAGATCGTTCAGCCGATCGTTGCTCTATTGAAGAAAGACACCCCCTTTATCTGGTCTACACCGCAAGATAAAGCAATCGAACGATTGAAGACAGAGTTTATGCAAGCCCCCATCCTGACCCAGCCCGACATAAATCGCCCATTCCTAGTGGAAACGGATGCCTCTAACTACGCCATAGGGGCGGTCTTGAAACAGGAACTTGAGGATGGACTGGAACACCCCATTGCTTACCTTTCACGAACCCTGACCCCCAGCGAGACACACTATTCCGTCCTGGAGAAGGAACTTTTGGCCATTTGCCAAGCCTTCACTGAATGTCGACACATACTTCTGGGTGCTGGATATCCAGTTCAGGTCCTGTCATGATCTCTGCTTCCAAAAGGTCAGGGTTTTCCCAACTCCCTTGGAAGCAGATCCATAACCCAGGTTCCGAGTGCCAACCAGTCCCAATTGGGACCTTTTGGACCCAGTCCTGGCGCCAGTGGCACCAGGCTCATAAATATGCCCAGTCCCAGCGCTGGAAGCGCCGGGCTCATAATGCTTGGGTGGACTTACCTGCAGCAGACCATGCTGCTTACTTGCCTGCCAGTTGAGCCTCTGATCCTCTTCTGTTTGGAACTACTTTTCCTGTTGGGTGGGGCAGGAGCCACTCCCTAGATTCAGAACACTGGAACTCTTCTGGAAAGCAGGAACTCTTTTCTTACCTAGGCGTGGCTGTGGAAGGAGACACCTAAGCACTACAGGAGGCTATTTAAACCACACCCGATGGATGAATCTTGCTTTGCGTTATTCTGCATCCTCTGCAGCAGAACGCTCATCGTGTCTTCTGCATCTGATCCTGGGCCTAAGGAAAAAGGCTTAACATCCTGAATCCAGTCTTCAGCAACACCTATAAAGACAAGAAAGAACAGGTTAGCATTACGGTCTTCAGTGACAGCTCTTCACTTACCTGGTCCATCGGCTGTCACCAACGCCTCGCGCTGCATTCCGGCATCTGAAAGACAAAGGCTTACCTACTCTTCGTGCGCTCCGGAGGTCTTCACACTGCATTCCGGCATCTGAAAGACAAAAGCTTACCAACTCTTTGCACGCTCCGGAGGCCTTCGGCGCTGCATCCCGCATCTGAAAGACAAAACAAGGTGCGTTTAAAGACATTGGGGAACTTAAATACTCACGTGCCATTACTCCTTTCCACATCTAACCCAGTGGGTATTCCGGCACCCTGCAGCCGCTCCGAACTTGTACCTGCAAAATAAAAAGACAGTTAGAGCGCATCGTGAAGCAGGCAACAAGCGCTTACTCACGTGCTTCCAGGCGCTTCTATTCATCACACGGGCTCCATCTTCAACTCACTTCAGCCCGTCATCCGCCATCGCCGGAACCCTGCAAAACAAGAGACATCATTACTAAAGACTTTAAAGACATTAGAATTACTCGAAACTTACCGTTCGTGCAGTAAACGACGGACAGCAGTCCTCTGAAGTCAAGAGGCCTGCTCCCCTTATCCAGTGAAGAAACTGGTTACAGCACCCTGCCCCGAGGCAGATGGAGAGCACAGCGTTCACTTACCTAAGGTGAGAGCGTTAACCTTTGGGGTTCTACAGGAGAAGAGAAAGGGAAGAAGAAAGAGACATTCAATAACCCAGTTCCTTAATCCCATATTTTCTATCTGCAGACATCTTACCCTTCGAGTCAGACATACAGTGCACAGAGGTCCAGCCCAAAGAGCCAGCCGTGTGTTACACATCACCTTTGAAGATACGGTATACGCCCAGTCAAGACCGGCGCCTCTACGGGAATTAGGTGAGCGTTACAGGTCCGCACAGATCATCAGAATCTCCAAATCCTACAGTCATTGGAGTGCAGGAACAGTCGTCAGGCCCGTTGGGCCTACTTCTTTGCCCAGTACCAGTTTCAAATCACTCATGTTCCCGGATCACAAAACATGATTGCTGACGCCTTATCTCAATGTCCAGACTACGCAGCCTCTGAGGACAAGGCCTATCCTAAGATGTTTCCCCAAACTATCTTTGTAGCTCAAGCAATCAACCTCCTGTAAGAAATCCGAGTGCAAACCCAGTCCTCTGACCTCTGGCAGGATATTTCAAGGAAGAATCCTTGGAATCTAAGAGTCAAGGAAGAATATATATTCAAGGACAATGCACTGGTCATTCCTACGCAGAAATTACAACACAGGGTAATAAACCTCTGCCATGATACCCTTCACTCCGGTCATCGTGGTATAACTAACACCCTCCGTCTTATACAAAGACAGTTTTGGTGGCCTCGAATGAAGACCGGCGTACAACAGTACGTCAAGGCTTGTACTGTCTGCAGTCAAAACAAACATGATAACAAGAGACCGGCGGGTCTTCGACTGCAACCGTCGCTGCCAACAAGACCATGGGAGTTTATTGCTACAGACTTCATTGTGGAATTACCACCTTCCCGAGGGTACACGACCATCATGGTAACCATAGACTTGTTCACCCATATGGCTCATTTTACACCTTTGTATAAACTACCATCCTGCTCAGAACTTGCTGAAATCCTCCTGGAACATATTTTCCATCTTCATGGACTCCCTTCCAAGATCATATCAGACCGAGGACCTCAATACGTCTCACAATTCTGGAAACATCTGTGTCGTATTCTGGGGATCTAACGCGCTCTCTCATCAGGTTATCACCCACAAACCAACAGAGCCACGGAACGTGTTAACCAAACTCTGGAGCAATATCTTTGTTGTTTTGCCACCAAGGTTCAGGATGACTGGTCTCTCCTCATACCCCTGGCCGAGTTTGCCTACAAAAATTCCGATCACTCAGCACTCAAGGTCAGCCCTTTCTATTGCAGTCAAGTTTTTCACCCGTCCGTTATACCTTCTGTTCTTCCACATCCCACTCCAGTACATACTCTCGACTCATGGATTCAGACTCTCATCAACATACACAAGGAAGCCAAGGAACAATTGAAAGAGGCTCAAACACGCACTAAGCTCTATGCGGATTCCAAGAGAAGATCAGCGCCATCTTATTCTGTTGGTGATCAAGTCTGGTTGTCCTCGAAACTATTACCGCGACATCTACGGCCAAACAAATTGGCCCCTCGGTACTATGGACCATTTTCCATAAAGGAAGTCAACAATCCTGTCTCATTCCGACTCAAGCTACCTGATTCCTGGAAGAAAATACACCCAGTCTTTCACACTTCCCTATTGAAACCTTACATCCAATCCTCCCGAAAATCCTGCAGACCCAGTCCTGTTGTTGTGGACGATCAGCTGGAATATGAAGTGTCCAGAATATGCAATTCCAGGTATAAACAGGGTCGACTTCAATACCTGGTTGAATGGAAAGGATACCCTCCTAGCGAGAGAACCTGGGAACCAGTTTCTAACTTGAATACCCCTCGACTGCTTAGAAGATTCCATCTCATACACCCGGGCAAACCTGGTGGAACAGGTCTTCGGAGGAGGCATGCTGTCATGACCCATAGAACTTGCCCCTTCTGGACTTCCTGGTCCTTATCGCGCTGGGGCTTGTATTCTTTGTTACTCCCAACATGGCCACAACAAGCGACTTGCCTCGCACCAGCTTCTATGTCGCACATGGCACGTTCTATAAATAGGCCACAGCACCGCGGCCCTGCGCGTCTCAACGCTATCATTAGGTAGTGACTTGACGTGTGTGTGCTGTTCGGCGAATCCACTAATCCTAGATCCTGGTTCCTTCTTCCTTCACCCCTTCCTTCTTATCTGTTCCTGGAATCCACATTCTTAGCGACCGCTACCTACCTTCCTGGACATCCTGGAACAGCAGCCTTCCCAGAACTCTGAACGCGCTCTGCAGCCGGACGAGACTCGAGCGGGTCTATACAAGACCCGATCCGTCCAAAAGAGGAATCCTCCCGCGGAACAGAGCAAGAAGCGATCCCAGGTGAGACGGGGGGAGATTTACGACACATCCATCATCACAATCTCACCCACTATGGCACCCCATTTGGCTCCCAGTGTCTTATTTCCACATATACCAGTTAGTCTGGTCTGCGTATGTATACAGGTCCCATTTCTGTCCCTTCTATCTGTGTTTGCTTGTGGTACATTTTTGATTCCACCCACTTCGTTGCATGATTTTGATCAGCTAAATCTGAGTGGTTTGCTTCTTTTTGGAGCCTATGAGGATATTGTTGCAGTAGTCAAGCTAGAGTAGGATAAAAGTGCTGCCAAGAACAACCTTATGCCGTTAGTGCAGAAGTGGGGCATCATTTTCTTGAGGATGTGCAGTTGATAATTTGCCTTAGTCACCATATTGACATGCAGCATGATGGCGAGATGAGATACAAAGGTGAGGTCTAGGTTTCAAGCTGGTTGTTAGGGATGGGAGCGGGCCAAAAGATGTAGACAAAATAAAAGGAACAATGATTATGGCAAAATGTATGACCTCTTTCTCACTCCCATTTAAGCAGAGGAGACTGGCCACCATCAAGTACTAAACCATTTCGATACAAGTCACTTGCCTGGTTTTTGCCACTCTCCAAAGAGGTTTCCTTTGGTCATAATTGGCCTACAGATAGAATGGTAAAGGATTCCAGAGGGAGGTCAGAGGTTGCGGGTGCACATTGCAAATTCAAGGCGAGCTTGCAGAAACCTGTGTGGCACACCTTGAAAAAAGACCAGATTTTGGAAAATAACAAAACCCAGATTAACTTGGCAGATTCTGGTTCAAAGTAAATATTGTAGCCAAAAGAGGGCTACCCCACAGGCACACATCATATGCTGAAGGAGAAGGAGCAGAAAAGCGGGGTCCAACCTGTCATGGGTCGCAGAGAGGTTAAGAAGTGTTAGCATGGTTGGCTGTTTTTATCCACAGCGTTTCTCTCTCATTTTCATCAGTATACATTGTCTTTTGTATTCTCATATTTATTGAAGAATGAATTACACATGACAGCCAAAAACATGTTATAAAAATATATATATATATACAACTCCTCCCCTCAACCCCAAAGGTACATCGAACATTCCAACTATTTACAACATCATGAAACCCCCAATTTATTTCCATCAGTGTCTATTCCAACTTTGCACACCACATTCCCTCTAGTCAGCGACATTGGATGCATATTGCTTAACATGTACAGAAAGCAGATCCAATGTTATAACTCCATAAACCTCCCCCTTCTACCTTCATAGAGGTTGTTTTTTCTTAATCCTGTACATCACCCTCTACATTGAAAACATTTCATGCATTTCCTCCAGCTTCGCACATGCAGAGGCTGCTTACTCACTTTTCCATTCGCGCAATAAAATATCCTTCGGTGACTTTGATCCTCTGAAGAGCCATTATCTCTGTTGGTTTGACAAATCCTCTGTTAGATTCTCCTTCACCAGGATAATGATTGTAAAATCATAATCAATATCCAGTAACAGAACTTTGTTCATATTCATTTGTGATTTCTTTCCAGAATACCCTCAACCCAATGCACTACCAGATCACATGCTCAAATGAACCCACTCTGTGTTTGCACCTCCAGCATGCCTCTGAATCTAACAATTCCCTTGCATAGAGTTTGAGTGGAGTCCAGTATACTCTAATCAAAATTTTAATGTGCCTTTTCCTTTCTCTGAGGTTTAAGAATGTCAGGCATACATTCCTGCATATATTGACCCATCTATCAACACACATTTCTGAACCTATTGCATCTGACCAATTATCGAGTAGGGTTTCACTAACTGCTTTATATTTTCACAGGTTCTTATAGACTTTTGAAGTAATGTGCCATCTATTTTAAATTCCTTCAACCACTCTGCACAGTCTTTGCTCAACTCTGGGATTCTCTCACCAGCAGTTCTTTTTATCTCTGATATTCTTCATATGCGCAGTCTAGAAGACCCCTTTCAGGTGTCCAACTACCAAAACTGATCCACTTTTTTTCTGTAACCTGGATACCACACAGGAGCCAATTTTCCCAGAACAGCGTTTTCCCATTGAACCTAATCTATGGGTTCAGCCATAGTGATGTATTTTGGAACAGAAGACATTCACTTTGGTTAACTTCACAAGTCTACGCCAACACACTCTCAAGAATTTGGTCGATATATAGGATTTGCAACCACTTGCACCTTCGGTTGTCAGAAGCGCCCTTGATGACAGTGGCATATACCTAATTATCTCTGCTTTTGTCCAGACATCTGTCGAATCCTCAATAAAGGGAGGCAAGTGTCTCGCAATGTAAGCTAAATCATAATTTGCAAAATCTGGGACTTCTAAACCTCCTTTCTCACATGGTAGCTGTAACTTTCACAATTTCAAGCGGGGTTGTTTTCATCCCATAAGAAAGACTATGACATACTCTCTATTTTATTCATACCTCTTTTCTTTGCGGCTAGGGGAGCTATATTCAGGATGTGATTTATACATGGAGCAGTAGTCATCTTAATTGTGTTAAATTTCCCCCATATACTCAGCCTCAATTCGGACCATTTATCCAGGTCTACCTTCAGATTCTCCATCACACTTTTCAGATCCACTTCCATCATGCGATCCACGTCCTTAGTTAACCAAGTGCCTAAATATTTAATTCTCTGTGGACACCAACTGAAACTGTAGTTACTTAGCGGTTGACTTGTACAAACTTCGTCTAGTTTATTTTGTATTGGAGAAAATGTATACCTCATTTTTCCTACCATTTTGGATTCATCTGCATCATGACAATTTCATCATTTGTTGATAACACTCTCCGTTCAACTGAACCATGGTATGGTTACTTACCTGATATAATTTTGAAATGTTATGTGACAATGATTTGATGAAATAATGTATACTTTTGTTTAACCTTTTATGACATCATATGAACACATTCAATCTTATGATGCTTGTAACCTAACTATGAACCATCGTATCTTTTGGGTTTTCTTCCCCCTTTTTTCTTTTCTTTCTGGTTACTATTTGATATTGTCACATTTACAGCCTTTACAACAACCCAGAGGGTCGAAACATGTGTTGGCTGACTTTTCTACTAGCAAAATAAATTTCAAGACGTGTTACAGTCAAAAGACTCACTTTAAAATCATAATTGAATAATCTAGTCAATCCAAAAACATGAGATTAGCGTGTTGAATGTACCTTCATTCTGTTGTCCATTTCATGTTACCTGGTACTCACTAGGGGGTACCATTTTAAGTGTTTCAACGCAGCACCTCCGATCACCAGTATAATACTAGCAATTGTACTTCTGTGGCGGTATTAACTAGCGCACTATCTGCTACAACGACCCCTAGGCTTTACTTATAGTTTCACATTTCGTTTTGATAGTGATGCTGACAACTGCCTCTATTCCAGAACACATGGCAGACTATCTACTTAACAGAGATCAAGACCAAGCTACCCTCTTTGCACCACGAGGTAGCACAGCGAATGCCTTTAGAAGCAATTTGAGCTCAATAGAGACGCTCAGACAAAAATTTATCAAATTAGAGCGATTATCAAAAAAGGAAATCAACAAATATTGGGAGCAAGCATCTCTCACTATTTCAAACATTACAAATTACCCAGAGGCCTAAGAATCCTTATTTTTCCCAACTTTACTAATGAGGAAGATGCAGATTTAGAAAATAAATGGGAACCAAATCTTACGCAAAGCTCACAAACCATGCTAGAATTACTAATTATGCATGCAGAACGGGAACACACCAAAGTCACATCACAAATTAATGTTCTTAAAGAAGAAATTAAAGCCATGCCCAATCCAGAAACCACCAAATCTAAAAACTTCGATACAATGAATGAAATACTCAGAGAATACCAAGACTAAATCAAATTAAGGAAATTCTGCAAATATTTCAGAGAGATCAAGATTATAGACAAGATAGACCTTCCAAACCACAAATGATGCCCCTCAGTCCAAATCATGTGATAGTACAGCCAATACAAGTCCAATCAGTTCAGACCCAGACTCCGAAGGTGACACACCAATTTCCAGACCAGTAACAACTCCTACCACAGGAAAAGGTTTTTTAGAAAAGATACGAAGGTACAAAAAGGGCAGACAACAAAATTAAAATACCAAACAAGTCAGATTTCGAGATCCTATAGGATCAAATCTGCAAACAACAACTATCATGTCAGGGGCAACAGGGGAGGCAAACGCCGAACCAAGACCAGAAATAGAGTCTGGCCATACCGGAATTCTCACAAGAGCCAATGCAAGGAAACAGTTGAACAAATGAACATTCCCAATCTAGTAGTAAACCTATCTCACCGCACTTTGACTACTGATCAAATCCGGGTCCTTAACAAAGGCTGCACCTACCAATAGTACTGACTTTGTCCATTTTCGAATAGATCTGTTCAAATTAATTCGAAAACTCAAATTTAAAAAATTCTTTGCGACCCAAGTCAAAACACATGTCTCTAAACCACCATTATTGCCACTTAGCACATATTCGATGACAGACATTGAACAAATAGAGACATTATTATCCCTTTCCATGGACACTATCCCAGACAGAACACAACTCATGACTGATCTTGAAGTGCAAAACAGACACATAGACATGACTGAACTCAAACTTAAATCCAAATTCACGCCTACCTTCAGTCCTGACAATATTATAGACACTTTTCATGCATCCAGGACCAAGGATATACATCTACTTATGGACCAACCAGCCAAAACCTCCTGACATCACAACTTGGACCCACAAGAACGACAAACACTCAAACAATTGAAAGAGGACTCCAGTATAACAATTAAAGAAGCTGACAAGGGTGGCAATATTGTCATCCTCAATACTGATGACTACAATAAAATGGGGACCAAACATCTTGACACACCAGGGAGCTACCCCAAACTTACCAAGAACCCAACAAAAAAATTGTACAAGAATTGCAATCTCTTATCAATTAGTGGCATACTTCAGGGTATTTAATAGATGATGAGAAAGCTTTTCTTTCTATTACACACCCCACAATGCCCACCCTATATTTTTTACCCAAAATTCACAAACACTTTACAGAATTACCAGAAGTCAGACCCACTATGAGTGGGATTGAGTGGGCAACGGAAGGGATTTCTCAATACCTGGACCAAATATGTCAACCGCTTGTTCTACAAATAAGCACATATCTTAGAGACAGTACTCATGTCCTCCAACTTTTACAAAATATTACTTGGCAACCAGACTTTCGTTTAGCGACTTTGGATGTCACTGCACTGTACTCCAATATTAAACATGATCTAGCCATTCAGGCAGTAGACTACGTTTTCCGTAACTCATCTGTTTCACACTACCACCATATTCAGATGATCAAGTCTTTCCTTAGATTTGCCCTTAAAAATAATGCTTGTCTCTTCAATCAAGTCTACTATCTGCAACAAAAGGTGTGGCAATGGGCGCTAAATTCGTGCCAATGCTGGCCAATCTCTTCATGTCACAATATGAAGAGACTCATATCCTTAGCAACCAAGAATTTCGTAACAAACTCATATGTTGGAAGAGATATATAGATGACATTTTGATCATTTGGGATGGCTACGGCTCTTCCTTTGATGAATTTGTGACATATGCAAATAGAAACAACTTTGATATTGCTCTGACAGGACACTCTAATCCTACGACAATTACTTTTTTAGATTTAGAAATCTTTGTGCAACACAACTCATTAGACACTCGGACCTTTAGAAAGCCAACTGCCGTCAGTGCTATTTTGCATGCTAATAGCTGTCACCAAAAAGCAACCATTCTTAACATCGTAGGGGGTGAATTTTATAGAGCACGAAGAAATTGTTCTAGAAAGGAAGATTATGAAGCAGAATGCATTCAACTAACTAACCGCTTCAAGCAGAGAGGCTATCCCGAAACTACACTCCTCAAAGCTTCTTAAAAATATTCACAAATCAAACGTGGAGAACTATTAGTTGCCAGACAAGCCCCACATAGTCCAGTACCTAACCTCAGTAGACCCATCTCTATTATTACACAGTTTTCTGGAGACTCATCAACTCTATATAAATTGGCATCTAAACATTGGCATTTACTACATTTGGACCAAGATCTTGCACCCTACATTATGGAAAAGCCCAAATTTACTTATACCAAAGCCAATACTCTTCGAAATCAACTCAGTGCTTCCTTTTTTGATCCCACAGAGATAAATAACCCTCCTACATGGTTGAAACAACCAGTTGGTTTCTATAAATGCGGTACTTGCAACCAATGCCAATACGCTCATGAAAATTGTCAAGCATTTGGAGACAATAGTGGAAGATCACCTAAAATCAAAGATTTTATCAATTGCAAATCCAAACTCGTGGTGTATGCCATCATCTGTGTGTGTCACAAAATATATTTAGGAAGCACCATTAGGCAACTAAGGGTTCGTATCAGAGAACATCTGTCGAGTCTCAAGAAAATTGACACTAATTTACCCTTGGTGCTTCATTGGCAAACCAAACACCAAATGGAAAACCAAGCAGACATACACTTTATTGGTTTGATCAGAGCAAAGTGTGGCAAACAAGGAGGCAATATATGCCTAAAACTTAGACAACTGGAACCCAAATGTATCTGTCGCTTTCGTTGCACTAGCACAGGTCTCAACACAGACCATGAAATGCATGTATTCTTATCAAACTTAGCACTAACTACTTAATCAATTTTAGAGAAAACATGATCATCTTTGTTCATTTTCACATCAAATTGTGTGATGACATTGCTTTTCAGCACCCTAACAGTTTCACTTTACTTACATTTATGTATATTCCTCATTATGCCCAGATACACAAAACAAGTATTACCACAATCACACATTACATATATTCAGGACAGTTTAACTCCAGACAATATATATCTAATTTTTTTGGGATTCATAATTTTTTGATATGCTATGACCTTGCCATTGGTATTGTCATTATTTTATATTATGTGTATTCATGTTCACTCTTCGTTTTACCTAGACACTGCAACTAGCAGCAGTACAATCTGTGTATCTTTTCTTTTGCTTAACATGTTGTCCAACATTGTAATAGTTACTTCATGATACTGCTACATAGCAATGAATAGGTTGTAACTACTTGTATTCTTCAGCTTGCCTCCCCTCCATGCCTCCTTCCACCACAAGTAGCTTTACAAGCTATTATTTTCATAGTATTACACCACAGACATGAGAGCATCTTATTTGGCCCCACCCCTGCATTTCCTCAACTTAACATGTTGATACTCTATGCTCCTCAATATCAACCACCAACTGCTATATACAAACAATCTATCCAACTCTTATTATTCACATACATTTTTACTGTCAATCTCTCATGTCTCTTGTTTTAGACATTATTGATACTCTCCACTGTTTTTTTTCTTTTCTCTCACACAACTTTGCAGTACACATCACCATGCGATCTTTGTTTACTCTCTTCAGACGCGGCTGCCGTGTGTGTGATGTCACTCGCACGCAACGTGTGCGTGATGTCATGCGTGCAACTCGGGTCTGACGTCACAGCGTTCAGCACTGCTTTTCATATATATACTTTTCCTGATCCTCGATCATACTGAATCTTGCTCCGTCTATACAGTACTGGGGATTAAGCCCCTATATTTGCTACACTGGATTACCTATCATATACAGGTATGTTTTGATTCTATACCCCGTGCAATTTTGCACTTTTCTATTACTGAGCCATACCAGTCATTAACTAAAATTAGTAGCATTTAACTTGCTGCTTTTATTGATGACTACCTTGACTACTAGCTACACTATCTAACATTTGCTACCCAATTTTCAGGGTAAGTTGATACCCTTCATGACTTTATACTTTTACAGATTGCGCCCTATCGCTCATTTGACAATTTATTATGTATTTCCTCATTTTTGTTTTCTCCATTCAGGTTGACACCCTCAACCTAACTAGATAAGTTATCTTTTCACCCAGGACCATTGGTACGTGTCACTCCTTATTGGTTGCTCCTTAATCTTATTACCTTATACATCCCATCACCATACCCATCTCTTATATCACAGCTCACAGTGGTGATTCACCTCTTCTTTTATAACTACTTTCTCAGGGCACAGTGCCAGTCTCTGGTAGCACATTACCCCGGGTGGCCCATGAGATGCTCCTATGTCCATGTTTTTAAGAGTATATGATAAGCAATTCTTTAATTGATACTTACTTTTACCTCATTTTTCCTACCATTTTGGATTCATCTGCATCATGACAATTTCATCATTTGTTGATAACACTCTCCGTTCAACTGAACCATGGTATGGTTACTTACCTGATATAATTTTGAAATGTTATATGACAATGATTTGATGAAATAATGTAAACTTTTGTTTAACCTTTTATGACATCATATGAACACATTCAATCTTATGATGCTTGTAACCTAACTATGAACCATGGTATCTTTTGGGTTTTCTTCCCCCCCTTTTATTTTTCTTTCTGGTTACTATTTAATATTTTCACTTTTAAACCCTTGACAACGACCCAGAGGGTCGAAACACGTGTCGGCTGACTTGTCTACTAGCAAAATAAATTTCAAGACGTGTTACAGTCAAAAGACTCACTGTGAATTCATAATTGAATAATCTAGTCAATCCAAAAACATAAGATTTGCGCATTGAATGTACCTTCATTCTGTTGTCCATTTCATGTTACCTGGCACTCACTAGGGGGTACCATTTGAAGTGTTTCAACGCAGCACCTCCGATCACCAGTATAATACTAGCAATTGTACTTCTGTGGCGGTATTAACTAGTGCACTATCTGCTACAACGACCCCTAGGGTTTACTTATAGTAGTTTATTTTTTATCCTGAGATTTCATGGAAAGTGTCAATTTGTCTCATTGCATCCAGAACTGATTTGTCCACATCACGTGCCACCAACAAGATGTCGTCTGCGTATAACCACAACTTTTGCAATGCTTCACCGAATTTGACTTCTCAAACCAGTGGATCCCTTCTGATCCTCCCAGCTAAAGGTTCCATTGCAACGACGAACAGCAATGGAGAGAGCGGACATCCTCGCCTTGTGCCTCTTCCCAGTTCAAAACAGTCTGAAGAGAAACTATTTGTTTTCACACTGGCTGAAGGTTTTGAGTACAACAATTGTATCCACTGAATCAGGGTTTCACCGAGGCCATAGCCTTCCAAACGCCTTCTCCGCGTCTAAAGACAGGACCACTACATCTAATTGTTGACTTGCATACAAAGTCAAGATCAGCTTGCGCATGTTCTCCAAGGCATGCCTCTGCTTGACAAAGTCTGCTTGTCCCGGATCAATAATCTCAGGTGTCATGTTCTCCAGTCACATAGCCAATGCCCTAGCCAATATTTTGTTGTCTGTATTAATTAAGCTTATTGGTCTAGAGCAGGGGTCTCCAACCTTTACTTTAGCTAGAGCTACTTGTAGTGGAGGCCAATAGTGGAGAGCTACCCACGGGCCATATCGGGGTGGGGATGTTTATAAACCTCAGAATTTTTACCAATTTTTTTTGTGCCTGATTATTTCCCCTGTATAAATAGATGGAATAACTTATCCCTTCATGATTATATTGAGAACTTCATAAACCTCTTTGTTGCATTATTATTTATTAGTAGCTGTCTCATAAAAAGACAGATATTTGTTGGACTACCACACAAATATCCTGTAATTTATGTGCCCCTTCCTTTGCGTGTTATGCAGGCTCTCTACATGCTGGGCACACTATTGTTTTCCAAATGTGCATTTCACACTTCCATAAAAAAACAAAAGTAATTTCCAAACTGAAAAACGCTGCTTGCGTTCACTAGTTTTCTTTGAAATGTTTTTTTTGTCAGACACCACACATACTCTGTTATTTGTGTGCCCCTCTGTGTTTTAGCACAGGTTATATTTATAAAGACGTTATATGCTTGTCAAATTGGTTAATCACAGCCTTAAGAGAGGTGAACATGCTACCAGGTCTTCTCTCAATTGGTTATCTGACACTCAATATCATGTGCCCACTACAGAAACAACTCTGTAAAGCCTGCCCAAATATTTCCACCACGAGACCTACTCTATAGGTCTGGGGGGATCATTCGATACACTTCAACCAACCTCCTTTCCATCTGCAAATTCCAATATAAAGCTATTTCTGGCACACTAGTTTACATGTTTTGTACCCAGCAGTGGAGCTGAAGTCCAAGCAACCTGAGAAGCCAGCCATCCGATGTTTGCATCCTCAAAGCCATCTTCTAACATATGCCACCTCTTTAATCCATAATTGCTTGACGAGCGCCAAAGGGTATTGAGCTCTAGATCAGTGCAATAAAAATATCACTCATTCGCTCACTCACTAAGTCATTGACTCACTCCCTAATTCATATCAAGACCAGTCCGTAGAATGGAACGTTATGCTATGTTTGTTTAGAAATGATATCATTCATATTAAATACAACGGTGTGGCCGGCACAATGTAAACAAAGCAAATGTTCACACATAGTGCCAACAAAAAAAAAGATTCCTTGGTATTTCACTGACTCAATTTAACATGGTGGGGATGTACAGTAAATGTCGTAAAGTAAGAACAATCCTGATATTTATCTGTTTTGAAATGTGAAATTGTGTATCACTGTAAGTAGAACTGCAATTCTGTTCTTTTCTGCGTAGATCCTTATTCAAGACGTTGCGTTGAATAGCGTTATCAGTCACACACTGAGTTAAAAGAAATGTTATCAAACCCAAACAATAACTTCTAATAACAACGTGAGTTTCCTTTTTTGTCATACACTTCAGCTGGAATTAATTATAATGTGTTCAGCTAACCTTGCAAATCTAGATATGTCTCGTCCTTAATGTATTCCATCTAACTGAAAATACTATTAAGGGGAGAAACCATTTCGGTAGACCTAGGAAGAGAGCTTAACAGGCACAAGGTGAGGCTTACGAATTCAGCTTGATACGCCATTAACGTGCCGGGAGGAAATAAGAAACAAATGGCTATCAGTATGAGGCAAAAGTTGTCATTATGGAAAACAGTAAATTATGCAACTGGGAGAAGAAACACATTCCACCCGCTAGAACAGCTTCTGACGATGGCGCGAGATGGTTAGAGGTTAAATCAGGAACCTTTCCTGAGAACAATTAAGGGCGCAGATCAGACAGCTGCGAATCCGAAGGGTGCACATTGAACAATTAGACTTTAATTGTTCACTGTGGAAATGGAAACTTCGGAGGAAAATGTCACTCCACTTTAGAAGCACTGACACAATTGTCACAAATGGAATCGAAGTAGGGAGAGCTGACACTGTGTGGCTCACACTGTTCCTGCCCCAGCCCCTCTGACATCTCTGGCAAACAAGAACGAGCTCGCTCAAGCAAGACAGTGTCGAGGGGGTGCATAAGGCCATCTCTAGTACTACAGGCGCCTGCAGAAGCAGAATGTGATACTGACATCTGTCAGTGAATTCGCAAGCAGCTCCAGTGGCACAGAGGCAGGCTCCTCGCCTGCAAGCGGGACAACCAGGGTTCGGATCCCAAACACAGACAGTAACTGCAAATCACACAAGAAATAAATTGTGATTCAGATAGTGTTTATTTTTAAGAATCTCCGGCGCGGCAACTGAAGAGGCTCAGGCGAGCTACTGGTAGCTCGCAATCGACCGTTTGGCGACCTCTGGTCTAGAGCTAACCAGGTTCAATGGGTTCCTGCCTTTCTTCAGTGAAAGAGAAATAGAGGCATGCCTAGTTGTGGCAGGGAGCAGCCCGTTACTCCTTGAGGAATGCATCATTGCAAGCATTAGTTCAAACACTTCATCAGCATAACCTTGTATAACTCAGCTGGCAGACCGTCTGGGGCCAGACATTTCCCTACGTTCAAGCGATACATCACTGTTTTTGGTTCCTCCACACTAATATCCTCCTCCAAACTAAGTCTCTTTTCTTTGTTCAACTTCTTTAAGTTACAATCCAGAATGTAATCTCTGAAAGCACCTGCATTCATTTTCTCCTCTGAAGTGTATGGCTTTGTATAATAATCTCTGAACTCCTTATTGATCTCTTTAGGATTCTATGTTATACCGCCCGACATGCCTTCAATAGCACTAATTGATCTCTCACTTTCCAAGACCTTAAGTCGGTGATCCAGTAGCCGATCACACTTCTCAACACCTTCATAGTAATTACATCTTGTTCTGAACAGGAGTCTCTGCTTTCTCCAAATGCAATCCCTCCAGTTTAAAGAATATTGTGTTTTAAATCTGAACATAATTCTGCTGTTGAATTAACCATCAATAGCTCTTCAATTTTATCAATTTCCTCCTGCAATAACTTCAACTCTTGTTCTCTCATCTTATCATTTTTATTTCAGAGGCCCATCAACATACCCCACATATAACATTTAAATGCCTCCCAGACAGATTCCACAGACACCTCATCTGTCCATTTCTTCTCAAGAAAAAACCTAGCTTCCTTCACAATTTTGTCCACAACCTCTGTATCATCAGGAAGTGTAATTTTAATTTCCAGAAGCTAGGCTTAGGCATTGGATATGTCAACGACATCTCAAATGATATAGGTGCATGGTCAGAAATCAAGATAGAGCCAATGTCCACACTCTTAAAACTTTGCGTGCATAGACCTTACGTCAAAAGTAGATCAATACAAGAATACATGTTATTACGACCAGAATGGAATGTATCTCTTTTATCTTGTGGAGGATGAAGTCTGGAACTCTACCCTAAGATCTTCCAGAGCTCTACGGTTTACCCCAGTATTAAAACAAGTACTAACTCTTCTGTCCATCAGCGGGTCCAATGTGACATTACAATCACACCCCAAGATGAGGTTATTCTGGCCTAAATTATGTACAAACTAAGCCAATGAAGCACATAAATTACCATCCTCCTATTAGGAGCATAAACATTGCAGCAACTGTATATCAAATTTTCAAATTTTTGTACATTCATGCTAATACATACTCTCCTTCTGCCGTTGTCTTTTTTAAATGAAATTTCAGTCACAGGCAAATTCTACTGAATTAGTGTACAGACCTCTCTAGAACTGGAAGCAAAACTTGAGCAGAAAACCTTCCCTACCCAACCACATCTAAGTTTCTCTGCATCTTTTTCCAACAGGTGAGTCTCTTAATAGAGCTATATCAGCCGCCATTTAATTCAAGCAATCTAAAATCATCTTTCTTTTATTTGCACAATTTACTCCACTGACATTCCAAGAGATCACCTTTTAACAGTCCTTGCAGTCATTTATCATAGTTGAATTGTCTGATCCCAAACCTGTGAGGAAGCACATACACTATCCAAACACTAAGACAAAAAAACAACTAACAAACAAACACACAAACACACAATACAACTTGTTTTTGTCAAACTCAACCCAAAAGCACCTCGCTGTCGTTCTATATGCAATGAGATCTCCGATGACCTGCCCCTAAAGTACATCTATTTTCAAAATATATTACTTCTATAACAAGTTCAGCATGTCACATTTAATTAACTATAAACACATTTTGTAACCCTAGTTCCCAGTTAACTAGTTTTACAGTAATACAACAGGAGGTTCTCTTCACAATATTCTGTACTTGAAGACTACTCTTTCAAGAATATTCTCATCCGAAGGCAGATTTGCAATGGGGGGTATATGGCGAGGATTGTTTGGTTTGCATTGGTTTATTTACCAATTGTAAGAAGGTTGCATGTTTTTCTTTCACAAAACTGGCTTGACCTTCACACCTTTGTGCTGAGGATGCCTTGAACGGTGAGGTAATCTTCAGAATGCCCAGCTTGGTGATGAACTGAAGAAGGTTAGCTCAATGGGCGGCTTGTGCATTCGATTCTCAAGGGAATTAGGAGAGGAGCATAATTTGATGAGCGGTTTGAGGGTGGAAATCTTTGAGATACATTTTTTTTTACATTTTCCAATTTCTGTGAGTGCAGCAGTAGATTTAATCAGATTCGAGGACAGATTGTTCATTGAATATTTGAAAGGTTTTCTAGCTTTGTTTGAGACAATAAAGATATGATCTTGGAAGAATTTGATCTTTCTGCTTGGTACTGCTTCTTATTTGAGATGGCCTTATTGCTTTTGGGCTGTCTGGTCATCTTCAGCTAATGTTTTCCTCCATTTGCGCTCGTCTTTTACCCCATCTTTTCATTGCAGTCACATTGTGATTACCCAGCTTGGAGAGGTGTTTCACTTGACTTGTTGAATGTGATGCAAAAATCATCTTGTCATCTGTAAAGCTATTAAGAACTGTTTATTCCCATCAGTACTGTGCCTGAACATTTATTAATTGTTTATAGAAATATAAAACTCTTAGAGGACCCACGGAGATTATGTGACCAATGAATCAAAACACAAATTCAAGAATATACATTGACCTGGAAATTACCTTGTGCCAGGCCTAAAGGACATGCTGAGGTGATGTGCAGGGTAGTTACATGGTGTGACGAAATGACTACTCCTCTGCCCGAACACAAGGATGAATAGTGGCTAAACCACTTACTCAGCCCCAGACTACCACTTAACCCACAGTGAAACCAGTCAAAAAGATGAAAAAGACACAGCCCAAAAGATATATCTCCTTTACCATGTGTGGTAGAGTAGGCTGAGTGCAGGCTATAGGTTTAGGAGTGGTATGAGCCGATAGCCTTAGCAATCCAAAAAACCTATAATGGTTCCAAAATAAAATAATATCCAATCAAGGTTCTACAAAGTTATAGACTCGTAATTAAACAATACAAACGCAATCAACAAACTTGAAAACACTAGAACAACAACCCCTTAAAGAAAACAAAGAGAATGCAGACTTTTGAGAAGGGAGACTCTGGGTAGATGAGCAGAAGTGTTCAGGCAATCAATTGGCAATAATGTAACTGTTCAAGATTATATCTTTGGGAAAAATGGTAGAGAGGAGGGCTCAAAGTCACTATGATCTCAAAATGTGGACTAGAATAACCGGGCCTCTTCACAGTACCTTTACACTTATCTTTGAGGGCACAACAGCATGAGTCCACCTTTCTTGGACCTTTAGCGATGGTCAAGCCGGTGTCAAGACGTTCAAGTCGATGCAAGCTTACTGGCAGTGAGCATTGAGTCTGTTTGATGGTGCAGGTGAGACAATGTCTTCCAATGGTCACAACAGCATTTGTGTTGACCGTGAGACGAAGGTTCGGCTAGGTTGAGTCAGTGTTCGAGAAATGGCAAGTTGATGGCTTCCAGAAGTTGAATCAGTGCTCAAGTTAGTTGCTCCCATGTCGGGTCAAGACAAGTCTATTTGCTTTGATGCATTGAAACGGCTTGTGGATGGCTCGAAATGCACTTAAAAAGCAAAAAGGGGGGGTTCCGGATACCCCTCCCTTTTTTATATATTCAATACTTTGCAGAAATATTCAATCAACAATGATTAAATAATCCACTGCTACTAGCCAGACATCTCTTAAAGACTGTTCAATATTTCATCATGACATATACAAATTGCATATTGCACATAAAAAGCATGCACAACAATAGAGGCAACCCTATGTTGTCTCTCATAAACACCCCAATGTGTTATTCTAAAAAAAACTCTGTACCACTGTGAGTTTAATAAACATGAGTGACCAAGTCTTATACCACAATACTGCTCATAAAGGAGCAAAGACTAGTTCTAGTCCATATTATTGCTAGAATTGTCATTCATACGTGCCATTCCTCATGTACTACACAGGAGTAATTCAAATCCTTGTACCTGTATGTTTAAACTCCACTAAGATATTATTTAGTGATTTGTTTTGTACAGAGGAATGGCTGCTTGTTATGAAAGTGACCAAATCACACTGAAATGGACAAATGACTCATGTATACATCTTTGTCAGGTATATAGGTCGACACAATGTGTTTCGGTCCCTAAATAGAGAGCTGGTTGTCCTAGACATTCTCATTTGGTGATCCACTGGGCCTTCATCAGGACAAAGAAAGATTGTGGTAAATCTTTGTTCTGTTGTTAGTTGTCTTATGTGGCGAACTGTAAAACGACTACAAAAAATCCCACAAATTCCCATTAAAAACAGATTCCAGGCTGTACTAAACTCAATGTAAGTATCGTATGAACAAAGCTGGCCACAAACCTCTTTGCTGTTTTCACGTGTTATGGGCAAGGTTCTTTTAATTTCTTTCAAATTATCAAATTACCACCTACTTCAAGGCTTCTCCTTAAATAATAAAGGTTTACATTACTTCTTTTTTTTTGTATTTCGATTTCTTGGTGACAGATACACTTAAAAATGTGTTATCTTAATTTTCTCTGACACACCAGGATCTGAATGAATATGGTGTTTTAAAGAGGATTCATCCTTCTCTCTGGACTTGTTATCTGTTGTCTTCTCCCTGGGTTGAAAAACGAGCCATGTGGGATAAGCAAAGACTATTGGTGCAGCTGATTCTCGCAAGATAGGCTTATAATCACCCTTTTTCTTAATATACTAGCCAGAGACATCCTATTGACTTTCTTTTTTAAGATATTTAGGAACTGAAAAGTGAAGACCGCTTTGTTTCATTACTTACCTCTGCCAGTGCAGTCTCACAGGCAATACATGTTATTGCAGCTTAACAAACCTATAGTTGGGCGCAGGGTGCTTTAAAATTGGCTCCCCAATGGTAGTAAAAAGTACAGCTCCCATAGCAAGTGGTAAAGCGTTGGACATAGTTTTCAAACAAAATGTTTTTGCTTACCTTCACGGGAGTATAAACAGACTGAAGCATGTTGCCACACAACGAGGAGAGGTAGCATCAGCACAAGGCGCCTACCTTTATTCCCTCGTTGACAGGCGGGCTGCAACAAAGGCAGCTAAATTCAATGGCCAGTTAGGATCGCCATCTTGGAGTAGAATGCAAGGATGGCAATTGATGTCGCGAAATCGATTGAATGTCTTATTTTGCCAGATTTTATTGTAACCATGCCTGTGTGCTTATTACTAGTCTATCTTAATACGGAACAGGAAAAAGTTGTTTTCTTTCTTATGAGCCAAAACGGACCAATCCTGTTAAGCTGTGGTGTGCTGGCTTAATGACCCTTATCACCCATACATACTAAAGACAAACAGACACAGTTGTTTCGTCTCCAGCTGTGCCACTACCCCTTTGGGGCAATCAAAGATATTTATACTAAGGATTATACCGTATTACACACATCAAATTAAAACCACAAAGGGAAAACAAGGGGAGAAAAACACTATGTGTGAATGCCTGACAAACCATTGTCATACGCAGCCGTTCATACTCCACATTAAGTAAACCCATGGCACTGCATCTATGTCACAACACCAATGATGTTTTCAAATGTAGAAAGAGAATCCATTTGATCGCTTTGCTGAGGCCCTTGTTGACCGAATCGAGTCTATGGATCCATTTCTGTTCTGTTTGCCTCAGAACTAGGTCATGATCCCCACCTCTTTGGGGTTCTTTAATTGTCTGAATTATGAACCAGAATATGTCAGTGTGTGTATGTTGTCTCTCCCTGTAATGGGCCTCCCATTCAGAAACATAATTATCTGCACCATATTTATATAATAAAAATCAAAAATGAAATGCTAGCGTTTTCACAATCTCACAGTTGCCAATCTGGTCTTATAAGACATAGGGTCTTAGAAGAAAAGATGGTGGTGGAAAGTACTTCCCTTGTAACATTCTTGAAAATTCTGTAGGTGGAAACAAGATGCAAGCATTTTTTGTTAGAGCTACATTTCCTTATTTGATAAGGTAGAAGGCCTGATATCAAGAAGTGGTCAGTCGAGAATAAGCAAGTTGTGGAGTTTTTGATCGAGCGGTTGAGTTGTTAGTAAATAAATTATCAAGGGTTTTACCTTTTGTTGGGGCTCCCCTCTGATGTCCACTAAACAAAATCTACATAAGCCGTACGTAGACAAGCACATTCCCTTGATCTCAAACCCACAATATATTACTTCCTTTGTAAGTTCTGTCTGTCCTATTCCAATTTCCGCTTCTCCCCATCCTCCCACTTTTGCTCTTTTTCCTTCCTTTCTTCTTCCCACAATATGTCAATTTTCCAGGAAAAGGTAACAGTGCTGTAAGACCACTACTGTGGTGATTGGCAAATTATAAAATCTTTATAACATAGCATAACATACTATGTTAGTAAGAAAGTCTGATACTGTTGCATTTGTAGTGTCATCAATCCACATGTTGATGTCTCCTAAATCTAGTAAGTGATGGGATATGTGAAAAGTGTCAGTCATTAAAAATGATTATTATATATAAATGTACAGACTCATATGCAGATACATATTTGTCCACTGGTGTGGCATAGGGCTCAGACATGTGTTTGATACTCTTGTGAGCAAGCGCCATCGCACAGAACAGGCTATTTGTCATTGTTCATTGTTCAAATAGAGGGCCGTCACTTCTTTTTTGGCAAATGTAACTTTGGTTTCTACCTACAGGAAATAGGGGATATTAGAGGGTTTTGGGCTCTTTTAAGGAACAATAGTCAGGTACAATCAACGCACCAAGTTAATAGTTTGATGGAGAGTATCTGGACTCAACATGTCTATACATTTTATAATTATAAATGTTAGAATTCACCTGTAATAGCTCCTGAACATCCGAAAATAGAAGCAAATTATTAACTGACTAGATAGAGTGGACTGTTTGGCTACTCCAAAATGCAAACAGTGATTAGAAAATTAAAACACTCCTGAGCAACCAGACCAGGGTTCCTTTCCAAAAAAGTTCTAAAAGCATATATAACTTCCTGGTGATAATTGTGAACCCTGCTTTTTAGTGATATTTTAAGAACATCACAGTTTCTTTGTGGAAAATATCATGTATATACCCTATTCACAAGAAGGGTACTTGGGAATCCTCAATGCACTATTGACCTATAGCCTTGCTGGACATTTCCAGCACGGTTTTTAGTGCATGAATTTTGGAACACTTTCAAGAGTGGGCCAGGCTTAAGCATAATATCTCCCCTCAACAGACAGGATTTCCCAAAGGATCCAATATGTCGATTAACTGTTTCTGTATAAATGAGGATTTCCCAAAGGATCCAATATGTCGATTAACTGTTTCTGTATAAATGTTTGTAAGCATGATGCGGACTTTGGTACAAGAAAACACTCTTTGTGTGGCTGCTTTAGACTTTTGTACAGCTTTTGACAAAGTTAACCATTCCAAACTATGGACAAAGCTATACAAAAAGGGTATTCCAGCTAGCTGACCAAAATGACTTACTAGTACTCAGACACTATAGTTAAAGAGAGACCAGACGCACATGGAACACTTTCAAATTCCATGCAGACTACGGTTGGTTTAAAACAGAGCTGCTATTGGCCTCTTTTTACTTTAACTTTTACATATAGGAGATACATTTGTATCTAGAAAAGGTTTGCAGCTTCCCGCCGAGATTAGGGGATTTGAATTTTACATGGCTGGCCTATGCAAAATACCTTCTTATGATCGATAACAAATGGGTCTTTGGCATGGCTCGAATGAGATTTCTGATTTCGCAAATTACTTTAATCTAGAAATAAATGAGCTGAAGTCCTTCATAATACTATTTCCCAAAAAGCAACCAAAAAAAACAAAACTTATATAACACTAGTTTTATTGGTACCTTAATAATGAATGCATGCACATTGTCGATCAGTGTAAATATCTTCGGTGTTATGTTAAGTGACTTCAATTCAGCAATCCCACTAAGTCAGTGCCTCGTCTGGGACGCCCAAGAGAAGCCCTTATTTATATAATTTTATGACAAGTTATACTCTGGATGATAAACCCTTATATAACGCCCCTCTCTTTGAATCCCCCTGACCTCACTGAGCCAAGAAGTAGGTTTGTTTTGCAATTTAAAAGATTTATTGGAAAAATTAAACAATATATATATCACACTTTTATAATAAATTAATATTTGATATCACACCTAAGAATATGACGGTCATCAACAATGGATAATATTACAATTGTACGCTTATTTAATGACTTAGAAGTTGATATAGGAAGGAAAATATAACTGAGAATGCTTTCAGGGTTTCAGGGAAATGCAATGATGAATAAATGCAGTACAGAAGTAAACTGATAGGGTTTCACAAGAGATAATATGTTCACTTTTCCCCTTGTGGCAATTCACTCCCCCCCTATGCAATAGAAGGAGATGGAAGAGGAGCACACAATTTTCAGGAACACAAACAAAATGCAATACAAAGTTCCAGTTCCCCCCAGCGAGCTTAGAGGAAAACAGGTATGATTTTAAAGCAGGCAAATCCTTTTAAATGTGGTGGCAATGAAGTAAAATATGCTAAAAATGCTTTTAATTCCCGATAGGAGATTCAGGGTAGGTGATAGCTAATTAAGATTAGTTCAAGTCACACTCGCGATGCTCAAGGAGGGATTAGCAGGTTGAAAACGAATTTTAGCAGTTCAAGCAAAAGCGGCTATTTTGACAAGAGCTAATTTTTCAATTCGCGGCAATGTTTCCGAATGCGTCGAGCGCGATTACGGAAAAACTATAAGGAGTAGAGCTCGGTTTAGAGCTTGTTCGAAAGCTAAGAATGAACACATGATTCCTATGATGCAGTTCTGGACAGGTTCAAATGTTTTGAATCAGATTATTTTAAACTAAGAGATGGGTTCTGCACAGTTCTAGCTGAGTACTCACACTATAAATTTGAAATAGGCTGTCAAGGTCTGGTCAGGTTGGCTGGTTCTCCCGCCACGGACGGTATTTAGTACCGGTTCTGCTCACAGCGATCTGGTCTGGGTCTCTGGTTCTGCTGGTCTGGATCAAGTGGATTCTGGATACAGCACTGCTTTCTGGGTACCGGCACAGGGTTCTAGGTAGAATCAAACAGCTCAGCCCGGCTGTTTGAATAATTTGCAAAACATTTTGAGGCCTGCTGAAAAAGGATTCAGCTGGTGGTTCATGCCTCAATCCTACAAGTTCTGAAGTCTGGATTCTAAGTTCTGGAGTTGAGTTCTGGATTTTGAAGTCATCCGGCAAAATGCTTCGCAAGAAAATGGAAAGTGAGTGTCTTGCCTGTCCAAAGCAGTCTCTTTTTATGTGTTTTAAAAATGGGTGTGTGCGTGGGCATAACTAAGCCAGCCCCTCACAACTTATCATTGGCCAAGCTCTCCTCTCTCTCTTGATTGGGGGAAGGAATGGAGTCTCATCAGGCATTAATTTTATGGCATACAGAAAGAACACTCCCCTTGTCAATTTGCACCCAAATCTATTTTTGATCCAAATACATATTTATCTATGTACCATTTTTCTAATATTATATGTCCAGTTAACATATTTTCTGTAGCACCAAACCATCCGATCCCTGTCTTTGTAAGATGTTGTGTCCACTTATGACAGAATTCTGCCCTTTTCATCAAGAATACAACCTCTAAACTTTTCCAGAATTTACACAAACATGCACAAGGAATATGGGTATCAGATGATAAAGTGTCAGATTTTTAACATACAGACATTCAGAGTAATACCTTATTTTCCGCTACTACCCCCAGAACATACCACAGAGTCCTAACACCTCCTAAAGTGTGCACAGAAAAATCACAAGAATAATGATATTAATTATATAATTTTGACAAGTCTGTACTATGAATTATCCATTTTTTTAAATTATGCTCTGGCCCAGAGGGGTGAGGTTTCCCAAAGCACATGGTGGAATTTCTGGTTTGTCCACTTCCTCCAACTCAAGTTGCTCACAGAGGCACTGCTCCTCCCAGTTTCTCCCAAGAGGAAACCATTTACGACCCCCCCTAATTTAACATTTGCCTGAGCCAACGAAGGCTCATTGTTCTGTATCCCTGCTCCCAGGTGCTCCGCCCCTGATTCAATCAGAGATGTGTAATCTCCTTTTGGTGGGAACAGCAGATGGCAGCCAGGCCTGTGAATGCAGTGGCTGAGCAAGTTTCAACTCCTGTCGGGGGTAGTTGCCGGGCAGATTTCAATCTCTTCAAGCCAGGCTTCAGCCAAATGTCACTTTTGTTCACAGTTTTTCTTCATTCAAATCAAACTTACAATTTCTACACATGCAGCTAGGACGCTGATTCTAAGTTCAAAACTATGACATTTAAACAGTTGCAACCTATCTGACACTCAAAGTAGGTCACTCATTTATTTTAAACATTTCGATTTTAGTGGCTTTAAGTCCAATTTCACTTCAGCTGCTGACATCCACAGCTCAGCCAGTTTTGTTATAAACATTGTTTTGGGCTCTTCATCTTTCCAGATTTTGTATGCACACAAGACTACATTCTGCCAAATGTCTGCTCGTGTCCAGTGAGATTTTTGAATATCTTGCAATGTTTAAAATAGGCATTTTTAGCTTGCATTTCAGAGAAACAAAGGTGATTTCAAAGCGCTTTTTTTTAGCTAACAGGCACTGCTGTTTTTTCCTTTGGCACCACGTTTCACTCATGGCGCTTCTAGCCCATCACGCTCGCACTGGTGGGTGGCAGGTCAGGCGACCATTTTGGTGTGCGCAAAACTGCACGGTTATCCTGGATTCCGGTGCAAATGTGGGCTTTTCGGCCATCTTGGATTTTCTAAGCCCACAGCACCAAATGTTGCAGCATAATAACTTGAACGTGGGTCAAGACACCCAACAAGCCCCCCCACCTCACTGCACTTTGATTTCGAGTCGAGGGGGAGTCGGGTGCAAAAGATGTTTTGATCCACGCGCTGGCATATCCGCATCATCTTCTTCCGATTCCGCAGATGGCACAGTTCAGCATCTTTTCCTCCATCAGGGTGGATCGGTTGGTTCTCCTCGCCAGTCCTGATGGGAGTATTGGGCGGTACCCCGGGCCCCTGGGATCTCTGCTCTCGGTCCCCGGGTCGTCCTCCTTGGTCAGTCTCCATGGTTTCATCTCTCCTAGGATGACAAAGCAAAGCGGCAATACCTATTCGTAGACATTTCTCCCCCACTATTGATATAGTGGGGCGGCATATACATTTTATAAATCATTAAACATTTACATTCTTATTTTTTTAAAAAAACAAGACATAATCCAGAATTATTCAAGAATCATATTATTTTACAGACTATATGTAGGATATTTTAGGGTTGGAACTGAATTACTCTGGAGCGGCCCCCTCTGGTATTGCAGAGGACTCCTCCAGTTGCTGCAGAGTGTGCCTGGGATGGCAACACTTTAACTGGTTTATATAGACCCACTTGTCTTCCCCTTCTGCCAAACTACCTTTGGGGATGCAGATCTTGTAGGCAACTGGGGAGATCTTGTCTATAATTTCAAAAGGTCCCTTCCATGTAGGCAAATATTTTCACTGTTTGGCCTGGTTTCTTTGGAAATTGCATAGATAGACCTGGTCTCCCACATTGTATTCTTTCATGGTAGTTTTCAAATCATAGTGCGTTTTCATACTCTCAGCTGATCTTTCTAGATTCCGCTGAGCATAGGCAAAAGCATGTTGGAGGTGTTTCCTTAAATTCTCCACATACTCATGAGTTGTGGAGGCATTGATCAATGTCTGCTCTTGGGTCCTGTAGAGCAAATGCTGGGGAAGCACCATCTTGCGTCCAGTCATCAGCTCAAACGGTGACATTTTAGTTGCAGATGAAGGGGTAGATCTGATGGCCATTTGGACCAGAGGTAATCGGATATCCCAACTTGGCCCAGAATCTGCCATAAACTTCTTTAAGATGCTCACTTTGGTTCTGTTGTATCTCTCTACTGCTCCAGAAGAGGCTGGTCAGTAAGCAATGTGTAGCTTCCTTTTAACTCCCAGTATCTCCCACATCTTTGTCATCACTTCGCTGGGGAAGTGGCTACCTCTGTCCAACTCAATCCTTTGGGGTAGACCAAAACGCGAAAAGATGTGGTTGATCATCAGGGCAGCTGCTGTTTCTGCCTTGCAGTTTGGGGCCGGGAGACATTCCACCCATTTGGTAAACAAGCATGTGACCGTCAACATGTACTTGTTTCCCCTAGAGGAGCGAATCATGGGGCCTATGAAGTCGATTTGCAAATCTGACCATGGCAGTGTCATCCCCCTCTTTTGGAGAGGCGCACGGTGTGTGAGGGACGTTGGCTGGAATTGTGCACACACAAGACACCCCTTCAAGTATTGGTCGAGGTCCTGCCCCATGTGTGGCCAGTATGCAACCTCTCTTAAGATCTCAAGTGTTGTATGAAACTCCCTATGACCGGCGGTGGCCGCATCATGGGCGTTAGTTAACATCAGGCTTCGGAATGAGGTCGGAACCACCCACTGATCATGGCCAGCTTGGGATTTCCTTACCAACAAACCGCCTTGTATTCGGAACATTTTTGGACATTTCATCAACACTCTAAGGTCCTCTTTCCCAATGTAATCGGTATCCGTCAGGGGAAAGTTCTCAGGGTCATCAATGTGTTGGTAAAACTTACCAATTATTGGATTCCCCTTCTGAGCCGTGATTAAATCAGCATCTGGGGTCTCCTTACTCCATTGTGCAGTTGAAAGATCATTGTGAGCATTTGTCTGGGACCTAGTGATAGCAGTGACCTGGATTTCCCCCAACAGGGACTCAATCTCTATTAGATTCCCTTGGATGGCCCCGGTTTTGGCCAGCTGATCAGCTAAGTCATTTCCAGTTTTGTCTGGTCCCTCTACTTTGGAATGACCCTTGATCTTTTTCCAGTAGATGGTCATCCGTTCAAGGTGACCAGATCATCAATGTTTTGAATTAACTTCCCATGTTTCAAGGGTTTGTTATTAACACATAGCATGCATCTGGTTTTCCAATTAACCAGGTGCTCCATGAACCCGTTCTGTACATAATCTGAATCTGTGATTATGACCAGTTCGTTGAGTTGATGTTGGACAGCAGTGAGGATGGCTTGATACACAGCCATCAATTCTGCCACCTGACTACTTCGGGGACCAATTCTGTATCCAGCTGAGGCTTCTGGGGACTCATTCACCCATGCATTCCCTACGCCGGCCACAAGTTCTTTTTCCCCGTTGTTGTCAACATGGTAAGAGCATCCATCCACATAGACAGTGGGCATTCCCTCACACTTGTCTTCTTCAAAGACTTTGTGTGGGGAATTAAGGTATGCCTCCATGTTGTCCTTGATTTTTAGACTTTCGTCCCCGAGACAGTTTTCTCTGGCACAATCATGCAAGTCAGCCAGACCTCGCGCGAGGGGACTCTTCTTGTTTTGGCCATATCTGACCTCCACAGGAAAGCCTTGCATTGACAGAATCCAGGAGGTAATTCAGGAATTACTCACATTTCCGGCCCGGATTCTGTCACTTTGGAGATATTGCAGAGGCTGGTGTGGCGTCTCCACTATGATGTGTTCCCCCTGGATAAACGGGCGGTAATTCTTCAATGCCCACACCGTTGCCAGGAGTGCCTTCTCACAATCATTGAATTTTTCCTCCACAGAGGATAAAGTTTTACTCGCATAGGAGATTACTTTATTGACCTTGTCATGCTTTTGATATTATACTGCAGTCAAGCATGTATTAGAGAACCCTGTCTCCAAGAAAAACTCCTTGTTTCTGACAGGGTAAGCTAGGCAGGGCGCTTGTGAGAGGCTCCTTTTGAGCTGTCTTACTGCCTTGGATTGTTCTGGACCCCATTCCCACTTGACCCCCCCCTTCAAGAGATGAATCAGGGGTCTGGTGATTTCTGCGTAGCCCTCAATGAACTTTCTGCTGTAATTGGTCAGTCCAAGGAGGCTCCTTAGTTCCCGCAGAGTTGTGGGGTCTTTCAGTTTCTGAAGTACTTCCACTTTCTTTTCCTGGGGACAGAGACCCTGAGGAGTAATCTCATGCCCCAAGAAATTAACACGGGTTCTACACCACTGTGCTTTCTGAAAGGAAAGTTTTGCTCCGGCGGCCCTCAACTGTGTAAGAACATAACGGATCTCTGCTATGTGTTCTTCCACAGATGAACTTTTGATGAGGACATCATCTACATAAGCCAGGTTACCCCTTGCACCCAGATCGGGCATGGCCTTATGGAGGAAAATGTTGAATTCATTGCCGGAGTTGAGGTATCCGAAGGGAGTCGGGTCAATGTGTACTGCTGGCCCCCAAAGGTAAAAGCCAGTTTGTATTGGTCCTCCCTACTGCCAGGCACGGTCCAGTATCCATTGGTCAGGTCTATTGCAGTGAATACCTGTGAGCCCTAAATCTGGGCAAGCCCTTGGTCAATGTAGGGAAGAGGCCATCGGGAAGTATGGACCCGTTTGTTGAGCTCCCTAAGGTCGGCGCAGAGTCTCCACTGGCCGTTTGGCTTTAATATTCCGAGCACCGGATTATTGAAGGTGCTGTGTACTGGACGGATTATTCCCCGGGACTCAAGGTTCTTAATTATTTCAGTAAGGGACTCCATTGATGAGAGAGGCAAGCGATATTGCTTCACAAACACTGGAGTCGTGCCAGGGTCCGTGGGAATTGTTGTTGTGTGGATGTCGGTGCGATCACAGTCATATGAGTCTACCACAAAGAGATCTTGGAAATCCAAGAAAGCTTGTTTCAACTTTTGCTTCTGTTCCAGAGTCACACAGGCATCATCTAGGTTGACTCTCTCTTCCACCATCTGCCTGAAGCCTGGAAAGACTTCTGGTTTTGCTATCTCAGCGGCCTCCTCCAGCTTGGTGGAGAAGTCCCTGGTCAGAGTGCTGATTTGGACTAGAGGCTTCAGGTGGGAAAGGCAGCCCTCATGGACCTGGAAAATCACCTCATCCCTCCTGAAGTAACAAGTCACATCTTGCTTACCATAAGGGCAGGAAGTGTACACCAGGAAGCTCCTCCCATGCCAGGTAAAGATCCTGTCTGGTGTTGTATTGTCATCACTGTCACTGTCAAAACAGTCCTTGGGGATTGGTCCTAACAGTTCATTTCCTAGATCAATGGAGAAATGTCGGTCATCAACCGCCATTCCAATAATGGTGCCTGCGTAATACTCTTTAAGTCGCTGTTATCCACCTCTATTGGAATGGTGTCATGTTCTATGTTGACTAATGGTGTTGGGTTTATCCCCAACCCTTGCTGTTGGAGAGAAGCATTTAGATGAATATAAGCATCAGGGTTTTTCACTTTTTGTCCTCTTTTAACTTTCACTTCCAGGAAGAATTTTCGGGTCCTTTCTGGGATGGTGACTTCCTCTTTAACATGAATTTCAACTGCATAAGGTAGCAATTGAGCTGACCTAAATGCTTTTTCCGGATCATCAAAGCCCATGGGATTATCCGCTAATCGGGACCAAGCTTTGAAGTTTATTAGGTCCAAACTAATGGCAAAGCGATTGAGAATGCCACTGCCTAAGTAAAAGGCGGCAGTGACATCTCTCACGACCCAACAATTATGGACTATGCTCTTGTTGCCAATGGAGATTTTGAGCATACACCTGCGTGGCAGGAGATGTTTGTAATTGGGTGTTTCCAGATCCATTTCCCATTTGTCTATCAGTTTGAATGTGGGAATGGCTGGATCTTTTGGGGGTTGGCGGAACATGGCTTCGCTGATGAAGCTCTTACCATTGTTCACACACACTCGGGCGAGATCAGAGTCCTTCCCTTCATTTAACTGAACGGGGATGAACAACTGCTCTCCAATTTGATGAATATCAGCCAGGCTCTGAGCTGATTTCACATCTTTCTGGACTATCGGAGTAGGAATGTCTGATTGTGGATTAGTAAAGAATTTCAGAGTGTTTCCTTCCAGTGTGGAATACCACCTTAAACTGGAAGGAAAGTTGATTTTCAGAAATAGAGAGGACCCCCCACCACCAGTCTGTTGTCCTACTGCTATTACTTTCACGTCTGGAATTTGGTTATTCTGGAAGTGAAATTCTACTTGGTCAGATTTTTGTTCAACCATGTGGCAGGTGCCATTTAAGCTAACATAGTTGACACTCTGCTTTAATTTTACTGGTCGGCTAGTCTGGGTCCAGAGGACCTTGTTTACGCAATCTATTAGGGGTGACAACCTTCTCAGGAGGTCATTCCCTAGTAAACAAGGGGTGCCCTCTGGAGTCACTACTATGACCGTTGTTTCACCTTGTGTTGCCCAATTTTGATGTCCAAATCTGCAGTCCCCTCGACGGGAATTTCCTTCCCGTCAAAGTTCTGGAGTTGTCCAGGAAGAGAGGTGAGAGGAATACGGTAATTCTCCCCCTTCCTGCATTTAGTTAATCAAAGGCCCTTTTGGACAGAAGAGTAGCTTGGGATCCAGTGTCCACCAGTGCCAAAAGTGTATCCTGCCCCTGTACTTCTACCGTGGCATAGTATCTTCCCTCCTTCTCCTCAAGGGGGCACGTATAATGCACATTTTTGGACAACTGGTGGGCTAATTTTTTGGTTTTGGACATTGAGAGAGAAGAGATCTGGGAAAAATTCTGTGGAGAGTCTCGGGAATCTGAAAGAAAAAGTTGGCAACTGGATATGGTTTTGGGTTCCCCTGGTTCCGGTTCTGGGCCGCCCCCCGTTTTTGGAGGCAGTCACCAGGATGGGTTTGGACCAGGGGTTTTTGGTATTGTTGGTTCTGGGATAGGATGATGGGCGGCGACAGCTCAATCCCCACGTCTACCCAGTCTATTGATTCGTTTTAGGTTCCCCTGGCTCCGGTTCTGGGCCGCCCCCCCTTTTTGGAGGCAGTCACCAGGATGGGTTTGAACCAGGGGTTTTCGGTATTGTTGGTTCTGGGATAGAATGATGGGCGGCAACAGCTCAATCCCCACCTCTACCCAGTCTGAGTTGGAATCCCTTGAGACCCATTTTTACTTGGGAGGAGTTCCCCCATCTCTGAAGGAGAAGATCCTTTTCCCAGGATCCTCTGAGGATCCCTCTCCCTCAAATTGGAAGACCTGTACCTCCTCCACAAGATGGGTCTGTTTGGGTCCGTTGTTTCTCCTACCTCCTCTCTGCTCCTTGGGTGGCAGACTTTCAGGGGTAAGAGATTTTGTTTCCGGTTCCTGGGTTTCCAGGGGCTGTTTACAAGTGGGGAAGGAAGCTTCCTCCAAGGCTTTACACCCCCCTTCCGCTTGTGCCTCCTCCCTGGGAACCGGTGGGTTATCGGGGTGCTGCCCATAACATTGTTCTGGAGCACCAGGCCCAGAGTTTGGGGCATTCTGCGGTGGCATGCTCATCTGAGGGTTCTGTTGAGCCCTCAGTATGTGACCCAGATCCCGTGCCATATTTTGGACCTGTCGCTCTAACTGTGATACCCGCTCAGGCTGATACAGGGTTCTATTTTCTCCCCTGGGCTGATCCCGGGAAGGGTAGCTATCCCTTCTCTGGTAGTACCCCGGGTTGGGAAGATTTGGGTACCCCTCCACCCTTGGCCTCCCCTCTCCCGGATTAGGTTGTCTGGGCTCAGGGAATTGGGGAAAGAAGGATGGATGAATTTGGGGCTGGAAGTTGGGTGGATACCTGGGGAACAAGTTCTGCCCAGGATTTGGGGAATTTCTGCCCTCCTGTAGGAAGTTAGGAGGGAGGAAGTTCCCTGGGTCAGGTGCCTGGCTGGATCCCCCCCCTTGGGCTGGAGGGGTCCACACATAACCCAGGTTTCCCTTGTAACGGGGACTTACATAATCAGGGGAGTGAGGGACCCCATTTGTGGGACTACCTCTTTGGCTCCCTGTTTGTGACTGGCCCGAGGGCCTTCTGGGCTTAGAATTATTCGGTGCAGGCAGGTTTTTAGGCCCCCCATCTCCAAATCTAAAATGGGGCAACCTTTACCTCTGCCACCTTGGCAGCAGCAGGGGTGTTTGTGGTTTTGGGGTTTTTGGGCTGATTCTTATTTTCCACTGGTTTCTGCACCTCATAGATGCGGGTGGCTTGCTCAATGACCCAGTCTAAAGATCTTTTCTCGTGAAAATCTCTCACAAGCTGGGTCATTATGTATTTGGGTAAGGCATGGAAAAACGTATTAACAAATTCTTTACTGTCCGTACGCACCCTTTTTGTAGTCTGTGCAAAAGCATGCTTCAATTCCTGCACAAATTCTTGTGGGGCCTGATCCTCCTCACATTGCAAGTTGTAGGCTGCCTTGCGAGCCTCTTGGGGATTTCTGTGAACAGAAAAATGTTTCAAGATGGCCGCCCTGTAGGTGGACCATCTTGAATGATTTTGGTCCTCCAGCCCCGCAAAGAAACTGGAGGATTCTGGGGAGAATGTCCATTTTACATACTGAATGCATCTACTGCTGTCTTTCAAATGGAAAGTCTCCATCATTTGCTCTAAAAGCTCCAAGTGTTCCCAAACAGAATACTTGGCGTTCTTGTGATAAGGCGTGATGACACTCCTTATTTCCTTAATCTGTTTTAAGGGGTCCTTAAGCCAGGCCCTTTTTTGAATTATTGGCTTTTTTGGTTCGGGTGACCCTGGTCCATTCATCCTCTGACTCAGAAGCACTGCTCCCAGAGGTGCCCGTCTCATCTTCCAGGTTTTTCGGATTCTGCGAGCCTGGCAATGGCTGGCAGAATGTGGGGACCTGGTCTCCTTTGTCCTGTGACGTTCAGAGGAGTCTTCAGATTCCTCCTTGCTGCCAGGATTTGATGGGTACCAATCCCCCCCCCACTGACCTAACTGGGCAGAGGTTTTCAGGATGCCCTTAGTGGGCCTACTCTCCTGGGGTTCCCCACTAAATTGCACTGTACTTAGGTGCCCATACCCGTATGCCCGCCCATCCATTCCTGGGTGGTACTGGCCTATGAGCTCCATACTTTTGGCTAGATAGTAATCTGCCATCCCTGTGGCCTTGTGTTCATGTGCACCAGGGGACATGGGGGTGGCAGAGTCCAGGGACTGGGAGAGATGAAGGCCTCTGGTACTAGGGCTCCTGAGGTTATGCTCAGGTGTTTCCCTTTCCCAGCAAACTTCATCTCTGTCAGCCCCTGCTCCCTGGGAGCCTGCGCTTTCAGTTCCTCAGTTAAGGCCTTACTAGACCCTATCAGTCTCTCCTGCATGGCTACCTGTTGCTGGAGCCTATCATTTTGCTGACAGAGAGCCTCATTTTCTCTCTGTGCCTCCTGGTTGGTCCTGGAGTACTGGGCCAGTCTTTTCTGCAGGAGGGTTACCTCCTGAGTCCCATCCCTACTGGCCTGCTCCTTTCTTGCCACTGCCTCCTCCACCCTCCTGGTGTGCTCTAGCAAGTCCTGATGCTCTTTTTGGAGGTCACCCAGCCCCTGGAGGGCCAGGTGATGTTCTTCAATTTGTTCCTTTAATTGGCAGACTTCCTGGCCTAAGGTGTCCCTTTCCTGACTAAGAGTCTGCATCTGTGCCGCCAGGTCATCCCTCTGCCTTTGAAAGGCACCAGCTGTCTGGCGTTCTTGATCAAACTCTGCCTGGGTATCCAGGTCTTTCAAAATCAATTTATTGCTTTCCTCTTTCTCTCTGTCTAGTCGGATTTGCAGGGTGGCTACCTGCTCTGTGCATGCCCTGTTAAAGTCTAGTTGTTGCTCCAGCTTTTTCTGGCTCTGCAGTAGGGAGTCCAAACTTTCATGGTACTCCTTCCGCAAGGCCAGTAATCTGGTATCCTGGTCAGCCTTTTCCTGTTGCAGGATATCCATATCCTCCTTTATTTTAATGATGTACTGCCTACTATCATTTTCTTACTCCTGGCTCCTCTGCAGCCTCTGCTCAGAAGAGACCAGGTCAGATTGGGCCTTCTCTAGTGCCATCAGTTGCCTATTTGCCAGATCTTGGCCTTCAGCACATTTGTCCTGTATGGCTCCCATATATAAATATAAATATGCCGCTATCCTGACAATCTTGTCGTGCTCATCTTTGGCTTTAGGGGCCATATATAGTTCACGCAGGGCCACATCTATGGATCTCTCCATATGTCTGACCCTGTTTCAGTGATCTGGGGTGCGATTGCCTGCAACCAGAACGCCTGGTCCTGATGAGCCCACTCACCTCTCACAAATAGCTTATGTAAGAGGTGTTCTCTAGCTATTTTGATATCTACCAAGGTCGTCATTCTGGAAATTGATTTCCTTCCTGATTTACAGAAGTTTGTATTTTATTTTGCAAAACAGACCATTTCCTTAGAGCGTTCCTTTGAGGGGTGTTTTTACAGTGCAGCACGGCGTGGTGATCCAACAGGATTTATATATCCTGTCAGTTAGCACACTGTATTAATCTGCACAAGTGATAGGTCTAATCCAGAATCCCCGGCTCGAGCCCCCAATCTGTTAAGTGACTTCAATTCAGCAATCCCACTAAGTCAGTGCCATCGTCTGGGACGCCCAAGAGAAGCCCTTATTTATATATTTTTATGACAAGTTATACTCTGGATGATAAACCCTTATATAACGCCTCTCTCTTTGAATCCCCCTGACCTCACTGAGCCAAGAAGTAGGTTTGTTTTGCAATTTAAAAGATTTATTGGGAAAATTATATATATATATATATATATATATATATCACACTTTTATAATAAATTAATATTTGATATCACACTTAAGAATATGATGGTAATCAGCAATGGATAATATTACAATTGTACGCTTATTTAATGATTTAGGAGTTGATATAGGAAGGGAAAGGTAACTGAGAATGCTTTTAGGGTTTCAAGGAAATGCAATGATGAATAAATGCAGCACAGAAGTAAACTGATAGGGTTTCACAAGAGATAATATGTTCACTTTTCCCCTTGTGGCAATTCACTCCCCCCCTATGCAATAGAAGGAGATGGAAGGGGAGCACACAATTTTCAGGAACACAAACAAAATGCAATACAAAGTTCCAGTTCCCCCCAGCGAGCTTAGAGGAAAACAGGTATGATTTTAAAGCAGGCAAATCCTTTTAAATGTGGTGGCAATGAAGTAAAATATGCTAAAAATGCTTTTAATTCCCGATAGGAGATTCAGGGTAGGTGATAGCTAATTAAGATTAGTTCAAGTCACACTTGCGATGCTCAATGAGGGATTAGCAGGTTGAAAACGAATTTTAGCAGTTCAAGCAAAAGCGGCTATTTTGACAGGAGCTAATTTTTCAATTTGCGGCAATGTTTCTGAATGCGTCGAGCGTGATTACGGAAAAACTATAAGGAGTAGAAATTCGAGCTTGTTTGAAAGCTTAGAATCGTAGCTTTCAAGTGAAAGTTAAATCTCATTCCTAGCACACACGGTCCCAGAGATACGAATGATTTTGTGGAGATAATTTCTCGAAATGAAAGTAAATTTCAGAATGACAAAATGACACTTTTACAGCTTTGAAATGACAGAATGAACACACAATTCCTATGATGCAGTTCTGGACAGGTTCAAATGTTTTGAATCAGATTATTTTAAACTAAGAGATGGGTTCTGCACAGTTCTAGCTGAGTACTCACACTATAAATTTGAAATAGGCCGTCAAGGTCTGGTCAGGTTGGCTGGTTCTCTCGCCACGTATGGTATTTAGTACCGGTTCTGCTCACAGCGATCTGGTCTGGGTCTCTGGTTCTGCTGGTCTGGATCAAGTGGATTTTGGATACAGCACTGCTTTCTGGGTAGCGGCACAGGGTTCTAGGTAGAATCAAACAGCTCAGCCCAGCTGTTTGAATAATTTGCAAAAGATTTTGAGGCCTGTTGAAAAAGGATTCAGCTGGTGGTTCAGGCCTCAATGCTACAAGTTCTGAAGTCTGGATTCTAAGTTCTGAAAGTCGTCCGGCAAAATACTTCACAATAAAATGGAAAGTGAGTGTCTTGCCTGTCCAAAGGAGTCTCTTTTTATGTGTTTTGAAAATGGGTGCGTGCGTGGGCATAACTAAGGCTGCCCCTCACAACTTATCATTGGACAAGCTCTCCTCTCTCCCTTGATTGGGGGAAGGAATGGAGTCTCATCAGGCATTAATTTTATGGCATAGAGAAAGAACACTCCCCTTGTCAATTTGCACCCAAATCTATTTTTGATCCAAATACATATTTATCTATGTACCATTTTTCTAATATTATATGTCCAGTTAACATATTTTCTGTAGCACCAAACCATCCGATCCCTGTCTTTGTAAGATGTTGTGTCCACTTATGACAGAATTCTTCCCTTTTTATCAAGAACACAACCTCTAAACTTTTCCAGAATTTATACAAACATGCACAAGGAATATGGGCATTGGATGATAAAGTGTCAGATTTTTAACACACAGACATTCAGAGTAATACCTTATTTTCCGCTACTACCCCCCAGAACATACCAGAGTCCTAACACCTCTTAACATGTGCACAGAAAAATGACAAGAATAATGATATAAATTATATAATTTTGACAAGTCCGTACTATGAATTATCCATCTTTTTAAAATTATGCTCTGGCCCAGAGGGGTGTGGTTTCCCAAAGCACATGGTGGGATTTCTGGTTTGTCCACTTCCTCCAAATCAAGTTGCTCACAGAGGCACTGCTCCTCCCAGTTTCTCCCAAGAGGAAGCCATTTACGACCCCCCCCTACTTTAACATTTGCCTGAGCCAAGGAAGGCTCATTGTTCTGTTTACCTGCTCCCAGGTGCTCCGCCACTGATTCAATCAGAGAAGTGTAATCACCTTTTGGTGGGAACAGCAGAAGGCAGCCAGGCCTGCGAATGCAGTGGCTGAGCAAGTTTCAACTCCTGTCGGGGCTAGTTGCTGGGCAGAATTCAATCTCTTCAAGCCAGGCTTCAGCCAAATGTCACTTTTGTTCCCAGTTTTTTTTCATTCAAATCAAACTTACAATTTCTACACATGCAGCTAGGACGCTGATTCTAAGTTCAAAACTATGACATTTAAACAGTTGCAACCTATGTGACACTCATAGTAGATCACTCATTTATTTTAAACATTTCGATTTTAGTGGCTTTACGTCCAATTTCACTTCAGCTGTTGACATCCATAGCTCAGCCAGTTTTGTTATAAACATTGTTTTGGGCTCTTCATCTTTCCAGATTTTGTATGCACACAAGACTACACTCTGCCAAATGTCTGCTAGTGTCCAGTGAGATTTTTGAATATCTTGCAATGTTTAAAATAGGCATTTTTAGCTTGCATTTCAGAGAAACAAAGGTGATTTCAAAGCGCTTTTTTTTAGCTAACAGGCACTGCTGTTTTTTCCTTTGGCACCACCTTTCACTCATGGCGCTTCTGGCCCATCACGCTCGCACTGGTGGGTGGCAGGTCAGGCGACCATTTTGGTGTGCGCAAAACTGCGCGGTTTTCCTGGATTCTGGCGCAAATGTGGGCTTTTCGGCCATCTTGGATTTTCTAAGCCCACAGCACCAAATGTTGCAGCATAATAACTTGAACGTGGGTCAAGACACCCAACAGTTATATAAATAATTATTTTAAGAAATGTAATAAATATAGAATCCAAGATTCACCATTAGTTATCTTAAACAAGAGATGTAATAACAACGGTGGCTACTCATTTTTTACCATTAATCAAGCTATATCTACAAAACACATGACCCGCGTTATTATATGGCACTGATAGACTCTGCAGAATTCACTCATTAATCGTAAAGGTTTGGCAAGGACGAGTTTGTAAAGGACTACTCTGCTTTCCTCAATCATTTCCTATCCAAGCCAGGAAGCCTTGCATCCTTTTGTTCCAGATGTATGCTAAACTGAATCTGTTTCTGTTCTAGACCAGAAGTCATTTTGGATGATTTGAAAATGAAGATGAAAACTGGTTTGAATTCCCATTGAAATGAATTTTATAATGATTCTATGGAACTCCTGAGAGCAAACAACTTCTCAGTGGTGGATATTGTCTGTGTTCTTATTGTAAAAAGAAAGACATAGTGGAAACACTGAAGCATATTTCTGTGGCATGTAAATCTCTATATCCTATCAGAGTATATTAGTTTGGTGAATATATCCATGACCCATCATATTTAGAATCCACATTTTGTTGGCCACACATAATATTAGGAAATCAGGTCTCCTCGATTTTATTGTGTTTGTGAGGTTCTTCTAAGTAATAATATGGTTTGAATAGATCTTTGTTCTTGTAATCAATTGTTATATTGATCAAATGTGTTTATGTATTATTATAATGGGATGATCAAGATTTTAATTGTGTGAGGTTTTATTCAAAACTGAAACACATGCAAAAACAAACAGGCATTGGCAATACAAACAGTGTGGGCTTTTGTGCAGACATAGTTCAGGAACCTGCCATGCACTTACATAGTAGTATTAACTGGCCGTTGACGGTAGCAGGTGCAAAATAGTTCAAGTTCTTGGGCATTTAGTAGCTGTGCCTGGCACATGCCAAAACTGTTGACTTTACCAATGTTTTTTTTAACAGAACTTCAGTGAAGGGCAACCATAGTGCTTATAAATGAAGTTGCTGAAGGCAGACCTGGTTATGGCATTTTTATTACACCAGTAGTGCATTCACAGCCCCAGTTAGCATGCCCTAAATAGGCAAACCGTACTCTCTACCAGTACCCTAGTGAAAAAAGCACATTAGTCACTGAAAGAGAAACAAACCTGTAGTGAAATGAGAAACGTTCCCGGCAGGGGGAATTGTGGTGCGAATGTCAAACTGCAGCCTGCATTAAATGCAATGTGCACACATTTCACCTGGCTAGAATCTGTAGCAAACATAGTTTCTTTGTGCTGCAAGTCCTCAGCAGCAGGCCTCCTGTTGCTCAGTGCAAGGAAGGGTAAAGGGGTTGAGGGTTGGCTTTATGGACGGGGTCCACCCACTCCTTCCCATAGACTCCACTGCACCAGCAACAACCACTACTGTACTAAAATAAATAGAAATACTTTCAGAAACCAGTTGTGCTCGGTCACCAAGCAACCAGCCTAGTCAGGTTACTAACATGGTAATAATGGGGCATGACTCTGACCCAGAAGAAGCCTAGAGATTCTGGGTTTGTGCATCATGAATTGGGATACTGCAAATCGGAGTCTGAAGATTACAAAATGGGATAATAAGGTGATTCAGAATCTGGCCTGGCATCAGGGCCTTTCAAGCTATTGAGTTAGAATGGGACTGTACTCTTTGTGCCCCCACCCTTTGAATTTGGGTCTTAAAGCTTTCCTGCTGTCTGTATTTCTTTGTTTTGCTGTCCAGATGCCAATAAACCTGTCCGTTGATATCTGCAGTTTTAACAACCTATCTTTTGCTACATCTAGGGTTTGCCACAGGATGAGGTCACAGGGTGGAGTGAAAGATATGCACATATGCCCTAAAGAAACATTAGTCCTCACAAATTGAAGGCTGGTGCACTTTAATTGTGTGCTGTTGGCCAATTACAGACTTTTCCAAAAACTGTTCAATCATCACAGACATGTTTGATCCTCCTTTTAGCACTTTGGAGTGGGGTATCTAATATGCTTGAAAACGAATAAAGTTCAACAGTGGAAATCATCAAGCTATCCAACCTTAAAGCTAAAACCAGGGAAATCACTCATTCAATTTGCATTAGGAAACGTATTCTCCCATTATAATCTATGCGCCCAGAGCTGCCTGCCCTAACAGAAGTCCTTTACCTAGATTGCACTGAATCAACTCTTCCCATTCCTCATGATACATGGATGTTGTGATCAGATATGTGCTCCTGGGATTAAAATAACTCACCAACTAAAACTGTGTCTGCCCCAAAAAATGTGTTGACTATTTTTGAACTACTCTTTTGCATTTTAAATCCTAACACTACACCCAGTGCTCCAGATAAGATTTTGAGATATTTTACTCACAATTTTTAAGTTGGGAGTAAAATGTTTTTTAGGGAGTAAAAATGTAATTCCAATTCCAAATAGGAGTATTTTATAAGTGGGTAAAAATGCTTTAACTGAAAAATGTTTTGTACGAATAATTGCTTTGCACACTTGGTTATTCATACACATTAAAAGATGCCTGTTCATTTCTTACAGTTAGGCAGTCATGCTAACAGTTTCTGCCTGTGGTACTGCATGCACTACTGGTCCAAACAAACCAATGACACTGTGTGGGCGAAAGCAGGGGCGTAAGGAGCTATGTGTCTGTTTCTTATTTTTTGTTGGGAGTATTTGACTCCATCATTTTATTTTATTTTTTGGGAGTATTTGCCTATGTTTAGGAAGTAAAAGTATACACCCCTTATCTGTCGGGCTGACTACACCAGAAGGATGACTTTTTTAATGAACATACACAGGCAGGTTTTCACAGCTGTAGGTAAGACGGCTTCCAGCCATTATTTTCAGATACCCCACTCCTGCCCCCTGCACAACATGTAAGAATGGTCTGAAGAATGGTGGTGGGGCTGATGGATGCTGCGCTTCCCTGTTGAATTTCCATTCCATACAGCCGATGCTTGTCCAGCCTCGGTTCATTTTTTTTTTTTTTTAACAGAATTTCAGTGAAGGGCACGCAGAGTGCTTATAAATCAAGTGGCTGAGAGGAGGCCTGGTAAGATGTTTTTATTACACCAGCAGCATTTTTACAACTCCAATGAAGTCATTAACTCTCAGAAGACTGATTCAAAAATACAATTGCAGGCACTATAAGTGCAGAGTCTGATGGTAAGGCTTGATTAAAGGGATCTTAAAGAGTTTCCATGAGGAGAAGTTTTGGGCAGGGAGAGGCAGGAAAGGGTGGGAATGTCCATAGGGATTCGCATGGTCATGGGCTGTCAGTGGGTGGGCTCATAACCGAACAACACCTATAGTCTGTGTGTCCCTCCTCACATGGCATTCCTCTGTGTCCTCCTCATATGCCATTCCTCCCTATCTGTAATTTATTGTAATAGTTTAGGCATATAGGTGTCGCAAGCGACACCTAAGATCCCAAACTAAAGATGATGGGAAATGCAGGAATGGGCTTCCTGCTCTCTATGCGTAGAAGGTTGCTGCGCCTCAGCTACACCTCGCTGATGATGCCAAAAATGCGGAAACATGTCTGGTGTTGATGTTGGTACTCTTGTTCTGAGTTGAATTGCCTGGCATTTCGGTGCTGGGCTGTCCTTGTGGGCAGGACCAGTGACGATAGGCAAATGGGTATTTTCCCTTTGGCATGGCAAAGAGTTCTAAAACATGACTATATGCCTTTGTGAATCAGAATCAGCCCACAGAGCAGGTTTCTGGTCCCTCAATACTTCGATATCAAGTGGTAGATTCACAAGCATGTGTTACTCACAGGTGACATGATAAGATATGGTATGATAGTTTATTTGTATAGCGCCTATACACAATGTGTTTCAAAGTGCTTCACGACAAGGGAGGGAACAAGGGAAACCGCTTGTGATACTGCCTCCCTTGTAACCAGCCTCCACTGCATGCGTTTTGTTTTGACCTTCAAGTCAGGCTGTCCTAGTGGAAATTCTACTCAACCATTTGGTTTCGCCTGAATCAGCTCATGTGTGGACTGTAGTACTTCTCCTGAATTGAGATAAAGAGAGATTTGGTGGAGGTTTTTTCTCCCTCCCTTTACACAGCATCATGATCCTCCTGCCGCTCTATACATCTGCAGATAGCTCCCCAAGAACCCACTCTTTCCCTCTCTCCACACGGATCCAAAGTATTCGGTAGCATAGTAAAAATGCAGAAATGATAAATGATAATAGTTAGATCATAACACACACACACACACACAAACACAATTAATTTGAAAGGCCAGTGGGTGATATGGAGAAGTGTTTCTTACTCTGGCTTTCTGAGTAAAATATATGGATGTATGATGAAAGAAAATGTTGCTAATTAAAAATGTTTCTTCATCGGTTGTAGTCAAGATACTGTCATGCAAAAATGCAACAGTAAATGTCGCGAGAAAAGTGTACTTGCATGACTCACAACATACTCAGTGATTTCCTGCATTAATAGACACATAGTTATCTATTAAGAAATGTTATGTAGCACCTTATTTGGGCATTAGGGGCTTCGGCTGGCAGGTGATGGATGCAGCTGCACATGCACGGTTATAGGTTAAGATGGGCCCCATCAAAAGTCGGGCGTTGCGGTAAAAATGTGGCAGTAATACCGTTACCGCTGCATTACCGCATGCTCAACTATGTGTTGGGCGGAAATTTGGAGGATTCACCTCCAGCTCTGAGCTGGAGGTAAATCCTTTGACTTTCTGCACATTTTCAGTAAATTTACCACAGCAGAAATACTGCTGCAGTAATCGCGCTGAAAATGCCCCATTGAGTCCAATGAACTCCAAAATAAATGGGGATTTACACTGCCACCGCCACTTGTAATCCAGCACACGGGCTAAGTGGCGGTAATGGTAATTGCGGTTGGTGGTATTCCAGTGGATTTACCGCCGGGATAGCGCTCAACTCGTAATGACCGCTTTAGTGACTATGTCAGACATATGATGGCATGAGTGGGGCATTTGAGTTGGTTCTTAATATATGAAAGCCAAAACCTATTGGTATTGTCATACTTGTTTTACATGTCATCTGCTGGGCAAACTTCCTGTTTGAAGGGCCATCGCCCCCCAACTCGTGAGTCCTGGGGCCTCATTATAACCCATGCGGGACGGGGTTAACGGTGCCGGTAAAGGTGCCGGCGCCGTCAACCCCGTCCGATCTGATTTCGAGGTCCCCTCGTGGGACCCGATCTGCATGTCTGTTTTCACCAGACGTGCAGAGCGGGTCCCGCGAGGGGAGCAGGGAGCAAAGAACGGGCTGCTCGTAAACGGCCTGTTGTTTGCTCCCTCGCCCATTCCCATTCAGCCCTATGGGGGCTGAAATGAAATCGGGAAGGTCCGGGTCCGGGTTCCTAGAAGGAGGAATTACCGGGCCCTCCGAACTCGGAATGGCCCGGAAATTCCTCATTCTGGGAACCCGGACGCGATTACGGCGGCAGCCATGCCGCCAATAGCGGCATGGCTACCGCCGAGGTCGTAATGAGGCCCCTGGTGTTGACACACTGGGCCTCATTACGAGGAAGGTGGTAAGGGATTACTGGCACCGGTAAGGACACCGGTGCTGGTAATCCCTTAGCACCCTATTCCGAGGTCCCTTAGCGGGTCCTTTCCTTAACGCCTGGTTTTACCAGGTGTTATGGAAGGGACCCGTAAAGGGACTTCAGAGCTAATAACGGTACCGCAAACTGGGGTACCGTTATTAGCTCCATCCCCATTCCCATTGAGCCCTATGGGGGCTCGAATGGGAATGGGGAGAGGTTCCCGGAATGGGGATTTACTGGGTCCTCCAAGGTTGGAATGACCCGGTAAATCCTTATTTCCGGAACCCGGACCCGGAATGCGGTAAGGGGGTAGCCATGGTGCTAATAGCACCATGGATACCTCCTACCTCATAATGAGGCCCACTGTATTGAAGCATTTCTCCTCATCATTGGTGCTCTAACCATAAGCAGGGTAATGAGAACTGGCTCGCACTGTAATCCCTGCAACGATCATTCGCTCCCTGCAGATTAAACATTGCCAAGGGGCCTGTAAATGGCCTATTTGTTCTCACCCGAGTCAGCAAAAATCTTCGTTGCTTCCCACCTGGCTGATAAAGAAAAGGCGCAGGCACGAATACAAGGGGCGCACCAAACTGGAAATATTGTGAAACGCATCATTTTTTATTTTTTTTACTATGGAAAGTGATGGGACCACTTGGCGACATCGCTCTCTCGCACTAAATCATTCCAAGCGGTGTTAATGCTCAGCGCCGAGTCAGCAAGCTGCCGCTGCGCGCGGCCAATGCCGGCAGGATTTCAGCGCCATTGCACTCGCGCCGCAAATTCTGCCGCGCTGAAGGCAGCAAGCACGCAAACAGAGAGCACGCCCCCATCATTCATGCCACGAGAAATACTTCACTGACACTTTGGAAAGGTTCTCTGCCATTATGACGCATTATTACTGTAAATATATAAATCCACAGTACAACTCCCCACCCCCCTTCACCAACAGTACAGCCCTACTGTACTATATGATGCTGGCCCCTCTTGTTGTAAAGTCTCCACTAAACTAGATTCACGTTATAAGCAATACAATAACAATAGCGTGCGTTTGAGCCGGTACTGCCTTTTCCACGGCGACGTTTTCATTTCTAGAAGTGTCCTTCTTGCCGCCCTGCCATCGCCCACCCTCTTGCCCTTTTTTTGTGCCAGGGAAACCAGGTGAAGGCTGGCTGGCTTTGCTGCCCCTTTGTTTTGCGCAGCTGCGGTTCTCCAGGGATTGTCTGCTCTTGTGCCTGAATTATTGATAGGATCCAGGGCCCCAGACTTGAAAACAGATGTGATCTGCTCGCGCCACTCTCGTGTTCTAAGATAAAAACAAAGCACATGACCCAAAGCAGAGGGAGGTTCCGTGTACACGACACTCAAAGCGTTGTGCGGTGGGCCGCAGTCAAGCTGAAAGCAGGGACATGTTTCCGTTTTGTTTTTCACACAGAACGTCCTGCATAATGCATGAGCCCTGAGTGAAACACGCCACAGGTGATCTGTGCCTCCACTATAGGAAACATGGCTTTCTATCTATACAGTTAAGATACACATTTGAAACCCAAACGCAATTAATTCTGACTCACAGTCGCCGTTTCCTTAAGGTGCAGTGTCACGGTGCTGGAAAATCAGCAAACAAATGTCTTCATATTATGCACACGCTTTCATGTGTTCTCGACATATGTCATCGGTATAGTTCATGAAATGTTTGCCACTGATAGAGGTAGTTCATGTTAGTGACGCTGTAAATTGGGGTGCTGTGGGGGCGGCAGTCCGCCACCTGAAATTATGGACAGAGCCCACCACTTCCAGCTGAGCAGGAGGAGTTCAGGGCGAGGGCAGCGCCGCATCCATGATTTTCCCATTGGCAAATGCCTTTGTAAATCTGGCCCTCAGCTTCTTGATTTGAGCTGGAGTTAGGGTGGATGCTCTGCTAAGCCGGAGTTTGGGTGGGTGTTGTGCTAAACCCTCCTCTTATTCCAGGGACCGCTTTATTGACACCAATGCCGTCTGCTGCTTGTGCCAAGGTTGAGAAACGGTGAGATTATGTGTGGAGTTTTGGCAGAGTGTGGCAGTATCTACTGAAGCGACCAGTGTTTTGCACGTTTTTCATGTTTTGGAGTGTTTTTTCTCTTTCCAGTATCGAGAGGCAGCCCCACCTACTAAAACCCCACTCCCGACGCGGAGCATCGCAGAATGTTGGCAGAGTGTGGCAGTATCTACTGAAGCGACCAGTGTTTTGCACGTTTTTCATGTTTTGGAGTGTTTTTTCTCTTTCCAGTATCGCGAGGCAGCCCCACCTACTAAAACCCCACTCCCGACGTGGAGCATCGCAGAATGTTGGCAGAGTGTGGCAGTATCTACTGAAGCGACCAGTGTTTTGCACGTTTTTCATGTTTTGGAGTGTTTTTTCTCTTTCCAGTATCGCGAGGCAGCCCCACCTACTAAAACCCCACTCCCGACGCGGAGCATCGCAGAATGTTGGCAGAGTGTGGCAGTATCTACTGAAGCGACCAGTGTTTTGCACGTTTTTCATGTTTTGGAGTGTTTTTTCTCTTTCCAGTATCGCGAGGCAGCCCCACCTACTAAAACCCCACTCCCGACGCGGAGCATCGCAGAATGTTGGCAGAGTGTGGCAGTATCTACTGAAGCGACCAGTGTTTTGCACGTTTTTCATGTTTTGGAGTGTTTTTTCTCTTTCCAGTATCGTGAGGCAGCCCCACCTACTAAAACCCCACCGCTGACACGGAGCGTCATCGAGTGTTGGCAGAGAGTTTGCCGACGGGTTGCCTAGGGGCAGCCATGGACCAACAACATCATCTCCAACACAATCTTACTGGGCCTGCTCCACGAACGAGAAGCCAGATGCAGCAGAGCAATCACAGTGCCAGCCCCGGCGAGACGCAAGATCACCAAAATATGGTGGAGTGCGGTTCGCATATCGAAGAGAATCAACAACAACACACAACCAGAAAAAATTAAGCATCATCAAAAGAAAGGTCTTCAAACAATAGCTCTCTAAGAGCCAAAAGATACTCATTATGCTTCAAATACTTGAAATGCCCCCACCCGCTTACTTGCCTGAGCGCAGCGCTGCCTCCCAGCTCCCGAACTTGTGTAATGTGCTAGAGCTCCCGGCAGAGCCGGCGAGAGAGTGAGCCTCTGCACCTGCGACTACGTGTGATCGGCCGGCCGTTTTCGGCTGTCGTGGCGGTCTGACAGACCGTGTGAGTGGAGTGCGGGGCTTTGGTGGTCCAGGGGATGTTGAAGAGGCCGAAGATGTGTTTTGGGTGGGTGACGAGGAGAGGTCTTCCGCACCTCAAGCACAAGCAACCACAACAAAGTGAAATGGAAAAGGAAGTGGAAAAGTTGTTTTACATTTTGACAGTGAAAGTCTATAAAATTACGTTTACGCTTTAGGAGATCTAACACATGCGGAAAGCCAGCAAGAGCTTGACTTATCCACCAAAGCTACCCATGGGCAGACTATAAATAAACACCCAAATGAGTGCATGCACGTTCACGAATTAAAAGACAACAAAACATCTAAAACAATGTGTCCGTGCCTGAAAATCCTAACAACATCAAACTCAAATAAACCGAGTACTGCTCCCACAGGCTCGAAGAAATCAAAAGGAGCAAAACTGAAACAGCGTGCATCTTCACTCTCGGAGATAAAAACGATTAGAAGGCATTTCAAGCAAAGAGTCACTATTGCGTGCCTGGAAAACCAAAGCCAAGGTGCAACACAAGGAGGTTGCAAAGCCGTGTAACGAGAAGAGGCAAACTGGAAAGGAATATCTGACAGAGCTTTTGGTAGCTTCAGGACAATGCGACTCAACGAGAGGAACAGGAGAACTAGACGTGATCCTGGAAACTGAAAAAGACAACACAGACACCGAAGAGAATGCAAATAACAAAACTAGATTGTCCACCCATGTATAAATAAAACCTCCAAAACGGACCAAAGTATCAAATTGGGATATGAAAATGACAGTAAAAGCAAAACGACCTCGCAAGATTGCATAGACACTGTCATAGAGCAAACGAACATGATGTTGGATAAAAAGGAAAATGCTACACATTCCTAAGCATGGAATAAACAGCCAGACAACTTCAAGGCAGGAATCAGAAAAAGGGCTGCAAACGTTTGAGACCTCACCTTCCACCCAAGTGAGCTCAGTACGCACCCAAGGAGAACTACTGGAGGCAAGTACAAATCACCCTTGCCTTGACTCAATAGCAGCAGCCCCTACAAATGCCCATATTTCCACTAAAACACCTATTCCCCAAATAAGTCTTGCCACCCCTTGTTCTAATTCAAACATCCACTCCACAAATAAGGCGAGAAAATAGACAAATTGCGCAAGTCGAGATCAATAATTCCACATTACAAATGGCACCGGAGAAGAGAGCAAAATCAACAACTAATGGGAAAGCGGACTTCATAGAAAACAAATCCTTACAAATAAGCAGTGGCGCTCACAAAAAAATGCCATCCATAAAACAATCAATTGAAAGGGAATGGAAATCCATCGTTCAGTATCTGCAGAAGACTCAGAGTACTCCTCTGGAGAAAACTCCTCATGTCTCGAATACAGAGAAAATAAATACTATAACAAACCAAATAAAATCACTCAGATACATCAACGTGAGTCAGACCAAATAAAAATAAATAATGGCCTGCTGCAAGCAGAGCAATGCGCAAATTTACATGCAGCAATGGCTTCAATGGTTACCATACCGCTCACTCCCTTCCTCAAGCTTTACAAATCCTTACATGACAATTACAAAGTACAATTAACGCTCTTGGCATGAATGCAATCAAAATTACCATTCATTGAAGCTTATATTGAGGCATCAAGAGAAAAAAGAGCCAGAGAAAAAGAATCAGAAATCATCATGCTCAAAACCTTAATCAACCTAATCGAAGAAGCAAGAGAAGATAAGAGATCATTTTTAAATTGCTTCAGAGATACTGTTAATTTTTTAAGAATGCAGACCTTAGAAAATGATTAGATGAATGCCAAAAACTGCATAACAAAAGATCTAAATCAGACACAAAATACTTTGAGATGTGAAAAAGCGTCTATGACAGAAGTTGAATGCCAGCAACAGGGAACTGTGGACCTCTTAATGGACTCCCCTGTGGGGATAGCTGTCGCGGTAATGCAGACTGCAACAGGGTCTCCTTCACATCCAGAAGTAGGCACTAGAAGCCATAATGAACCACTCTTTACAAATCAAACAAAAACAAAAACAAGATCAACGCAACAAAAAGAGATGTTTGCTATTTTTGAGCCGGCTTTGAATCAAGCTGCTAAACCCAGGGACCTGGGTGCCAGACGAAAAGTTCCGGAAGCATCAAATAAAAAAATTAAAAAATCTTCCCAAGACCAAACAAATGGCAAACAGTGGCACTCGAAATTTCATCCGAAACCTTAAACTAACAGAGGCATCAGCCAGGCTAAAATCTTTCGAGAAAGACAAAGAAAAGGCTCATTCCCTGGAAATGATTGAACGAAATTATGATGAAGAAAGACAAACAAACTTGGCTATGAGCCAATCACTCACCACAAGGAATTTATCAGAAAGAGAAATGGGTGATCTCTTACAATTATCTACTTATGAAGAAGATGAAACCTCAGAAAGAGAGAGTGAAAGAGACAGTATTAATATTGCACTGGACTCAGAACCATAAGTAGACCTTGCAAAGCCAAGTAAAGATACTTTCACCTTTAAAACTCTGGATGAAAGGCGAACACTTTTGGAAGCTGAAGCAGCGAAGGCCAATTTAATATGCACAGTGATGGAAGCTATGATCGGTCACTCAAAACAAACAAGATCGACACAGAAGAGCAACAAAGACCATCTCGCACAGAGCCTAGGAATGGGTTCAAACAAATAAACGAAGCAAGGAACTTAACTCAGGATGAAAATGATAAACACAAAATCCTAATAGAGCGAGTACTAAAGGCAGACAATGGCTTAATATTGAATCGGGCAAATCTAATGATTTTATTACATAGTGTGCCCCCACTAAGAGTAACTGAACACAAAGCTATCAAGTTCGTTGCCTTTCTTGATGAAGCACAAAATGATAAAAATCTGCCTGAACATCAGCACGAAAGCAGTTGCTAACCTGCTAAATTCAGCTACAGATGATCTTGGGGTTCTGGGATTCAACTTAAAACCATGTAGTACCGAACAAACACAAAGGTAAAAAAAAATAGATATCATAGACGCTCAACCAAGCGCTGAATGATCAAAGTGATGAAGAGCCAGGTGAAAGACCTTCTAGATTCTCACCAACAATATTACGGGGCCCAAATGCCCTGCGCATTGTTATAAAGGGTAGGTCCACTAATGATGAAACAAAAAATTCTGAGCAAGTAAGCGAACTGGAGACAAGACTACACAAGGAAAAATCATGGGACTGGTTGGCAGGAACTCTAGCATGCACAACAAAAGACTAGACCGAAAGCGCATGTTGGCCGAAAAGCCTATGCTTCATATCCTGGAACACACTTGGTTATAAACATATTTTCCAACATCTGAATATTGACATAATAAAATCAGATGTCATAGTGTAAAGGAATCACTATCCCCCCTCCTTTCAACTGAATGTAGTGGAGACTCCCTCCCCCTTAAACCGAGCGAAGATAACTTGGTAGGGTGATCTATGCCTTCAAATGTGCAGAAAACTAGAATTATAATGCTTCGCAGCAAAAACCGAGTTATGTATATAAGGTCAGAATGTTTTAAATAATGAAAGGCTTATTAAGTAGTACATGATTAGTATATTGTACTAAAAAACTAGCCTTGAAACAGACCAGGTGACATGTAAGTGATTTCTATCCGGCACTTCACCTAAGTCAATGCCTAGCGCGTAATGCACGACTGAAATCCTTATTTATTTATTTGTGTCTAAAAGTTCTTTTATTCTGAGTGATGTACCACTTATATCACACCCCTCTCTTGGAACCCCCCGGATCACACTGAACCAGGAATCAGGCTGGTTTGCAAAGTTAAAATATTTATTGATATATTCACAATATAATCACACTATTTTTAATGGGAATACAATGATCACCAATGGGGTGATGTCACACTAAGAAATCTCTTTAATCACAGGGAGTAATGATGAGCAAAAACAATGCAGCACAGCAAAAATACTTTTGTGGGTGGGTGTTCAAATCAAATAGCAATGTGGTTACTCTTTCCCCCTGCACACACCCTAACCCCCCAATATGCAATGTAGAGAGATAGGAGGAGAAAGAACAGGTTTCAGGAATGCAGAATTCAAGCAAATGTCAATCCCAATTTCACCCCAGCAAACACAAGAGAGAAACAGAGATGATTGGCCGACTGTCAAAATGGTTTTTAAAGTTATCTAAGAATGGATTGGGTAAAACACTAAATACGGCTTAAATCACTGAAATTGTTTAAATTCTAATGGGAGCCACTTTAGATGGTTGCAGACAAACACTAGCAAAGAATTGACACCAATAAGCAATGTGTAACCTGAAATTTGAGGTCGGGTGCAATGAAAAGCTGTTTTACACGTTATAGAAATTTCCTAAGGCAAAATTTGCGGCAAACTTTTCTGCGCGTGGTAATCACGATTGTGGGAAAACTATAAAGATTTGAGATGCTCTTCTCTGGAAACCTTAGGATGTTAGCTACAAGCAGATGTTTACATTTTGTTTCCAGCATAAAATTTGAAGAAGTTATGGACATTTTCATGGAGGTTGTTTTTTTAAAATATGCACCAAAATGAGAAAACAGGGATGCGCTTTCAAAAGACAAACAGGATTTCTTTACACTAGGAAATGACTATGCTATGAAGAAGCAAATACTACACGGGAGCACAGCCACTAGACCAGGACACCTCTGGATAGGTTTTCGCCTGCCGAGGAGCTTGCCTTCTTCAGATGAAATATATCAGCGCAAAGATTTTTTAACAATACTATTACAAAAGGAAGGTAGTAAGGATGACATAAAGAGTTCAGGCAATTAGTAGGGATGACATAAAGACTTCAGGCAATTCAAAAATCTTTCTAATAATATCAGGTTCTAAATACAAGAGAGGATGGGTTTGAGATAGGGATTACTATGGACACTACATAGGCTAGTGACAGTCTTATACTATGGATACTCACTATATATGTTTGAACAGAACCGTCAGGGATTCTGGTCAGTCAAGATTTCTGGGCAGGAATTCAGCTGGGCACACCGGACTGGACGGGGTCTGCAATCAGCAAGGCGCTCTTGTCACTACACGACAGGACTGGACATGGTCAGCACAGCACAGCACGGCACAGGAGTGGGTTTAATCTGCCCTGGTTGTGCAGATAATTATTTGGCAGGCAAGCAGTTACAGCACAGCCTGGCTGTTTTCTTTGATGTTCCCCTTTGGTAGTGGGATTCTAGTTCGGGAAATTCAAGGCCTAGTTGAAAAGGGTTCAACTAATGGAATGGGCCTTTCTGCTTTCAAAGTTTCTGGAGTCTGGAGCAAGGAATATTAATGGATCTCCTTCAGTGTGCTTCCCCAGGATCGGGGTAGTGGGTGAATCTGTGTGTCCTTCCTAAATCCTCAGCTTTCTCTATTTATGCATTTGGTAAAGGGGTGTGTATGCTGGATTATCCTAAGCACGCCCCTAGGCTGGCTATAGGTTAGAATCTCCCCTCTCCCTTGATTGGAGGAGAAATCAGGGTGTCACCATGATGATGTGGTTTTATGAGTTAGAGAATCCTCTCCTTGGCTGTTGAACATGAAATCTACTTTTAGTATAATACATATTTACAATTTTGCAAACTTTATAACAATAACATATCTAAATCACATATTTTGTGGAGCAGATGCTCTTCCCATCCCCGTCATTATAGGATCTTGTGTCGGCTTTCGACAGAATTCTGCCCTTTTGGGCCAGAACACAAAATCTATTTTATCCAAAAATGTGTACAACGTTGCACATTGCATATTGGCATAAGCGTGTGAAGTTTCATGCTTTTGACATAATTACATTTGCTATAAAACCACCATTTCTACAGTTACTTCCCAGAACATAGCACAGAGTTCTGGCTCCTCTTAAAATGTGCAGCCAAAAATTAGGTTCAGAAGTCCGGGGTTTCCATATTTTTTATAATTGTACACAGTAAATTATCAGTCTTTTTAGAAATATGCTTGTTGTCCATTGTAAATCAAGAAAAGGCTGTCTGTCCCTGCCTCCTTCTCCTTCTTGCAGCTCAGGAGCAATCTCCGCCCCCTTCCTTCTAGCAGAGGCCATTTACGATCCTTCCTGATTAGCATCTCCTTGCCTTGGGGAAGTCCATTGTGCTCTTCCTACAGCAGCACAAGTTCCCTTCCCCTCCCCTCTTAATCAACACAACGGTGTGAGTTCCTGGTCTCGAGATCAGAAGGGAGGTGCCTGGCCCCTGCAGGAGAAGTTGTTTGTGGTTTGGTTTGGAGTCGGGCTTAATTTTAAATGTCATTTTGTTGCAATTTTTCTTGGTTTAAATAAACTTGTAATTTTAAAACAAGCAGCTAGAACACTGATTCCAGACTCTAAACCATGAAGTTTAAATAGTAACAACTAAGGTTACTCTTGATAACAGGTCACTTAGATTTTAGACATTAGATTTCAATGGTACAAGTTTAAAGTTTTAATGCAGGCTTTTGAAACAGTCATTCAGGCGGCCGCTGGTACTGCGCCCAGATTTTGACAGATCCCACTGGCAGACAAACTTGTGCTGTGGGTGTTTTGATGACCAATTCAGCTTTCCAGGATATTGCAATTTCACAATGATTTCTTGAATTCAGTAAAATGTGACAACCAGCAAGAAGATTGGGTGTTTTTGGGTGTTTTGGACCAGCATTCTGTATTTTCAGCAACCAAGGAAAGATTTAAAATGCAAGATTTCGGATTTCTTTCAGGAAGCACTGCTTTTCATGCAGGCTCCATTTTTACTTGTTGGGTAGCCCAATGACATGTTTCAGGAGTGAGGTCTCTGTTCCATCACTGACAACATGCATGGTAGATTTGGCAGCCATCTTTTTGTGCTCTGTGGAGCGCAATTTCCATGGTTTTGGCATGCATAGGGGTTTTGTGGCCATTTTGATCATTCTGGCACTACCAGGACACAGTGATGCTGCAGGGCAGAGCATAAGTGGGTTAATACATCCCACAAAGCACCCCCCGCGACTTGACTTTTGACCACCCGTCAAGGGGATGTCGGGAGATTGGGATGTTCAGTTTTTCTTTTTGGTCCAAGTGGAAAAAATGTGTCTGCCTCTCCCATCAGTGCTGGATCGACAGGTTCTCCTAGCCGGTTCCGGATGAGAGCATGGAGAGATACCCTGGGCCCCTTGGGTCTTTCCTTCTGGTCCTTGAGTGGTCCTCCTTGGTGCTTAGGATCCATGGTTTCAGTCCTATGATGACGAAACAGAGCATATTTGTGGACATATCCCCACCACTATTCATGTAGTGGGGCAGACGCATACATTTGACATATAAATGACAATCTTTCCCGCTTATAATTATTACTGATTATAACAGATGGAATGGTTTTTACAGTCAGAATTTTCTAGGGAGCTGGAATTTCCCACTCTGAGTTTCCAGATGAATCCTCTAGTTGCTGCAGAGTATGCCTAGGATGGCAACACTTCAGCTGGTTGATATGGACCCACTTATCTTCCCCCCTGCCAAACTGCCTTTGGGGATACGGATTTTATAGCTGACTGGTGAGATTCTGTCTACAATTTCAAAAGGACCCCGCCAGCTAGGAGGAAATTTGCACTGTTTGGCCTGGTTCCTTTGTAAATTGTACAAGTAGACCCGGTCTCCCACTCATAGTGGGTCTTCATACTGTCTGCAGATCTTTCTAAATTCCGCCAACCAAAGGCAAAAGCATGTTGAAGATGTTTTCTCAGATTCTCAACATACTCGTGAGTTGTGGAGGCATTTATCAAGGTCTGCTCTTGGGTTCTGTAGAGTAGATGCTGGGGAAGCACCATCCTTCGTCCAGTCATCAGCTCAAACAGTGACATTTTAGTTGCAGAAGAAGGGGTAGATCTGATGGCCATCAGGAGAAGAGGTAATTGAATGTCCCAACTTAGCCCAGAATCTGCCACAAACTTTTTTAATATGCTCACAATTGTCTTGTTGTATCTCTCAACTCCACACTAGAGACCCGCCAGTAGGCAATGTGTAATTTCCTTTTGACCCCAAGTATCTCCCACATCTTTGTCATCACTTCGCTAGTGTAGTGACTACCTCAGTCTGACTGAATCCTTTGGGGTAGTCCAAAACGCGAGAAGATGTGGTTGATCATCAGGGCAGCTGCTGTTTCTGCCTTGCAGTTTGGGGCCGGGAGACATTCCACCCATTTAGTAAACAAGCATGTCATGGTCAACATGTACTTGTTCCCCCTAGAGGAACGAATCACGGGTTTGATAAAATTGACTTGTAAATCTGACCAAGGCAGTGTCATCCCCCTCTTTTGGAGAGGCGCATGGTGTGTGAGTGATGTTGGCTGAAATTGTGCACACACAAGACACCCCTTCAAGTATTGGTTGAGGTCCTGCCCCATGTGTGGCCAGTATGCAACCTCTCTCAAGATTTCTAGTGTCGTATGAAACCCCCTATGACTGGCTGTGGCCGCATCATGGGCATGACTTAGCATCAGGCTTCCGAATGAGGTAGGGACCATCCACTGGTCATGGCCAGCTATGGATCTCTTTACCAACAAACCGCCTTGGATTTGGAACATTTTTGGACATTTCATCAACACTCTGAGGTCCTCTTTCCCTATATAATCGGTATCCGTCAGGGGAAAGTTCTCGGGGTCCTCAATGTGTTGATAAAACTTACCAATTATTGGATCCCCTTTTTGATCCATAATCAAATCAGCATCTGGGGTCTCCTTACTCCATTGTGCAGTTGAGAGTTCATTGTGAGCATTTGTCTGGGACCTAGTGATAGCAGTGACCTGGATTTCTCCCAACAGGGACTCGATCTCAAGTAGATCCCCTTGGATGGCTCTGGTATTGGCCAGCTGATCAGCTAGGTCATTTCCAGTTTTGTCTGGTCCCTCTACTTTAGAATGACCCTTTATCTTTTTCCAGTAGATCGTCATCCCATTTGAGGTGACCAGATCATCAATATTTTGGATTCATTTCGCATGTTTCAATGGTTTGTTATTAGCACATAGCATGCCTCTGGTTTTCTAGTTAACCAGGTGCTCCACAAACCCGTTCCGTACATAATCCGAATCTGTGAGTATGACCAGTTCGTGGAGTTGGTGTTGGACAGCAGTGAGGATGGCTTGATGCACAGCCATCAGCTCTGCCACTTGACTACTTCGGGACCGATTTTGTACCCAGCGGAGGGTTCTGGGGCATCATTCACCCATGCATTCCCTACACCGGCCACAAGTTCTTTTTCCCCCTTGTTGTCAACATGGTAGGAGCACCCATCCACATAAACAGTGTGCATCCCCTCACACTTGTCTTCTTCAAAGACTTTGTGTGGGGAATTAAGGTAGGCCTCCATGTTGTCCTTGATTTTAAGACTTTTGTCCTCGAGACAGTTTTCTCTGGCACAATCATGCAAGTCAGCCAGGCCTTGCACGAGGGGACTCTTCTTGTTTTGGCCATATCTGACCTCCACAGGAAAGCCTTGCATTGACAGAATCCAAGAAGTAATTTGGGAATTACATTTCCGGGCCGGATTCTGTCACTTTGGAGATATTGCAGAGGCTGGTGTGGAGTCTCCACTATGATGTGTTCCGCCAGGATAAACGGGCGGTAATTCTTCAATGCCCACACCGTTGCCAGGAGTACCTTCTCACAATTGTTGAATTTTTCCTCCACAGAGAATAAAGTCTTACTCACGTAGGAGATTACTTTATTGACCTTGTCATGCTTTTGATATAATACTGCAGTCAAGCATGTATTTGAGAACCATGTCTCCAAGAAGAACTCCTTGTTTTTGACAGGGTAAGCTAGGCAAGGTGCTTGTGAGAGGCTTCTTTTGAGTTTTCTTCCTGCCTCGGCTTGTTCTGGACCCCACTCCCACTTGACCCCACTTCAAAAGATGGATCAGGGGTCTTGTGATCCCTAAGTAGTCCGCAATAAACGTTCTAATGTAATTAGTTAGTCCAAGGAGGCTCCTTAGTTCCCGCAGAGTTGTGGGGTCTTATAATTTCTGGAGTGCTTCCACTTTCTTTTCCTGGGGACAGAGACCCTGAGGAGTAATCTCAAGCCCCAAAAAATTGTCACGGGTTCTACACCACTCCGGCAGCCCTCAACTGTGTCAGAACATAACGGATCTCCGCTATGTGTTCCTCCACAGTTGAGCTTTTGACTAAAACATCATCTACATAGGCCAGGTCACCCCTTTCACCCAGGTCGGGCATGGCCTTGTGTAGAAAAATGTTAAATTCATTGCCGGAGTTGATGTATCTGAAGGGAGTCCGGGTCCATGTTTACTGCTGCCCCCCGAAGTAAAAGGCAAGCTTGTATTGGTCCTCCCTACTGACAGGTACAGTCCAGTACCCGTTGGTCAGATCAAAGGCAGTGAATACCTTTGACCACTGGATCTGGGCCAGCCCTTGGTCAATGTAGGGAAGAGGCCATTGGGAAGTATGGACCCATTTGTTGAGCTCCCTTAGGTCAGCACAGAGTCTCCACTGGCCGTTTGGTTTCAAAATCCCCAGCACCGGATTATTGAAGGTGCTGTGGACTGGACGAATTATAGCACGGGACTCAAGGTTCCTAATTATTTCAGTAAGGGACTCCATTGATGCGAGAGGCAAGCGATATTGCTTTACAAACACTGGAGTCATGCCAGGGTCCGTGGGAATTGTTGTTTTGTGGATGTCAATGCGACCACAGTCATATGAGTCCACCGCAAAGAGATCTTGAAAATCTAAGAAAACTTGTTTCAATTGTTGCTTTTGCTCCAGAGTCTCACAGGCATCAGCTAGGTTGACTCTCTCTTCAACCATCTGCCTGAAGCCTGGAAAGACATCCCGGTTTGGCTCTCTCAGTGGCCTCCTCCAGCTGGGTGGAGAAGTCCCTGGTCACAGTGCTGATTTGGACTGGTGGCTGCAGGTGGGGAAGGCAGTCCTCGTGGACTTGAAAGATCACCTCATCCCTCCTGAAGTCACAGGTCACATTTTCCTTACCATAAGGGCAGAAAGAGTACACCAGGATGTTCCCCCCCATGCCGGGTGAATATCCTCTCTGGTGTTGCGTCATCATCACTATCACTGTCAAAACAGTCCTTGGGGATGGGTCCTAACAGTTCATTCATTACCTAAATCTATGGAAAAATATCGGTCATCAACCGCCATTCCAATAATGGTGCCTGCGGCCATAGTGATACTCTTTAAGTCTCTGTTATCCACCTCTATTGGAATGGTGTCATGTTCTAGGTTGACGAGTGGTGTTGGGTTTACCCCCAACCCTTGCTGTTGGAAATTAGCATTAAGATGAATGTAAGCGTCTGGGTTTTTCAGTTTCTGTCCTCTTTTAACTTTCACTTCCAGTAGGACTTGTCTGGTCCGTTCTGGGATGGTGACTTCCTCTCCAGTCTGAATTTCAACTGCATAAGGCAGCAATTGAGCTGACCTAAATGCTTTCTCTGGGTCATCAAAGTCCATGGGTTTATTCGCTAATAAGGACCAGGCTTTGAAGTTTATTAGGTCCAAACTAATGGCAAACGGATTGAGAATGTTACTTCGTAAGTAAAATGCAGCAGGGACATCTCGCACGACCCAACAATTATGGACTATGCTCTTGTTGCCTATGGACATTTTGAGCATACACCTGCTAGTCAGGAGATGTTTGGAAATAGGTGTTTCCAGGTCCATTTCTCATTTGACTATCAGTGTAAATGTAGGAATGGCTGGATCTTTTGGACGTTTGCGGAACATGGCTTCGCTGATGAAGCTCTCACCGTTGTTCACACACACTCGGGCGAGAACAGATTCCTTCCCTTCATTTAACTGAATAGGGATGAACAACTGCTCTCCAATTTTCTGAATATCAGCCAAGCTTTGAACTGATTTTTCATCTTTCTGGAATATAGGAGTGGTATTTTCTGATTGTGAATTTGTAAAGAATGTCAGAGTGTTTCCTTCCAATGTGGAATGCCACCTTAGACTGGAAGGAAGGTTGATTTTCAGAAATAGAGAGGACTCACCATCACCAGTTTGTTGTCCTACTGCAATTACTGTCATGTCTGGGATTTGATTATTCTGGAAGTGAAATTCTAATTGGGCAGGTTTCTGTTCAACCATTTAAACTAGCATGGTTGGCACTATGTTTCAATTTTATTGGTTGGTTAGTCTGGGTCCAGAGGACCTTGTTTACACAATCTATGAGGGGAGACAACCTACGTAGGATGTCATTCCCTAGTAAACAAGGCGTGCTCTCTGGAGTCACAACTATGACCGGGTGCTTCACCTTGTGTCGCCCAATTTTAATGTCCAAATCCGCAGTCCCCTCAATGGGAATTTCCTTCCTGTCAAAGTTCTGAAGTTGAGAGGGATTTGGTATTTCTCCCCCCTTCCCGAATTCATTTGGTCAAAGGCCCTTTTTGACAGAAGGGTAGCTTAGGATCCAGTGCCCACCAGTGCCAAAATTGTACAATGCCGCTGTATTTAGACCGGGGCAAAGAATCTTCCCTCCTTCTCCTCAAGGGGGCAGAGATAATGCAAATTTTGGGACAACTGGTGGGTTAGTTTCTTGGTTTTGGACACTGACAGAATGGTGATTTGGGCAGGATTCTGTTTGGAGTCTTGGGAATCTGGAAGAAAAAGGTGACAGATAGATATGGGGGAAGTTTCGGGTTCCTTTGGTTCTGATTCTGCGCCCCCCCCCCTTTTTGGAGGCAGTCACCAGGATGGGTTTGAAACAGGGGATTTTCATGCTGGTGATTCTGGGGTTTGATGATGGGCGGTGCTAACTCAGTCCCCACATCTACCCAGTCTGGATTTGGATCCTTTGGGACCCATCTTTCTTTGGGAGGTATCCCTCCATCCCTGAAGGAGAAGATCCTTTTGCCAGGATCTTCTGAGGATCCGTCTTCTGCAAACTGGAAGACTTGTACCTCCTCCTCAAAATGGGTCTTTTTGAGGGCTTTATTTCTCCTACCCGCCCTCTGCTCCTTGGGTGGCAGACTTTCGGGGGCAGGAGATTTTGGTTCCAGTTCCAGGGTTTCCAGGGGCTTTCTACAAGTGGGGAAGGAAGCTTCCTCCAAGGCTTTAGGAGGCGCAAGGGGAAGGCTGGTCCTTCCCCTTGTGCCTCCTCCCTGGGAACCAGTGGGTTGTCAGGGTTCTTCCCCCGTCATTGCTCTGGAGCACCAGATCCTGGATTTGAGGCATTCTGAGCCGACACGCTCATCTGAGGGTTCTTTTGAGCCATCAGCATGTGACCCAGATCCTGTGCCATGTTCTGGACCTGGCGCTCTAGTTGGGACACCCGCTCTGGCTGGTACAGGGTCCTCATGTTTCCCCTGGGCTGATCCTCGGAAGGGTAGCTATCCCTTCTCCCAAAATACCCCGGGTTAGGAAAGTTTGGGTACCCCTCCAGCCTTGGCCTCCCCTCTCCCGGATTGGGTTCAGGAAAGTGGGCAAGGAAAGATGGATTGTTTTGGGGGTTAAAGTTTGGTGGGTACCTAGGAAGGAAATTTTGTTTGGTATTTGGGGGATTACTGCCCTCTTGGGGAAAGTGAGGAGGGAAGTTCCCTGGGTTAGCGGCTGTCTGGTTGGACCCCCCCCTTGGGCTGGAGGAGCCCACACATAACCCAGGATGGGTCTATTGCCCTTGTAGCGTGGGCTGATGTAGTCAGGGGAGTTAGGGGTCCAATTTGTGGGATTACCTCCCTGGCTCCCTGTTTGTGATTGGCCCGAGGGCCTTCTGGGTTTGGGGTTGTTTGGATTCTGTGCGGGCAGGTTTTTAGGCCCCCCATCTCTAAGTCTAAAATGGGGGAAACCTTCACCTCTACTGCTTTAGCAGCAGCAGTGGTGTTAGTTGTTTTGGGGCTTTTGCTATTGTTTTTATTTTCCACTGGCTTTTGCACCTGATAAATGCGCGTGGCCTGTCCAATGACCCAGTCTAGTGATCTTTTCTCGTGAAAGTCCCTTACTAGCTGGGTCATGATATACTTAGGGAGAGCATGAAAGAAAGTGTTTACAAATTCTTTGCTGTCAGTGGGCACCCTTCTAGTGGTCTGTGCAAAGGCACATTTTAACTCTTGAACAAATTCTTGTGGTGCCTGATCTTCCCCACATTGTAAGTTATAGGGTGCCTTGCAAGCCCTTTGCGGATTCTTGTGAATAGAAAAATGTTTCAGGATGGCCGCCCTATAGGTGGACCATCTGGAATGATTCTGATCCTCCAGCCCCGCAAAGAAGCTGGAGTACTCAGGAGAAAATGTCCAATTTACATATTGAATACAGTTTTGGCTGTGCTTCAAATGGAAAGTTTCCATCATTTGTTCAAATAGCTAAAGGTGCTCCCAAACGGAATATTTTGCATTCTTGTGATAGGGCGTGATGACACTCCTAATGGATTTTATTTGTTTCAGGGGATCCTTGAGCAAGGCCCTCCTGACCTTGTTGGCTTTCTTAGTTCGGGTGACCCTGGTCCACTCATCCTCTGACTCAGAGGCACTGTTACCAGAGGTGCCTGTCTGGTCTTCTAGGCTCTCCCGGATTCTACGAGTTTGGGAATGGCTGGCAGATTGTGGGGGCCTAGTTTCTTCGGTCCTGCGGTGCTCAGAAGAGTCTTCTGATTCTTCCTTTCTCCCAGGATTGGCTGAGTACACACCCCCCCACTGTCCTAGCTGGGAAGAGGTTTTCAGGATGCCCTTAGTGGGCCTACTCTCATGGAATTCCCCACCAAATTTCACCATCTGATCTCTGGGTAAGTTATATTTTTGAGGATTCATTTCTCTGATCCTCCCCTCATTGGAGTCTCCTTGACCAGAAAAGATGGCCCTAGCACTTGGGAACCCATACACAGATGCCCGCCGATCCATTCCTGGGAGGCACTGATCTATGAGCTCCATATTTCTCATTGGGTTGTAGTCTGCCATCCCTGTGGCCCTTGGCTTGTCTGAGCCAGTGGACATGGGGGTGGCAGAGTCCATGGAGTTGAAGAGATGAAAGTCTCTGGTACCAGGGTTCCTGAGATTATGCTCAGGTGTTTCTCTCTCCCAGTGGACCTCATCTCTCTCCCTGTTGATATGCAAGAACCTGACCCTTTTTCTCTTCTATCAAGGCCTTACTAGTCTCTATTAGTTGTTCCTGCATTGCTACCTGTCTTTGGAGCCTTTCATTGCTTCCTGTGTAATTTTGGAGTATTTGGCCAATTTTAGCTGCTGGAGGGTTACCTCCTGAGTCCTGTCCTTACTGGCCTGGTTATTCATTGCCAGAGCATCTTTCATCCTCCTGGCGTGCTCTAACAGTTTTTCGTAATCTTTTTAGAGCTCACCCAGTCCTTGAAGGGCCAGGTGATTTTCTTCCATCTTGGTTTTTAAATAACTGACCTCCTGGCTTAAGGTGTCCTTTCCTGTATTAGAGTACCCCTCTGTGCAGCCAGGACGTCCCTTTGTTGTTTGAGTGCACCAGCTTTCTGGCACTCTTCATCAAATTCTGATTGGGTGTCAAGGTCTTTGAGAATTAATTTGTTATTTTCTTCTTTTACTTGGTTAATCTGATTTTCCAGGGTGACCCCTGCCCTGCGCAGGCCCCATTATAGTTTACTTGCTGCTCCAGCTTTTGTTGGCTCTGTAATAGAGAGTCCAAACTTTCCTGACACTCTTTTTGCAGCGCCAGTACTTTGGTATCCTGCTCTACCCTCTCGTGCTGCAGGATATCCAGATCTCCTTTTACTTTTATCAGGTACTGCCTGGTTTCATTCTCTGATTCTTTGCTCTTTTGTAGCCTTTGCTCTGCAGAGTCCAGATCAGTTTAGGCTTTTTCTAGTGATTGTACTTGCCTATTTGCCAGGTCTAGGTTTTCGGCATACTTTTCCTGTATTGCTCCAATGTGGAGCTACAGATATGCTGCTATTTTGGCAATTTTACTTTGTTCTTCTTTTACCTTAGGGGCCATGTACAATTCACTAAGTGCCATGTGTAATGGACCCTGATCCTGCCATATGTCTAATCCGGTGGCATTGGCTTGTTCTTTGATTTCCTGCAACCAAACATTCTGATCCTGCTCTGTCCATTCACCCCTGACAAATAATTTGTGCAGTAGGTATTCTTTTGCCACATTAATTTCTACTGGGGTTGCCATTCTGGAAATATTAATTTTGTTTCTGACTTACAGGAGTTATTTTATTTTTGCAAAACAGACCAAATTCCTTAGAGTGTTTCTATTGAAGGGTGCTTTTACAGTGTAACACAGTGTGGTAGCCCAACAGGGTTTATGTACCCGGTCAGTTAGCACGCTGTATTAGACTGTCACAAGTGGTATGTCTAATCCAGAAATCTAGTGAAGAGCCCCCAATCTGTAAGTGATTTCAATGTGGCACTTCACCTAAGTCAATGCCTAGCGTGTAATGCACGACGGAAATCCTTATTTATTTATGTCTAAAACTTATTTTATTCTGAATGATGTACCACTTATATCACGCCTCTCTTGGAACGCTCCCACCCCGGTCACACTGAACCAGGAATCAGGCTGGTTTGGAAAGTTAAAATATTTATTTATATATTCACAATATAATCACACTATTTTTAATGGGAATACAATTATCACCAATGGGGTGATGTCACACTAAGCAATCTCTTTAATCACAGGGAGTAATGATGAGCAAAAATAATGCAGCACAGCAATAATACTTTTGTGGGTGGGTGTTCAAATCAAATAGCAATGTGGTTGCTCTTTCCCCCTGCACACCCCTCAACCCCCCGATATGCAATGTAGAGAGATAGGAGGAGAAAGAACAGGTTTCAGGAATGCAGAATTCAAGCAAATGTTAATCCCAATTTCCCCCCAGCAAACACAAAAGAGAAACAGAGATGATTGGCCGACTGTCAAAATGTTTTTTAAAGTTATCTGAGAATGGATTTGGTAAAACACTAAACACGGCTTAAATCACTGAAATTGTTTAAATTCTAATGGGAGCCGCTTTATATGGTTGCAGACAAACACTAGCAAAGATTTGACACCAATAAGCAATGTGTAAACTGAAATTTCAGGTCGGGTGCAATGAAAAGCTGTTTTACATGTATATAGAAATTTCCAAGGCAAAATTCCTGGCAAACTTTTCTGCACACGGTAATCGCGATCGCGTGAAAACTATATGGATTTGAGATGCGGTTTTTGGTTCTATGGAAAGCTTAGGATGTTAGCTACAAGCAGACATTTAAATTTTGTTTCTAGCATAAAGAAGTTATGGACTTTTTCGTGAAGGTCATTTTTTTAAAATATGCACCAAAATGAGAAAACAGGGCTGCGCTTTCAAAAGACAAACAGGATTTCTTTACACTAGGGAATGACTATGCTATGAAGAAGCAAATACTACACTGGAGCACAGCCACTAGACCAGGACGCCTCTGGATCAAGTTTTTGCCTGCCGAGGAGCTTGCCTTCTTCAGATGAAATACATCAGCGCAAAGATATGTTTAACAATACTATTACAGAAGGAAGGTAGTAGGGAAGAGATAAAGAGTTCAGGCAATTCAAAAATCTTTCTAACAATATCAGGTTCTAAATACGAGAGAGGATGGTTTGAGATAGGGATTACTATGGACAGTACATAGGCTAGTGACAGTCCTATACTATGGATACTCACTATATAAGTTTGAACAGAACCGTCAGGAATTCTGGTCAGTCAAGATTTCTGAACAGGAATTCTGCTGGGCACACCGGTCTGGACAGGGTCTGCAATCAGCAAGGCGCTCTTGTCACTGCACGACAGGACTGGACAGGGTAGGCACAGCACGGCACAACACGGCACAGAATTGGGTTTAATCTGCCCTGGTTCTGCAGATAATTATTTGGCAGGCAAGCAGTTACAGCACAGCCCATCTGTTTTCTTTTATGTTCCCCTTTGGTGGTGGGATTCTAGTTCTGGAAATTCAAGGCCAACTAATGGAATGGGCCCTTCTGCTTGCAAAGTTTCTGGAGTCTGGAGCAAGAAATACTGATAGATCTCCTTCAGGGTGCTTCGCCAGGATCGGGGTAGTGGGTGAATCTGTGTGTCCTTCCTAAGTCCTCAGCTTTTTCTATTTATGCATTTGGTAAAAGGGTGTGTATGCTGGATTATCCTAAGCGTGCCCCCTAGGCTGGCTATAGGTTAGACTCTCCCCTCTTCCTTGATTGGAGGAGAAAACAGGGTGTCACCATGATGATATGGTTTTATGAATTAGAGAAACCTCCCCTTGGCTGTTGAACATGAAGTCTTCTTTTAGTATAATACATATTTACAATTTTGCAAACGTTATAACAATGACATATCTAGATCACATATTTTGTGGAGCAGATGCTCTTCCCATCCCCGTCATTGTAGGATCTTGTGACAGAATTCTGCCCTTTTGGCCTGGAACACAATATCTATTTTAGCCAAAAATGTGTACAACTGTGTGCATTGCATATGGGCATAAGCGTGTGAAGTTTCATGCTTTTGACATAATTACATTTGGAATAAAACCACAATTTCTCAAGTTACTTCCCAGAACATAGCACAGAGTTCTGGCTCCTCTTAAAATGTGCAGCCAAAAATTAGGTTCAGAAGTCCGGGGTTACCATATTTTTTACAATTGTACACAGTAAATTATCAGTCATTTTAGAAATATGCTTTTTGTCCATTGTAAATCAACAAAAGGCTGTTTGTCTCTGCCTCCTTCTCCTTCTTGCAGCTCAGGAGCAATCTCCGCCCCCTTCCTTCTGGCAGAGGCCATTTACGATCCTTCTTGATTAGCATCTCCTTGCCTTGGGGGAAGTCAATTGTGCTCTTCCTACAGCAGCCGAAGTTCCTCTCCCCTCTTAATCAACACAAGGGTGTGAGTTCCTAGTCTCGAGAGCAGAAGGGAGGTGCCTGGCCCCTGCAGGGGAAGTTGTTTGTCGGTTGGTTTGGAGTCAGGGTTAATTTTGAATGTCCTTTTGTTGCAATTTTTCTTGGTTTAAATAAACCTGTAATTTTAAAACAAGCAGCTAGAACTCTGATTCCAGACGCTAAACCATGAAGTTTAAATAGTTACAACCTAGGTTACTCTTGATAACAGGTCACTTAGATTTTAGACATTAGATTTCAATGGTACAAGTTTACAGTTTTAATGCAGGCTTTTGAAACAGTCATTTAGGTGGCCGCTGGTTCTCCGGACAGATTTTTACAGATCCCACAGGCAGGCAAACTTGTGCTGTGGGTGTTTTGATGACCAATTCAGCTTTCCAGGATATTGCAATTTCACAATGATTTCTTGAATTCAGTAAAATGTGACAACCAGCAAGAAGATTGGGTGTTTGTGGGTGTTTTGGACCAGCATTCTGTATTTTCAGCAACCAAGAAAAGATTTAAAGTGCAAGATTTCGGATTTCTTTCAGCAAGCACTGTTTTTCATGCAGGCTCCATTTTTACTTGTTGGGCAGCCCAATGACATGTTTCAGGAGTGAGGTCTCCATTCCACCACTGACAACATGCATGGTAGATTTGGCAGCCATCTTTTTGTGCTTTGTAGAGCGCAATTTCCATGGTTTTGCCATGCATAGGGGTTTTGTGGCCATTTTGATGATTCTGGCACCACCAGGACACAGTGATGCCGCAGGGCAGAGCATAAGTGGGTTAATACATCCCACATTCAAGATATGACCAGAAATAGGGTAATCCACCATTTTGTGATAGGTCAGAAAGAGCCAGGCAATTCCTAAAATGCTGGATTGTTGTGAATCATGATGAAACCAGTGGGGATCTTTTTTTATAAGAGTTCAGATAAAGGACAAAGGAGGGGTTTAGGAGTGAGCAGAACCAGTTTAGACTAGGCTCGAGTGGCAGATGGGCCAGTCGAGTGGCAGAGAGGTCAGCCAATCACAAAGTAGAAAGAGGAGCAGCTCATTGATCATGCCATATTAGTTAACATATCAGAGATAGGAAGGTGAAGTCTTTGCGACCAAACTATTAGCTCACCTCCCTAGGACTGTATATAAGGGTGAGTAAGCCCAGTGTTTAAGAGCAGAGTTCCAGAGATGTCCCTGAAGTATGAAGTGTATTGCCCGCTGGAAGAAAATACACTGATGTCTTCTTGAAAACTGCTTGTTCCAGAGTCTCCTTTTCTGACCACAAGAGATGCCCAGGCCCAGCAGATGGGGGTGTTGGGACCCTCATGAACACTTGGCGAGCCAGCCAATTGTCATGAGCTGATGTCTCCAGGACTAACTGAACCAGGAAGTTGAGATAAGCCATGCTATCACACCTGAAAGGGGGGAGTTGAGAATAAGGCAGGAGGACAGATGGGGGAGGGCATACTGCAGTTGCTAGCCCCCGGTTGAAGAGAAGATGCTTGCAGGCCTGATAGGATGGCAGTATGCCTTGGTGCTAGGCCAGTGAAGGGGACTATTTTATTTTTGGTAAAATCCCAAGTAAAATTATTTCAGAGTCCATTCTTGGAAAAATTCCAAGAAATTTAAAAATGAGTGAAAATCCGAGCGGTCTTCAAAAAAAAATTATTATTTAAAAATCAATTTTTGGAAGAAGCATTATAGAATTTTTTGTTTTTTTCGTTTTTTTCAATTTTTCATGAAAAAATGAAAGTCACTTTTGAGAGACAACTCTTAGAAAAATTATTTTTTGGGGTAATGTTTTAATGGCTTTTAGAAACAACTATAGGTACTCATGGGGAACCCCTTCCGCTCTAAGTAAAATGTTTTGAGATTTTGAGATTATTTGTTGATGGTCTTTTCAGACACAAGATTTACCAATTGTAGGGAACCGCCCTAAGAATTTTGTTTTTAAAGAGTAATGTTTTTAAGTGTAATATAAGTAGTTTAGGAAAAGTAACAGAATGGGAATGAACTCAAGACGTTGAGCTTTAAGGAGTTATTGAGAACTTTACTTTAGTGTTGCAGAGCAAGCATAAGACATTGTGAGAGAGGCCACGATGAGAAAATGTGCCTTGTTCCTTAACTTTAAAGCGGGATACTAGGAGACAGTCCCACTTAAAGATGGTTCGAAATACGTTCCAATTGGAGCAATTTTTAGAAGGCAAGAACAAGTCTTAGAAGAAGACTGTAAGAGGAAAATATATGTGGCCAGCCGAGTGTGTTTGTTGTCTGTTTTGTTTATGTGTTGTGTTTTATGTCCCAATGTGTGCACTGAATTAAACGAAGGGCACCTGGTTAATGCCTTACTCTACCCAGGTAAGTAAACATTTTATAGAACACAATTGAGTAGGGGGAGCCAGTATTGAACAGCTTCTACACACTTGTTTTTGTGTACAATCTCAATACGCCGATTCTTTTCCCCTAAAAGGGAATACAGGGTTTGTAATTGTTGGAAACCTATACTCAAAATGTACTTTTGGGTCATGCTATTGATGTACCATGCCATGTATAGTATTCATGTTTTATTTTGAGTATCCTATGTCTTCACAGATGTATATGTAACACTTGCTACTTATATATTAAATAAGAAATAGAGTAGCATACAATTTGAATTTGTTTTTGAATTGTGTTTCAGGATTGAATGTATTTTTACACAGGTCAGGCTCCCTCTATGACCAATGTGTGCACTGTACATTTTTGTTTATGACTTAAGAGAAAAAAAATGCATTTTTAAATTGATTTAAAGAATTAGCATTGAGCCAAGAATTAAAAGTGATCAATTATGCAAATGAGTGAGGTAAAAATATACTATGGATCCAATTCCAGCAAGTAAAAGGTTAATTATTACATTTGTTGAAACTAGGCAAGTTGATTTATGTTACGGACCACATATGGTACGAAACCGCATCCATCTTGATAAAAAAAAGTAGGAAATTAAACTCCCTTTTTTCTGAATACTGTTGAAAAATGCATGAGCACTTTGGAAGCTCTGTGATAGAGAAATGCCAGCAGACAGAAGGTTAAATCATTTTATATTTATGATGTTAACATATTCAAGGGCTTAAAAAATATCCAACTGTATAAAACCGCATTGGATTTTCTTTTAAAATTTAGAGATAAGATTGTGTAGCCATGAAATAGGGAGCTACAAGTATGCGAAACAGCTAATGTGTAAAAGCAATAGGAGATGTACTGTTGACAAATGTGTAGTCGCTTAAAAAAGCCCTGCGGTAGAAAATTGCAAGCATACAGTTTAAATCTTTTTATATTAATGCGGTCAGACCCTTCAGGAAGCTGATAGGCTTCATACGACAGAGAATCGCATTTGATTTACAATGATTCTTGAGCAGGGTTTTCCCTTAGATTATGAAGTGCGTAGCTTGACAGAATTCCAAGATAAACGATTGCTAAGGAATGAATCTGTTTAACGACCTATGCAGTGAAAATTAGATAGGCAGAGGTGTGTGTGGCACTGGTGTAGGAATGAATGTCAGAAAGGGTTTTGTTTTAAAGACAGAGCAAGCTAGCCTTTTAAATGGACTGAGATGTTGACAAAATTGATGTCTTTAAAATGAGAAAACTGAAGTGTTTTTGATTGCTGTGTATCAATGGAGCATTGGTTTAGAAAATATGTATGCTGGGTTTTAAGCATGGTAGGCTATGTGGTGTTATGTATTGAAAGTGATCAGGGACAAAGGCATGTCATTTTTTGGCTTTGAGGAAAATCTTTTGCTACAAGCTGAAAGTGGTTCATGATAAAAGACATTTGCGCAGCTGTGGGCAAAATAGTAAAAGCAAGCTTGTGTACATAAATAACTTGCGAAGGCCACAGCTGATTAAAATAGAGATGTTTTTAGTGATATATATATAATATGTTTGAGAATTTAGAAGACATTTGGACATAGTCAGAGAAAAGGTGCCCAGGAGCACACAATTTGAGAGAGGTGTAGCTGAGATTTAAATTGTGTTTTTATGTGCAGAATATAGCAAAAGGCAGACCAATGTGCTAATAGATGGTACTTGGACCAAGTACAGTAAATAAGTTATGGGAAGTGACAGTAATATATGAGAAAAAACATTATTTGACAAACGTTTGTTGGGCCAAACACGACAAATTTGGAAAAATATTAAAATACTTTTCAAAAAGAAATATGAAATCATTTAAGTAAAATGATAGCTAACTGTACCGATATGTATGGGCACACATGAAGATATGCTGACATAAGAACGGACATACAAACACACATGCGCACACATACAGACAAATATACAAAGGTATGGAAATATATTTAATCTGTGCACTATGGACAATGCATTTAAAGAATGTGTATGCACATTTGCAAGCATTCAATAAACAAGTGCTGCGAAGGGGTTTTATTCTTCAGCTAAATTAGAAATTGACATAGATAATAGTTAATCCCTTTTTGAAAAAAAACAAAGGGCAGAGTTGTGTGTTTATATATTCAGGAATATTGAGATTCTTGCAGTGCGCAAGCAGGAATAAAAAACAGCAATTATGTTTTATTATGCCCATGGGCAAAGAATATTTCAAAACACGAGGGAGTGATAAAGAGATTTCTGGACAGGAATGCAGTAATACCGCACGATGGAGCGGCCTTGAGAAAACAGTTTGCCACGTTAAAATTGGCTCATGTTAAAAGAGAATAAGGAATGCAGCACTCGCACATTGCAAGCGAAAATAATTATTCAAACTTTGTACATAACAGCATGCAAAGGCAACAGCTGGGAAAAACGTAATGGTAAGAGTTAAAAATTGCATACAAGTGAGTGAACCACTGAGTCAAAAGCGTGCAGCAGTGCTGATTGAAAATGTGAAAGGTTTTGTTCTGCCTTAAACATGCAGGCCAGGACAGAGCAACCTGACACTGTGGCCCGGAAGAGTGTTTTTGAGAATGGTCAGGTTTAGATGCATTTGCAATCTCGGGTGTCAGAATCACTGGCACAGTCAGAACAACTTAAAAAGGCAACCTCGTGGTTAAGAGTGAGGCGGTTGCCACCTCATGTGAGTAGAGTTAAGATCTTTGCCAGGTAGAAGGCAGTGCAGAGCAATTGCCCTTGCTATGGACAGACAGATAATGCGAAACGAGAATGAGTTTGGGGCTTCATAGTTTCTCTTGCCAGAGAAAGGGCGAACCAGATCACAGTATGTACCTTGATCCCAGGTGAGTAAGAGTAAATTAAGGTGCAAACTCCTGAGTTTTTGACTTCTAGCGCTGAGAAATGGATACATGTACTAGAAAAAGAGGCATATTAGCTACAGAAGACAGCAAAAGTCTTCTAGCTGTGGGGACAAAAAACTGATGACAGTTGTTCAAAGGTAAGATATTTAAGCATTACCACTCATAATGGAGTGCTGTGTAAACAAAGAAAGGGCGGTAGTCTTGAAAGCGTTCATAGCGTTGCATTCAGACACACCAGATGGGGGAGTTATCGAAATGCCAGAGGATGTCAGAGCTTATGCTGAAACAGCCTAAGGAATTAGTGGGCCTGGAAATAAGGCCATGATTCGAGATGTAGTTAACCATTGTGCATTAGTGCAGACTTCTGCAAGAAAAGAACCGCAAGAAAAGCAATGCTGGGAAAGTGAGGAAAAGTGAAATAAATGCAAAGGAATTGTTGAAATCCACCATTCGAAGGGCAATAGAAACAGTAGAGGCAAATTTAATTCACATTAAGCAGTACCATAAGGTAGGGGAGGCTTCTAGGATAGAGGCATCCAAAATAGTTAGGGGAATTCTCAGAGTAACCAGGGTAAGTTCCAAAATATACAGATCGACAATCAAAATATGCAGGATGGGCAGGTTAGGAGACCTCCTCCTGTGTATTGCACATAATATATGTCCAAGCACTTTGCACGCATGTGTTGAAATGAGGGATTGGTGCAGAATGGAGAATTCTTGAGGAAAGAGACAGCACACCCCCTAGTGTGCAGCTCACAAATCAAGGAGGGCCTTTGAGGAATGAGAGAAGGAATGCTGAGTATATTCTGGTTCAATGATGCAAAAAATATACTGAGGAAATATTATTTTTGCCATATGCAAATGGAACTGATATAATAAAAGTGCACATGCAGAGACTCATATTAGGGTGGGCCTCCTGCGCACTACAGGGGGATTTTTTGGATCCAGTCATAAGGGGTCACACCCCTTGTGACTAAAGGTGACAGATGTTGAGTATGCCTTTATGAGGGCTGACAGTACAGTGATAAGATTTGTTTTATTTTATGTATTTGCATTTTTTAAGCGCTCAAACAGCCCAGGGGCATCAAGGTGCTGAATTATTTTGTGACATAATGGCCCTCATTAGGACCCAGGTGTTAAGGGGTTTACGGCGCCGTAAACGGCGCCGACCCTTAACGCCTGATTCCAAGGTCCCTTTGCGGGATGGTGATTTTAACGCCTGCTTTTTGAAGGCGTTAGAACCCATGCCGCAAAGGGACCTTGGTGCTAATTACGCCACCGTAATTTACGGTGGCGTAATTAGCGCCTTTCCCCATTCCCATTATGCCCTATGGGGCAAAAATGGGAATGGGGAAGGGTAAAATGGGAAATGGGGATTTACCACCCCACTCACCTTGGAATGGGGCGGTAAATCCGCCATCCACCATGGTGTAAACATAGTTTACACCATGGTGGTAAGGGTACGACCCAGGCGGTAACTTACCGCCTGGGTCGTAATGAGGGCCAATGTATTGAACATGTAAGGGTTTTTCTGGTTAGGAAAAGCTGAGGGTGGGATGGTATCTTGTTAGGCGATCCTCTGCACACCAGTCCACTCCACATCAGAACACCGCACACATTCCCCCAACATCTCCTCCCACGGTTCGGGGCTCAGGTGATTCGGTGAACCCAAAAGACCGAAAACATCGTACCAGCTTTGGTGTACGGGCTCGATTGCAGCCTTTTCTGCATTGGCAATTGCCTTGGAGAACGTATAGCAGAAGGGGCGGCGTTACGTCTTCACGTCGGTCACGTGATCCAGTGTGGCGTTCCTCACGTGACCTTGGTGGACGTCACATGACCCAGAGTCACACAGTATAAAGGTCTGAGAGACAGAATGCTCATTGCTTCTCAGCTGTCTTCAGACCCTGTTTGGCGTTACGAATTGCTCCTTGTTACTTTGATCACGGAACTCTACCTCGGACTCCTTCGGACACCCCTTTGTACCTTTGCCTGGAACTGTTTACCTGTTGCCGGATTTCGGACTTCACCTCGACTTGTCTTTGGATCATCCCCTGATACCTTGCTGTACCTCTACGCCATTTTCCTTCTTGGGATTCAAGTCAAGCCCTCTCTCCTACAGGTGGCTAACCCTACATCCACGCTCACCTGCGGTTCTACTATTCCAGGGACCGCCGCATCATCTGAGTCTCGAACCTCTCTACTAGGTTACCTGGGTTTCCCCAACACCAGATAGCATTGGTGTTCCAGAGGTTCCGTGGATCTGGGAAGACATCTCTCACCTGTGGCCTCAAAGGTCGCACTGAGGGTTTCTATTAGCTCCCCTGTGCGTCACTTGGGGACGGAGGTCTCATCGGTCTACACGACTCTCAAGTCAGAACAGACTGAGAAGCCGTTTAGTCGTGTTTGACGATGCAGGGATCCACGGAAGAACCCATAGCTGCCTTAGTCCAGGCTATTACAGTATTAAGGGCAGATATGGCCGCCGCGAACACGGTGATCCACCAAAGGTTAGACTCTATACAGAGTGTTCAGCATTCCCTTCCCGCAGACCCTGAGTTTGGAGATGCTAGCTCCTCAACTACTCCTCCTCCATTGGCTGCTACTACAGTCCCAACCCCGGTGGTCCTCCCAACCCTTTCCCCCCTGGCTGCTCCTGAACGTTATCAAGGTGACCCCAAGAAATTCAGAACCTTTGTTAATCAGTGCAAGTTACATTTCTTATGCAGACCTTTGTCCTTTCCCACTTCCACAGCTAAAGCCGCTTTCGTCCTTTCCCATTTAGCCGGGACAGCTGCCGCTTGGGCTAATCCCCTGCTGGAGAGTAATAGCCCAGTCCTTTATGACTTTGATCTGTTGATTCTAGAAATGTCTCGAGTATTCGACACCCGACACAAGGCACAGTCTAGGGATTTGGAGTTGTTAGAATTAACTCAGGGTAGAAGGACTTTGATAGACTACATCACCCGATTCAATCAACTAGTTGCTGAAACATCATGGCCAGAAAACAAGCGGGCAGTGGTCTTTTATAGGGGGTTGAATAACATCATGAAAGATGCATTAGCAGTGATCCCTTCTGTGCCCACTCAGTATCAGGAATTGGTTGATCTCGCCCTGCAGATAGACGCACGGCGATCGGAGCATAGAGCCGAATTAGGGGTCTCTTCCCATCCTACTCTTGCTAGTACTCCTGCTCCCAATACAGAAGAACCCATGCAAGTGGGAGGTTTACGTAGTCCTATTACCACATCAGAGAGGGAACGTAGGAGGGTGGATAATGCATGCTTTTACTGTGGCACCACTGGACATTTTGTGAAAGAGTGTCCTCGACGTCCCAAGAAGAGCCAGGTTTTTCGGACAGCTCGACCTTAGATCCGGAGAACAGGTCGAGTGTTCCGTCATCATCTCCGGATACCCCTCTTGCCTTTGCTCGTGTTCGACCCATCTCTGTAAAGGCTACTCTATGTCCCTCTACAGGCCTTCTTCATGCAGTCAATATCATCCTTGATTCAGGTGCTACTGGTAATTACATAGACATTGATTTGGCCCATTCCCTCAACCTGCCTCTAGTGGTAAAAACACGACCTGAACATGTCAAAGCCGTAGACGGTTCTGCGTTAGTTTCTGGTCCTGTTAGACACCAAACCGCACCTCTCTTGTTGAACATCCAAGAAATTCACACAGAGACCTTAAGTTTTGATTTGATTACCACACCTCAATTCGGTATCATATTAGGGATTCCATGGTTGCTTGAACACAATCCGCTGATCAATTGGCAGTCAGACACTGTGCTCTTCGAGTCTGAGGTCTGTCAGAATTATTGCCTCCCGGTCCCTCAAACCACTGACACACCTTCTCGGGCCTTGGGAGCCTTAGCTCAACTCACGCTGACTGTTGACGATCCAGAGATTGTGCATTCACATACTGTTGGGGGCTTGGTGTCTGGGATTCCACCTGAGTACAAAGCATTCGAGTCAGTTTTCGACCGTGGCTCTTCCGAGGTGCTTCCTCCACATAGACCATATGACTGCCCAATCGAAATACTCCCTGATTCCACTATTCCTTCGGGCAGGATTTATTCCTTGTCCCCTTCGGAGGAACAAGCGTTGAAAGAGTATGTACAGAACGCCCCCTCTTGGGTCATATCCGCCCCTCCACTTCACCAGCGGCAAGCCCTATATTCTTTGTACCCAAGAAGGAGGGGGATTTACGTCCTTGTGTGGATTATCGGCGTCTTAACGCTATCACAAAAAAAGATAGATATCCAATCCCGTTAATCACACCACTTCTAGATCACTTATCACATGCTTCTATTTTCACCAAGCTTGACCTATGCGGCGCATACAATTTAGTGCGCGTTCGCGAGGGAGACGAGTGGAAAACTGCTTTCTGTACCCGTTACGGCTTGTATGAATATCTAGTCATGCCCTTCGGCCTATGTAATGCCCCGGCCACATTCCAACGATTCATGAATGACATATTCAGGGATATTCTAGATGTATACATGGTTGTGTACTTGGACGACATCTTAATCTTTTCTCGTAGTCTTGATGACCATGTAAAGCATGTCCAAGAAGTACTATCCCGTCTGAGAGAACATTCCTTATTCGCCAAACCTGAGAAATGTCAGTTCCATAAAACGTCTGTTGAGTTTCTGGGTTTCCACATTACCCCTGGGGCGTTATCCATGAACGAATCTAAGGTCAAAGCAGTATTAGATTGGCCAGTACCTCAAACACTCAAGTCCTTGCAGGCCTTTTTGGGATTCGCCAACTTTTATAGACGTTTAATTTCTTCATTTTCCACAATTGTTGCCCCGCTCACGGCTCTGACCAGTCCTCAGGTACCCTATCGTTGGCAGAGAGAACATCAGGAGGCTTTTGAGGCTTTGAAAACCGCCTTTACTACCGCACCGGTACTCCAGCACCCCAATCCTGATCTTCCGTTCATAGTTGAGGCGGATGCCTCTTCTTTTGCTCTCGGTGCGGTACTGTCTCAAACATGTCCCACAACAGGCAAGTTACACCCAGAGGCATACCATTCCCGTAAATTTTCCAGTACTGAGACTCATTACACCGTTACGGAGAAGGAACTCTTGGCTGTCATGGACGCCTTTCGTGTTTGGCGACATCATCTTCTGGGGGCCAAACATCCCATCACTGTATACTCGGATCATCGGAATTTACAGGATCTGGCTTCATTGAAGTGCATTAATAGCAGACAGGTCCGATGGCATCTTTTCTTTTCCTCTTTTGATTTTCATATTATGCATCGTCCCGGCACTTCCCATGGAAAAGCAGATGCCTTGTCACGTTCCCCGGGGGGGGTCGAGTTGCCAACTTCCCTGACACTGTCCTCGGAAAGAGTCATGTGATTTGTCTTTGTACACCCTCATTGTCATTATTAGACTCGATCCGATCCTGGACTAGCAAACATTCCGGTCAGTTGCGAGAATGGGACCCAGTGTATTCTGATGGATTACCTTTCGTACATGAACGTCTGTTCCTTCCCACACCTGACACTCGTAATCTGGCCCTTGAGTGGTCTCATGATGCTCCCTTTAATGCCCATCCCGGTCAAGAGCGCTCTTTAGATCTTCTCAAGCGTTGGTGTTGGTGGCCCTCTATGAAGCGCGATGTAGACTGTTATGTCAATTCGTGCGCAGTATGTGCTCAGGCTAAACATCGAAGGGGTCGACCGGTTGGGTTGTTACTTCCGCTTCCGGTACCTCCCAGGCCCTGGCATACGTTGACTATGGATTTCGTTACCGATCTCCCCAAGTCGAAAGGCTTTGACTCCATCTGGGTAGTGGTGGACACGTTCACAAAAATGGCTCGTTTTGTTCCTTGTAAAGGCATTCCTTCGGCCCCGGTCTTGGCGGACTTGTTTTTTGAACATGTATTCATGTTATTCGGCCTTCCTTCGGTCATTATATCCGATCGAGGATCACAGTTCACCTCTCGATTCTGGAGGTCGTTGACGAAATTACTGGGCATTGATACCAGGCATTCTTCGGCCTATCATCCTGAGACCGATGGGCAGACCGAAAGGACAAATCAATCTATGGAGCAGTACCTTCGCTGCCTTATTTTGCAACATCAGACCTCCTGGTTGTCCGTTTTACGGCTTGCTGAGTTCGCGTAGAACAATGCGGCTCATTCAGCTACTGGCTATTCTCCCTTTTACGCCCTCTACTGCCAACATTCCAAGGTCTTGCCGGTCCCTGATGCTTCTAGTTCTTCGAATCCTGCGGCCGCGACATGTCTTCGGGATCTGTCTGCTGTACATGCTAGTACTGTGGTTCATCTCACTGAAGCAAAGGCTTCCATGAAGGCCCGTGTGGATGGCAAACGTCGAGCTGCTCCCCCTCTGGTGGTGGGTTCTAGGGTCTGGTTGTCTTCACGTCATGTTCGCCTAGTGGGTTGCCGGAAATTGCTACCACGTTTTGTCGGCCCGTATGTGATCTCTCAGGTTGTGAATCCGGTGGCTTTTCGTTTAGTGCTTCCTAGTTCCTGGCGTATCCATCCTGTGTTCCATGTCTCCCTCCTCAAACCTTGTCCTGATTCCGTCCGTCTTCGTGCCCCTGTTGCGCCGGTGTCCCTGACCTCTCCTGATGTCTTTGAGGTGTCGGCCATTTTAGGGTCCAGACGGTTTAGGGGTAGACTCCAGTATCTGGTGGATTGGAAGGGTTACGGCCCGGAGGAGCGTTCGTGGGTTTCCGCCTTGGATCTGAACGCCCCTCGGTTGGTGGCCCGATTCCATAAGGATCATCCGTCCTGCCCACGGGGTCGTGGGCCGTTGGCAGGGGGCTATGTTAGGCGATCCTCTGCACACCAGTCCACTCCACATCAGAACACCGCACACATTCCCCCAACATCTCCTCCCACGGTTCGGGGCTCAGGTGATTCAGTGAACCCAAAGGACCGAAAACATCGTACCAGCTTTGGTGTACGGGCTCGATTGCAGCCTTTTCTGCATTGGCAATTGCCTTGGAGAACGTATAGCAGAAGGGGCGGCGTTACGTCTTCACGTCGGTCACGTGATCCAGTGTGGCGTTCCTCACGTGACCTTGGTGGACGTCACATGACCCAGAGTCACACAGTATAAAGGTCTGAGAGACAGAATGCTCATTGCTTCTCAGCTGTCTTCAGACCCTGTTTGGCGTTACGAATTGCTCCTTGTTACTTTGATCACGGAACTCTACCTCGGACTCCTTCGGACACCCCTTTGTACCTTTGCCTGGAACTGTTTACCTGTTGCCGGATTTCGGACTTCACCTCGACTTGTCTTTGGATCATCCCCTGATACCTTGCTGTACCTCTACGCCATTTCCCTTCTTGGGATTCAAGTCAAGCCCTCTCTACTACAGGTGGCTAACCCTACATCCACGCTCATCTGCGGTTCTACTATTCCAGGGACTGCCGCATCATCTGAGTCTCGAACCTCTCTACTAGGTTACCTGGGTTTCCCCAACACCAGATAGCATCGGTGTTCCAGAGGTTCCGTGGATCTGGGAAGACATCTCTCACCTGTGGCCTCAAAGGTCGCACAGAGGGTTTCTATTAGCTCCCCTGTGCGTCACTTGGGGACGGAGGTCTCATCGGTCTACACGACTCTCAAGTCAGAACATATCTCCAATGGCTACTGCCTATGAGGGGATTGTGTTAAAACTGACAATCAAATAGCCAGACATAAAAAACAGAATTTTGCCATGGGTGAAGAGAAAGGCACTAGCAGAAATTGAGCAAGTTCATGATTGTTTGTATTTGGAGGATTTTTTATGATGAACCCTCAAGGGTAAAGAAAGAAATAGTGGCAGCAGGGGAGATTCTCTTTTCTTATGTTTCTTTAAGAATCAATGAGGGTAATAGACTTAGAGATGCAGGTGTCTCTAGGGTAAGGTGCATGACTAATGGAGCGGGTTGAGGCATTGACAAAATATATGCCTAACGTCTTGCTTTTCGTCATAGGCTGCTGAATTAGTGGCACTGATTGTCGCGCCAGAGAAATCTTGCAGACCAGGAAGTAATGGTGGACAGTGACCCCACCCATATAACGTCAACAGTACACGCAAAACTAGCACGTTGGAAAAGGAGGGGTGACCTCTGAGTGGGCGGCACTCCTGTGCAGCACCCAGCTCTGTTGAATAGGCCCATGGGAGCGAGCATTACAACTCCCAGTAGTCATTATAGTAGTGTGATAGGATAACTACACTGTTTTGAGTACATCAATAAAGAGAACCATGCCGCAATGTGTGCGAGGAATGGTTCGGTTTGAATAAAGAAAAACACATTGCATGGTGATTAAGTAAGTGCACCATATATAAAATGAACTTACTGCAGAGGTTAAGTACAAATAAGTCCATGTAGAGACATTGTGAGACTCCCAGTCTCTCGAGATCTCGGCGTGAACTAGGAAGGGCCCGGTCGCAAGTGCGCGAAGTGCCAGAAGCCAGAGCAGAGGGCACAGAGCAGGTTGAGCTCCTGGCGTTCCTCTGATGGGACCTTTACAACCCACTTACAGACTTTGAGGCATCGCAGCAACTTGCACTGTTGAGGGCCAGCTGCCCCAGGACTTAAGGACTATTGAGTTCATGGTTAATGTAATGCTGGTACTGCTGCCTAAATAAATGAGTTTAACCAGCTGCACTGAAGTCTCCCTCACATTATTATACAACAGTCCACCTGCAGATTTAGCAATATGCAAATACAGAATACATGAAGACACATAGGAATAAAAGGTTTTAGCCTCAAAAGAAGAAATGCCTTCCCAAAAATAGAGGAATGCATGCGTTTACAGTAGATTACCTAATAGAATGACCTGATGCATTTAGCATCGTTAGTGGAACTAGGTTTTAAAGATGCCAAGAATTAATATGGCAAAGAGAGAAAAAATGTAGTGTAGTGGTAGACATTGGGACTGTATGTCCATGCAGCAAAGACAGAAAGCTGCTGAATGAATAGTAGAAGGCTGAGGATGGTTTTTATAAGACTAAAAGTGTAAATTGTGTCTAGTAAGAAATTAGCAATCTCTGAAGGAGAGTGTGTAATGACGAATTTGGTGTAGTTGCAACAGGCACCTGCCTGTGGTTGAGGAAAGGATTGGATGACAAAGCCTAAGTATGATTATGTTGTTTAGATAATCAAAGAAAATCATGTTTTGTTTTGTTTTGAGAAATATACCATTTGAATATGGGTATATTTTATAGGGGCATGAACAAGGCAGAAGGCCCATGAGATTGGGTGGTAGAGACTAAAGCTTTTTTATTGTTGTGGCAAAAGCACGGTATTATAGGTAATTGTGTGACCTAGTGGAAAAGTGGTAAGATTATATGATGAATTCAGTCTCAGACCATGGATATTTATGAGCAAAATGGGGGGACAGTTGACCTCAATGAAATTAGAGACAGCCATAAAGTAAGGAAATATGGCACATGATTAAGTAGTAAGGAATAAAAATAGAATCATGAAGGACAGTAATGGTTCAGAAAAAAAGATTTAGATTAAGTAGCATCACAGATGACGGTATACGTAGATAAGGCTTAATGGAGTATAAAATGGTGCTTTCTTTAGGAAACATCACACAGTAGAAGAAAAGGAAACAATGTAGTATACATGACAATGATGTAGCAGCGTTTAGAATAAATAAAAAGAATTGGAAAAAGTTTCAAAATGTTAGGTAGACGTTGGGCCTTTTTTGGCATAGGTCCAGAAAATTGAATTAGGAGAAAATAAAAATAAATAATGTATTCTAAACAGTATAAAAGTAAGGAGCTCAGTAAAAAAAAAATAAAGGCATTTGGATGCAAAAAGAAATGTATCTAAATAAATATATGAATATAAATAAAAAATGAATGAAAGAGAAAATTGAATGAAGAAATGATTGGATGAATGAATGAATAGATAAGGGATTAGACAGAGAGAATAAAATAAGTTAAAAAAAATCAAAAAATTGAAAACCAATAGTACCAATGAGGATTCCAAGCCGACATTGAAAAATTACTCAGAGCAATAAAAAGTGTCAGGAAATAATGGAGACCCAGAATGGGGTATGGTTGACCAAAATTGGGTTAATCAGACAAGATATAGTGTGAACAGAGCCAATTTAAGGAGAAATACAGAGGTAAGTAAATTACAATTTTTTTGAGTGCCTATAATTATCCTGGTTTATGTTACAGATGAAAGTCATGGTTCTTGCATGAAAATATGGCCTTAAATAGGGAGAAAAATAAAAAAAGAGGTAAGTACTGGTTCACACTAAAAGGGTGTCTACACACAGTTGATCATTACTAAAGAGTAAGAGGATCCAGATAATTAACAGGAAAAGAGGTAAATAGATACACAGTGTCTTCAAGGGTGTAGCCATTTTCCAAAGATAGGCGCAATCAAATGTGAAGAGGGTATAAAATAGATGAAAGCATGGCCACTTCAGACAAACGCAGAAAATAGAAGTGAAATTGGAGGTGGGTAATTATTTTTGTGATTATGATGCCAAAGGGGCTTGATTTGGGGAGGGTATAAAAATGTTTAGAATAGGCAAACACTGTAGTTTTATGATAAAATGGAAGCACATAGTAAGAATTGGTGCCACAGTCTAGAAAAACAGGGGTAGACTAGATATAAGTATAGTGGGATAAGGAAGAGATATTGTGCAGCAAAACACTTCTGTTTGTCTCAACAGGATGCAAGCAAAGCACAAAGGAAAAGACCATGGTCCAACGTAATCGGGTGAAAGATGGAGAAACAAAGGCATGAAGCATTTACAGCTGAGCAGCAAGCACGTTCAGCAAAGCTGTAGAAGCACGTTCAGCAAAACTGTAGAAGCACGTTCTGCTAAGCGGACGAAGAACGTTCAGCTGAGCAGAGAAAAAGGCTAAAGTATAGGCCTAAATGATGGACAGGTCCGGTAAACAGGTTTTGTTCTTGCGTGTACCACCAAGTCAGAGAAAGTCATAAATTAAATGAGCTTAAGGAAGTGAGAGATGATCTTTCACAAACATTTTTTGTTAGCAGCAAGGAGAAAGGATTTAGGCTAGGAAGACACATGACCCCCTTGCCAGTCCCCAAATGACTTTTGTCTCTATTTTGATTTTCTACAGACAACAGGGAACCCCGGGAGAAACTGTCCTCGTCAGCTACGGATGCACCTAGAAGATGGAAAAGAAGAAGAAGCCCTTCTTTTAATGACTTTTTCAATGTGTTTATTTGTTGCTTGTTATTTTTGTCTACCTGGTTTGAATGTGTCGACCTTAGGAGAAAATGTGTCCCTCGAAGGACAAAAGATGTGTGTGAAAAGAAAGTCCAGATAAAACATAAGGGCAAAAAAATGAATGAGATAGGCAAATGGATTGATTGCCTAAAAATATTATGAAAATTAATATGTTTTTGTAAACAAATCAGGTTCCAATAGGCTAACCATACAGTAGAATATGTATACAAAATTGAGAGAATAAGTAGCTTTAATATACCAAAACAAAATATGTTGGATATAGTTTGTTTAGGAGGCAGGAATGACCCAACAATGTTTTAACTGTAGTTTTTAGGAGGTAGGGATGTTCAGAAAATGTGTATATGTAGTTTGTTTAGAAGGCAGGTGAAGGTTGCCAGAATATGCAACCAAGGTATTTAAGTAGATGGGTTGACAGGAATGTACTGATAATATAGACATATTTATTTTACAAAGGAAACTCATTCAGCTTTTATATTACAGGTGGACAACAAGGGACCCATGTGGCTCAGAAAATTGGCCAACTACGTAAGCAGAGAGAAGTCACCAAGGAACCCGATGGAAAGCCCTGTTGAAATTACTCATCTGTATTAAGATCTGCAAAAAACTCCCCCATCCCTGTGTTCCCTTGCTAAAAGTGCCCCCCATGTTGAATGGACATAACTGATGCTCTATGAAAAAAGAGATACTCCAATGTGAGAGAGCTGGCCTTGCATTGAAGGCCCAAAGACTTGCTGCAAGGCAGCTCAAAAGAGAGGACAAAGGTCTACAGGAAACAGACGATCCGAGGATGCCAAACCAAGATGAGTAGGTGGAAGATTTAACAGTGAAAAGAAATAAAAATGAACTTTTGTGAATTTGATAAGATGTATGGGCAAGACAATGGGAGCAAGGAATTATGTTGTAGGGTAGGAGTAGCAGAAAAGATGTGGACAATGAGCCGTGATATGGCTAAAATGTATGCAGATGATGGGCTGTTGGGTTACCTCAAGTAGTGACTTTCTTTCAAAAAAGGCATAGTGGCTGTAAAATTATCTGAGACATATACGGGCCTATTCATGGAACAAATGTGCGCCGAAATCCGTGACGCAAGCTGGCGCAAGCGTGAGAAAGCAGGGGCACACGCATGCGTGCGATTCATGGAAGGCCCTCTGCGTGTTTTCCCCGGGATGTGCGCCAAATCCGTGGGTGGCGCACACTAGCGCACAAGTCATTGCAACATCTGTACACTGTGCGCGGCGTGCACAGCGAAAGCACACAATGTTAGCACACACACCAAAAAGTAGAGAGAACACAGGGCGGAACACACGGAATGGGGAACAATGCGTGAAAATGAGGCTATAACTGGGGAGGAACTGCTGGGAAATACATGGAACGCCCACACACAAGCAAACAACACATATTCATGGAATGGAATAAGGGAAACCTGCGCACGCCAAAAGACACGCACAGGTGGAAACACGTCGGCCACACGAAGGCAGGCGGAGGCATCCCTGTGCAGTATAAAAGTGCGCACAAACAACAAACACGTATATACAGCTACGATGAACGTCCCATTTCTCGCAGCACTGATCGTGGGACACCGCAGGAGGAGAATAGTCAAGCCCCACATTTTTTTGCCCAGGACCAGCCTTTTCTGGATGCCTGATGACCAGATTGATCATTTATTTATTTATTTATTTATTTACAATTAATTTTTCACCTTGTATCATCCTAGACCTGGTCACTGAGTAGGAGGATGACCTCAAATCACCCACCTGGTGTTCCCAAGCACTGAGCCCCTTGGAAAAGGTGCTCAATGTCCTGCATTTCTTGGCCACTGGGTCATTTCAGCTGACAACTGCCATAGTTGGGGGTGTCTCACAGCCCATGCAGTCAGGTGCCAACACAAGGTGCCTACCTTCTGAGCAACCAGATGATGACGCCAATACGGAACCCCACCACACCACCCCAGGTAAAATACAACGCAGCCCATAATGCAACCAGGGGCATAGTGGAGTGCACATTCAGAGTGCTCAAGTCACGCTTACACTCCCTTGACCGCTCTGGCGGCCATCTACTATATGCACCCCCAGTAGTGTGTAGGATTATTGTGGCAGCATGTGTCCTGCACAACATTGCAACACGACATGGCGTACCGGTGGACATGGTGGTGTTCCCACATCCCCAACCACACACACAGCCGCTGCGCATGGGAGGAGAAACGGAATGTGGCGAGGCAACCCGGAACCAGCTTGTGGCCACATTTGTCACCTAAACTCCCACCCCAACTGTCAGAACCTTACCACCCTGACAATGTATACACGGAAGTGCTACATTGTGTGCATCCCTAGCTACATAAACATAACCAATCTGGTGTGACCAAAAGGAACACATGCAAGGTGCATATCCCACCATCACCCTGAAAAACAGGCCATGCAAATCACTGGTATGTCACCCAAACCCTCCCAACACCCATGACCCCTATCCTCCATGCCATGCCATGGCATGCAACAGCTGAACAGGCAACCAAATGCACAACACATGACACTATTGTCATTAAGTGCAACGTGAGAAATGTAAACAGACATGAGACATTCACACCTGACATTGAACCTGATAAACTCACTTGGCAAAAATCTCCCACACATACAAAAGGGGTCATTATGAGTATGGCGGTACACCATAGACGGTGCCGGTACGTCACTGGCACCGCCCATACCGTACTGCCATATTACATGTAACCCTGGCGGGTGACGGGCTTGGTGGTGGTCACCACAGCTGCACCTGCAGGTACCACTACAGGTGGGCCCGTGTCAGCACATGTCACTTACTGTCGGGTCACAAGGGTGCCAGGGTCGGATGCAACAACAGCATCTGGACATCCTGCCCCTGTGGTGCACCTCTGCCTCTTCCCTCTCTACATCCACCCTGGCCACCCTGGACTCCACGTACTCCCTGGTCACCACGGCCACGTGCCTGACCACTCCCAACACTGGCAGGACACCCAGCTGAGCCCCCCATAACCTTTGGTGGCCTCACAACCATGGCACAGATGTAACAATGCCAATGGGAGCTGCACTGAACAGTTGTCCTGGTCAATTGGGGTGAAGGGGGTAGGGTAGGTGATGGTAGACGCACCCCTGTGCGCCTGCAACACTGCCTGTGGATCCTGTGGATAAATGATGTGCACTCAACGCTCAGGCACCCAAAAATACTAGAAAAATGTATACGCAACCCCTGTAGGCCACGTGTGTGTAAATAAAACTCACGCAGTACCGCGTGGCACCCAGGAACACAAAAAAGCATATGCGATTAACACGCGGGCTACTGTGACTTCAATAAATGGGGTACGTGACAAACAGGGGCACCCGCAGTGGGAAAAATAGCATGCGCGACTCACCGTCTGATCGTGTAGGCAACACCCCCTGCCAAAAGAAGAAGTATGCACTGTAGCCGCCGTAGAGCAATCATGTGTGAACCCCAACGTCTGGAAAACACATGCACCGCTCTCCACGAAAGCATGTACAGAGTGATGGAAAACCACATGGGACCTTTAACCCGTGCCGAGGGAAATGCTGCATGCACGTTACGTCACATACGCGCTTACGCGCTAAGGGCCTTTCCTCGGAATTCACACAAACATGCTGTTTTTCACGTGCCAAATGACTCTGTATTAAGCTGGCCATGCGACAACACACGGAAGACCACGCTCCTGCCCAGAAGGCTGAATTACTGCGCCCCAGAGCCCTGAGCAGCCTCTCACAAGCCATCTGCTGCTGCATGCCTGCCTGCCTGCTGCCACCGTGCCCTACAATTTGGTGCCTGCACATCAGCCATCTGCAGGGGTCCAGTTGCTGTGACCACCCCTGCTTGAACAGAAGACTCCAACTGGTGTTCCATCGCTCCACAGCCCAGCCCCAGGACCCAGTTGCCCACCCACACCTGCCATCCGGCACCAGTGGCAACCCCCCAGTAGAGAGGCAGAGGGCTGCCAGCTTCAGTGTAAATGAAGTTGGCATCCTGGTGGAGCAAGTCCTGGGGCAATATGATGCCCTCTTCACACCATTGCGCACCTTCAAGGAAGGATGGAGGAGGATCTGGATGGACATAGTGGGTGCAATCATGGCGGAGAGGGTGGCACGCCGCAACATCAAACACGTCCAGAAGCGCTGGAAGGACTACAAGTCCAGGACCCTCAAGAAGGCCCGGTGCCTCTTAGACGCAGCGCATGCAGTGGGGCGCCGGGGTCAGCTTACCACCCAGCAGATGAGGGTCCTGGAGCACATTCGCCCAGTGCTTCACCACCAGATCCTCAGGATGCAGGCCGTCTGGAGTCGAGTAGTAAGTGGCCATGCATTCACGTTTCAAAAAGTGCATGTTGCAGTGTGCTGGTAGTTAGCTACTTGGCTGCATGTGTGACATGGGTCATGTTTGGATGTGTGTGTGCAGGGACATGATGGTGCTCCATGTGAGTCCAGTCAGGCGTGAACCAAATGGATGGTGTATGTGTCACAAGTCATCATGTGGAGCAGCATGCGGAATGCACACATGTATGCATGCCTGTGTCTGTACTTTGACATATTTGGGGTGTGAAAGATGTGTGCTGCTGTCATGGACATGCATGATGTACATGTCCGTGTGTCTGAGTAGTGTGTGCACCATGGATACATGACACATGTCTGTGACGATGTGTTGATTCACTGATACAGCCTAGTCATCGTATCTACTGTGTCTGTGGGTATACGGGGCCAGATGCATGACCCTCTGGTGATGCGTGTGCATGTGATCAGCATGTCCCATGATGCATGTGAGTTTCAGCCCACCATTGGATGTTTCTACAATGCTGTGGACATGGATGCAAATGTTTGTTGCATGTGCCATGCCGGTTCCTGAATGTGTGATGCATGCACTGACCCATGTATTGTTGGGAGGCATGATGGAAGTGACATTTGACAGTGCCACTCATGTGCTATTGCTTTCTGTCTAGGGACTATTGTACAGTGCCCTGATGCTAGTGTTCAATATCTCCCTTTACACAGCGGCGAGTGAAGAAGAGGGCGGAGACGGCTCTGTGGAGGAAAGTGGCAGGGATGCCTCCACTGGCCGATGACGCAAGGCCCAGTCACCCTCCCAGGAAATTCCATCATCCGGGAGCGAGGGGACTGGTGCTGCGTCTGCCACTACAGCTGCAGAGGAAGGGGTGGGTGAGACCCCACAGAGGCCTGCAACGGCGGATGACGGTGCAGAGCCATCCAGGTCGGTGGTGTGTACAAAGGAGGAGGAGGGCGCTACAGAGCCGCACATGGGACCTGGTGGCGGTGGTACCACTGGTGGAAGTGGTGCAGTCCAGGGGCAGGAGGCAGCACAGGTCGCTGTGGAGGGGCCTGTGCATGTCACTATCCCTGACACTGTGACTGCATCACCATGCAACAGCAGGGATGCCCCGTCCCAGGCCCATCCGCAGGCAGGGGGGAGGTCCACGTAATCTGGCACTCCTCTAACTCTGGACGAGGGGACCCGTGACCGGATTGAGTCTGTCCTGATTGGTGTTGCGTTGCACACACGTGACATTCGTGATGACGTGCGTGCTTCCTGGGGGGACCATGCACGTCATCACAAAGAGCAGTGTGGCAAAGTGGCCCAGTTGGGAGGGACCGTGGTCGGGGGTTTCCTCCATGTGTCGGCCAGTCTTGCGGCCCTCTCCTCCTCTGTGCACACTATACGCCAGTCGTTGTCCATGCCGTCTTTTGGCCCAGATGCCACTAGGGCGTCCTGTGGACCTTCCCCAACCAACGCAGCCAGCCTGGTGGAGATCCCATCCCTGCTGCAGTCGGGAGTTGGAGGTCCAGCAGGGGTGGCTACCCCTTTAATTGGACCCCAGCAGATGGAGGATGTGCCAACATCATCGGGCAGGGCATGTGCACGACAGTGCCAGGGGATTCCATCAGCCCGGATGCCGTTGTGGTGGCAGAGGCAATGGAGTCGGAGCCTGCCGGCAGGTGCCCGTCAATGGGGGGGTGGGGGGACATGAGTCGGGCCTGCTCGCAGGTGCCCATCACTGGGGTTGGGGTGGGGGACATGAGTCAGGGCCTGCTGGCAGGTGCCCGTCAATGGGGGGATGGAGGGACATGAGTCTGGGCCTGCTGGCAGGTGCCCGTCACTGGAGGGGGGGTGGAGGACATGAGTCAGGGCCTGCTGGCAGGTGCCCATCAATGAGGGGTGGGGGGACATGTGTCAGTGCTCCCGAGTGCATGGTGCCATGTGGCCTGCCTGTGTGGCATGGACTGGGGTGATGGGCTGCCTGTGGGGCATGCCCAGGGGTGATGGGCTGCCTGCGGGCCATGGACTGGGGTGATGGGCTGCCTGTGGGGCATGGTCTGGGGTGATGGGCTGCCTGCGGGCCATGGACTGGGGTGAATGGCTGCCTGCGGGACATGCCCAGGGGTGATGGGCTGCCTGCAGGCCTTGCACTGGGGCGATGGGCTGCCTGCGGGGCATGCCCAGGGGTGATGGGCTGCCTGTGGGCCATGGACTGGGTTGATGGGCTGCCTGCGGGGCATGGTCTGGCGTGATGGGCTGCCTGCGGGGCATGCCCAGGGGTGATGGGCTGCCTGTGGGGCATGGTCTGGGGTGATGGGCTGCCTGCAGGGCATGGGGAGGGGGTGCAAAACCGGGAGGCACACATGGACAAATCACGTGTTAAACTCCCTGCGCACCCCTGGAATACACGTACCCCGCTCGCGCCATCGAAATTGTGTGTAAAACTCCACTCGCATCCCCAGAATACACGGAAGCAGCCCATCCACCCTCCCCATGCCCCGTAGACAGCCCATCACCCCAGACCATGCACCGCAGGCAGCCCATCACCCCAGACCATGTCCCGCAGGCAGCCCATTCAACAGGGGGGACTTTTCCAATGCAATTTACCTGCTGCGAGTGGGCTACGTGTATTTCGAGGGGTGCGCATGGATTTTTACACACGATTTCACTGGCACAAGCGGGGTATGTGTATTCCGAGGGGTGCGCGTGGATTTTTACACACGATTTTGCTGGCGCAAATGGAGTACGTGTATTCCAGGGGTGCACGTGGAGTTTTACACACGACTTCGATGGCGCGAGCGGGGTACATGTATTCCAGGGGGGGTGTGGAGTTTTACATGTGATTTCAATGGCGCGAGCGGGATACATGTATTCTGAGGGGTGCGCGTGGAGTTTTACACGCGATTTTGCAGCACGAGCGGGATACACGTATTACAAGGGGTGTGCGTGGAGTTTTACATGTGATTTCGCTGGCGGAAGCGGGGTACGTGTATTCTGAGGGGTGCGCGTCAATTTTTACATGCGATTTCGCTGGTGTGAATGGGTTACGTGTATTCCGAGGGGTGCACCTGGATTTTTACATGCGATTTCACTGGCGTGAATGGGGTACGTGTATTCCGAGGGCTGCGTGTGGATTTATACACACGATTTCGTGGCTGGGGGGCTGTATGCTGGTCCACTGGCCTTTGCGCCATGTACTGGATTTGTGCAATGTTTTTGGCCCACAGGGTGGGGTTGGGGGCGTAACTGGCGCTGCTGCAGGGTCGCTGCACCACTCTGCGTCATGGCTGCTTATGGATGTATAAATCCATGAATACGCTGTGTGCCAAAAATGGGTTTTGGCGCGCATGGCTGGTGCAGACTGCCGGACGTGCTCTCAGTGCGTGCACCACTTGTTCGCTCAATTCTATGAATTACCCCCATAGTTAGTTTAGAGTCACCTGGAGAATGGAGGTAGGGCTCAAATAAATGTAGGTTTTGGGACACATACATGTCTAAATTAAGAGAGTATAATGTGTTAGTACTGATGTTGTAGAAATGTGTTAGGATGTCTCTTAGATTAAAGTAAATTACTTAAAGAAAAAGGGGATTAGGTCAGAAATGTGTAGGTAAATTAAGAATTGAGGAGGGTGGACATGGGTGTGGTTGTAAATATTGAGTAAATAACTAAATTCTGTACAGATGGGGGAGTGTAAAGGAATGACTATCACCCCTCCCTTCAAATGAATGTAGTGGAGATAGACCCCCCCCTTAAACCGAGTGTAGATAACTTGGTGGGGTGATCTATGAGTTCAAATGTGCAGAAAACTAGAATTATAGTGCTTTGCAGCAAAAGCGCTTTAAAAACCGAGTTATGTTTATAAGGTCAGCATGTTTTAAATAATGAAAGGCTTGTTAAGCAGTACATGATAAGTATATTGTACTAAGAAACTAGACTTGAAACGGACCAGGTGTCAAGATATGAACAGAAATAGGGTAATCCACCATTTTTTGATAGGTCAGGCAGTGTCAGCCGATTCCTAAAATGGTGGATTGCTGTGAGGCATGATGACACCATTGGTGATCTTTTTGATGAGAGTTCATATAAAGGACAAAGGAGGGGGCTAGGAGTGAGCAGAACCAGTTTAGTTTAGGCTCCAGTGGCAGATGGGCCAGTCGAGTGGCAGAGAGGTCAGCCAATCACAAAGTATAAAGAGGAACAGCTCATTGATCATGCCATATGAGTTAACAAATCAGAGATAGGAAGGGGTTGTCTTTGTGACCAAACCATTAGCTCACCTCCCTAGGACTGTATATAAGGGTGAGTAAACCCAGTGTTTTAGAGCAGAGATGCAGAGATGTCCCTGAAGTATGAAGTGCGTTGTCTACTGTAAGAAAATAAACTGATGTCTTCTTGAAAACTGCCTGAGTCTCCTGATTGTACCAGAGTCTCCTTTTTTTACCCCAAGAGATGCCAAGGCCCAGCAGATGGGGGCGTTGGGACCCTCATGAACAATATGCATACAAGAATGTTGGCTATGTGAAACACCATGCCTGGATGGTTTTACTAGCTTCCTTAACAAAGCGCACAAAGGACCTTCTGGAAGACCATCGGCAGGATTACTCATGCTCATAAAAAATAGCACAATAGGGACAGTGCTGAAAGTGACAAATCCATCCTTGCTGATTCAAATAGCCTTAGTACAGCGAGAAAACCATATTCAAGGAAGCAAAGAAATGTTAGCAATTATGCATCTTTATTGGAATGCAAAAGCGAAAGAAGGGGAATCTTTCCTCAATATGATCACAAAACACATTGATGACCTAAGAGCTGAATTCGAAGACATACGCATTATCATCTGTGGAGATCTCAATATATATTGTCTCAAGACCACAAAGAAGGAAGATAACTCAGACACCCAAGTTGAAAAAAGCTTTAAGAACAAAAAAATGGCATGAGGCAATGAAAATCAGAGATTTGCACATGGCCAACGTACAAGTAACAGGTGACCAAAAGGACACGAAACCTGGGTCTCGACCAAGGCAAGTGTAACACTTGATTATTTCTTTGTCGATGGAACAACTTTTGACAGAATCATTTCACTAAAGATCCTAATGTCCGCTGCAAGTGATCATAAACGCTAATTTTAACATGTGCAGAGATACATGACAAAAATGCAAAAAATCACTAGTAGAAACATTTGGCCACACAAAGTTGACCTAAATAATGGTCAAAATAGACTCCGGCTAAAAGCAAAAGATCTGTCAGCCCTGAAGGGAGCCATAAAAAAATAGTTTGATTCCTCTGACACTGGGATTGAATATGCATCTTGTTTATTTGCTTCAGAGAAATGCAAATTGATAAAAATAAAACAATATCAACAAGATTGCATAACCCTGAGCCAGAGCTAGCAAAAAAGAAGAAACAACTGGCCTTTGATCTATGTGCCTTGAAATACGAACCTGTAATTGACAGACTAGAGAAAAAGAGAGCTCTAAAGAAAAAATATCACAATTGGGTAAAATCCCACAGAGCATATTTATACCAAAAGACTCGGAACACATGTTAATGGCATTAATTAACAAAAATACCACCTTCTTTTGGTCACTTGTGAACAACCAAACAGGCAAAAGGGAACTATACAAATAAACCCAATCCAAGAAATTGAGCAGGTACAGCATTTCGAAAGAACTGATGGTCAAAATATGCAAGAAAAATCTGTATGAAAAGAACCTGCAGACATAGTACCTTGGAACATAGATTTCAACAAAAACAAAATCATGCAAATAATCAAAAAGGCAAGTAAATCACGTGCCCCTGGGCCGGATGGCATGACAAATATAATGTTAAAAGAAGCCCCGGACCTATGGACAGAATTTTGCTTTCAACTCTTTAATAGAATCAATCAATCAAAACAGATAACCGATTCATGGAAAAAAGCAGTAGTAATACCGATTTTTAAGAGAGGAGATGGAACAAAGGTGGAAAAATATCGCCCAATCTCCTTACTGGACGTTCTGGGAGAAGTGCATGCTGGAATCCTGCTAAAAAGATTCAAAGAATGGATAAAGTCAACTGAAAACTATGACAAGCGGCAAGCAGGATTTCTAGAAAAAGTAGACTGTAGTCTAAATCTACTCCTAATCAGCCTACTAAAATGAAAGTCCTAAAAGAAAATCAGAAACTTTTTCTAGCATGCATCGATATGGCATCAGCCTTTGACCGAGTGGATCGACACATGCTATGGTTAAAACTTAGCCAAAAAGGATGCCCCAAAGATTTATTAGCAGCTATAATAGCCCTGCATACGGACACAACATAACAAGTGTGTTTAGACCAAAAAGTCACTTTGTCAAGAGAAATATTTACTACAAGAGGGTTGAAACAAGGATGTCTCATGGCTCCTGTCTTATACAACTTTTATATTCTAGATATGAAAGATGTCCTCGAACCACCTAGATCATGTTCTCCGTATATGCGGATGACCTGATACTGTTGAACAAAACTCCCCTCGGGCTCTCGAAAGTAAAATAGATGAACTGCAAAAGTATGTTGACCAGTACTCCCAGAAAATAAGTACCAACAAATCGGAAATTCTTGCAATCAAAAAAGCTCAGATTCGACTAACACAATCATTTAACTGATGTCTTGGCAATAAAAAATTTCTGGTGGTAAAAATGAAAAATTATCTTGGAGTAAATATCAGTGCAGACAGAGGAGAAAAACCCTGAATTGAACATCTGCAGCTTAAAATAAACCAATTAACAGCACAAGCCATGATCCTTAAAAGAAAAGATGGTACTTTTTCTATGTAATCCATCATGGATTTTTACAACCAAAAAGTGGTCCACACCATCATTTATGCAGGCGTAACTGGCCTAGGAATACTTTGGGAGAAATGGCACAACCTTGACGATTCATTCTGGAAGAGAAAATTAAGACTACTGAAAACAGTACCATTTGGAGTCTTACAACATGAATTGGGACTATATTTGTTAAACAGTCAAGTGGTTTGGAAAGCTCTAACAGAAATGTGGAATCACCTTCCTGTCCACCACAATATAACATCTTCAACTCAGGAACTGAAAGAACAGACTTTTGGATGTTAGTTGCATGGCGGGAAAAATTAATTGAAATCGAAACTGACCTGAAAGTAAAACCCAAAACCCTACGGAAACATCCAAAAAAAAACAAGACTCTACTTATGTCCATTGATTGGGCAGACACAGAATGCATTCAAATATCCTCCAAAGTACACAGATTGTTAGATAAATTAACAGGCCTGCCAGGAAAGACGCCAGAATATTTTTAAAAATCAGCAAACCAAAAACACAGAGACCTAATATTGAGATTTAGGTTAAAAGTCCTGAGAACAAAAGAGAATTTCATTAAATATGGTGTAACAAACAAGAATAAGTGTTTTTTTGTGGAAAAGGAGAGGAATCTCCACGACACTTAATTCTATTTTGTAGACAGCTCAGGACAGAAAGAATGAGAATACTGCATGACATTATAGCACCCAGCTGTGGGTTGAACTCTGACCTATGGTGGGAAGCTCTCTATGGCAGAACAAACCAGAAAATCATAAATGTTTTGGGCATCTTCCTTGAAACAATGATGAACAAATTGGAACTTGTACCGATCAACTTGTAAAAACAAGGGGAAAATGGAATATGAATAAGAGCCAAGAATTAAAAGGGATATAATACACAAGAAAACTCCATACTGGCCCAACACAACTTCCATAGTGTAAGAAAGACTGAGAGTGAAACAGAAATGGGCATGTGGTTGACTTTCTTGTTTTTTTTTGTTTTGCAGGGAAATTAATTTTAAGCAAAAGTTTGTAATTTTATAAATGCTTAATAACATTTTTTTAAAGATTTTTGTGCAGAATCCTTAAGTCAATTTGTTTGTGTAATGATGTGAAGTTGTTTTATGCACCGAATGTAGCAGTGAAAATATATGAGCAGTCTATAGTGTGCTTTCTTTTGGTATAAGAAGCACAAGAAGATTTAAGGGCCTGATTCACAGAAAAGTGTGCATTGATCTCACAAAGTCCCTGCGCTGAAAACGACTCTGCGTGGCCCTGCGTGCAAAGTTTCCAATGAGTGGTCTAGTACTAATGAAATCCAAATCTTAAAGCAACCAGACACGCAAAGAAAACCAAGCTGTGTGAGAAACGCCCACAACATGCCACCACGCAAACCAAAACCATAGCCATAGCACTTAGCCCGAGGTCCTCCTCCTGGCCTCCCCTTAGAATTTCCCTCCTGGGCCCTCCTGCAGCACTTGTCCAGCCCTCTGCTCCTCCTTGCATCCCCTTACCTGCACTTTTCCCCAATGCATTTGCACATCCAAATGCCACAAGACCTAGTAGGACCACGACTGTACATGACTGTTTTTGCCATTGTTATTATTTCCCATGTTCCCTTCCCATTTAGCCTTGTGGAACTTTGAAACACAATTATGTTGTATAAAGCGCCCTACAAATGGGCAATAAATAAATAAATAAATAGACCAATCTTTGTGCACCTCTGACCCACCATCCAGCACGCTGGCGAAACTGCATAACTCAAGGTTGCACCCCAGTGAAACTGTGTGAGGTCCCCAGTAAGTCGAGGCTGCACCCCTGCAAAACTGTTCAAGCCCCCTGGTAAGTCAAGGCTGCACCCCTGTGAAACAGCGCAAGCCCCCCGTAAATAATGGCTGGTCTCCTGTGAAATTACGCGAGGTTCCCCTAAGTAATGACTGCACTCCTGCGAAACCACATGAGCTCCCCCGTAAATACGGCTGCACCCATGCGAAACTGCAAACCTTCCCCCCCTACTCCCAAGGAACACAAACTGCTGGCATAGCAAACGCCTCAAGCCCAGACACCACCCACCAGCCCCCCTCACTCCTGACACTTCTCCAGAAAGCCCACTGAAGCCAGACGCCACCAACCAGCCCCCCTCACCTCCCCCAAAACCCCCAGGCAGCCATGCAGCCCCCTCAAGGTCAGGCACCACCCACCAGCCCCCCTCACTCCTGACACTTCTCCAGAAAGCCCACTGAAGCCAGACGCCACCAACCAGCCCCCCTCACCTCCATCAATACGGCAGGCAGCCACCTCAAACCCAGCCACCACCCACCAGCACCCCTCACTTCTGACACTACTCTCCAGGCAGCCCACTCAAGCCAGATACCAAAAACCAGCCCCCCCACCTCACCACCACCAATTCCCCCAGGCAGCCCACTCAACCCCAGACACCACCCATCAGGCCCTTTCACTTCTGACACTACTTCAGGTGGTCCCCCCAAACCCAGACACAACCCACCAGCCCCCCTCACTTCCGACACTACTCTCCAGACAGCCCACTCAAGCCAGACACCACCCACCAGCCCCCCTCACCTCCACCAATACCCCCAGGCAGCCCACTCAAGCCCAGACACCACCCACCAGGCCCTTTCACTTCTGACACTACTCCAGGTGGTCCTCTCAAACCCAGACACAACCCACTAGCCACCCTCATCTCTGCCAATATCCCATGTAGCCCCTTCAAGCCAGAAACCACCCACCAGCCCCACCTCACCTCCACCAATACCCCCAGGCAGCCCACTCACGCCCAGACACTGCCCACCAGCCACCCTCACTTCTGACACGACTCCAGGTAGCCCCCTCAAGCCCAGACACCACCCACCAGTTCCCTTACCTCCAACGATATCCCCTGACAGCCCCCTCAAGCATAGACGCCACCCACCAGCCCCCTCACCTCTGACACTACTCCAGGCAGCCCGCTCAAGCCCAGACACCACCCACCAGCTCCTCTCACCTCTGACACTACCCAAGGCAGCACCCGCAAGCCCACACACCACCCACCAGCCCCCTTCACCTCTGCCAATACCCCCAGGCAGCCCACTCAAGCCCAGACACCACCCACCAGCCCCCCTCACTCCTGACACTTCTCCAGAAAGCCCACTGAAGCCAGACGCCACCAACCAGCCCCCCTCACCTCCCCCAAAACCCCCAGGCAGCCATGCAGCCCCCTCAAGGTCAGGCACCACCCACCAGCCCCCCTCACTCCTGACACTTCTCCAGAAAGCCCACTGAAGCCAGACGCCACCAACCAGCGCCCCTCACCTCCATCAATACGGCAGGCAGCCACCTCAAACCCAGCCACCACCCACCAGCACCCCTCACTTCTGACACTACTCTCCAGGCAGCCCACTCAAGCCAGATACCAAAAACCAGCCCCCCCACCTCACCACCACCAATTCCCCCAGGCAGCCCACTCAACCCCAGACACCACCCATCAGGCCCTTTCACTTCTGACACTACTTCAGGTGGTCCCCCCAAACCCAGACACAACCCACCAGCCCCCCTCACTTGCGACACTACTCTCCAGACAGCCCACTCAAGCCAGACACCACCCACCAGCCCCCCTCACCTCCACCAATACCCCCAGGCAGCCCACTCAAGCCCAGACACCACCCACCAGGCCCTTTCACTTCTGACACTACTCCAGGTGGTCCTCTCAAACCCAGACACAACCCACTAGCCACCCTCATCTCTGCCAATATCCCATGTAGCCCCTTCAAGCCAGAAACCACCCACCAGCCCCACCTCACCTCCACCAATACCCCCAGGCAGCCCACTCACGCCCAGACACTGCCCACCAGCCACCCTCACTTCTGACACGACTCCAGGTAGCCCCCTCAAGCCCAGACACCACCCACCAGTTCCCTTACCTCCAACGATATCCCCTGACAGCCCCCTCAAGCATAGACGCCACCCACCAGCCCCCTCACCTCTGACACTACTCCAGGCAGCCCGCTCAAGCCCAGACACCACCCACCAGCTCCTCTCACCTCTGACACTACCCAAGGCAGCACCCGCAAGCCCACACACCACCCACCAGCCCCCCTCACCTCTGCCAATACCCCCAGGCAGCCCACTCAAGCCAGACACCACCCACCAGCCCCCCTCATCTCCACCAATAACCCCAGGTAGCCCACTCAAGCCCAGACACCACCCACCAGCCCCTCCTCACCTCCACCAATACCCCCAAGCAGCCCACTCAAGCCCAGACACCACCCACCAGCCCCCTCACTTCTGACACTACTCCAGGTAGCCCCCTCAAGCCCAGACACCACCCACCAGCCCCCTTACCTCAACCAATATCCCCAGGCAGCCCCCTCAAACATAGATACCACCCACCAGCCTCCCTCATCTCCGACACTACTCCAGGAAGCCAGCTCAAGCCCAGACACCACTCACCAGCTCCCCTCACCTTTGACACTCCTCGAGGCAGTCCCCACAAGCCCACACGCCACCCACCAGCCCACTCTCACCTCTGCCAATTCCCCCAAGAAGCCCCCTCAAGCCCAGACACCACCCACCAGCCCCCCTCTCTTCTACCAATACACCCGGGCAGCCCCCTCAAGCCAAAATACTGCCCACTAGCCCCCCTCATCTCTAACAATACTCCAGGCAGCCTCCTCAAGCCAAGACACCAGCCACCAGCCCCCTCAACTCCAACACTACTCCAGACAGCCCCCTCAAGCCCAGACACCACCCACCAGCCGCCCTAATCTCCGCCAATACCCACGGGCAGCCACCACAAGCCCACACACCACGCACCAGCCCCCCCTCACCTCCGCAAATACCCCCAGGAAGACCTCTGAAGCCCAGACACCACCCACCAGCCCCCCTCACCTCCACCAATACCCCCCGGCAGCCCACTGAAACCCACACACCACCTACCAGGCCCCCTCAATCTGACACTACTCCAGGGGGCCCCGTCAAGCCCACACACCACCCCCCACATCTCTGCCAAGACCCCCAGGTAGCCCCCTCAAGTCCAGACACCACCCACCAGCCCCCCCTCACCTCCACCAATACCCCCAGGCAGCCCACTCAAGCCCCGGACACCACCCACCAGCCCCCTTCATCTCTGCCAATACCCCCAGGTAGCCCATCAAGCCCAGTCACCACACACCAGCCCCCCCTCACCTCCACCAGTACCCCCAGGCAGCCCACTCAAGCCCAGGCACCACCCAACAGGCACCCTCAGTTCTGACACTACTCCAGGTGGCCCCCTCAAACCAGACACCACCCACCATCCCCCCTCATCTCTACCAATACCCCCAGGTAGCCCCCTCAAGCCCAGACACCACCCACCAGCCCCCTTCATCTCTGGCAATACCCCCAGGTAGCCCCTCAAGCCCAGACACCACTCACCAGCCCCCCCGCCTCCACCAATACCGCCAGGCAGCCCACTCAAGCCCAGATACCACCCACCAACCCCCCTCACTTCTGACATTACTCCAGGTAGCCCCTCAAGCCCAGACACCACGCATCCAGCCCCTCCTCACCTCCACCAATACCCCCAAGCATCCCACTCAAGCCCAGACACCACCCACCAGCCCCCTCACTTCTGACACTACTCCAGGTAGCCCCCTCAAGCCCAGACACCACCCACCAGCCCCCTTACCTCAGCCAATATCCCCAGGCAGCCCCCTCAAACATAGATACCACCCACCAGCCTCCCTCATCTCCGACACTACTCCAGGAAGCCAGCTCAAGCCCAGACACCACTCACCAGCTCCCCTCACCTTTGACACTCCTCGAGGCAGTCCCCACAAGCCCACACGCCACCCACCAGCCCACTCTCACCTCTGCCAATTCCCCCAAGAAGCCCCCTCAAGCCCAGACACCACCCACCAGCCCCCCTCTCTTCTACCAATACACCCGGGCAGCCCCCTCAAGCCAAGATACTGCCCACTAGCCCCCCTCATCTCTAACAATACTCCAGGCAGCCTCCTCAAGCCAAGACACCAGCCACCAGCCCCCTCAACTCCAACACTACTCCAGACAGCCCCCTCAAGCCCAGACACCACCCACCAGCCGCCCTAATCTCTGCCAATACCCACGGGCAGCCACCACAAGCCCACACACCACGCACCAGCCCCCCCTCACCTCCGCAAATACCCCCAGGAAGACCTCTGAAGCCCAGACACCACCCACCAGCCCCCCTCACCTCCACCAATACCCCCCGGCAGCCCACTGAAACCCACACACCACCTACCAGGCCCCCTCAATCTGACACTACTCCAGGTGGCCCCCTCAAGCCCAGACACCACCCCCCACATCTCTGCCAAGACCCCCAGGTAGCCCCCTCAAGTCCAGACACCACCCACCAGCCCCCCCTCACCTCCACCAATACCCCCAGGCAGCCCACTCAAGCCCCGGACACCACCCACCAGCCCCCTTCATCTCTGCCAATACCCCCAGGTAGCCCATCAAGCCCAGTCACCACACACCAGCCCCCCCTCACCTCCACCAGTACCCCCAGGCAGCCCACTCAAGCCCAGGCACCACCCAACAGGCACCCTCAGTTCTGACACTACTCCAGGTGGCCCCCTCAAACCAGACACCACCCACCATCCCCCCTCATCTCTACCAATACCCCCAGGTAGCCCCCTCAAGCCCAGACACCACCCACCAGCCCCCTTCATCTCTGGCAATACCCCCAGGTAGCCCCTCAAGCCCAGACACCACTCACCAGCCCCCCCGCCTCCACCAATACCGCCAGGCAGCCCACTCAAGCCCAGATACCACCCACCAACCCCCCTCACTTCTGACATTACTCCAGGTAGCCCCTCAAGCCCAGACACCACGCATCCAGTGCCCCTTACCTCTGCCAATATGCCGAAGCAGCCCACTCAAGCCAGACACCACCCACCAGCCCCCCTCATCTCCACCAATAACCCCAGGTAGCCCACTCAAGCCCAGACACCACCCACCAGCCCCTCCTCACCTCCACCAATACCCCCAAGCAGCCCACTCAAGCCCAGACACCACCCACCAGCCCCCTCACTTCTGACACTACTCCAGGTAGCCCCCTCAAGCCCAGACACCACCCACCAGCCCCCTTACCTCAACCATTATCCCCAGGCAGCCCCCTCAAACATAGATACCACCCACCAGCCTCCCTCATCTCCGACACTACTCCAGGAAGCCAGCTCAAGCCCAGACACCACTCACCAGCTCCCCTCACCTTTGACACTCCTCGAGGCAGTCCCCACAAGCCCACACGCCACCCACCAGCCCACTCTCACCTCTGCCAATTCCCCCAAGAAGCCCCCTCAAGCCCAGACACCACCCACCAGCCCCCCTCTCTTCTACCAATACACCCGGGCAGCCCCCTCAAGCCAAGATACTGCCCACTAGCCCCCCTCATCTCTAACAATACTCCAGGCAGCCTCCTCAAGCCAAGACACCAGCCACCAGCCCCCTCAACTCCAACACTACTCCAGACAGCCCCCTCAAGCCCAGACACCACCCACCAGCCGCCCTAATCTCCGCCAATACCCACGGGCAGCCACCACAAGCCCACACACCACGCACCAGCCCCCCCTCACCTCCGCAAATACCCCCAGGAAGACCTCTGAAGCCCAGACACCACCCACCAGCCCCCCTCACCTCCACCAATACCCCCCGGCAGCCCACTGAAACCCACACACCACCTACCAGGCCCCCTCAATCTGACACTACTCCAGGGGGCCCCCTCAAGCCCAGACACCACCCCCCACATCTCTGCCAAGACCCCCAGGTAGCCCCCTCAAGTCCAGACACCACCCACCAGCCCCCCCTCACCTCCACCAATACCCCCAGGCAGCCCACTCAAGCCCCGGACACCACCCACCAGCCCCCTTCATCTCTGCCAATACCCCCAGGTAGCCCATCAAGCCCAGTCACCACACACCAGCCCCCCCTCACCTCCACCAGTACCCCCAGGCAGCCCACTCAAGCCCAGGCACCACCCAACAGGCACCCTCAGTTCTGACACTACTCCAGGTGGCCCCCTCAAACCAGACACCACCCACCATCCCCCCTCATCTCTACCAATACCCCCAGGTAGCCCCCTCAAGCCCAGACACCACCCACCAGCCCCCTTCATCTCTGGCAATACCCCCAGGTAGCCCCTCAAGCCCAGACACCACTCACCAGCCCCCCCGCCTCCACCAATACCGCCAGGCAGCCCACTCAAGCCCAGATACCACCCACCAACCCCCCTCACTTCTGACATTACTCCAGGTAGCCCCTCAAGCCCAGACACCACGCATCCAGCCCCTCCTCACCTCCACCAATACCCCCAAGCATCCCACTCAAGCCCAGACACCACCCACCAGCCCCCTCACTTCTGACACTACTCCAGGTAGCCCCCTCAAGCCCAGACACCACCCACCAGCCCCCTTACCTCAGCCAATATCCCCAGGCAGCCCCCTCAAACATAGATACCACCCACCAGCCTCCCTCATCTCCGACACTACTCCAGGAAGCCAGCTCAAGCCCAGACACCACTCACCAGCTCCCCTCACCTTTGACACTCCTCGAGGCAGTCCCCACAAGCCCACACGCCACCCACCAGCCCACTCTCACCTCTGCCAATTCCCCCAAGAAGCCCCCTCAAGCCCAGACACCACCCACCAGCCCCCCTCTCTTCTACCAATACACCCGGGCAGCCCCCTCAAGCCAAGATACTGCCCACTAGCCCCCCTCATCTCTAACAATACTCCAGGCAGCCTCCTCAAGCCAAGACACCAGCCACCAGCCCCCTCAACTCCAACACTACTCCAGACAGCCCCCTCAAGCCCAGACACCACCCACCAGCCGCCCTAATCTCTGCCAATACCCACGGGCAGCCACCACAAGCCCACACACCACGCACCAGCCCCCCCTCACCTCCGCAAATACCCCCAGGAAGACCTCTGAAGCCCAGACACCACCCACCAGCCCCCCTCACCTCCACCAATACCCCCCGGCAGCCCACTGAAACCCACACACCACCTACCAGGCCCCCTCAATCTGACACTACTCCAGGTGGCCCCCTCAAGCCCAGACACCACCCCCCACATCTCTGCCAAGACCCCCAGGTAGCCCCCTCAAGTCCAGACACCACCCACCAGCCCCCCCTCACCTCCACCAATACCCCCAGGCAGCCCACTCAAGCCCCGGACACCACCCACCAGCCCCCTTCATCTCTGCCAATACCCCCAGGTAGCCCATCAAGCCCAGTCACCACACACCAGCCCCCCCTCACCTCCACCAGTACCCCCAGGCAGCCCACTCAAGCCCAGGCACCACCCAACAGGCACCCTCAGTTCTGACACTACTCCAGGTGGCCCCCTCAAACCAGACACCACCCACCATCCCCCCTCATCTCTACCAATACCCCCAGGTAGCCCCCTCAAGCCCAGACACCACCCACCAGCCCCCTTCATCTCTGGCAATACCCCCAGGTAGCCCCTCAAGCCCAGACACCACTCACCAGCCCCCCCCGCCTCCACCAATACCGCCAGGCAGCCCACTCAAGCCCAGATACCACCCACCAACCCCCCTCACTTCTGACATTACTCCAGGTAGCCCCTCAAGCCCAGACACCACGCATCCAGTGCCCCTTACCTCTGCCAATATGCCGAAGCAGCCCACTCAAGCCAGACACCACCCACCAGCCCCCCTCATCTCCACCAATAACCCCAGGTAGCCCACTCAAGCCCAGACACCACCCACCAGCCCCTCCTCACCTCCACCAATACCCCCAAGCAGCCCACTCAAGCCCAGACACCACCCACCAGCCCCCTCACTTCTGACACTACTCCAGGTAGCCCCCTCAAGCCCAGACACCACCCACCAGCCCCCTTACCTCAACCATTATCCCCAGGCAGCCCCCTCAAACATAGATACCACCCACCAGCCTCCCTCATCTCCGACACTACTCCAGGAAGCCAGCTCAAGCCCAGACACCACTCACCAGCTCCCCTCACCTTTGACACTCCTCGAGGCAGTCCCCACAAGCCCACACGCCACCCACCAGCCCACTCTCACCTCTGCCAATTCCCCCAAGAAGCCCCCTCAAGCCCAGACACCACCCACCAGCCCCCCTCTCTTCTACCAATACACCCGGGCAGCCCCCTCAAGCCAAGATACTGCCCACTAGCCCCCCTCATCTCTAACAATACTCCAGGCAGCCTCCTCAAGCCAAGACACCAGCCACCAGCCCCCTCAACTCCAACACTACTCCAGACAGCCCCCTCAAGCCCAGACACCACCCACCAGCCGCCCTAATCTCCGCCAATACCCACGGGCAGCCACCACAAGCCCACACACCACGCACCAGCCCCCCCTCACCTCCGCAAATACCCCCAGGAAGACCTCTGAAGCCCAGACACCACCCACCAGCCCCCCTCACCTCCACCAATACCCCCCGGCAGCCCACTGAAACCCACACACCACCTACCAGGCCCCCTCAATCTGACACTACTCCAGGTGGCCCCCTCAAGCCCAGACACCACCCCCCACATCTCTGCCAAGACCCCCAGGTAGCCCCCTCAAGTCCAGACACCACCCACCAGCCCCCCCTCACCTCCACCAATACCCCCAGGCAGCCCACTAAAGCCCCGGACACCACCCACCAGCCCCCTTCATCTCTGCCAATACCCCCAGGTAGCCTATCAAGCCCAGTCACCACACACCAGCCCCCCCTCACCTCCACCAGTACCCCCAGGCAGCCCACTCAAGCCCAGGCACCACCCAACAGGCACCCGCAGTTCTGACACTACTCCAGGTGGCCCCCTCAAACCAGACACCACCCACCATCCCCCCTCATCTCTACCAATACCCCCAGGTAGCCCCCTCAAGCCCAGACACCACCCACCAGCCCCCTTCATCTCTGGCAATACCCCCAGGTAGCCCCTCAAGCCCAGACACCACTCACCAGCCCCCCTGCCTCCACCAATACCGCCAGGCAGCACACTCAAGCCCAGATACCACCCACCAACCCCCCTCACTTCTGACATTACTCCAGGTAGCCCCTCAAGCCCAGACACCACGCATCCAGCCCCTCCTCACCTCCACCAATACCCCCAAGCAGCCCACTCAAGCCCAGACACCACCCACCAGCCCCCTCACTTCTGACACTACTCCAGGTAGCCCCCTCAAGCCCAGACACCACCCACCAGCCCCCTTACCTCAACCAATATCCCCAGGCAGCCCCCTCAAACATAGATACCACCCACCAGCCTCCCTCATCTCCGACACTACTCCAGGAAGCCAGCTCAAGCCCAGACACCACTCACCAGCTCCCCTCACCTTTGACACTCCTCGAGGCAGTCCCCACAAGCCCACACGCCACCCACCAGCCCACTCTCACCTCTGCCAATTCCCCCAAGAAGCCCCCTCAAGCCCAGACACCACCCACCAGCCCCCCTCTCTTCTACCAATACACCCGGGCAGCCCCCTCAAGCCAAGATACTGCCCACTAGCCCCCCTCATCTCTAACAATACTCCAGGCAGCCTCCTCAAGCCAAGACACCAGCCACCAGCCCCCTCAACTCCAACACTACTCCAGACAGCCCCCTCAAGCCCAGACACCACCCACCAGCCGCCCTAATCTCCGCCAATACCCACGGGCAGCCACCACAAGCCCACACACCACGCACCAGCCCCCCCTCACCTCCGAAAATACCCCCAGGAAGACCTCTGAAGCCCAGACACCACCCACCAGCCCCCCTCACCTCCACCAATACCCCCCGGCAGCCCACTGAAACCCACACACCACCTACCAGGCCCCCTCAATCTGACACTACTCCAGGTGGCCCCCTCAAGCCCAGACACCACCCCCCACATCTCTGCCAAGACCCCCAGGTAGCCCCCTCAAGTCCAGACACCACCCACCAGCCCCCCCTCACCTCCACCAATACCCCCAGGCAGCCCACTCAAGCCCCGGACACCACCCACCAGCCCCCTTCATCTCTGCCAATACCCCCAGGTAGCCCATCAAGCCCAGTCACCACACACCAGCCCCCCCTCACCTCCACCAGTACCCCCAGGCAGCCCACTCAAGCCCAGGCACCACCCAACAGGCACCCTCAGTTCTGACACTACTCCAGGTGGCCCCCTCAAACCAGACACCACCCACCATCCCCCCTCATCTCTACCAATACCCCCAGGTAGCCCCCTCAAGCCCAGACACCACCCACCAGCCCCCTTCATCTCTGGCAATACCCCCAGGTAGCCCCTCAAGCCCAGACACCACTCACCAGCCCCCCCGCCTCCACCAATACCGCCAGGCAGCCCACTCAAGCCCAGATACCACCCACCAACCCCCCTCACTTCTGACATTACTCCAGGTAGCCCCTCAAGCCCAGACACCACGCATCCAGTGCCCCTTACCTCTGCCAATATGCCGAAGCAGCCCCCTCAAGCATAGCCACCACCCACCAGCCCCCTTCACCTCTGACACTACTCCAGGAAGCCAGTTCAAATCCAGGCACCACCCACCAGCTTCCGTCACCTCTGACACTACTCGAGGCAGCCCCCTCAAGCCCAGACACCACCCAGCAGCCGCCCTCACCTCTACCAATAAACCCAGCCAGCCCCCTCAAGCCGAGATGCTGCCCACCAGCCCCCCTCATCTCTGACAATACTCCAGGCAGCCCCTCAAGCCCAGTCACCAGCCCCCCTCAACTCTGACACTAATCCAGACAGTACCCTCAAGCCAAGGCACCCCCCCACCAGCCCCCCTCACCTCCACCAATACCCACAGGCAGCCCCCTTCAAGCCCACACACCACCCCACCTCACCTCTGCCAATACCCGCAGGCAGCCCCCTCAAGCCCAGACACTACCCAGCCCCCCTCACTCCTGACACCTCTCCAGAAAGCCCACTGAAGCCAGACTCCACCAACCAGCCCCCCTCACCTCCCCTAATGCACCCAGGCAGCAATGCAGCCCCCTCAAGGTCAGACACCACCCACCAGACCCCTCACCTCCATCAATACACACAGGCAGCCACCTCAAACCCAGCCACCACCCACCAGCCCCCCTCACTTCTAACACTACTCTCCAGGCAGCCCACTCAAGCCAGACATCAAAAACCAGCCCCCCCCCACCACCACCAATTCCTCCAGGCAGCTCAGTGAAGCCCAGACACCACCCACCAGGCCCTTTCACTTCTGACACTACTTCAGGTGGTCCCCCCAAACGCAGACACAACCCACCAGCTCCCCTCACTTCCAACACTACTCTCCACACAGCCCACTCAAGCCAGAGACCACCCACCAGCCCCCCTCACCTCCACCAATACCCCCAGGCAGCCCACTCAAGCCCAGACACCACCCATCAGGCCTTTTCACTTCTGACACTACTCCAGGTGATCCTCTCAAAACCAGGCACAACCCACCAGCCCCCCTCATCTCTGCCAATACCCCCATGTAGCCCCCTCAAGCCCAGACACCACCCACCAGCCCCTCCTCACCTCCACCAATACCCCCAAGCAGCCCAATCAAGCCCAGACACCGCCCACAAGCCACCCTCACTTCTGATACTACTCCAGGTAGCCCCCTCAAGCCCAGACACCACCCACCAGCCCCCTTACCTCAACCAATATCCCCAGGCAGCCCCCTCAAACATAGATACCACCCACCAGCCCCCCTCATCTCCGACACTACTCCAGGAAGCCAGCTCAAGCCCAGACACCACCCACCAGCTCCCCTCACCTTTGACACTCCTCGAGGCAGTCCCCACTAGCCCACACGCCACCCACCAGCCCACTCTCACCTCTGCCAATTCCCCCAAGAAGCCCCCTCAAGCCCAGAAACCACCCACCAGCCCCCCTCTCTTCTACCAATACACCCCGGCAGCCCCCTCAAGCCAAGATACTGCCCACTAGCCCCCCTCATCTCTAACAATACTCCAGGCAGCCTCCTCAAGCCAAGACACCAGCCACCAGCCCCCTCAACTCCAACACTACTCCAGACAGCCCCCTCAAGCCCAGACACCACCCACCAGCCGCCCTAATCTCCGCCAATACCCACGGGCAGCCACCACAAGCCCACACACCACGCACCAGCCCCCCCTCACCTCCGCAAATACCCCCAGGAAGACCTCTGAAGCCCAGACACCACCCACCAGCCCCCCTCACCTCCACCAATACCCCCCGGCAGCCCACTGAAACCCACACACCACCTACCAGGCCCCCTCAATCTGACACTACTCCAGGAGGCCCCCTCAAGCCCAGACACCACCCCCCACATCTCTGCCAAGACCCCCAGGTAGCCCCCTCAAGTCCAGACACCACCCACCAGCCCCCCCTCACCTCCACCAATACCCCCAGGCAGCCCACTCAAGCCCCGGACACCACCCACCAGCCCCCTTCATCTCTGCCAATACCCCCAGGTAGCCCATCAAGCCCAGTCACCACACACCAGCCCCCCCTCACCTCCACCAGTACCCCCAGGCAGCCCACTCAAGCCCAGGCACCACCCAGCAGGCACCCTCAGTTCTGACACTACTCCAGGTGGCCCCCTCAAACCAGACACCACCCACCATCCCCCCTCATCTCTACCAATACCCCCAGGTAGCCCCCTCAAGCCCAGACACCACCCACCAGCCCCCTTCATCTCTGGCAATACCCCCAGGTAGCCCCTCAAGCCCAGACACCACTCACCAGCCCCCCCGCCTCCACCAATACCGCCAGGCAGCCCACTCAAGCCCAGATACCACCCACCAACCCCCCTCACTTCTGACATTACTCCAGGTAGCCCCTCAAGCCCAGACACCACGCATCCAGTGCCCCTTACCTCTGCCAATATGCCGAAGCAGCCCCCTCAAGCATAGCCACCACCCACCAGCCCCCTTCACCTCTGACACTACTCCAGGAAGCCAGTTCAAATCCAGGCACCACCCACCAGCTTCCGTCACCTCTGACACTACTCGAGGCAGCCCCCTCAAGCCCAGACACCACCCAGCAGCCGCCCTCACTTCTACCAATAAACCCAGGCAGCCCCCTCAAGCCGAGATGCTGCCCACCAGCCCCCCTCATCTCTGACAATACTCCAGGCAGCCCCTCAAGCCCAGTCACCAGCCCCCCTCAACTCTGACACTAATCCAGACAGTACCCTCAAGCCAAGGCACCCCCCACCAGCCCGCCTCACCTCCACCAATACCCACAGGCAGCCCCCTTCAAGCCCACACACCACCCCACCTCACCTCTGCCAATACCCGCAGGCAGCCCCCTCAAGCCCAGACACTACCCACCAGCCCCCTTCACTCCTAACACCTCTCCAGAAAGCCCACTGAAGCCAGACTCCACCAACCAGCCCCCCTCACCTCCCCTAATGCACCCAGGCAGCAATGCAGGCCCCTCAAGGTCAGACACCACCCACCAGACCCCTCACCTCCATCAATACACACAGGCATCCACCTCAAACCCAGCCACCACCCACCAGCCCCCCTCACTTCTAACACTACTCTCCAGGCAGCCCACTCAAGCCAGACATCAAAAACCAGCCCCCCCACCACCACCAATTCCTCCAGGCAGCTCACTGAAGCCCAGACACCACCCACCAGGCCCTTTCACTTCTGACACTACTTCAGGTGGTCCCCCCAAACGCAGACACAACCCACCAGCTCCCCTCACTTCCAACACTACTCTCCACACAGCCCAATCAAGCCAGAGACCACCCACCAGCCCCCCTCACCTCCACCAATACCCCCAGGCAGCCCACTCAAGCCCAGACACCACCCATCAGGCCTTTTCACTTCTGACACTACTCCAGGTGATCCTCTCAAACCCAGGCACAACCCACCAGCCCCCCTCATCTCTGCCAATACCCCCATGTAGCCCCCTCAAGCCCAGATACCACCCACATGCCCCACCTTACTGCCATGAATACCACCAGGCAGCCCAATCAAGCCCAGACACCGCCCACCAGCCACCCTCACTTCTGATACTACTCCAGGTAGCCCCCTCAAGCCCAGACACCACCCACCACCCCCCTTACCTCCACCGACATCCCCAGACAGCCCCCTCAAGCCCAGACACCACCCACCAGCTCCTCTCACCTCTGACACTAACCGAGGCAGTGCCCGCAAGCCCACACACAACCCACCAGCCCCCCTCACCTCTGCCAATACCCCCAGGCAGCCCCCTCAAGCCCACACACCACCCAGCAGCCCCCCTCACTTCTACCAATACAACCAGGCAGCCCCCTTAAGGCCAGATACTGCCCACCAGCCCCCCTCATCTCTGACAATAGTTGAGGCAGCCCCCTCAAGCCCAGACACCAGCCACCAGCCCCCCTCAACTCCAACATTACTCCAGAAAGCCCCCTCAAGCCCAGACACCACCCACCAGCCCCCCTCATCTCCACCAATACCCCCACAAGACCAGACACCACCCACCAGCCCCCCTCATCTCCACCAATACCCCCAAGCAGCCCATTCAAGCCCAGGCACCACCCACCAGGCCCCCTCACTTCTGACACTACTCCAGGCAGCCCCCTAAAGCCCAGACACCACCCACTAGCCCACCTCATCTCCACCAATACCCCCAGGCAGCCCACTCAAGCCCAGACACCACGCACCAGCCCCCTTACTTCCACCAATATCCCCAGGCAGCCCCATCAAACATAGATACCACCGCCCCTCATCTACTACACAACTCCAGGAAGCCAGCTCAAGCCCAGACACCACCCACCAGCTCCCCTCACCTCTGACACTACTCGAGTCAGCCCCCACAAGCCCACACACCACCCACCAGCCCAAGCTTACCTCTGCCAATTCCCCCAGGTAGCCCCCTCAAGCCCAGACACCACCCAGCAGCCCCCCTGACTTCTACCAATACACCCAGGCAGCCCCCTCAAGCCAAGATACTGCTCACTAGCCCCCCTCATCTATGACAATACTCCAGGCAGCCCACTCAAGCCCAGACACCACCCACCAGCCCCCTTCATCTCTGCCAATACCCCCTGGTATTCCCTCAAGCCCAGTCACCACCCACCAGCCCCCCCTCACCTCCACCAATACCACCAGGCATCCCACTCAAGCCCAGGCACCACCCACCAGGCCCCCTCAGTTCTGACACTACTACAGGTGGCCCCCTCAAGTCAGACACCACCCACCAGCCCCCCTCACCTCCACCAATAACCCCAGGTAGCCCCCTCAAGCCCAGACACCACCCACCAGCCCCCTTCATCTCTGCCAATACCCCCAGGTAGTCTCTCAAGCCCAGACACCACCCACCAGCCCCCCCTCACCTTCAACCATACCACCAGGCAACCCACTCAAGCCAAGGCACCACCCACCAGGCCCTCTCAGTTCTGACACTACTACAGGTGGGCCCCTTCAAGACCAAACACCACCCACCAGCCCCCCTCATCTCCACCAATACCCCCCAGGTAGCCCCCCCAGCCCAGACACCACCCACCAGACCCCCCTCACCTCCACCAATACCCCGGGCAGCCCACTCAAGCCCAGATACCACCCACCAGCCCCCCTCACTTCTGACACTACTCCAGGTAGCCCCTCAAGCCCAGACACCGCCCACCAGCCCCTTTACCTCCGCCAATATTCTGAAGCAGCCCCCTCAAGCATAGCCACCACCCAACAGCCCCCCTCACCTCCGACACTATTCCAGGAAGCCAGTTCAAGTCCAGGCACCACCCACCAGCTTCCCATACCTCTGACACTACTCAAGGCAGCCCCTGCAAGCCCACACACCACCCACCAGCCCCCTGAACCTCTGCCAATACCACCAGGCAGCCCACTCAAGCCCAGGCACCACCCACCAGGCCCTCTCAGTTCTGACACTACTCCAGGTGGCCCCCTCAAGCCCAAACACCACCCACCAGCCCCCCTCATCTCCACCAATACCCCCAGATAGCCCCCTCAAACCCAGACACCACCCACCAGCCCCCCTCATCTCCACCAATACTCCAGGCAGCCCACTCAAGCCCCGATACCACCCACCAGCCCCCCTCACTTCTGACACTACTCCAGGTAGCCCCTCAAGCCCAGACACCACCCACCAGCCCCCTTACCTCCGCCAATATGCAGAAGCAGCCCCCTCAAGCATAGCCACCACCCACCAGCCCCCCTCACCAGTTCAAGTCCAGGCACCACCCACCAGCTTCCCATACCTCTGACACTACTCGAGGCAGCCCCCGCAAGCCCACACACCACCCACCAGCCCCCTGAACCTCTGCCAATACCACCAGGCAGCCAGCTCAAGCCCAGGCACCACCCACCATGTCCTCTCAGTTCTGACACTACTCCAGGTGGCCCCCTCAAGCCCAAACACCACCCACCAGCCCCCCTCATCTCCACCAATACCCCCAGAAAACCCCCTCAAGCCCAGACACCACCCAGCAGCCCCCCTGACTTCTACCAATACACCCAGGCAGCCCTCTCAAGCCAAGATACTGCTCACTAGCCCCCCTCATCTATGACAATACTCCAGGCAGCCCACTCAAGCCCAGACACCACCCACCAGCCCCCTTCATCTCTGCCAATACCCCCTGGTATTCCCTCAAGCCCAGTCACCACCCACCAGCCCCCCCTCACCTCCACCAATACCACCAGGCATCCCACTCAAGCCCAGGCACCACCCACCAGGCCCCCTCAGTTCTGACACTACTACAGGTGGCCCCCTCAAGCCAGACACCACCCACCAGCCCCCCTCACCTCCACCAATACCCCCAGGTAGCCCCCTCAAGCCCAGACACCACCCACCAGCCCCCTTCATCTCTGCCAATACCCCCAGGTAGTCTCTCAAGCCCAGACACCACCCACCGGCCCCCCCTCACCTTCAACCATACCACCAGGCAACCCACTCAAGCCAAGGCACCACCCACCAGGCCCTCTCAGTTCTGACACTACTACAGGTGGCCCCTTCAAGACAAGACACCACCCACCAGCCCCACTCATCTCCACCAATACCCCCCAGGTAGCCCCCTCCAGCCCAGACACCACCCACCAGACCCCCCTCACCTCCACCAATACCCCGGGCAGCCCACTCAAGCCCAGATACCACCCACCAGCCCCCCTCACTTCTGACACTACTCCAGGTAGCCCCTCAAGCCCAGACACCGCCCACCAGCCCCTTTACCTCCGCCAATATTCTGAAGCAGCCCCCTCAAGCATAGCCACCACCCAACAGCCCCCCTCACCTCCGACACTATTCCAGGAAGCCAGTTCAAGTCCAGGCACCACCCACCAGCTTCCCATACCTCTGACACTACTCAAAGCAGCCCCTGCAAGCCCACACACCACCCACCAGCCCCCTGAACCTCTGCCAATACCACCAGGCAGCCCACTCAAGCCCAGGCACCACCCACCAGGCTCTCTCAGTTCTGACACTACTCCAGGTGGCCCCCTCAAGCCCAAACACCACCCACCAGCCCCCCTCATCTCCACCAATACCCCCAGATAGCCCCCTCAAGCCCAGACACCACCCACCAGCCCCCCTGATCTCCACCAATACTCCAGGCAGCCCACTCAAGCCCAGATACCACCCACCAGCCCCCCTCACTTCTGACACTACTCCAGGTAGCCCCTCAAGCCCAGACACCACCCACCGCCCCCTTACCTCCGCCAATATGCAGAAGCAGCCCCCTCAAGCATAGCCACCACCCACCAGCCCCCCTCACCAGTTCAAGTCCAGGCACCACCCACCAGCTTCCCATACCTCTGACACTACTCGAGGCAGCCCCGCAAGCCCACACACCACCCACCAGCCCCCTGAACCTCTGCCAATACCACCAGGCAGCCCACTCAAGCCCAGGCACCACCCACCATGCCCTCTCAGTTCTGACACTACTCCAGGTGGCCCCCTCAAGCCCAAACACCACCCACCAGCCCCCCCTCATCTCCACCAATACCCCCAGATAACCCCCTCAAGCCCAGACACCACCCACCAGCCCCCCTCATCTCCACCAATACTCCAGGCAGCCCACTCAAGCCCAGATACCACCCACCAGCCCCCCTCACTTCTGACACTACTCCAGGTAGCCCCTCAAGCCCAGACACCACCCACCAGCCCCCTTATCTCCGCCAATATGCAGAAGCAGCCCCCTCAAGCATAGCCACCACCCACCAGCCCCCCTCACCAGTTCAAGTCCAGGCACCACCCACCCGCTTCCCATACCTCTGACACTACTCGAGGCAGCCCCCGCAAGCCCACACACCAACCACCAGCCCCCTGAACCTCTGCCAATACCGCCAGGTAGCCCTCTGAAGCCCAGACACCACCCAGCAGCCCCCCTCACCACTACCAATAAACCCAGGCAGCCCCCTCAAGCCGAGATACTGTCCACCAGCCCCCCTCATCTCTGACAATACTCCAGGCAGCCCCCTCAAGCCCAGTCATCAGCCCCCCTCAACTCTGACACTAATCCAGACAGCCCCCTCAAGCCCAGACACCACCCACCAGCCCCCTTCATCTCCACCAATACCCACAGGAAGCCCCCTCAAGCCCACACACCACCCACCAGCCCCCCTCACCTCTGCCAATACCCCCAGGAAGACCCCTCAAGCCCAGACACCACCCATCATCCCCCCACTCACCTCCACCAATACCCCCAGGCAGCCCACTCAAGCCCAGATACCACCCACCAGCCCCCCTCACTTCTGACACTACTCCAGGTAGCCCCTCAAGCCCAGACACCACCCACCAGCCCCCTTACCTCTGCCAATATGCAGAAGCAGCCCCCTCAAGCATAGCCACCACCCACCAACCCCCCTCACCAGTTCAACTCCAGGCACCACCCACCAGCTTCCCATACCTCTGACACTACTCGAGGCAGCCCCCGCAAGCCCAGACACCACCCAGCAGCCCCCTGAACCTCTGCCAATACCGCCAGGTAGCCCTCTGAAGCCCAGACACCACCCAGCAGCCCCCCTCACCACTACCAATAAACCCAGGCAGCCCCCTCAAGCCGAGATACTGTCCACCAGCCCCCCTCATCTCTGACAATACTCCAGGCAGCCCCCTCAAGCCCAGTCATCAGCCCCCCTCAACTCTGACACTAATCCAGACAGCCCCCTCAAGCCCAGACACCACCCACCAGCCCCCTTCATCTCCACCAATACCCACAGGAAGCCCCCTCAAGCCCACACACCACCCACCAGCCCCCCTCACCTCTGCCAATACCCCCAGGAAGCCCCCTCAAGCCCATACACCACCCATCATCCCCCCACTCACCTCCACCAATACCCCCAGGCAGCCCACTCAAGCCCAGATACCACCCACCAGCCCCCCTCACTTCTGACACTGCTCCAGGTAGCCCCTCAAGCCCAGACACCACCCACCAGCCCCCTTACCTCCGCCAATATGCAGAAGCAGCCCCCTCAAGCATAGCCACCACCCACCAGCCCCCCTCACCAGTTCAAGTCCAGGCACCACCCACCAGCTTCCCATACCTCTGACACTACTCGAGGCAGCCCCCGCAAGCCCACACACCACCCACCAGCCCCCTGAACCTCTGCCAATACCACCAGGCAGCCCACTCAAGCCCAGGCACCACCCACCAGGCCCTCTCAGTTCTGACACTACTCCAGGTGGCCCCCTCAAGCGGAGACACCACCCACCAGCCTCCCTCACCTTCACCAATACCCCAAGGCAGCCCCCTCAAGCCCAGACACCACCCACCAGCCCCCCTCAGCTCTGCCAATACCCCTAGGCAGCCCTCTGACAGTCCAATATATAGCTGCCAATTACCTGAACCGCTGTGGTCTTCCCCCACCATGAAAGAGACCTCCACATGTCCACCACCAACACGATCAACTGATAGCACTAATGAGCAATCCAGGACCAGAGCATCTCATGTTGAGGACAGAAGCACACAGAATCAACGATTGGGCATATGCACAAATAATGACTGTGCAAATTCCAGCCTGTGCATAAGTAGCCAAGGTGGTAAGAGTGGCAAAGTCCCTGTCAGAGACGAAAACATAACAGGCCTGTGCATGGGGGATGGGAGGCCAGTAAGAGAGTGCCTGACTTACTGAGACAGGAATTGTGTGCTGCCACACAGAAACAGTAAACAGGTGACACAACTGCATTGCATTGCAGTGGCAGAGGTGGAGCATGAAATGAGAGCAGGCAGTGTGTGACTGCAGATGTTGTTGGGTGTGTGATCATGACATGGGGTTACACAGCAATGAAATATCAAATATACAAGTGATGTGTCCAGGCCACCCATCCACAGTGAGCCCACTTCCCACTACAGCACCTACAATGATAAATACACACTACAGTGAATATAGTGTGGGCACATACACAAACCCAAGCATGTGCAAAGGGGACACTTGAAAAAAAGTGGACCTGAAATGAAAACAAGATGAAAGCGTGCAAATACACATCAACAGGTGGCAATCCATCGCCAATGAGAGTCAACCAAAAACATAATAAGACATCCACACATCACTGCAACCATATCTGTATGTATATCATCACACACACAACAGAAGCCTTCACGCCAACCACACTGACACACTGACACCACACACGCAGTGATGCTGCACACGTAATGGAAAATGAAAATCATCCAGTGCAGCCTCCAGTCATCTGTTGGTCTCACCCCAACATGTCAGGCACATGTGCATCCCTCCACCCGCAAACAAGACAGCATCAAAAAGACACACACAGTCACTTCAGAATACACATCACCAGCAATGAAGAGATGCACTGGGCGAAATTTAAACCATCAAATGCGTAGACAAACAAATGAACTGCATGAAGTGTAGAATGAACTAATTGAAAACCTGTATTGAACATGACTAGAAACATGAAAATCAGGGAAGGAATGTCTCTGAAGTCCATGGGAAAAATAGAAACTGAAATGATACCTATTCCTTAATAACTATATACATGAATAACTGGAAAGGAATGTCTCTGAAGTCCAGGGGAATAGAAAATAATAGAAATGAAACCTGTACCTAAAGAACTATATACAAAGGGAGCGGGCTAGTCCGCCTCTCCAATTTACAACAACATGTTCACGAGGGCTGAGTCACAGGTCACGTCCTCCTCCTCAGGCGGGCCTCCGTTATTGCCTGGAGGGATTGCAGGGTGGCCACCAACTGATGTTCTTCATCCTGTTCCATCCTGCAAGTAACCTCCAGGATGGCACCCTGCCTCCACGCCCAACGAGTGCTACCTCAGCCCTGGCCAACATCACATGTGCCTCCCTTGCCTGCTGCCACTCTGCAAGCAGTTGCCTCTGATATCACCGAAACACAGAAAACATAGCCTGCAAGGCCCCCTTATCGTCCTCCTGCCTCATTGGTGCCAACTGCCTCCCCGGGGTGGTTTGCCCTTTTACAGTCTGACTCCTCACAGTTACCATCTGCTGACACTGTGCCCAGTGCAAGCTGTCAAGGTACGCCCTGCGATGTAATGACATTTGTCGGGGACGTACGGCACCTGCACTGCTCTGAGGTGTCTGCTGAGCCTCCCTTGCCTGTGGCTGTGTCAGTGCCTGGGTAGGCATGGTGACCACCTCATCCGACATAGATTGGACTCCCACCTCGGGCAGGGACATTAGCTCCACCAGATGGGGCGTCGGTAGTGGGACTGGTGCACAGGGGGCCGTGCTGGAATACGGCCTGAAAGGCACCCTGGAAGATGACTGTTGCACAGAGGAGGAAGCCTAGGAGGGGGTTGGGACAGAGAACAGCCCACAGAGCCCACTTGGGAACATTTCTGTTGCCATCAAGGTCATGAGGTGGTACAGCTCAATGTGATCGTACCACAAGTAGCTTGTGCACCATCATGGATGACTGCAGTCCACCTCAGAGACTGGCAAGCAGGGGCAGCACATGATCTTTGATGGACACATCAGCTGGCATGGGGATACTGGTCTGGGTGTAGGCATCCGAGATGGGGCGCACTGCTGCATCTGATGGCCCAGGGACAGGATTTATTTTGTGCAGGCACTTCCATGGTGGCCTGCATAGCCTCATGCCCCTTAGACAGAGTTGCAGCATGAACACCCTCCTCAACACCCGCACCTGAGCCCATGGGCTGGGCTGCAATGGCCACCTCCTCCACCTCCATCTCTGTCAACCTGAATGATTCCAGACTGTCTTCCCCCAGGGATAGAACCTGTGTGGCATCACCCTGTCCCACCGCTGCTGAGGAGTCCCCTGCCTCCTTCCCCTCATTGGACCTACCCCCAGCAGCCACACCCGATGGTCCTGGTGGGTCCCTTAGCCAAATCGCTCCCCAAAGATAAACTGACACAGGAGAGTGGCTGGGATCTGTGCCTTGGTCTGGTGGATTTGTCCCTGCGTCCATACGCCACAGCACCACTTCTGCCATCCTCTCCAGCTGCAGCAACTGTGGAAAAGGAGGCACAGAACACTGACAGTGTACAGTGTTAAAGCATGTGTGGCATACACAACATTTACAGTAACATGAAGTCTCCATGGTTCAACCAGCAACAGACACACTCACACACATGGCCATGCAATTGCCATGAAAACAGACACACCAATCCAGAGTCAATGATGAGCACAGTCACGCCACATTGACATGTAAAGACAGCACAAAGACCTCAGTGCACAGACACAAAACAAGAAAAATGACATGGTACAATTGCAATGGCAAGGTTGTAAGTCCCAAAATATATTCTATGAATATAAAATAAGATCACAAGAGACACAGAGATAGTAAATGAAAAACAGTTTTATTTTGCATGTGTTGGCTCATGTTCAACATGTCCCATGGGGAAGTAGTGAAGTGAGCTCGGGAGTGTTCGAGCTAATCCAGCTAAATCAGCTGATCACTAACAAGCCAAGCCCCCCTTTCTACAGAAAAAAAATCCACTCTTTACACATAGTGGCAGTGATGTATATTACATGCGTAGAAACATTTCAGAGAAACATCACTCTTTTGGTTACGTACATACATTTCTCAGAGGCATATACTGTCATGTACAGATATTCTGGGAAAACATATATTTGTCAGCGATTTACTTACAAGTACATCATGAGCATTATAAATTGATAAAATCACATGCATTTCCTGAACCAAAAGACATTGGCCCTCATTACGACCCTGGCGGAGATCCATGGTGCAATTTGCACCATGGTCCATGGCGCTAAGCTGCCAACTCCGCCATGGTGGTTGGCGGACTTACCGCCCCATTCCGACCTTGGCAGGGCGGTAAGTCCCCAATCCCCATTTACCCTTCCCCATTCCCATTTTTGCCCCATAGGGTATAATGGGAGTGGGGAAGGCGTTAATTACGCCACCGTAAATTACGGTGGCGTAATTAACAACAAGTCCCGTAGCGCCATGGATTTTTCCGCCTGCAAAAAGCAGGCGTAAAAATCACCATGGCGCTACGGGAACTCGTAGTCTGGCGGAAAGGTACGCCATGCATTACGCCGGCGTTATCCCCTTTCCGCCAGGGTCGTAATGAGGGCCATTCTGTGTTATACAATCTTTGTTTTAGTAACCGAAGGTTACTCTATGCTGAAAATAGCTGGGAGTCTGCCAACAGTGTCAGACAAAAGATACTCTCTTACAATAACGTCTCTACACTTGTGTTCAGCTACATTATAGCATTTTCGCATTGGCACACAAACATGTTTAGCGCTTAGAAAGTAGAATTTGCGCTATACAAAATAAGAAGTATAATACATTATCTGCCTCATCACGAGTTTGGCAGTAACCCTTAAATGCAGCGGTAACACTGTTACCGCTGCATTTAAGGGTCCGCCAAATCACAGGTTTGGCTGGATTTACCACCAGCTCTGGGCTGGGGATAAATCTGCCGCAAATTTGCCTATTTTCAGCGCTATTGGGCCGAATGGTGAATGGGGAATTCCCGAATGGGCCCAATGGGGAATGCAAAATTACTGTTCCGCCAAACCCGTGATCCGGCGTTAATAGCGCTGGGGGATTTGGCAGTAACGCTAATAGCCCCAGCGGTATCCCGGTGGTAAAACCGCCAGGATACCGCCCATCTCATGATGAGGCCCTATATCTTTCAGCACGGCTCTCAGCAAATCTTGATCCATGATAGATCATAACAAACCATAGTGCTAAACAGAGTTTACATTAAGGAATGACTGGATGGATTAGCTCATGCTGACCATAAAAAATGCAGATTCACAAGGTGACCCAACTGCAACCTGCTGCATTCCTATGGGAGACATGGCACAGGGCCACAGGGGTGGGCAGGGATTCAACTGGTAGGTTGGGCAAACACGGAATGCATGGAAGCATAGATGGACCGGGGTACAGCTGGGTAAACATTGGTGACAAGACACACAGTGGAATGTTGGCTCCCAGTAGACACTCATGATTGCACTACTCACAGCATGGCTGTGCCAACACCAGCTTGGGTATCTGTCCACACAATCACAACAAGCAACATGCCTCCCTGATAGCCTCACCTGTGAGCATGCAACACATACATGCCCAAATTACAGACGCCCAAGCACATACACATGGCATGCTCATACATAAACTCATTGTACATAAACTCAGAGTACACATACAGTAGCATGACAGACCACATCAATGTCCCCTGAAATGTCAATGCCACAACTTGACACTGCCAAACATACATACACACTTGTCTCCTCCAGAGGTTGAGGGTGGATATCCACACATTGCAATGGTCAACACAACATAATGCCCATCATGCATGCCACTGACATGGGCACAACATCCTCATCTGGGACCCTTGCTGACCAAGCACATCTAAACATTAAGTGACATTGCATATGCACAGTTGGCGCAACTACACACACTGCAAATACCAGTGTATGTCCAATTAACAGATGTAAGACTTCACACATGGGGAGCATTGTCTGGAGGCTGCATGCTGCTGTGAATCACTGAAACACAGATGCTGCGTACATAAGGGAGTAACTACAAACAGGCAGGCGTATGCACAGCACACATGCACCGTAGAGCAGTGCACCACATGGCTAATCACCAACAGCATCCAGATGCCGTTTCCACTCGTAGATCATCTGGGGATAAAGGTCTGGGTAGAACCTCGCCAGGACCCGCATGTTGGTGGTGAAAACTTGCACCTGTTTGCATGGTGCACCTCCACAGTGGCACCACCCTTCAGGGAGCGCAATGCCTTGGTGTGGGTCCTGGACTTGAGGTCCTCCCGTCGCTTGTGCCTGCTCTTGGGGCAGCGGATGTCGATCCACTCCACGGTGATTGCAGCAGTGATGTTCACCCATATCTGCTTGCATTCTTCAATCCCGTGTAGCTTTGCTGGGTCGAAGAGGACATCATCATTTTCCAGGACCTGATCCTCCTGGATGCCAACTTCTTTGGAGCTGAATTTGCCAGCTATCTGCCTCACTGCCATGAGGTGCCGCTCTGTTCATAGGATAATGGTGCAGACATGGCAACCCCTGAGGCAGGTATGGGTAGGCAAAGTGGTCCTGGAGATGGGCTGTGGAGCAGAGTGGTTGTTGAATGGAGAGGTGGGAGTCCAAAAGGGCCGATGACGTGACCACAGGACCAGACACAGGAGCATAGGCAATGGCAGGTCAACAGGTACTCCCAAAGCAGTGCAGTGGGGAAGAAGACACTCAACACTGGGCAGGCAGCAGCAGATGGCAAGAGGGGAGGCATCACAGGGCAGGAGGAGGCAGTACAATTAGCATAGAGGCAGGAGAGGGGTGTCTTCCGTCTCTACCATCGAAGGCAGTCAAAAACAGAGTAAAGGCCCTTAGTGCATAAGTTACATGACACGCGCTGCTTGCAGCATGCCTAAACGGCTCACGGCAAAGACAGGGATATTTAAGAGGTACAATGCACTACACCGGCAGTGCACGTAATGGTACGAAGACAGACAAGTATCGCATACACGTATTTGGGGGTGTCACACAAGCCGTTTCATTCAGGTAACGTGTACCATATTTGTCTTTTTAGGGGTTTCATCTGTGCATACGTGCATGTATTTTTGTCCATTTTGAGGCCTACTGTGTGTCACATATGGAATTTCTGGTTTTGGGGTGCCTCTGCCTATCATGTACAGCTTTTTTCACATTTCGGAAGCTTTGCGGATATCGTGTACACAATTTGTCTGTTTAGGGGTGCCTCTGCGTAGCACGTACCATTTTCATCACATTTCGGAAGCTTTCCAGTTATTGCATATGCAATTTATCTGTTTTTGGGGTTCCTCTGCATATCATGTATGCATATTATTGCTTTGGGGTACATTGGAGCCTTGCTGGACCACACACCTAAGTCGCACATAGACTGTTCCCTTCCTTATATGGCACAGAACAATATCTTGGTATGCCTTCAATTTCTCCTTTACATCTGAAATTTGAGTGGAAAGGCCCAAAAAGGGGAAGTAAGTAGATGGAGTCAGGGTCGGGGACGTGGTGAGGACACATCTGTCCCAGCCCCAGGAGGAAGTGGTTGGATTTGGAAGGGACGCCTGTGGGGAGCACATTTACAACCGCACAACAACTACTGCATTGGTGGCGTGTCACTGACCTATCCAACGCCTTAGGTGTGGAGAGAAGCCCAATGCTGAATAGGTCCAGAAGCGGGGGAATGATCTCATACGGAGGACCCCGCATAAGCTCAGTGCCAACCTGGCCTCTGCGCTGTCCACTGGAGCAGGCCCAGCAGAGGAGGAAGAGCTGACTCTAATCAAAGAGGCCATGAGTCAACTCATCAGCATTGAGCAAGTGCAAGGCGTGGGAGCCATGGAGACCCATGACGACACATCTTATGAGTGGCACTTGTGTGCATCGTATGTGTGGACAATCATAGTTGACCTACCCTTTTCGTGTAGCAGTACAGATAGCTGCAGTTGTCAGCCATCCTTAGGCAATGCATGTTTGCTACCGTGTACACTTCTGTCACATGGCTGTAAAGAAGGAGTTAAGTGCCCCCACCTCAACCATCTCGCCCCACAGCACCTGTATGCTGGATGCCGGAGTGTGAAACACATGCGGTACCACTGAAAACACTGATACCAAGGAGAATCTGGGAGGCAAGGTTCCCATTAAGGAAACCATACCTGCATACGAGACAATATGATGGTCGTCTGAATGAAATTCCGGAACAAACAGGCCGGTTGAATGATGAAGAAGAATGGTGACATCATCACCATCACCGTCATACAGAGCAAAGCTGACGTGTAAGGAAAGAGATGCAGAGACTAGTGGATTTAGACAATTCTATAAGGCATCAAGAAAGTATCAATATAAAGGACATTTTGGGATCAAGATGAGGAAACTTATGCTGCAGACATAATGAAGAGAACAAGCTATTTCACACGTATACGCATGCAAAGAAACGCAAGCAGATGAAGTATTCTAAAAGGCTAGCTAAATAGTGAATAGATTGCGGTGGGTGCCAACTTGAACATATATATATATATATATATATACTTATATATATATATATATATATATATATACATATATATATATGTCAGTAGAAGATGGATGTTTCCACCATGTACGATAGCAGTGCTGAGCAAAAGAAGAAAGGCAGTTTTTTCCAGTTTCCAAGTGTGGCACAGTTAGAAAACAAAGGTGAAACTGAGAAAAGCGAGGTTGGATGAGCCAAGGAGCCAAGGTCATATCAGACTGGGACAAACTGACATGGGATACAAATCGTGTGAAAGAACATAGCTCCTGTTCAGAAGGCATGGACAAAAACAAGAAGACATCAGAGGTCTATTAAAGAATAGTGTTTTAATACACAGAAAGGTCAATTTCGTGGTCTTTAGTCACGTGGGGAGGAGAAGTTGGACGAGCATGATGGTCACACCTATGCCCAAGGGCAGAGCGTGCCTTCACTCCCCTGAATTCCCTGGAGCAAAGAACATGTTCATGGCCGAGTTCAAAGGCCTAATTGACAGTGGACCTCTGAGATGATGATGGGTGTATATGATAATTAGTGGGACGCTATGGTTAAGAGGAGCTCACCTGCACCTGGACTCTCAGCCTGCGTACCGCCGAAGTAGGCTGGGAGGGTACTGACAGAGGTTGGAAAGTAACCAATGATAGAGGACCGCATGATCAATGGTCATATAGTTGTGTAGCCAACTAGACATTGGGCCTCATTACGACCCAGGCGGTAAGTTACCGCCTGGGTCGTACCTTTACCACCATGGCGTAAACTATGTTTACGCCATGGTGGTTGGCGGACTTACCGCCCCATTCTGAGGTGAGTGGGGCGGTAAGTCCCCATTAACCCATTTACCCTTCCCCATTCCCATTTTTGCCCCATAGGGCATAATGGGAGTGGGGAAGACGTTAATTACGCCACCGTAAATTACGGTGGCGTAATTAGCACCATGGTCCCTTAGCGCCATGGATTTTAACGCCTGCAAAAAGCAGGCGTTAAACTCACCATGGCGCAAAGGGACCTCGGAATCAGGCGTTAAGGGTCGGCGCCGTTTACGGCGCCGTTAACCCCTTACCGCCTGGGTCCTAATGAGGCCCATTGTATATTTAGTGATGTTCATAGTGACATATTTTAAGGGAAGGGCTTAGTTGCCCCACCTGATGAAAAGAAACAAATCATTTTCTTAAACTGCCCTAAATGAGTATGCATTGTATACCAAGATAATCCTTGTAGAATCTATCACACTCACCATTAGGTTTTTGTAGTTTGTCACGTAGGATGACGTTAGTAATACGCAGGTTAAACGTCAGCAATTACTAATATTTACTATAAGAATGTCATTTTTTATGAAATGTTTTGAGTAGTCTCAAGAGAGATCATGATGAGGGATGTCTGTTGATATACGTTGTACTCCCTGTTTCAGATAATTGCTATTAAAACAGTATCTTTTAGCAACTACCTGAGTTGTTTCTATTATTGATGTTTGAGTAAACTCTGCAGCCACCGTCCATCTCTAAGGTATTGCTTACCCATCTTAAAAGACTGAGAAGGAACCTCAGTTCACGTGGTAGCAGAGATTGGATGGTTAGATATACCCATCAAGAAAAGTAAGCTTTGGGGTCCCGGCAATATCACACGACTTCTGCCATTCGGCTGGAAGGGCGTGAAGCTCCCTGTGAAGCTCCCTGTAGATAGAGGTTTTAGAGTAAAGTAAGACTTGGACAAGCTAGGGTAAGACGGGTTCCCCGGTTTCCACGAAAACCCCTCCCGGCGTCTACAGGAAGCTGAACGAACGGAAGGTTGTAAGAGGATATTGAATAGGCGTGCGATCCTGAGAATCAGAAACTGAAAAAACACGAATGGTGAGGAAAAACTGAGAGAGGTGGCAAAAGAGTGAATGGGCAGTGGGTAAAGAGAACGAAAAGGGGAAATATGTAATGGAGGGAGGTAGGGATGGAGTAACTTGAGGCGAGGCCAAGAAATTTAAGAAGCATTGTGAGGAGGAGCCATGATAGAGTGTACACCCAGTGCCTGTGCTTTAAAGGAGCGTAACAGAAGGAACAGCACCTAAAATCCCATAGAGGAAGTCGTAGGAGACGGGCTTGATTAAAGACGAACCTAATAAGATCTGTTCACAATCCATATGGAGTATTTTTTAGGGGTAAATTGAGTCTTATGAGAGAAGACAAAATGCATGTTGTCGGCCGAGTATGTCTGTTTGTTTGGTTGTTTGTTTTATGTGATTGTGTAATGATGACGAAATAGTAGATGAAGTCGATAAAAATAAAGAGGATAAATGCGAGTGTTCAAGGAACTAAGCGTGTATTTAAAAAATGAATTTGATTTGATGATGTTTTTTAGCAGATTAAAATAAAAAATGTGACAAATAGAGGGTTTTGAGCCTGCAACGATGGTGCTCATTTTATGTTGTTTTCCATTGAATAAGTCAAGTTGAATTTTGCAAAGAGTAAACAGTAAGTATGGACAGTCAAGGAGTGAATACAGAGGATATATTACTCTGTTTATACATTGCTGAAAATACACACATTTAAGCATAGATAGTACATTGAGGAATAAGGTAAAGGAACCGCAGACGAAAGATGCATGTCATAACTGTAAGAAGGATCGCCATTTAATGGCAGTTCTACAGTACATGATGATGTATTTGCATGTTGTATACGCAAGAAAAAAGTTAGATAAGTAACTAGCGAGCTAGCGCTTTTTTAAAATATAGATCAAGAGGTAAAAGATGAGTCACCTCCTAGCGATCAAATAGTTAACATATGCACAGAGGGGGGAAAGGAGCCTTCTGCTCCACCCGCTGTGCCTAAAACAGATGGTGATAATGAGAAGGATTGGCATGAACACATTTAGGGAGCTCAAGGCAGTAATAGGATATAGTAGACTGGCGTAATGAGTTGTCTGCACAAAACAGCAATGAGGGAACGAAGAAACATACTGGGAGAAAGATGTGATCTCTAAGGTCCCAAGAGACAAGGAGAGAAGCGATGACTAAGGAGCAATAGCTGAGAATATCTTCAGAAATAAGATGGGATATAAAAGGGCTAGTAAGAAGGAAAAAGACAAAACTGATGAGCTAGCTCATATATAGAACGAATGAATGGGTAATCAGAGTTTGCACAGACTCAATGGAAAGAGCATTGAGGACATGGGAGCAGACAGCATTGATTGTATGGAAAAGGAAGTAATAAATCCTAAATCCAGCAGTGACAATGGAAGGCTTAGAAGAGCTCTTCCCGACACATGAGTTGATAAGTAGATCTGTCAAAAACACATTTTGAGGATGAGGCATACTCAATAAGGATTTGGTCACGAGAATAAACAAAGTCTATCAGTACATGAAAGCTAAGGAAGTCCTGTAGGGGAAGGGTAAAGATGATCGATTCAATAGTATGCAGTTATATGTCATGAAGAAAGCCTCACGCAGTGTAAAACCTGAGGAACTGTATTTTATATAGACTAAATATGACTAAGAGATGATGAAATGAAGGGTTATACATGATGAGAATGGAATATGGCAAAAAGGGGGAGAGAGCTTATTTATGCGGCGATAGGTAATACATTTAGCCTTTTAGAATGCTTTCAAGTAGTAAGAAAGTAAGGCAGTGGGATTTAGACCTCCCAATATTTCGGGCATTAAAAAACTTAGTGACGCAGCCTTAAAAATAGCAGTCCCACGGTCAGTGTGGGGACCCGCCATTATATGTGAGCAGGATAAGGCCATTGTCAGATAGAAGGCAATGCAGCACCATTAACCCTGTCACGAACAGGCAAAGGACAAGTGACAAATGAGAGCTTTTGGGATTTTTACAGTTCTTTCATTAAGAAAGGAGACTCTTGAGGTAGGAACTTCAAGAATGATTAGGGAAACTCATGGAGTACCGGAAATACGAAGATAAGGCAAATGAAAAGACTTCTGCAAGAAGGATAGATATGAGGTATGACAGAACACTTCCTTCTTATATGAAAAGGTTAGGGATTCATACAGGATAGTCAAGTTTTGAAGTAGGGGGGGCTGAAAAACCCGCCTGTATATTAGCAGTAAAATGGAGCTGAGTTTGTCCAGAATCAGAAGGTGCAGTAGACAAGTGCAGAGAGTGCAGTAACATTTATAGATACATTGGGCCTCATTACAAGTGAGGCGGAATGCATTAACGGGCTCTGCTAATGGTGGCGGGCCCATTAACACAATTCCGCCTCATTACGAGGTCCCCTCGCGGGACCCAGTAAGGACACCAGGTAAAACCAGGCGTCGTTACCGGGTCCCGCGAGGAGAAGAGGGAGCTAACAACGGGCGGTCGTAATCGGCCCGTTGTTAGCTCCCTCTCCCATTCCCATCTGAGCCTTATGGGGGCTCAGATGGGAATGGGAAAGGTCCGGGCCCGGGTTCCCAGAGGGAGGAATTGCCGGGCCCTCCGAACTCAGAATGGCCCGGTAATTCCCCATTCTGGGAACCCGGTAAAGGAACCCGGTTTGGTGGCAATGGGTACCCCCAAACTCGTAATGAGGCCCATTAAGTCACTTATGAAGACATGAGAGAGCATATACACGGATTTAACATGCCAATGTATAGTAGAAAGACATGTTTGGGTTGTTTTTTTAATTATGTTTAAGGCAGATAAAGGTTTACATATTGGGGTAAAATTAAATGACAAAATTAAGTATGATGATTTTAATTTTTTGTTATTAGAAAAAGGCGCAGAATGTTTTTTATTAAGAATGTATTGATTAAATGAGAATGAATGTATTAGGGTATGTTTAATAAGGATGGCTGTATGAGGAGTATTGGTAGAATTAAAAAGGTTTATTATAAAGGATTTATATTGTTTTTGTATATTTTTGAAAGGATTTTAGATCCAGAAATATGGGGGTATGTAACATTTTTGACGATCGCCACTTTTGTTATTAAGAGGACTGGCAGTATAGAAAGGGGATGTTTGTGACATTAGTTATTGAATATGTATTATTCGCCATGAAGGAAGGACCTAAAGGTGCGTTGACATTTCAGAAGGCTCTGCTTATGAGGTGGTTATATTGAGTGTAGTGATTAAAGAGATTGAGTGTAGAGTATTGAACCCTGCCATCTTTGTATTTAAATCATCGGCAGAGGGTGAACACTCATATGATTGAGTTGGGAACTTTATCCCAAGGGTGAAGGGAAATGCATTGATAGCCGAGGAACGTCCTTTTATTTGAAGAATCGTTTAGAATTGATCAATGGGCAAGGATATAGGAGATCCACTAGGGTAAAGCACATGGCCAAAGGAGAGTTTGAAATTGTGTCCAGTGCATGACTACCGTCTCACTTTTCGGCACAAGCTGCAGAATTAGTGGCACTGATTGTCGCGCTTGAGAACCATACAGAGCAGGAAGTAACAGTGTACAGTGACTTCGGCTTTGTGACGTTGACGGTGCATGTAGGGTTAGCATGTTGGAAAAAGGGAAAGGCCACCTCTGAGAGGGCAGCTCTCTGGTGCGGCACATATTATTGGACAAAATTCGTAGAGCACTACTACTCCCAATAGCCATTACAGTTGTAACATGCGCAGTTCACATTAAACGAGTAGATTTTAGTTTATATGGAAATTAGAAAAGCAGAGAAGAAAGGGAATGTGTTGTATGTATTGAAGTAGGTATGCTAATTGAAACGTTTAAAAGTGCATGGAAGTAAGATAATGTTGAGTATGTTGAATTATTGTGATAAATGTTTACATTTTAATAAATAAAGACTTAAGGAGAAGTGCCTCAAGACAAGAAAACCTTGTGGACGTGGCGAGGGTGTTTTTTAAACCCCTCTAAAGCATTGTGGCGACAAAACAGTACTAGTAAACCAGAGATACCTGTAGCCTTATTAAGGTTGGCATTGGAATAGCTACACTAGCCTGTGCAAGTCATTAGGAAAAAGCCTTACCGCAGCGAGTGCAAAGGATTGGTTTGGTTTTTGCATGTAGTAGAATACGTTGCATTTTGAATAGTAAAATGTTTCGTGAGTAAAGAGATTGGGCACACGTTATGCACAAAGAAGGAGTTAGACCGTGATTTAATGATTTCCTTTAGCACTTGCATATAGATTCGGATATATGATCAATAAGGATATGTACTTCTTGAGGTGAATTAAGTCACCATAGCTAAGAATCATAGCACAAAAAGTGTTTCTTAGATGAAGAATATGGGAGTTAATAAGAGTCATATTTTAATCTTATTTTGTGTTAAAGAAAAAAAGTCTGTGGATACATAAGATTGTAGCTTAGAAAAGGCACAAGTTTTCAATGGACAAGGTCATCAGCACGCGAATAAGGTCTGTAAGAAGACTTAATAGCTTGCTTAAGGAAGAGAATAGAGAAATTAAAAAGACCCCGAAGGAAGGATGGTTGCATTGCCTATCACTGGCATTATATGCTTTAAGAAATTGGACAGATTTAGAACAACCATCTTGTTTCACACAAGAGTGACAAGGAGGCGAAGGTGGATATTTCTCACACCTCTATATAAGATTAGTAGTGATGCCCAGCAAACAAAAGATTTGCTAGGAAAGGAGCTACGTGTGTCTTGTTACATGTATTATTTCAAGTATCTCTTTCATTTCAGATCCACTCAAGCAACAAGGGTGTGGGGCAACGCAGAACACAGAAGGAGATGTTGCAACAACCAGAGATGCAGAGTTTCGTGTTTCCAAACTTTTTCACAGAAATCCGATCATAGACTCACAAACTTTGTTGGAAAAAGGTGGCATGATTGCTCAAAGAGAGTTAAGGGAAGATGTTGGTTCCTGAGCCACAAGAACTTTTGACATTGCACTGAGGCACATTTAAGCCTTGAGTAAACAGAAGAGTATGCACGATTTGGAATTCTTATTCGACAATGGAAAAGAGAGCAGTTTCCTGATTCCTTTCTTTCTGAGTTTCTTTTACGAGGTGCCTATGGTGATGTCCAATGACAACGTTTCACAGATTATTCTTGTTTTTCCGGGTTTGTATTGCGCGCATATCCAACACTGGTGTGGAGAACTACTAGCATTCCTATTTTCCTGCAAGATCCTAAGATTGGCCCATTTGTGAGAAGATTGCTTATTGGTATTACTGAACACATTTTTCAGCTTCCTGAGTACAGTGAAGAGAACACAGATGCCCCTGTCACAGGATAACGCACATAGACTGGTTAGCTAAGTTTTTTATTATTTGATTGAAGAATGTCCACATCTTGTAGGGAGACAAACTGATGTTAGAACTTTTCTGAGAGACCTGAGAAATAATGCAAAACTCAGCCAAATATTGAGAGACATTACAAACAAAGTGAATGAGCACTCCGAGAGAACCTTGAGGACTGAATGAGACTTGGTGGAGAAGAAAACTAAGAAAAACAGTTTGCCAAAAGAGGACCCTTTTGTTTTATGCTGAAAGAAAAATCTTTGTCATCTCGTCTAGGACACATTTGTGGTATCGATTGAGAATTGGTGTATGTCACTGAACTAATTCAGTCAACTAAGGTAGACTGAGGAGATCCTGAATGAGACTTTTAGAGGAAGAGATCCAGAGCCTACTTGCTATAGTCTTCTTTCTACTTCTCGTTGGAAAGGCATCCATATTTGGATTGGAGAAAGGACGATTCTTTTTATACATCAGGAACCCTGTTAATAGTCCTGAGATCGGCCAGCTGCTTGCAGAACTTAGTGAGAAAAATAAGATAATAACCAGAGTATTGCATGTTGTTGCCCAATTAACGTTACGTTTTTCTTCCTTAAATAAAGCATGAGCAGCACCAGTAGCAACTTCATCATGGGGGATCACGAGAGACATCCACGTTGAGCATGAAGGTCGTGGTGCAAGGTTGCAAACATGTGTGTTATCTATGCTTGCATTATATTCATAGTGGTATTGCTTTCATTCACAATACGTACTGCAATTTTTGTAGAGACACATGAAACAAAAATTCCTGTGTAGCCTCCTATGCATGAGAAGGATGCAAATGTGGCAACTACTAGGCAGCCGAAACCTAAGGTTATTATCCCTGTACTAGATAAACCTGAGTTGCCTGTTGAAGAGAGGTCACGTATTGAGATGATATGAAACTCTCTATGGCCTTCACATGCTGCTGCTAGGAAATGGCATTGAAGTAGACAAAGGCTTCTAGAACTTTCTTCTACACAGGTAGCACACGTGGGTACACCTAGTCCACTGATGAATGTTTCTATAATTGGTCCAGTAAGAAGAACACATTCTGACATACTTCATGACATGATGTGCTCCCCCTGGGTGAACGGGCGGTAATTCTTCAATGCCCACACTATTGCCATGAGTGCTTTTACACAATTGTTGAATTTTTCCTTCACAGAGGACAAAGTCTTACTCGCATACGAGATGACTTTGTTGAACTTGTCGTGCTTCTGATATAATGCTGCTGTTAAGCAAGCATTTCAGAACCATGTCTCCAAGAAGAACCCCTTGTTTTTCATGGGGTAAGCCAACAAGGTGCTTGCGAAAGGCTTCTCTTGAGTTGTTTCACTGCCTCGGATTGTTCTGGACCCCACTCCCACTTTACCCCGGCCTTCAGTAAATGGACCAAGGGTCTCATGACCTCTTCCTAGTCCTCTATGAATTTCCTACTATAATTAGTAAGTCCAAGACAGCTTCTTAGTTCATGCAGAGTCGTGGGGTCTTTTAATTTCAGTAAGGCTACCACCTTTTTCGCCTGAGGACACAGACCCTCAGGGGTGATTTCATGCCCTAGTAAGTTCACGCAAGTCTTACACCACTGCACCTTCTGGAAGGACAGTTTCACTCTGGCTTCCTTCAACTGGGTCGGAACATAGCGCATTTCAGCTATGTGTTCCTACACAGTTGAGCTTTTGATTAGAACATCATCTACATAGGGCAGGTTTCCCCTTTCACCCAAGTCGGGCATGGCCTTGTGCAGAAAGATGTTAAATTAATTGCCAGAGTTTATATATCCAAAGGGGGTTCGGGTCCACATGCATTGCTGCCCCGCCCCCGAAGGTAAAGGCCAGCTTGTACTGGTCTAGATGTAGGGAAGAAGCCATTGGGACATGTGGACCTCCTTAGTTAACTCCCTAGGGTCTGTGCAAAGTCTCAGTTGGCCATTGGGTTTTAGTATCCCCAGTGCTGGTTTATTAAAGGTACTGTGGACTGGACGAATTATCCCACGGTATTCTAAGTTGTTTATGATCTCTGTGAGTGACTCCTTAGACACGAGGGGCAACCGATATTGCTTCACAAACATGTGAGCCATCCCCGGTTCCATCGTTATGGAGGTGGAATGTATCTCGGTGCGACCACAGTCGTACGAGTCCACAGCAAAGATTTCTTGAAAATCCCAAAACACCTGTTTTAGCGTCTGCTCCTCTGTCACACAAGCATCAGCGAGGTTGATTCGTTCCTCGGCCATATGCTTGAAGCCTGGAAATACCTGAGGTTTTGCAATTTCCGCGGTATCCTCCAATTGCGTGGAGCAATCCCTTGATATGGTGTTGGCCTGGACAGGAGGCTTCAAGTAGGGGAGGTGGTCACTGTTGCCCTGAAATACCACCTCATCTTTCCTGATGTCACAGGTTACCTCTTCCCTCTCATAAGGGCAGGAAAAGTACATCAAGAAATTCCCTCCTTGCTGGGTGAAAATCTTTTATCTCCTCATCACAATTTTAACAGTCATTTGCAATCTGTCCCATAATCTCATTCCCTAAGTCAATGGAGAAATGTTGGGCATCAACCACCATTCCAAAAAGGTTTCTGCACCCGAAGTGATACTCCTAAGGTTGCTGTTATCCACCAATATTCGAATGGTGTTGTGTTCTAGGTCAACTAGTGGCGTCGGGTTCAAATACAACCCCTGCTGTTGGAGGTGTTAATTTAAATGTATATAAGAGTCCGGGTTTCGGAGGTTCTGCGCTTAATTTTTAGGGGAAGTGTGAATTGTCGGACCAGTCCTCAGATGGTGACCTCTTCTCCAGTTTGAACTTCAACTGCATAGGGCAGCAATTGAGCTGACCGAAATGCTTTCTCAGGATTGTCAAAGCCCATGGGATTACCCCTCAGACGGGACCAGACTGTTTAATTGATTAGGTCCAAATTAATTGCAAATCAATTGAGAATGTCACTGCCTAAGTAAAATGCAAAGGGGTCATCTCTCACAACCCAACAATTATGATCTATGCTTTTTTCACCAATGGACATTCTTAGTATGCACCTGCTAGGCAGGGGATGTTGTGAACTGGGAGTTTCCAGGCCCAGTTCCCACTTATCAATCAACTTACATGTGGGAATGTTTTGATCTTTTGGGAGTTTCCTGAATAACGCTTCACTGATGAAGCTTTTCCAGTATTTAGGCATACTCAGGTGAGAACTGGCTCCCCCCCCCTCATTTAGCTGAATGGGGGGGAACAGCAGTTCACCCTTTCTCTGAATATGAGCCAAACTTTGAGCTGGTTTTTCATCATCTTTTGTCATGGGATTTGGACTTTCTTCAAATTGAGGATCCGTATAATATTTCAGGGTATTTCCTTCCAGTGTGGAATGCCACTTGAAACTGGGAGGAAGGTTGATTTTCAAAAATGGAGAAGGGTTCCCATCACCAGTTTGTTCTCCTACCGAGATGACAGTGATGTCAGGGACTTGAGTGTTCTTAAAGTGGAATTCGATTTGGTCAGACCGTTGTTCAATCATGTGGCATGTGCCATTTAAACTTACGTAGTTTGTGCTTTGTCTCTGTTTTATTGGCCAGTTAGTCTGTGTCCAGAGGACCTCGTTCACACAGTCTATCAGGGGTGACAACCTCCAGAGGAGGTCATTCCACAAGCGACAAGGTGTGCCCTATGGAGTGATGACTATGACTGGGTGTTTGATCCTATGTCGCCCAATTTTATCTCCAGAGCCACAGTCCCCTCGACGGAGATGTCATTTCCGTTGAAGTTTTGGGGTTGTCCAGGAAGAGGTGTGAGAGGAATTTGGTAACTCTCCCCCTTGCTGAATTCGTTTGATCAAATGCGTTTTTGGACAGAAGGGTGGCTTGGGAACCTGTATCCACCAGCGCTGAAAATGCACCTTGGCCCTGGACCTTGACAGAGGTATAGAATCTGCCTTCTCTCTCCTCAAGGGGCAAAGGAAATGTGCATTTTGGGACAATCTGGCAGTTAATTTCTTTATTTTGAACTCCGACACTGTGATTTTGGGTGGTTTTCTGTGTCGGAGTCTGGGAATCTGTTAAGAAAATTTGGCACCCCGATATTTGTGGGATTGGGGAATCCTCTTTTTCCCCTTATTCTCTGCTGTCCCCCTTTTCCTGGAGACAGTCACTTGAACTGGTTTGGGGGGAGGATCCCTCATTGCTTCCAGAGTTCTCTGGGTGACATTTTTGGGGTTCCGGGCATTGGTGGTTCTGGGTCAGTCCCCATACTTACCCAGTCTAAGTTAGAATATTTTGGGACCCATTTCTCCTTGGGAGGAATCCCCCATCCCTGAAAGAGAAGATTTTCTTCCCTGAATCCTCCAGGGATTCTTCCCCTTCAAACTGTATGACGCAGACTTCCTCCACAAAATGGGTTTTCCTCGTCTCTTGGTTTCTCCTACTTGCACTCTGTTCCCTAGGTTGCAGCTTTTCGGGTGGTAAAAGATTTGAGTTCAGGTTCAGAGGTTTTTAGGGGTTTTTCACGGGTGAAAAAAGAAGTTTCCTCTAGGGCTTTGCATCTCCCTTCCCCCCGGGCCTCCTCCTCTGGAACCTGTCTGGCTTTGAGCTGTTCTGGCCAGCCATGTACTTTGAGGGCCCTGCTGAGCCCTCAACATGTGAATCAGGTCTTGGGTCAGACTTTGGACCTGACACTCCAGTTGTGACATCCTCTCCAGTTGGTATGGGGGTCTAGTCATACCTTTGCTGCTCTTGGGAAGGGTAGCTGTCCCTTCTCCCAGAGTAGCTTGGGTATTGAGGGTTTCCCTGGTAGCCCCCCATCCTTGGACTCCCTTCTCCCTAATTTGGGGGTCTAGGATCCTGAAAGTGGGGAGAGAAGGGAGGATTATTCTGGAAGTTGGGGTTTGGAGGGTACCTGGGGAAGAAACTTAAATTGGAGGGTGGAATATTTCTTTCTTCCTGAGGGAAGTTCTATGGGACATTTTCTGGGAAGTTTGAAGGGAGGTTTTGAGGGATGTTTCGTGGGGCCGTACTTACCTGGTTGGACCCCCCATCGCACCGGCGGAGTCCATTCATACCCCAAGATGGGTCTGTTACCCTTGTACCTTGGGCTAATGTAGGTGGCAGAGTCAGTTGACACATTTGTTGGGTACCCTGCCTGGCTACCAACCACTTGGGATTGATTAGAGGGTCTCCTCTCCCTCTCATTTTGCTTATTAGAGGGAGGAGTGTTTTTAGACCCCCCATTTCTAAGTCCAAAATGGGGGTATTTTTCACCTCTGCCATGTTAGCAGCAGTGGGGGTGTTGGATGGTTTGGGTTTTTTTTGAGTATTTTCGTTTTTCACTGGCTTTTTAACTTCATAGATCCAGGTAGCCTGTTCTATTACCCATTCCAGGGTCCTTTGATCATGGAAGTCTCTAACTAGTTGTATCATGATGTACTTGGGGAGGGCATGCAAATACGTATTAATTAACTCCCTGATATCGGTACACACCCGTCTAGAGGTCTGGGCCTCTTTGTGGGCCTCCTGAGGGTTCCTGTGCACAGAGAAGTGTTTCAAGATGGCCACCTTGTAAGTAGACCATCTTGAATGATCTTGATCCTGCAGCACAGCAAAGAAGCTGGAGTATTCCGGGGAGAATGTCCACTTGACAAACTCCCTGGAATTATGATAATTTTTAATGCCAAATGACATCATCATCTGGTCATACAGCACCAGATGATCCCACACTGAGGATTTAGCATTTTTGTGGTAGGGAGTCATGAATCTTCTGATGGCTTTTATTTGCTGAATTGGGTCTTTTACAAGAGTTCTCTTTTGTTTGCTAGCCTTTTTTTCCGCTGCACCTGAGTCCATTCACCCTCAGACTCAGAGCTGCTACTATTTGTGGTCCACTCCCTGACCTTGAGGTGCTCCCTGATTCTTTGATTCTTTGAGACTGAGAATCCCCCCCAGAGTGACGGGGTAGGGTCTCTTCTCCCCTTTGGTACTAAAGGGCTCTCTGGGATACTTCACTTGGGCTCCCCCTTTTGCACAGGGGAGTACTCATATTGCGCTTCCCTTCTTCCGGGTGTGGTGGAGAACTCCCCCCAACTCCCTGAATGGGTGAAGGTTTTCAAGATGCTCCTTTGAGGCCTGGACTCCCTGATCTTCTCATCATCTGAGCCCTCCTGGTCAGATGTATGTGCTAAGATATTTTTAAATCTAAATAAAGATGCACGTCCATCAGTATCTGAGAGAGACTGGCTTTCAGGCTCAGTTATTCTAGGCCTGACTGAGTCCAGCTGTCTCATGTTTCCCGTTATTATAAATGGGTAGACATGAAGTTAGCAGCACCCTGCACATATAATGTGGTGAGTGGCTTGAGGCCTCTGGTAAAGAGGATGTCCCACCGTGGTCAGGTGTTGCCCTTCCATACCCTAACTGTTCGGGTTTCTCAAGGCCTGATTAAATCTAGCCTATTCCTTCTCTAATCTCTCTGATTTATCTTTCTCAGCCCCTATCTCTTGGTGGTATATAGAGGCCTGAGCTTTGAGCTCTGCTACCAGGGCTTGAGTAGCTTCTATGACCTTGCGTTGTGCCACTACCTGGCCATGGAGTACCTTGTTCTCCTCACAGAGGACATCATTTTCTTTCGGTGAATCTTGTATTATCTGGGAATACTCAGACCTCTTCTTTTGCAGGAGGCTAATCTCCTCACTCTGCACATTTCTGGTCTGCGTTGTCTACTCTAAATCAAATTCTATCCATCCCACATGTCCCATTAATTTTTCATTTTCTACCCTCATGTCAGTCCATTCCTGAAAACATAACTTACTTTTCTCCAGGTCTGTCCTTAACTGGCATACTTCCTGGCACTGGGAATTTGTTTTCATGACTCAATGTGCTATTCTGTTCACTGAGGTGATCTCTCTGCTGCTCAATAGCGCTCAAATTCTGGCACTCCTGGTCGAATTCCACCTGGTAATGAACCTCCTTTATGATCCACTGGTTATTCTCCCCCTTCAATTGCTTAATCAGATTTTAAATGTGCACATGTCCTCTATGCAGGCTCTAATATGCACCACTTGTTGACTCAATTTTAGTTGACTCTCTCTCAGGTTCTCAACCCCTTTCTGACACTCCTCTTTTAGTGCAGATAATTGAGACTCTGGATCTGAATTCATTTGTTGCTGTGCCACTAACTCATCCTTTAGCTGCTGAATGATGTCTTGTAGTTTTGACTCAGAATTGTGTCTCTTTAGCACTTTCTCCTCTACTTGCCCTATCTCTCTCTGTGCTAGATCCAAAAGCTCAGATTGATTTTTCACAGACGCTACACTTTCCTGGTGTCTTTCTTCCATAATCATCATATGGAAGTACATATATGCTGTAAGATGGACCATTCTAATTTGCTCATCTCTGGTGGTCTGCATCATATAAAAATTTGTCAGGGTTTATGTAATTTGTATTTGTATTTTATTTATTTATATAGCGCGCCTGGCCCAAAGGCATCTGGGCACATTTCTTGAGATTACAGTGACATAGTATGTAGCAAACATATAACAACATAAATTTCAAAATACTTTGAAGATATTTACAAGATAATTACAAGGTGTTAGTCGAAACGGCAAAGCCTAGCAATGAAAAGCAGCAGAAAGGCACTGTAGGTTGTTATGGTCAATGTGACAGATGAAGGCTTTGAGAGTCCTGAATTACGAGCCACATTTTAGCTTTACTCTTTAATGAGTGGAAGGAGGATTCAGATCTGAGTGGGTTGGGAAGCGAGTTCCACAATTTAGTGGTGAGAACTGGGAAACTGACCCCCCCTGCTTTCTGAAGCTTGAACCTTGGTAGTGAAAGATAGTGTGCGTGGGCTGCTCTATGTGGGCGGATGGAGGCATGGGGAGTTAAGCGGTTTGGCAAGTATTTTGGAGCCTGGTTGGCCAGGCATTTGTGAGTGAGTGAAAGAGTTTTGAGGGAGATTCTTTGGGAGACCGAAAGACAGTGTAGGCTACGTCTGGTGTCAGACATATGCTGGTTCCTCAGAATATTTAGTGCTGCCCTAATAGTGTTGTTTTGGGTTACCTGTAACTTGCTTAGGTTCCGTTGACTAGTCCGTAGATAAAGCGCATTGCAATAGTTCAGTTTTGACATGATGAGGGTTCTGGCAAGGATGGTGCAGTTGGCAGTGGTAAGGAATGGTCGACATGCTGTAATGAGTTTACATGTGTAGGCTGATGATGAGATTATGGCATTGGTTTGTCTAGTAAGAGATAGGGTCGGATCAAGATAAATGCCTAGGGTTTTCGTGTCACTGGATACCTTGATGGTATCAATGATGGAAGATTTGAATGCTGGATCTAATCTATTGAGTATGTGGTGAGAACCAAGGATGAGTAGTTCTGTCTTCTCGTCGTTCAGACAGAGCCCGTGTTGTGCCATCCATGCCTGGATGACTTGATAGACATCGTTTAAGGTTTTGGTGTCAGCTGTCTGGTCGCCAGTGATAGGGATGAGTATTTGGGCGTCATCTGCGTAATTAGTGTAAGTGACAACCAAATAGTCAAGAATATCAAAGAGTGGCTTTGTGAACACGTTATAGAGTGTAGGTGAAATGCAAGATCCTTGAGGGACCCCGCACAGGACTGGCAAGGGTTCAGCGGAGGCCGAAGGCAAGAAGATAACAGGCCATTATCCTGCCACACATCCATATTCATATAGGTAACCTCTTGCATCATTCTAGATTGCCATGCTTCAGGTTCCTGTTCTACCCATTCACCCTTAAGTTATGTTATGTTATGTTAAGTTATGTTACTTGGCATTTATATAGCGCTCTATATATCACTGGTGTGACCTCAAAGCGCTGGTAGGTTGAACACCCTTGGGAACCATAGTTCTAGTCAGTAGAGAGAGAGAGATAGTGTCGTAGGGTGCATGGGTGCACCGGATATGTGTGCAGCTGATGTCATTGCCGGTGGTAGCTGCATCCTATATTTCGGTGTGGTGCTGGAGATATCAGTTGTATGTGTGCAGTCTGGTGGGTGGACACCTAGACTGGGCTCTGGCTGTGTTAGGCCTGAAGGACGCATATGTGAGCAACTTGGTCGGAATGTGCTCGGCTGGCTGCATTTTATTAAGGTGATGAGGTGATCATGGGGTCGTATTCATATGTGAATACCTAGGCCGAATTAATAAGGGGTATAGCTGTGTTCTAGTTGAATGATGGTGTAAAGAACAGAGTAAACGTAGTGATGTGATATGATGGTTATCTTTAAAGCGCCCGAAACCAGGCACGTGAACAGGGTAGCAGGGAACAGAGCTACATACGGACATATACAGACCGGGGCTGGGATTTCAGCGGCGGGGGGGATATGGATATATAGCAACAACATGGGGAACAGAAGGGCAGGGTACGTACACATTGATACACGTGTGGGCATGTTAACATTTGCATTTGCATCACTATCCAGATCGTCCACTCTGTTCACTCCATCAACTGCATCGACTCCATCCAATCATCCACTCGAACCACACTGTCCACTCCATCGACTGCATCGACTCCATCCATTCCATCGATTCCCTCTGCCCCATTCATGCTGTCCACTCTGTCCATTCCATCCACTTCATCCACTCTATCTATTCTATCCACTCTATCCATTATATCCATCCCATCCATTTTATCCATTACACCAATTGCATCCATTCCATCAGTCTCATCCATTCCATCAATCCACTTCATCCAATCTATCTATTCCATCCACTCTATCCGTTTCATCCATTCTATCCACTTTATCCATTTTATCCATTCCATCCACTTTATCCATTCCATCCACTCTATCCATTCCATCTGCTTCATCCATTTCATCCGCTCAATCTATTCCATCCACTCTACTCATCTACTCTATCCATTCCGCCAGCTCTATCGATTTTTCTACTCTATCTATTTCATCCATTCCATTCACTCTATCATTCTATCCACTCTATCAATTTCATGCACTCTATCCATTTCATCCACTCTATCCATTTCATCCAATTTTATCCATTCCATTCACTCTATCTATTTTATCCACTCTATCCATTTCATTCATTCCATCCACTCTATCCAATTCAGTGGTTCCATCCACTCTATCCAATCCATTCATTTCATCCATTTCATGGTCTCTATCCGTTTCATCCATTTCATCCCTTTGATCCACTCTATCTATTGTTAAGGAACAATTTGGATACAAAGGTGCTTCCTAGGCATATTTATTTCAACAGTGCTCATTGTGAAATGTGTTCTGCACCTGATAGGTTCTCTATGAAAGGGCAATATCTCAACCCTGCTCCTGCTTAGTTTGTATTAACAATATTTTATTTACACACACACAGCCCTGAAACCCAGGGTACATGTTTTTGGGTGGTGCCTACACAATGCAACCCCGCTTTCTATATACGAAATGTAACAATACCTTCAATGGGCTAATCTGCTGTGCTGCACTGCAACAGGTGAAAACCCTTTTCTCAATGACGGAACAAACCCCCACTTTGTAGCGATATATTACACGGTACAAGCAAGGCAGACATCTCTTTCCCCTACAATGAATGTGGCGCAATATAAACGCTTACATTTTTTTAACACCTCAGATTCTTTCTTAAGAAGACCTCCAACCCGTCGTGCACCCAACCTCCACAAACACCCCGTGTCACAATGGACTAGGAACCAGGCCGGTGTGTATCAATAAGATATTTATTAATTTATTATTTAACGACCAATTAGAATAAGCAAATTACAACAGCCACCACTGTTGTGGCAATCAAAAATACAATGGCTTATATAAAGTGACCCAGTTGAAATATACTGTTACCAATAATGCCTTGTTAATGACAAAACAGAAAAAGACCAATTCCACACAAAAAGATAGCACCATGGTTAAGCAATCGCCCTGCAACACTCAACCCCCAAACATCAATTGGACTTGATACCTTTGAATAGAACGCAGTGGCAGGGAGTAGGAATACAGGGGGAAAAATCGCATTTGCTGTGGTGCCCACAAAAACATTATGGGGAGCCAGCAAAGAAGGGGAACATTTGTTTTAAAGCACCATGTAAGAATTGGGTTTTTTAATTATTTCTCACCACTGCTATGGGAAAGAGATGGAAAACAGGGAACTTGCTTGCTTGTGTTTAGAAAGAAAGGCAGGGCTTTTAGGGAATACTAGTCAGCACAAAAGGAGAAGATCGGTTTTAGGATATATAACACATGGGCAATGGAAAGGGAATATAAATGGACATTCGTTTTGACCACACAATAAGGAAAGAGAAATAGAGGAAAATCGTTTTTTGGGAAGTTAAGCTCAATTTTAATGGAAAAGAAAATGCAAATGGAATTTGTTTTTTACTGAGGCTGCAAATGACAGGTAGGCTCTGGGAAAGGGGTTACCTCACAAAAAGAAAATCGGTTTTGGGTTGGGATAACAGATGCAAAGAGAAAGTACAGTGGCAAATGGAAATGTGTTTTGCAGTGCACAATTTGAACACAGGGACACATTTGTTTCTCAGATAACAATGGGATTAATTCCTTTGGGCAAAACTTTATAACTTATACCAATTGACAAGGCACTGGGATGAGATGGTGGGTTTCGAAATCCCACAATACAAATCCTGTGAAATAAATGTGGAATTTGATTTACTTAAAACATACACTAAGGATTTACCCAGACAAATGAGGGGTTTTTCAATGGGGATTTGCTAACATACACAGGCAAACAAGAGATTCTTCAATGGGGAGATGACTAAAGGGCATTGGCAATTGGGGGTTTTCAACTGGGGAATTTTCAATGGGGAAATATTGAATGCAATGCTACAAGAATAAAGCACTTATGCAATTCAGGGCTGGGGGTCTATACTTACAGGAGAGGTCTGGATTGGACATCAGGGGAACATCAGAGCACCAATGCTGGGACAGCCAATGATTTTCCTCTTTCCTCCAAGGGGTCCCTAGGCAGCATCTAGGTCTCCTAGTTCCTCTTCAAGATTTAGGCCTCACTGCTTGGATTTTGCTTCAGATTTTGGCATGTAGATCACCTCCGGGATTAGTGGCAGGAGTCCTGATTTGAGGTGGAGTTACCTAGTTATAAGGTAAATGACATCAAAAATGTGTCAGAGTTCCAGCCAAAGGGATTAGATAATGTCTAATCCTCCACACCCATCTGCGTGCTGATAGGTCCAGCAAATGTGGGAGTGCTTTGGACTGGCTAGGGTAGGAGACCTATCCATCATCTTCCTTCGACAGGAGGCCTGGTCTAATTCATGGACATAGAAATCTCACTGCATGACAAGTGCCCTTAATTGTCATACTTTCACACGTATGAAGGCATTTGTGAACACTATATTTTTCTGTGAGTCCAATGATCCGACTTAAAAGTTTGTAGGTAATTCATGTGCGAAGCTACAGTTTTCCTTCAATTACTCCAGGATTATATTAGTGAAAAATATGGCGCTCGGTTGGCGGAATATGAATCATATTGTACATGCTTCCTCAAATATTTATACCTCTCAACTACACATGGAGGCCCCCATGATGTTTTCATAAATACCTTGAGTTGTGTAGATCCCACAAAAATCTTTTTTGGGTGACCAGAAAGGCCTGTTTGACACTTTTTCAGAACTCTCAAAATGACTATTGTGCAATGAATATTATGGATATTACATGATGAAAACCATTTCTCTCAATTTACACAAAGAGCGGTTAACTCCTCCCTTGACTTCTGGCTCTGTTCCTTATCCTGGCTTTGATGTCAAGAGGGGTCCTGTGTTGAGATTAGCTTTGCATATTCCAAGAGCTAATTGCCAGCTAAGTCACATTTTATTGTGGCTTAGGTAGCCTGGGTCAAAAAAGCTGGGTACCAGAGCTGTTTTTATCTCGCCACACGGCAAAAGTGATCTCTACTGGAATTTAAGATTGTATTTTTAAGAGAAGCACTCATGTTTGAAGGGAAATCAGGCCTACATCCCCATAACAATGGCCTTTAGATTCTAGTTTCACATTTGAAGACGCAAGCATAGAGAAACGAAACCATGATTAGGCCTGCCCCCACTTAGCCAACATTACTTTTTAACTCCTATTTTCACTGTATAATGATTCTTGAAAGGCACACACTTTTAACATGGATAAATATCATTGTAAAGGTGTTCCCTGCACACAGTGGTTAAAGAAGGGCAACATAATTACATTATTAGAGACCTTAGTTATACATCTGGATGCTCAGAGTGTCACTTTAAAGGCACAATTTAAATGTCACTTAGTTAATTGCAGCCGTGAAAAGGCTTTCATTTTCCGCAGCAGTTTAACCCAGTACAAGCTCCCAACATGACAGAAACCAAACTCTTATGTTGAAAGAAAATGGGGCTTATTTAGTTTGAAGTTGCTCCACAGGCGACTCCTCACAATACCTTATAGAAGTCAAATGACGGAAAATAGTGATTGAACTATATTGTCATCAAAAGTCGCGGGTCACTGGATTTGGACGCATACTAAGCCCATACCGTCCACAAGGTAACAGAAAAAATACAGGAAACTCCAGGACTCAGCGCCAGTGTAAAAATGGATTGTTTAATGACACAATCTGTTGCACATAGTTGTGTGCATACGACAGAAAAACGCCCACTACTCGATAATGCGTTTCGGCTCCCACAAGCCTTTATCAAATCAGGGCTACATTAGTTATTACAACCAAATTATATACATAAATAAAGCAAGCAGTACAATTGTCAAATGTATGGTTCAATTACACATGTAGCATATGCAAATTGAATATTTACAAACATTTCGCACATTAACATTCGACAGAGAAACAAGGGTTGGTGAAGGGGAGGATTGAGTGGGTTGGGAAAAATACAAGAAAATGTCATCATGTAGACCAATAGCACAATAAAATAGAGGCAGAAAAAGCCAACAAAAAAACAATAATACACCAAAACAGCAATAAGTAAACATATCATGTTCAAATGACAATAGAAAGAATAACAGATAAAATTGTTTTGAAAGATCAAGGGACAAAAAGAAAAAACGAAAGAAGAAACCAATTAGTTCAATTATTTTCAAGGCGAATCATTAAATGTAATGATACATTTAAATCTGATTAAATACCTGGGGCTTACCCAATAACAGAATTATTAAATCCGTACGGCTGTTGTCTGAAAGACAATAATAGGGACAGATCCCAATGGTGGATAATCTGTAAACACAAAGATTGGACATAACCTATATTAATCTTGGCTCATAGGTATTCCTCAACGGTGTGAGGGAAGTAACCCTTATCACATAAATATACATGATCATGCTTCCATGCTGCATTTCGGGGTTGTGAGACGGTGTTTCTTGGCAGAGCCATGTTAAATCAAAAACCAAATTAAAGTTAAGGCACCTCGCCAATTCATACATTAAAACGCAACCATATTGATGCGTACATAACGACACTAACCTCGCCTTCGCGAGTGTTCAAACTGCACTGTGCAGCTCTGTCAGATTAAGCTCTACATTCGTGTCAAAAACAAAAACGAAAACATACCTCGCCTTTGCGAGTTACCGACTACAATAGCATGCTATGCCGCTTTGTCAAATTAAACATTGCACATGTAACAAGAACAAAAACAAAACCTTGCCTTCGCGAGTATTCAACTGCAAAAGCACGCTGTGCCGCTTTGTCAAATTAAACATTGCACATGTAACAGAAACAAACCTCGCCTTCACGAGTATACAATTGCAACGACACACTGTGCCGCTTTGTCAGACTGCACACTGACACGCACCCGATCGGTGTTTCAAAATTGAACCAACTCACTGTGCTGCTCTACAGTCCCTCGCGTCGGCTGCTCGAATGATGAAGGCAGCCGGCGCCATTTTGAAAAAGCTAAATAGTATTATCGTTGCCACGGCAACTCTGGCACGCGTCGCCACGGTAACCTCTTAGCTCAATGCCTTTTAGCAACCTAATTAAAGGGGAAGTTACCCTCACATGTTTTATCCGTCCAAATCCAGTGACCCGCGACTTTTGATGACAATATAGTGCAATCACTATTTTCCGTCATTTGACTTCTATAAGGGATTGTGAGGAGTCGCCTGCTGGAGCAACTTCAAACTAAATAAGCCCCATTTTCTTGCAATTTGAAACCTTGTGTTTCGGACGTTGACAATAAGGCAGACCCATTACCTTTTACCTCAAGATAGCCGCCTATCTCAGGAATCGAGAGGAAGACACAAAGAATCTTTTCACCGAACGGGGAGACATGACTCATGACTTCTCCAACATTGTACCAAAAAGGGAAGACTTACGTTCAAAATGTATTAAATTGGAAAGAATATCTAAAAAAGAAATAGACAAATATTGGGAAAAGGTCTCCCTGGAGAATTATGTACAGAATGATCGAATACCAAGGGGATTGAGAATCCTTATCTTCCCCAACTTCAATAATGACCAAGACAAAGATTTAGCAGAAGCTTGGGAAGCTAACTTGAGTAATAGCTCCATGGAAATGATGGATCTTTTAATTGAACATGCTACTAGAGAACACAAGAGAGCAGTGGAAGGAATTGAGACCATTAAGAAAGAAATTAATGAGATGCAGTCCAGTGAAGCAACCAAAGCAAAAAATTATGAGAAAATGTACGAACTTCTACAAGTTTACCAGGACGAGGTCAAACTTAGAAAACTAAGGAAATGTTACTGTGATGATCGGGATTACAAAGAAGATCGAGTTTACACCTTTCAGACCAAATATGATGTGAGCACTAAACCATCTTTGAGGAATTCAACACCCAATAGGTCATCAGCAAGATCGGATGCAGATTCGAAACCGGAAATCTCAGAGGCCAGCGGTGAGAATGTACGCATAGAGGGTGGTTACATGAACCAAATTAGAAGGTACAAGAAAGGTAATCAAAATCTTCCCAAGAAGACAGTCCGTTTTCAACTACCAGCTATTATCAGCACTCCAATGTTGGGTCCAGGAGGAGAGGAGGGAGGGGGGGCAAGAAGCAGCGTGAATCCTGACACTGTCCATATGGACAAAAGATTAACGAGGGCCAGCTCCAAGGAGGCAAGCGGCTCCAGGTAATGGAGGACTTAGTATTCAATTTATCAAGCAAAAGTTTAACTGCAAATGAAAGAAGTCTTCTCAATAAGGGTTTATCTTTTGCGCTCACATGTGAATCTAACAGAGTGGATGTACATATCGACTTGTTCACGTTTATACGAAAGTTAAAGCTGAAAAAATTCTTTGCCACTAGAGCACCTGGTAACTACCGTAACAAAGACCCGGCGATTCCAATTAGTGGTCACTCCATCCAAGATGTGGAGGATACCTTCTTGGTCAGATCCTTAACAGAAGACGATCAATTTGCTCCGTTCAATCTCTTGGATGAACGGAGGGTGAAATCCAGCAGTATTCCTATTCAAGCTTTGAAATCGGCATCAATATTTTTGCCACAGTTACCGGTAGACAACTTAATTGATACATTCTATAAAGCAGTGTCCCAGGATCTATATGATATGGACGCACGGAGGAACAAACATTGCGTTTCTTTTAAGGACAAACTTGTTAACCTAACGCAGGGAGAATTAACAGCACTCAAAGGTTTAAAATCCAATGCACAGATTGTAATCAAGGAAGCCGATCAAGGGGGGGAAATTGTTGTAATGAACAGGGTGGACTACCTTAAGATGGCTAATAAACATTTGTCAACACCCGGGTGCTATCGAATAAGAACTGACAACGTTAGGAAAGAGGCTGTTGAACAACTTGAAGACAACATTTTGATTTGGCACAGGAAAGGCCTCATCACTGATGAGGAGAGAACTTTCTTAACAGTGAAAGAACCAGTGTTTCCGACTATGTATTTTCTACCCAAAATACATAAAAGATTCAACGTCATACCGGAAGGCTGCCCGATCATGAGTGGGATTGGGTGGATCACTGAAAAGGTTTCAGAGTATCTGGATGCCATCCTTAGGCCTAGAGCAGCTGTACTTAAATCTTATCTCCAAGATTCAACAAGTCTCATAGGTAAATTACATGACTTTGAATGGCACAGCACCTATTACCTTGCCACATTGGATGTTAAGGCCCTCTATACCTCTATTCATCATAGGTGGGCAACTGCCTCCATTGACTACACTTATAGGAATGATTCTGCATCATACTATAACCAAATTCAAATGCTCAAGGAAATGTTGCAATTGACTTTCGATTTAAATTTCTTTATGTTCAACAATGATATCTACCAACAAACGAAAGGAGTGGCTATGGGCACCAAATATGCTCCAGCCCTAGCCAACCTTGTTATGGGCATGTTAGAAGATAAAATAGTATATACAGCCCCATTTTTTATGGACAAGGTTAAAATGTGGACTCGGTACATTGACGATGTATTCTGCGTTATTGATGGAAGTACTGGTGAGTTTCAAGATTTTGTGGACCATTTAAACCAAAATTGCTTTGACATCCAGTTTGTGGGAGAGTGCAATGACAGGAGTATTGATTTCCTCGATCTAACGATACTAATAGAAGGGAACCAGTTGTTTACTAGAACATTTAGAAAACAGACGGAGGTCAACTCCACGCTCCATGCGAGCAGTTGTCATCATCATCCTACAATTCGGAACATACCGTTAGGCGAGTATATTCGCGCCAGACGTAATTGTCAACAGGATAGGGAGTTTGAAAAGGAATGCTCTCTCTTACGACATTGTTTTAAGAATAGAGGTTACTCTGACAAATGCATTAAATTGGCCTACAAGAGAACAAAAGATATGCAACAACAAGACACTCTTCTACCCAAAACTGTCAAGGGTACGGATGGAAGACTTGGACCCATTTTCATAACACAGTATTGTAGGGACCATCGGCAGATTCAGCGAATACTAGGGAAGCACTGGTATCTCCTGAAACTTGATGATCACATTACCAAATTGATAGATGAGAAACCACGTATGATTTTCAAGAGAGCGGGAACTCTAAAAACAATGCTCAGTCCATCTTTGTTGCCATATATGGAACTAATGAATCGCACAACTTGGTTGTCTAGCAATTTGAATGGTTTCAGGAAATGTGGTGTGTGCACCCAATGCACGTATGCGCACCACTCTACGAACAAGTTTATCGATTCTAATGGCAAGCAATGGCTGATACAACAAGGGATCAACTGCAAAACCAAATTTGTGGTGTATTGTATTATTTGTGTATGCAAAAAGATTTATATTGGTAGCACCAAAAGAGAGTTACGAGTTCGCATTCGTGAGCATCTGGCGAAGATTGGCAGCCAAGACACTTCGTTGCCCTTATCAGATCATTGGCAGACCTGTCACCAGTTGCATTGCAAATCTGACATTAGATTCATTGGTTTGAAACAAGTCACCTTGAGCAAACGAGGAGGCGACAGACTGAAGGCTTTGCAGCAGTTCGAAGCACGCATCATTTGTTTTTTTAATTCTACCAATACAGGTCTGAATAAGGACAATGAGATGGCTTCATTCCTATAGGATTTTTTATGTTGAATTTCTCCGTTCTTTGGAATCATGTGCAGTAATTTGATGCAATTCAGTTATTGGTATACTGTACCGATTCTTGTTCTATGTATGTGGGGATGAGGGAGGCGCACTTGACATCAGCCTCATTTAGAGAGTTTGTGATTTCGCAGGTCTCTACATAACAGAATAACTGATATGTGCTGACAAATAATGTCTCTTTAATATCTCAGTTTTTTAGGGACAGCTATGCATTTCGATATGGTCCCCACTTTATTCAGGTGTGAATCCAATTTTTCCTAAATGTTCGTTTTATATTTCTTGACAAAAAATCTTTTCTAGTTTTTATGTGTAGGTATAAAATAACACATATGTAGGCATTGACCTTCACATCTTTTCAAACTGAAAGGCACTGAACGAACTTTTCAAAGGGATTGATCCTTTTTTAAAACGTGTGAGGGTAGCTTCCCCTTTAATTAGGTTGCTAAAAGGCATTGAGCTAAGAGGTTACCGTGGCGACGCGTGCCAGAGTTGCCGTGGCAACGATAACACTATTTAGCTTTTTCAAAATGGCGCCGGCTGCCTTCATCATTCGAGCAGCCGACGCGATCGACTGTAGAGCAGCACAGTGAGTTGGTTCAATTTTGAAACACCGATCGGGTGTGTGTCAGTGTGCAGTCTGACAAAGCGGTACAGTGTGTCGCTGCAATTGTATACTCGCGAAGGCGAGGTTTGTTTCTGTTACATGTGCAATGTTTAATTTGACAAAGCGGCACAGCATGCTTTTGCAGTTGAATACTCGCGAAGGCGAGGTTTTGTTTTTGTTCTTGTTACATGTGCAATGCTTAATTTGACAAAGCGGCATAGCATGCTATTATAGTCGGTAGCTCGCGAAGGCAAAGTATGTTTTTGTTTTTATTTTTGACACAAATGTAGTGCTTAATCTGACGGAGCTGCACAGTGCAGTTTGAACACTCGCGAAGGCGAGGTTAGTGTCATTATGTACGCATCAATATGGTTGCGTTTTAATGTATGAAGTGGCGAGGTGTCTTAACTTTAATTTGGTTTTTGATTTAACGTGGCGTTGCCAAGAAACGCCGTCTCACAACCCCGAAATGCAGCATGGCCGTATGATCATGTATATTTATGTGATAAGGGTTACTTCCCTTCACACCATTGAGGAATACCTATGAGCCAAGATTAATATAGGTTATGTCCAATCTTTGTGTTTACAGATTATCCACCATTGGGATCTGTCCCTATTATTGTCTTTCAGACAACAGCCGTACGGATTTAATAATTCTGTTATTGGGTAAGCCCCAGGTATTTAATCAGATTTAAATGTATTATTACATTTAATGATTCGCCTTGAAAAAATTGAACTAATTGGTTTCTTCTTTCGTTTTTTCTTTTTGTCCCTTGATCTTTCAAAACAATTTTATCTGTTATTCTTTCTATTGTCATTTGAACATGATATGTTTACTTATTGCTGTTTTGGGTGTATTATTGGTTTTTTGTCGGCTTTTTCTGCCTCTGTTTTATTGTGCTATTGGTCTACATGATGACATTTTCTTGTTTTTTTCCCAACCCACTCAATCCTCCCCTTCACCAACCCTTGTTTCTCTGTCGAATGTTAATGTGCGAAATGTTTGTAAATATTCAATTTGCATATGCTACACGTGTATTTGAACCATACATTTGACAATTGTACTGCTTGCTTTATTTATGTATATAATTTGGTTGTAATAACTAATGTAGCCCTGATTTGATAAAGGCTCCTGGGAGCCGAAACGCGTTATCGAGTAGAGGGCGTTTTTCTGTCGTATGCACACAACTATGTGCAACAGATTGTGTCATTAAACAATCCATTTTTACACTGGCGCTGAGTCCTGGAGTTTCCTGTATTTTTTCTCTTATGTTGAAAGTGTTGCACACATTTTTAGGAGCATATCTTTAGTTTAAGGGGGAAAGCAGAATTATTCCTTTTATTTACTGTTTATGCTAGTAGGCAATCTGCTTCACTGCAACTGCAGCACACAATGCTGACATCCCATTGAGGGTTCTGTGGACTGTGGTTTCTGAGACTGTTATTTCAGGGCTCCAAAACTTTGGCAAACTTTACAATGTGTCTTTCCCTTATGCAATTGGCACTTTTATGCATCTCAATTATTTAATGTTCAATTTTACTCCTTTATGCTTTGAAAGTGCAGGGCATTAGTTCAGGGCAGGCCTTTCATTTTAGGAGCCCTCATAAATGACTCTGCCTTTTTCACCCCACATCTAACAGTGGCTACCTAAGGGTGTGTTAAACCAGAGAAAAAAATCATTTCGGGAATTACGGGATGAGTTGTGTGTGGTGGGAGCTTTACTATACGGCTGGGAGAATGTTGTTGTGTCTCTGGATATTCTTGAGAAGATTATTGATCTTGCGCATGAAGGACATGTTCGCATCACTCGCACTAAGGCCATGCTGAGAGGAGAATATTGGTGGCCCGGCTTAGACCATGAAGAGGAAAGGAGACTGAACAGTTGTGGAATGTAGAAAATCAGGAAAGGGAGAAGTTTTGAAATCCCAACCATTTGTAGAGAAGGATGTACCTAGCAAGGTGTGGGATGACTTGGCCCTGGACGTAATAGCTCCAGTTTGAGTTGGGAAGCGGTCGAGGAAAGTATATTATTGTTATAGTCAATTTGCTGTCCAGGTGGGAGGAATATGAGCTAGTAAGAGAGACTCATGGTGAAAGGATAGTTTAGTTTTTGCAAGAAATATTTGCGATTTAAGGGATGCCAAGCAGCATTCTCCAACAATGGTACACAATTTGTTGGAGGTTACTTCCAGGAGTATTTAAATAGATGTGGAATAAAGCATAAAGGATCTGAATCATACCATCCAGAAGGAACTGGGATGGTGGAGAGAACTAACAGATGCATAATGGAGGCCATTAGAATGACTGGTGCATGTGGCAAAGATAGGAGACTGGCTATACAAGAAAGGTTATATGCGTTACGCATGTAGAGACGTAAATATGTCTGTTTGAGCTGATGAGAGGTCGGAAGGCTAACACGAAAGTTGTGCCACCACGGTTAAGGAGGGCAAGCGAATCGGATTGCGTCATGGATGGGTTGAGAGCAAAAATTAAGGAGAAGAAAGAGAAGTGGATTGTGAAAGAGGATGTGAAGAGTGGTTAAAAGGAATTGGATGTTCAATGTGGAGATTGGGTGAGGATAATGAAATGAGTTGTAAAGGGAAAAGGTGACCCACTGTGTTCCAAACCTGTCTTGATGGAAAAAGTATTGAGAGCTGCTGTAAGGGTGAGAGTAGGAGTTGTAATGCTAGATAGCTAAGAGTATATTTTCACTCTCTGCATTCAGTGTTCTTTCTCTATCTCCACGTGAAGACGTGACTAGTTGCACACAGCCCCCTCCTATACCTAATGGAGCATTGTTCTTTAGTGTATTTTGTTTGCCTTTCAGCTGCAATGGGGAGCCAACAATCTATTCTTAGATACACTGCACTTACAAATGCGGTACAAGTTACTTCTGCAACAGGAGCCCCACGACTAATCAAGATCAGGTAAGAACATGTGGGTCTGAGTTTGTTTGTGTGTTTTTGTGTGTGTATTGTTACACACAGTCCTATACACATTGGTATACTTTGACTGAAGCTGGTTTAACTTAGTGTGACTGGGAGTGGCATGATGCTGCCCAAGGTTTGACTAATGCACACTTGCTGCAATCTTTACTTTTCGTACGCAGAAAAAACAGCATTGCCCATTGAAATGGCGTGCTTCATGTTCATCCTCTGACAAACTGGCCTGCCGCCTGCTCCAAAGGCAGTACCGGCTCTCCGTTCTCACCAAGAAGAGAGCCCTTATCCAAGCCCGCATCTCTGCGGCATCTAACAACTCCGCCGAACTCTTTAAAATCTGCAAGGAGCTGGCCAACCCTGTTGCAGTCTCTACCTCTCCTGTCCCCTCCCAGGCCCTCTGCACTGCACTGGCCTCTCACTTCATCTCTAAAACTCAGGACATCCTGTCCTCGCTCTCCTCCTTTCACCCCCCTCCCTCCCTTCCCGGCTCTTCCTCTGGCCCTTCTGCAGTCACCCCTCCTCCCTCTTTCTCTGCCTTTCCACTTTTCTCTGCTGACGAGGTTTCCAGACAAGTCCGATCTACGAAAGTCTCGTCTAAACAGGTTCACCCCTGTTCCTCCAAAACTATCAAGGACCACATCGACTCCCTGGCTCCTGCCTGGCTGACTTTTGCAACTACTCCTTCGCCTCTGGAGTTTTCCCTTCCCCCCTCAAGCACTCCCTTGTGCACCCTCTTCTCAAGAAACCCTCTTCCGACCCCTCCTGCCCGGCTAACTATCGCCCTATCTCCATCACTCCCTTCCTGGGCAAGCTCCTGGAGAAACTGGCCATCTCCAGGCTTAACCTCCATGCTGAATCTGTTGGTAGTCTTCATGACCATCAATCTGGCTTCAGAGCTGCCAGAAGCACGGAAACTGCTCTCCTGAACATCCGTGAAGACCTGCTCTTGAACCTTGATTCCAACACTCCGTGTGTTCTCATTCTGCTCGATCTCTCCTCTGCCTTTGACACTGTCAACCATGCCATCCTGCTCAACCGTCTCTGTGAAAACCTGGGTATCACTGGTCAGGCTCTGGCGTGGCTGACCTCTTTCCTTTCAAATCGACCCTCCCAGGTCCAACTGGGGTCCTTCCTCTCCGACATCTTTTTCTCCACCTGTGGTGTCCCCCAGGGATCTAATCTCTCTCCCTGGCTGTTCAACCTGTATCTGGCACCCCTTGCCCACCACATCGCCGCTCTCTGCCATAATTTCCAGTGCTATGCGGACGATACCCAGCTCATTTTCAGGCTACCCTCAGCCTCCCCCTCTCCTTCCCTCATCTCTGACTGTCTGTCTGCTATCCAGGAATGGTGTGCCGCCAATGACCTCTGCCTTAATGCCAGTAAGACTGAGATTCTACTCATCGGTACACCCACTCCCTCCTTCCCTGCAGCTCTCTGGCCTGCCTCCCTTGGCCCCCTCCCTGCTCCTACCTGCAAGGCAAGAAACCTTGGGGTCATCTTCGACTCCACACTCTCCTTCTCTCCTCATATTTCTGACGTCGCTAAGAATTCACACTACCAGCTGCACCTCCTCAGAGGTATTCTTCCCTTCCTTTCCTTCCCCCAGAAGCTCACTGTCTCCCGAGCCCTGGTTCTCTCGAAGCTGGATTACTGTAACAGCCTCTATCTTAATCTGCCTGCCTCCACTCTCCGCCCTCTGCAACTCATCCAGAACAGAACTGCAAGACTTGTCCTTGGCCTCAAGCCCATGGACCGTATCTCTCCAGGACTGAAATCTCTACACTGGCTCCCAGTGGCTGCGAGGATAAAGTTCAAAACCCTCTGCATTGTCCACAAGGCCTTCTGGGGCCTGGATCCTAAATACCTTCAACTCTCTCTTCCCAAATATCTTCCTTCCCGAGCCCTTCGCTCATCCGCCTCCAACTCCCTCAGGGTCAGCCGCTTCTCGAAGCAACGAGCTGGGGGTAGATCTCTCTCCGCGGCAGGGGCCTCCCTCTGGAACAGCCTTCCTGCCTCCCTGAAACTTGAGGAGAACCATCTCCAGTTCCGGAAGCACCTCAAAACCTTCCTCTTTGCTTCTGCTTTCTCTCTCCCTCTCCCCTGCTGAACAGCTAATAGTCCTCACTGAAACTGCACTGATTCTGCAACTGGACCACTCTTAACGGCCTCGGTCCTGGGCCCAGCCACTCTCCACTTGCACTGATGCCTTGGAACCCCTCTGCACTGCGGGACTGTCTCTGTATCCCTACAGCCCCCCCCCCTTTCCCAGCACTTGTTCTGCACCTACCTTGCACTTGCCACCAGCTGGCCCTATTTATTTATTACTTTATGCCACTTACCTTGTACTGCACTTCCCCCCCTCCCCTTCCCCTTGCACTTTTTCCCCCTCCCCCACCCCTGCACTTGCGCGATCTGAATGACACCTGGCCTAGTAGGATCGTTGTCTGTTTCCCCTTGTTCCTCCCCTCCCTGCCTCGTCGCGCCTTGAAACACCTGTGTATAGGTGCGTTACAAATGCCATATCATATCATATCATATCATTGTATAGGCAGGTGCCAGATGCTAAATGAAGACAGTTTTCCTGGACGATGTCTTCTATTTATTTCTATTTTTACCTTTATTTTTTTTTATAGAAAAGGGGCTGTGGGCAGGCGTTTGATCACTTTTGACCAGCAAGAGAAAAACATGTTTTGTTTGTTCCCACAGAAAATGCATTAAAAAGCACACGGCTGTGTGGAGATCGACTCCGATAAGAAAGCACCAGAAAATAATATTGTTTGCCCTGGAAGTTTCCAAAATGGATATGGTAATATTGCCTAAGTGATTGGGGCACACAAAGAGTATTTCTGAAATTTTTGGTATCTCATTTTGAGAGACAACAATGGAGTAAAGAAGCATATATATTTTTTTTGCAGATTCCCTTCTTGATTAGGGGAAACTCATTGACATGAATAAAGGTTTCAAGGCAGCATTCACTGCATTAGAAAGGGACAGCTACTAAGAATCCCAAGTAAGTTTGTGTATCCTGAGCTTGTGAATGTTACATATCTGTTGAGAGTGATTGAAATGTTTTGACTTTATGGTAGCTTGCATTTATGTGTTTGTTTACTTGCAATGGTAGAATTTCAGAATTAGAAGGGCCTACTTTTTTCATACATTTTAATTTCATCACAGGGAGCTATTTTCTGTTTGTCCTGATGAAGGCCTAAGTCAAATTGAGGGGTGGTAAAGTTAAATATCCTTCCCCCCGAGGATCCGAAACACACACCTGTCGACATTGTTTTGTTTAGAACACAGTACGTTAAAGGAAAGATTGCGGGTCTGAGACCGAGCTCATGAAATGAGATACCTTGTTTAGAGTGTCATGTTCGCCGGCACATTTTGGCCATAAGAAAACATGAAAGTGGAGTGTGAATTTTGTACATGGCCACAGAGGAAAGACATTTAGGCTAATAGTCCAGACCACTGTCTGTGTAACTAGAGAAGTGAAATTTGTTAGAACTATTGTTAGCCATGTTCATAAGATATTTGTCTTTAGTATTTTGAGTCACTTTTACTAACCCCCTCACGAATTTTGCATGTTAATCAGTCCACTCAGAGTGGACATTAGACTTTTATTTGGTTTATTGATAGATTTGAACCTTTTTTGGTATAATAAAAACACTTATGTTTGTATATTAAACCACAGAATACAAAAGCATTCATGCGGGATGAAAATTTGTTGAATGAAGTGTGATTTCTGAATGACTTATGTTGATAGAAGAATGGTCAGAATCACAATTATACGTGTCTCCTTAGGTGTTTTTTTCTCTAGATTTTGATCCCGGTAGAGGGAGACACAAGTCCGGTCCCCAACTTTTTTCAGGGTGAGAGGAGGACAAGTGTGGAACAAGAATAGGATTGCGATGGTAAAGAAAATGGGCATTCATGGAAAGAGAGGAGATGTGTTATGATGTGTCTTACAGAGGGAGATGGAACATGGAATGTGGGGGTTGGAGTGGGGATTGGAGTGTGTACAGAGGATTGTTCTGATCTGTTTAGTTGAAGAGTTTGTGATGGAAAGAGGAGGCTGTCTGGGGTTGTTTCCAGAAAACTTGAATAAACAGATTATAAAGCAGTTTGGACATCTGGCTCATGCTTTATATCAAGTCTCAAACTATATGTTTCCGAAATGGTCTAATCATGCAAGACTTAATGGAATGTGTCTAATTTCGGTGCGAATTGCAGGTTCAAATGGCAGATTTTTGTGATGTATTGAACAAAGATGACAGTTATCAACAGGAGATTTTCTATACAGATATCTAATTCAACAAGCTATCATGTTCCTGAATCTCCACTTCGTGACATTTTCTGCAAAGCTATCATTGTATTTCAGCTCATAACTTTCGTTCCAAATGTCGAATTTCTATCAGATAGGTCTTCTCTCTCATATGCTTTTTAATGATATTCAAACCATTATTGTGTGAATTATGGTTCCCAAGATAATGGCCAAAGTATGACTGCCCCTTAAATCCTATGTAAATATAATGGCATGCATATTTTTCCCTTCAATTAACTGGCATATTTGTATTCTCAAGATCTGTATGTAGGACTGGCCTCTGGCCTTCGATGATCCAAGCCTGCAAAGTATAACTCTGCCCCCTCACTCATGTAGCAATCGCCTGTAAATTGTCACTTGTCAGTTAGATCCTGGATTACGCCAGGAATCAAATTTTAATTCTCAGAAAAACATAATCAGTTTCGCAAACTCAAGAAAGGTACTAGTGTTGCATGATGCCTTACTACTTGAAATAAAATCATATCTGTAGCTTGCATTCTTAAACAATTTTACTTACAAACCACTAAATCTAACACAAATGCAAAGTTTGATACCGCTGACACTAAAGCGTGAATGGAAGAGCCCAGTCATCCCAATAAGGTAAGATCAGATTTCACTGTACATTCCGGGGCATACATGTCTCTTCATTCCTACACAGGGATGTCGCAAGTATACGCCTTGCTTCTAAAGGTAGCTTGTGATTATCCTTGAATGGCTTTTCACTATGGAATTGCCTACAGCTCTAACTCTGTTCCTGCCCAAACCTATGCTACTTCAGGGAAATCTCAAACCATTTCTCTATCCTAATTCCTCTGACTGCAGTATCTTCTGGCGGATATGATATCATTCCATGGTTGAGATTTAGCACTTAGAAGCCAATGGGCAATTTGAAAAGCAGGTAGCTCAATGTAGCAATCCTTAAACAAAAACAACAAAAAAACGTTTTCCACAACATCTTCCCAGGTTTCTGCTCCTCTTACTGCACAACTACCAACTACCAAGTCTTTTGTCAGACTTTTCAGTAGGTGCCCTTGATAGTGTAGGTGTCCCTTCTGGAAAAATGCATGGAAATCTTTAGAAGCCACCTGCCGGTGGGAGATTCATAAAGTCTGCTCCAAAGGCAATATACTGTATGTGAAGCTAGTCATTGTGGCAGAGTAAGTCAGACATTAATGACATTATTGTCAGCTGTCACCTACAAAAAGGCGATGTGAAGAATGCCCCAAAGCACGCACTTCCCTCCTACAATACACATCAAACAGTTCAAAGGAACCCACAACAACACTGGTTGGGAAGGGTTGCCGAAGTCTGGTAATGAAACTGAAAGTGAGTCCAGAGTAGCACAACAGAGATATGGGCATGTGGTCTGGTAGATAGGAGGGGAGTGAATGCAGCACTTTTGTAGTGATTGTCAAGGGAGCACAGTGCTCTGGTATGAAATGAGAACAGGGCACATTGCTCTAGTAGGGAAGGAGAAGGGGGTGCACATTGACCTGATAGGAAAGAGAAGGGGCATCGTGCTCTGGTAGGAAAGGAGAAGGGGCACAGTGCACTGGTAGGGAAGGAGAAGGAGGCACAGGTGTTTGGGGCTCATTGCAAGATTGCCAGCATACAGTAAAAGTGCCAGTGATTCTGTTTACCAATGTACTTACAAAACGCCTCCTGCCATAAACACATTTCCATGCAAACATGAATTTTAAATTTAACTCCTACTTCCTTCAATGAAGCACTGTGTCACATACTCTTCTTTTCATAATGCAATTGTTTATTCAAGAAGAATATTTATTGTTGTTCACAAATGTTTCAAACCTAGGTCCAATCAATGTGGCCACTGCATCTCTCAGGCAAATATCAACACATGACCTCTGATCTAATACAGATTCAGATACAAATTGCACATACTCCAATTATACAAAGATATCCAAATGTGAGTGTGCATACTTTGCAACAATGTTTGTGCATGCTGAGTGGAAACATGAGAAATCAACTGAAAATGTACACAAACAAAACATATACATCTGTCACTAATGTGCCACTGGAGCATCAACTGGCACCCATTGTGGACTATATTGGACTCAATAATCACCATAAACCTTCCCGGAAAATAATGATTCATATTTTTGTCTTCACTTTCCGATTGCAAAATTTTAGAACTTCCTTATTTAATTTCACAAACTACATGTCCCATAATGTACCTTGTGGCTTTTCTCACTCCCTGGCTATTCCTATGCAACAGTCTTAGAACTACAATTCACAGAAGCCTTAGAAATCAGTGCTGTTTTCACTTTCCCAGGACCAGAGAGGGAGGAGGCCAATTATCTTCAGATGTGCTGCTAATGAGCCTGCATCATCAGTATTTAAGCAGCTCCCTGTAGGGGCACATGTCTCTTACATTGAGCTTGCATCCAGCCCTGTGTTGCTTTGGTCCTTGGATGTCTGCTGTGTCCTGTTTCCAGATCATGCTCCTGTTCCAGAGCCCTGTTCTCCCTGCCTTGGAGCCCTGATACTCTGTTTTCTCTCCACTGCCTTTTGCCCTGGACCTCTGTGCTTCCTACACTGCAGCCCTGCTCCCCTGCTTGCAGTCCTCTGTTCCCTGTCTACAACCCATTGATCACTAACACTATCTTGTTCCCTGCCTGCAGTTCCTTGTTCTGTGCCCATTGCCCATGTTACTTGACTTTAACTTCCTTGTGATCTGTCTGCAGTCATGCCCTTGTTATCCTACTCCAGAGTTGCAATTCCTTATTATCTGTCCTCAGTCCTGCCCTTGTTATCCCACTCCAGAGTTACAGTTCCTTGTTATCTGTCTGCAGTCCTGCCCTTGCTATCCCACTTCAGTTCCAGTTCCTTGTTTTCTCTCTGCAGTCCTACCCTTGTTATTACAGTCAAGGGTTACTGTTCCTTGTTACCAATCTGCAGTTTCCAGTCACCTTACCCCTGCACTTAGATTTTTAATTTTCTTCTTTTCTTCTTTCTTCCATGTCTCTGTCCTGATCCTTGCTCACTTTGACTTCCTTTTTTGGATATTTCTGTTACAGTTCTTGTCCTCACTTGTGCCTATTGTACATTGTGTCATTGTTAGCGCTGTGCTGGTTCCTGTTTCAGCAGACAGTCATTGTTCAGTTCATGCTGGACCCGTACAGGCTTCAGTCTTGTGAGTACTGTTACCTTGTTCGTGCCTTAGGGTCCTGTACAGGGACGTGCACCCCCTCAACCTCAAACTGAATGCAATGGAGATAGACCCACCCCCCTTCAAACTGAAAGTAGATAACTTGGTGGTGTCATCAATGACTCTAAATGTTGTAGAAATCAGAAATGTAGTGTTTTGCAGAAAAGCGCTTTGGAGGACGATCTATTTTATGGGGTCGGAATGTCTAGAAATGTATTGTGCGATAGCAGGTATGGTAGGTAGTACCTGCTTATCGTGATTTACTAAAAAACTAGATTCAAATCGGAGCATGTACCATGTTTTAAGCAAAGACTGGGTTGGTCAGGCCTTTCATAAGAAATCAGCCATTTTGGGTTTAGGACAAAGTCAGGCACTCTAGGATGGATGCTTGAGCATACAAAATGGTCGACCTTTTGCTAACTCATGATGACCTCAATGGACAGACTTTTTTTTATAAAAGTTCATGCAGAGGACACTGGTGGGGAGGATGAGTGAGTAAAACCTGGTTAGACTAGTTCTGAGCGACAAGTAGGCCAACAAATAACAAGCAAGAAGAGAGGTTGTACATTGATCATGCCATTATAGACCCACAAATCATAGGTAGGAAAGGGGTTGTACTTCTGATCAGGCCATTACCTCACCTTCCTGATATGTATATAAGACAGGAAATGCTCAGAATTGTAGCACAGTCTCAGAGATGTCGTGGAAGCTGTATGATGTGTCCTGCCTGGAAGAAAATAAAACTTGATGTCTTTTGGAAACCAGTCTGAGTGTCCTGCTTTGCTCCAGAGTGCCTTCCTTACCCAGAGATGCCAATGCCCAAAGAGAGAGTGGGTGATGGGACCCTCCTCTACATTTGGCGAGCCAAGCCAGCAGTCCTGAGCTGATGTCTCCAGGACTATGAACTGAACCTGGAAGACAAGGTAAAGCATGCTATGAGGCCTGAAAAAGGGGCGGGGGAGAAAGAGAGAGAGATGGGATGGGCAAACTGCAGTTGCCCGCACATCCCTAAAAGAGAAGGGTCTTGCAGGCCTTATAGCATGGGAGAAGGGCCTTGGCACCTGGGAGTTGGGGAAGGCAATTTTATTTTTGCGGGCTCCCAAGAAAAATTATTTCCAAGTTATTTTTTTAAATCTTCCCAAAAATATTTAAATTGGGGATTTTTCGGAGGTCTTCAGAAAAATTATTTAATTATTATTTATCCACTTTCGAGAGACCCATTTTAGAAAAAAGGTGATATTTAGAAAAAACTTTGAAAGCACTTATGGGAGATCCCTCTTAGAATAATTAGTTTGGGATACTTTTAAAGGGCTTTCAGAAGCAAATTTAACCACTTGTTGGGAACCCCCTTAGAATTATTTTGGAAAGATCAATGTTTTTAAAGTGTAATATAAGTAGTTTAGAAGGAATAACAGAGAATGGGAATTAACTCAAGACGTTGAGCGTTAAGGAGTTATTGAGCAATTGACTTGTGAGAGGTCAAGCAATTGAATTATTGAGAAATTGACTTGTGAGAGGCCAAGCAATTGAACTATTGAGCAATTGACTTGTGAGAGGCCAAGCAATTGAATTATTGAGAAATTGACTTGTGTGAGGCCAAGCAATTAGAGGTATCGTGACAAGAGTGACATGATAATAGGATAAGCCCTGTGCCTGCGTTCTAAAGAACGTAACAGAAGAAATCTAAAATCCCACAGCGGAAGCATTAGGCAACGACTTTGGTTTAAGACATAACTTAAAGATGTTGATTTAAACTCTGTAGGAGTATTGATTTAGAGGGCAAGACGAGTCTTAGAGAAAAGATCGTAAGAGATATATGTGACCAGTCGAATCTGTTTGTTTGTCTGTTTTGTTTTAGGTGTTGTATATTGTGCACTGTGCATTTGTGTATATATGTTGAAGTATTGTAGAGAATGCATTTTACTGAGTTTTAAAATGAGAATGCATTTTAATGAATTTAAGGAAAAATTGGCATCAAGCCAGAAATTAAAATGTTCAATTATGGAGAAGAAATTAGATAAATATATGCTATGGACAGAGGTATATAGCAGTGCGTTGTTGACAAGGTTGAAAAATACAATATTTAGTGAAAAAAATGAAGAAAAGTTTGAAAAAAGTGGGTCACTTTGAACCCTTATAGAAACCAAAATGCAGTAAATAAGGAGTTAAATCTTGCATTTGTCAAAACTAAGAGGTTAACCTACCGAATGAACCCCATTTGACAAAAAAATGCATCCGTCTTGATAGAAATGAGCAGCAGATAAGGCTGACAAAGATTTGAAAAAAATGTGTTTTCCTTTGCAGCTAACTGCGTAGTCAGAAGCTGTATTTCTGCCAACACAGGAAACCGCAGCACATGAGAAATGTGGAGACTAAAATATATTCTCTTAAAAGGAAAATGATGTACGTAGCTTGACAGTTTGCTCATATAAGACCACACGCACTACTAAAGAATAGTGTTTGGTTACAGCTGACACAGATGATTTATGTTCGCAGTAGCAGGATTTTTTGACTAGAACGCATTTTCAGGTAGTATGTGCGGAAAACCTGCCAATGAGTAAATGATGAAAAATAGATGTATGGAAAGCTTGTATTTATGAATACAACAAGTTAACTTTCTAAATGATTAATAAATTGAAACAATTGATGTTTTTAGACTGAGGAGAAGAGAGTAATTGAAGTTAAAAGCCATGTGTGAAGGGGGGGAGCTGATATATTGTTTAAGAATCACAGAAGCTGTTTTTTAATTATTAAAGGTTGATTGATTATGTGGTAAAATCATGATTGAAGTCTCATGGTTATTTGAATACTTTTTGCATGGACTGTGTTTTCATTGTAAAAGCAGTGCTTTGGTCATGTCAAAACTAACTGATAATGGATGCCTTTTGATAAATGTATTGTGAGAAATATCTGTAGATTGTTTGGTGTTATGTACTGCAATGAGAAGAGAAGGAAGCATGTTATCCTTTTAAACGACATGTTTTTTTTTTCCACATAACTAAGGAGTTGAGAATAGAGAAATATTGCACAACAATGGTAGCATGCAAGCAAGGTTAAAAAATGCATCAAATAAATTTGCACAGTAGACAAATGTCAAGAAAGGAAGAGATGTTCCCAGTGAGATATATATACGTTTCTAGGCATATAACAATATGTTTACTCGCCATTATGCTTTTCTTAAATTGATCCATTTCCCTCTACTATTTTATCCATGTGTAATCAATTTATGTTTTTTAAATGTGGGTTAATCAACAATCTACAGATTATCACTGTGTATCCTAAACTCGCTGATCGTTCCTTGGCCTGTGTTTCAGTATTAACCTTCCTTTTCCCTTCACCGTGCCTATGATGAGATTGCCATTATGGTTTATAATAGGGATGATGAGGGTAAAGGTAAAGACTAATTCCCCCCTTTATGTTGCTAAATTCACGACCTAAAGGACTTTGGATTGGTAAATAATGTGTTATCTTGTGTCCATAGTTCCACCCTGGTTTTTACCTGTCCAGATATGTTTTTACTGGTGCACTTTACATAAGATCTTAGATTCACATATGTCTATTCCGACAATACAGTTAGAAAAGTAATTGTCATCTAAATTTAACTATATTTATGTATTCGAGGCCAGGACAATATAGCTTGCCATTGATGGACCTGCACTTGCACTTTACCTCCTTCTCAAACATGTTTAGGCCAGATACCAAAAATAATTGTTTTTATAATTAATTCTTGACGATTATAATTTTGTGGCATTTTCTTGTTACTTGAACTGTGATTTCCATGTCTATTTTTATATTGCAATCATATTGGATTTTTAACCATATTATATGTGTTTTTATCTTTGCAATTTTGCACAAGGCACAGGCTCCATTCCATCTCAGTAATTAGATGCCATTTCTGCACATTGATGCTGCTAATCTGCGTATTTTGCACAAGGCCAAACCGGAGGTTACTTCTATAAACCACTTACAATGACACAGCCTGACCTGGCCAAAAAACCTTTCTTTCCCCCCCCCCTGTTTTGATGACACTACATTTTCTCTCTTTTATAATTGGTACCATGATGAATTTATTGCCTTATATAAATGGTTGTCTGTATTTGTATCAGACACCATTTGACGTAAGTTAATGTACTGGATTGTAATTAAATGCCAATCTAGCTTGGCTAGCCAATTATGGAAATGTATGGTGGAAATTACGATATATGACACTTGGCATTTTTAACAATTTTGTGGCATTTGTTCATAAAATATGATCGAGATGTTCGACAATTTTGTTCCTACATGGACTCAAACCGTTTACACAAATCAAATGTTGTTATTAATTATGACCTATTGTATGACAGGCATTTGCTTGTCTTTCCGTTCCAAAATGGCCACTGTTGAATCGCCATGTAAATGCACCACCTATCTTTCATAATTGACATAGAAGATGGACTGTACACTTTTAAAACCATGTCCTTTGTCCTTTGTTTGTGTTACGTGATCAAGCGCTCAGTTGAGCGCGAAACGCGTTGTAAGCGGGCCGTGCCTATAGGCGTCCTGCCTCTGTTTGTATATGCTGTTTCCCCAGCCTTTTGTCCTGTGCATTATGCACAGCTTATAATTTATTAAATAAATTTTTCTTCTGTTTCTAATTTATGTGAGCTGCGCTTTTTTTGGACATGGATTCACGGAGAGTGCGGTCCGTCCCCTCTCCTCTTTTTCTTTACATATATATATATATATATATATATATATATATATATATATTATGTCTGAGAATTTTCAAAGACATTTGGAAATAAAATCAGAGAAAACATGCACAGGAGCACACAATTTGAGTAAGGTGCAGCTGAGATTCAAATTGTGTTTTAGTATGCAAAATAAGGCACAGAGCATACCAATGTGCTAGTGGATAGTGGTTGGACCAGGCACAGTAAATAAGTTGTGGGAAATGACAGAAGTAAATGGGAAGAAACAGTATTTGACAGACATTTTTGAGCTAACATAACAAATTTGAAAAAATATTAAAATGCAGTAAAAAAAGTGGTAAAGCATTGAAGGAAGTGCTAGCAAGCTGTACCAACATATGCAGGTATCCATGAAGATGCACTGACATGAGAAAGAACACACACATGCACACATGCAGACACACATACAAAGGTACCCATGATTTATGGAAATGTAATTAATCTGTGCACCATGGACAATGCATTTAAGAATGCGCACGCACATTTGCAAGCACATACTAACAAATACATAGAATGTTTTCATTTTTCATTTCAAATGATAGCTGAAATAGACAATAATTGGTCCTTTTTGGAAAACTAAGGAAGGGCAGAGTTTTGCGTATTTATATTTAGAAATAACTTAGATTCTTGCAATATGCAATCGAATGAAGAACAGCAATCATACTTTACTGCGGTCGTAGGCAAAGACTGTTTAAAATAGATAGGAAAGCAGTTTGAAAACACAAGGGAATGGTGTTGAGATTGCAGGAGAGGAATGCAGCAATATTGCAGGTTGGGTGGCCTTGAGGAAAAGTCTGGCAAAGTAAAAATTGCCTAACGATGAAAAGGAGTTGGGAATGCAGCACTTCGTGCGAGTGCATTGCGGTCAAATAAATTAAGTATTAAGCAGGATTTTGTAAAACAACAGCTTGCACCCATGCAGAGATGACAGAGCACATAGTGTACACAGGCATAGAGCCTTGTCTGTGGACAGGTTGATTTAAAATAAAGACTAGAATGACGAGCGTGACATTAGTTGGGGACAAAAATATGTCAGATCAAGATGGGGAGAATCTTTTGAAAGAAACAGAGTGCTAGTATATTTGATCCCTAGGTGAGAGGTGTTCTTAGACAGACAAAGCAGTGAGATGGTCGGATTTAGGCCTACCTATATTTCAGGCGCCAGAATCATTGACGCGGCAAGATCCACCACCTAAAAGGGCAATTCCATGATCAGAGAGGGAACTCACCAGCTGATGTGAGCAGGCTCAGGTCGCTGCCAGGTAAAAGGTGGTGCAGAAATGTTGTCCCTACCTTGAGTAGATAGACGGTGGGAGATGAGAGTGAGTTTGGGGTTTCGCAGTTTCCCTTGCTGGAGAAAGGGGGAGCCAGATCACAGTATATACCTTGATCCCAGATGGGCAAGGATAAATTAAGGTATAAACTTCAGAGTTTAACTTTGGCACTGGGAAATGGATACATGAAGTAGACCAAACAACAGAAAGAGACACATTGGCTATAGGGGACCTTGAGGGTCTCCTGATTGCCATTCTTGGAGAGAGAGCTGATGATGTTTGGTCCAGAGTAAGGTAGGCTGGTGTTACTATGGCTAACACTGCTCATGACGGAGCACTGTTTAATAACTGCAGGGCGGCAGTCTGGAAAAACGCTTAGAGTGCTGTATCCAGACACATCCGTTGGGAGCTATAATGACCAAAAAGATGCAGGATGAGGATGATCCACTTGCTTACATTCAGAATTTTCAAGAGCAGTGGAGCTTGGAGAGGCGAAGCTTGGGGAAAATCTATAACTCTGATCCATCATATATTATGCCAAGGGCTGCCAGAACCGGTACAGAAGCAGCTCAAGAAGTTAGTGGGTATGGAGGCAAAACCATTGTCAGAAATTCAGCTGACCATCGCACATTGTTGCAGACTCTTACAGGAAAAGAATTGCAAAAAAATATATATTTGGAAAGGCGAAGAGGCAAAATTAGTGCAAAAAAAGTTATTTAAGTATGATATTGAAGAGGCAATGATAACTAGTGGAGACGGATCAAATTGACAGCAGGTGACAAACATGCCGCAGGTGAATAATCAAAGGCAGTTTGATCAGGGCAATAGTGGATTTGCTGCACGAAGAAGAGGAGGATTTCGAGGTAGAAATTTTCCATATAATCAAAGGAATTGGCAGAACAATCAGGGAAACTTTCAGAGTAATCAAGGAAGGTTTCACAATATGCAGAATGACAATCGAGGTATGCAGGATGGGTAGAATAGGAGATTTCCGCCTCCTGTATGTTGGAAATGCGGTATGTCAGAGCATTTTGCACGCATGTGTAGGAGCCAAGGAGTCATGCAGAAATGGGCCATTTTCAAGAGGGGGGACAGCACACCCCCTAGTGTAAAGCTCACAAGATAAGGAAGGGTTTTGCCCAGGATCACACATTGTATTGGATATATGCGCTGGGAGTGCAGCAGTTACAGCAGTTTAGAAAAGGTGCAAAACAGATTTACTGCAGAGGGCAAGTAAGTGAGCCCACATGCAGGCTCAGCAAACACGGGATAAACAACAACACGCAGAAGTGAAAGTGTTGGTTTTAAAAAGGGAGAAATGATTTTACAAAGACAAGGGTATGCATGCATTCACAGTGGAACTGCCTCACAGGATGACTTGATGCATTCAGAATTGTTAGTGGCACTAGGTCTCAAGGAGTGCCGAGAATTAATATGGAAGAGGGAGAACAATTTTTGTTCTTGTGGTAGACATTCGGATTGTATATCCATGCAGCAAAGACAGAAAGGTGGTGAATGAATATTAGAAGATTAAGGGTGTTTATTGAAGACTATACATGTAGCTTTGTCCTAGTGAGGAATTAGTAGTTTTTGGAGGAGAGTGTGATATGATGATTTTTTGGTATATCTGCAACAGGCACTTGTCAGTGTTTGAGGAAAGGATTGGATGATAAAAACCTAAACATGATGATGTTATTTATGTGATTAAGGGAGAGTGTGTTTTGTTTTGGGAATGCACCATTTGAATATGGGTGCGTCCATTGTGGCATGTACAGGCCAAAAGGCCCGATGAGACGTTTCTGGTAGGAATCAGAGATTTTTATTGTTGTAGCAAAAGCGCATTGGTATGGATGGCTCTGTGACCTAGTGGAAAAGTGGTGAGAGTACTTGGTGAATTTAGTGTCAGACCGGAGATATTTATGTACAATAGGGGGTGCAGATGACCTCCATAGAATTAGAAACAGTCATAGAGTAAGGAAACATGGCAAATGATCAAGGAGTGAATAATAAAAATGGAGAACAGTAATGGTTCTCATAAAAAAGTCTAGGTTAAGTAGCAACACGGATGGCAATATATCTAGAAAGGGTTTAATGGAGTAGGCAGTGGTGTTTTCTTTAGGAACATCACACATTAAAAGAAAACATTTTAGTACATCTGACAATAATGTAGCAGCATCGAGTATACATTTAAGAAAATTGGGGAGTGTGTTAAAAACATTAGGTAGATTTTGGGCCTTTTGGCATGGGTCTAGAAAAATGAATTAAGAAAAGATGAAAATAAATAATTTATTTTAAATAGTTTAGGAGTAAAGAGCTCAGTTTAAAAAAAATGATGTCATTTGGAGGAAATACATAAATAAATAATACATTTATGAATGACAAAAATGAATGAAAAAATGATTGGATGAGTGAATTAATGGACAGAAAAATCAAACCCAGCATAAATAGAAGCAAAAAGTCAACATAACAAATAAACAGCATCATGGAGACTAAAAGACAAAATTGACAAAATTGCATAGTGCAATGAAAAGGAATTAGGGGATTAAATGGGGTATCAGAAAGAGGTATGGTTGACCAAAATTGTGTTAACCAGACAAGGTGTACAGAGCCAATTCAAGAGAACATACAAATGGTAAGAAAAGTACAATTTTTTGAGTGTCTGTAACGATGTTGGTTTATGTTACAGATGAAAATCATGGTCCTTGAGTGAACATGGGAGGAATGTCTGCATGGCCTTAAAATAGGGCAAGAGACAGTATATTATGACACAGGTAAGTGTTAGTGAATATGGAGAAAAGAAAAGAAAAAAAGAGAGGTAAGTACTGGTTCACACCACAGGGTGTGGACACACTGTTGATAATTATCAAGAATAAGAGGACCCAGGTGAGTAACAGAAAAAGAGGCAGACAGAGACAGTGTTTCAAGTATGTAGCCATTTCTTCCCAAGATAGGTGCAATTAGGTGTAAATAGAGCAACATGTAGATGCAGGCATGGCCACCTCAGACAAACGTAGGGCATAGAAGAAGTCAAATTGAAGGTGGGTAACCTTTTTTATTTTTTGGTAGAACCCCAAAGTGGGTAGATTTGGCGAGTATATACAAATGTTTAGAAAAGGCAAACAACATAGTTTTATGACAGAATGGGGAGGCACATAGTAAGAATTGGTGCCATAGTCTAGAAAAACAGGGGTAGAATAGATTAGTAGTGGAGTAAGGGGGATAATGTGCAGCAAAAATGTTTTATTTTGTCTCAACAGGGTGAAAATAAAGCACAGAAGAAAATGACAATGGTCCAACGCGATTCGAAAGCAAGATGATGAAGGAAAGGTGAAGTATTTACAGCATAGCGGGAAGAACATGCAGCAAAGCAGAATGAAGTATTTACAACTGAGCTGAGAAAAAAGAAATAGCGAGAAGGTTCAAATAATGTCCAGGCCTAAAAGAAAATGATTGAAATGTATGTGTGCACCAACTAGTCAGGGGAAGTCTTTAAGTTAAATGGGCTGAAAATAGTGAGAAATGACTGAGAGAAAACTTTTTTTGTCAGCAGCAAGGAGACAGAATCTAGGTTAGGAAGTAACTTGACAAACTTGCCAGTACCCGAATGACTTTTGTCTCTATTTCAATTCTCAACAGTGAACAGACATCCCTGCGTATGACGTCCTCTTCTGCTGCGGATATGCCTAGGAGATGGAGAAGATGATGACATGTTTTTTTTTTAATTATTGTAACAATATATTGTTTAAATGTTTTAAGTGTCTCCACATCTGAGAATGTCGATGTAGGAGAAAAGATAGGTATTTCCCCTGAAGGGATATATCTTTTTTGTAAATGAAAGAAACAAGCCCATCAAAATAAGGGCATAGAAAATGAGATAGGCAAATGTATTTATTGCCTAAAAATATAGACACAACTGAATATGTGTATTGTAAACAACTCAGGTTCCAACAGGCTGACCATACAGTAGAATAAATGTGAAGAGGTAATAAAAAGGGAGAGAATGAGTAGCTTTGTTATCAAAAGAACTAAATTGTCTGATGTAGATTGTCTAGGGTGCAGGGATGTCCAAAAATGTTTAAATGTAGTATTTCTAGGAGGCAGGGACGTTCAAAAAGTACTGTCTAAAATAAAGTGTTGGTTGCAAGGCAGGAGAATTTTGACAGGATACTTAAGGAGGTTTTTTAAGGGGTTGGGTTGAGAAGAAATGTATTGATAAATAGAGACATACTTATTTATCGAGGGAAACTCATTCAGTTTTACAATACAGGCGGACAACGAGTGACCTATGTGACTCAGATAATTGGCAGCATCTAAAGAGAGAAGTCACAGAGGAACCCAATCACATGCCCAATTATACATCACATGCGTTCAAAGTTGTTTTCTGTGAAAGACTCCCCCATCCTTGTGTCCCCTAGCTAAATGCCCCCTCTTGTGACTTTTTAATGGAACTATGAAAATGAGTGTGCTGTGGGAAAAAGGAGACACTAAAATGTGACAGAATTGGCCTTTGGATTAAGGGGCCTAAGGACCTGCTGCACGGCAGTCCAAAAAAAGAGGCCAAATTCAACAGGACAGACGGTCCGTGGATGCTAAACCGAGATGTTTTGGGTGGAAAATGTGCGATTGGAAGGTGTATTGATGAGAAGAAAATACACTTGAACACTGAAAATATGCATGGGCAAGATAATGGGAGCAAGGAAGAAATGTTGTGGGGTGCGAGTGACAAAATATATGTGGAGTATATATCACATGTGAACTCTCTATGATGAATGGGCTAATGGGTTACCTCAAAGCTTGACTATCTCTTGAGTATCATAGTGGCTGTAAAAATATCTGAGGCATATAGTTAGTTTAAAGTAAATTGGGGAATGTAGGTGGGGTTCAGATAAAAGTCAATAAAAGTAGTTTTAGGGACATATACATATTTAGACTAGGAGAGTGTAATGTGTTAGTATCGATGTAGAAATGTGTTAGGATACATCTCAGGATAAAGTATAGAAAAGGGTGATTAGGTCAGAGATGTGTAGGTACATTGAAAACTGAGGAGGGTGGACATGGGTGTAGTTGTATGTATTCAGTAGATGACTAAATACTATACAGAAGGGAGAGTGTACAGGGGCTTGCACCCCCTGCCTCTCAAACTAAATGTAATGGAGATAGACCCACCCCCTCAAACTGAACGTAGATAACTTGTTGGGGTGATCAATGACTCTAAATGTTGTAGAAATCAGAAATGTAGTTTTTTGCAGAAAAGCGCTTTGGAGGACGATCTATTTTATGGGGTCAGAATGTCTAGAAATGTATTGTGCAATAGAAGGTATGTTAAGTAGTACCTGCTTATCACGATTTACTAAAAAACTAGATTCAAATTGGAGCATGTACCACGTTTTAAGCAAAGATTTGGTTGGTCAGGCATTTCATTAGGGATCAGCCATTTTGGGTTTAGGACAAAGTCAGGCACTCTAAGATGGATGCTTGACCATACAAAATGGTCGACTTTTTGCTAACTCATGATGACCTCAATGGACAGACTTTTTAAAATAAGAATTCATGCAGAGGACACTGGTGGGGAGGATGAGTGAGTAAAACCTGTTTAGACTAGTTCTGAGTGACAGATAGGCCAACAAATCACAAGCAAGAAGAGAGGTTGTACATTGATCATGCCATTATAGACCCACAAATCTTAGGTAGGAAGGGGATTGTACTTCTGATCAAGCCATTACCTCAACTTCCTGACATGTATATAAGACAGGAAATGCTCAGAATTGTAGCAGAGTCTCAGAGATGTCGTGGAAGCTGTATGATATGTCCTGCCTGGAAGAAAATAAAACTTGATGTCTTTTGGAAACCAGTCTGCGTGTCCTGCTTTGTTCCAGAGTACCTTCCTTACCCAGAGATGCCAATGCCCAAAGAGAGAGAGGGTGATGGGACCCTCCTCTACATTCCAGATACAAACACTCACTGCTGCTGCTACTTTACATGAGCATTCAGAGTGGGACCCGGTAATAGTAACCTGCTCAGAAGGCTGGATTTTCCCTGGTTTTGTTGGAAAGTCTTCCCCCATTCTGCGTACACCCCAACAGGCAACCTAACATGTTTGTTTTATTTGTACTCCCTGCCCTTTTCTGTTCATTGCCTTTGTTGCCTATCCTTTCTTGTCTGCAGGACTTCTTTCACTCCTGCTTCTTGGGTACCTTTCCCCCTTCGGCTTTGTTGATATGTCTACCCGCAAGCCACTTAACAACATCACATAATATTGTCAAGGATCAAGCTAACTGAAAACAGGCCAATATACTGCTCACTTTAAGGTACCAATCTCCAGAGCTATGTTATGGTGGGATCCTGGGTAAACAAAACTTTAAAACATTTGTCAAGTGAACCCCTACCTAACCTCTATAGGAATGACCAGGGTATTTGTCCTACTTCATGTATGCTTACGTCCCCATTTAAAGTACATGCACTACATAAATGTTTATAAGGCCTCTAGAGTTCGAGGACATTAGCAAGATTTCTTTCTGAGACATTTCGGAAGAACAAATACTTTTGGAAAATGTCTTCTTCCACGCAGTACTTTATAGAAGGACCCTTTTCATAAGCTCCAAACTTTTAGGACATTTCGGCCTTTGCCCCCAGCCAAAAGGTAAACAACTGGGAAGCAAAAGGGTGGACACTGTGAGAAAGGTTAGATATCTGGGAAGCAAGATAAATTCTAGCCTAGACGACAACCCAAGTAAATTGGAACTTAAGGCGAAGATAAAAAAAACGTGGCCATCCACTGGCTTATAATATACAGGGGGTTTGGTAAGTACTCACTCCTACCGGTGCTGAAATTCTATAAGCAAAATGTTATTCCCATTATAGCATACAGAGTACATGCCTCGCTGTGCTTATCATGGACAATTTGGCCAATGCTCGAAGGCTCGTTCTGGAAAAGAGTACTCCAATTACCCAGAGGGATACCAATAGCAATAATAAGACACGAGCTGGGGATCCTTTCAATATAGTGACTTGGAAGTCCCGATTCCTTTATCGAAGAAAAAGAATAATTGAGAAGACCCTCCCCTCAATTTTAATTACTGAAACACAAAAAAGGGAACAAGTTGGATAGAGTCTTAGAACTATGGCGAGAGCGCTGTGCCACAATACTGTGTGAGACAGACTTCAGTGAAGAACTGCTGAGGTCCAACCCGGACACAGCTAAAAAGAAAATATGGGACTGAGATTGGATCTCTACTGTAAGGAAAGCATGGTGTCAAAGTAAGACAGGCCCAAGTGATCACAGTTCAAGGGTGTTTAATAAACTGTACAATGGGTGAGATAAACACCTAACCTAAACCTAAATCTAAGATGGGAGCAAGCTACGGCCATCAAATAATAAGAATACCGTCCAAGTGGAGTGTAGTCAAATAAAAAGAGCCTATACTAATGTTGTGCTATGTTATGGGTATTTGTACAGCGCACGTACGCCCTAAGGCATCAGGGCGCTAAAAGCGAAGAAGTGGTAGCATCCAGAGGCTTATAACAGAAGTGTCTTCAAAGAGCGACGAAAAACCAGATGGTCGTCTGTGGCTCGCAGGGCTAAGGGAAGGTCATTCCAGGCTTTCGCAGCCAGCACTGAGACAAGGCAGGACTGTTGAGCACGGTACACTCCAGTGGCCTTCTGCAGCACAAGGTTACAGTTCCTTTTCTCAATATCAGGACCTTCTGTGTCCAAGTCTCTGTCACACACATTGGCGGTTGGTGCTTATGGGATTGATGGAGGGTTCACCTCCATTGTATTGTTCCAACACATTCAATGCCGACTTTGGCAGCGCATTCTAGTGGTTTCCCAAGATGGCTGCTGCCAGGAGGCACTTATTCCATTCACTCCCGGCGACCGTCACGTTGCAACCCTTAGCATTTCCTCTGCGGATATATACGCTAGTGCTTTTCTCCTTTGCATTGCTCCGCTTTGCTTCCTCTCCATTCCTCTCCATTCCTCTAACATTTGCTGAGCTCTGTCAGCTCCCTTTGCTTCTGCAGCAGTGCTCTCCCGACCAGCGGTCTCTCTCTCTCCCTCTCTATAGTGCGTGGCTGCCTTCGGCAGTATTTCACTTTCTGCGCTACCACGGCGGTCCTCTCCCTGCTTGCAGTCATTCTCTCTCCCTCTCTCTTACCCGGCCGAGTTAGCTTTCACTGCTCCTTTTCCACAGGTTTTGCATCGCGCTCAGGTCTTGCCCTGATCGCCACTTTGTCTTCCGTGTGCTTCCGCTCTGTTCTAGAGCTCTTCTGTGTTCTTACCAAGCTTTTCATGACAAGGCTACTACACCCCCCATTTTGCCCAAGAAGGAAATGCAGAAGAGTCCAAGAAAGAAGCAGCATGCTCCAAACTGTTTTATTTCTGGGCAGCAAAGAAAAAATACACAGGGCTTCGTGCACAGCAAAAATCCAGGCACTGTCTCCCCAGGGGCTGGCTTGCAAGCCAGCTTTGTAACACACTGCAGGCTGACATCACAAAATTGGACCAGCTCCCAGAAACCTATCTCATCCTGAGATTGGCTGTTCAGTGGTAGGTGACCTATAGTGCCCTTATAGGAAGCCTGATCATTGGACATTTGTGTCAGTGGGCTGGCTTGGCTGCTCCTCCCTCATTACCTAATTCTAAAATTGTTGCATTGTGAATTTGTTCTCATTAGTTTTAGCTGAGCAGGCTTTTCGCCCCTGGGCCCTCAGCGTTCATTGGCCAGAGCTGATCCATTCTTGTATTTGTATATATTTGTATTTGTATTTGTATTGTATTTGCATTCTTGTTACAATTATGTTTCAAATGATGTCTGAATCTAGCGAAAATGTCTTTCGTTCCCAGAGACAAACCACTGGGCCCTGGGTGTTCTGCTCTGAATTACTTGTATTTATGAAGAATTGAAAATGCTTGTCTGCCAGAGTTCACTGTCATTCAAATAAAATAATCTTATCTTACTGCAAGGCCTTAAACTGCTCCTGGGGTTGCGAGGCGCATTGCTGAAACGAGCACAAATCCCCACTGCGGCTGGTGTTCAGTGAGACAAGTGTACTTGGCTGTAATTTTACTGAAGCATGGCTTTACACTATGCCATTTGATAATGCATGAATTGATGAGTTATAGTGCTGTTAGGTTAATTCATGTGAGCATCTGCAAGCCTTTAAACAGGAATTCTTGTGTTTTGTAAATTCTGCATGGCGGTACTGCTGCATTTGAGGCATGTAGGTTGCAGTGTTGGTGAAATGGGTGTCTTTCAGCATGTTTGTCACCCATGGGCGCACTGGGGCCTGGTGCAAAATGATGAGTGTGCTCATTATTCTTCCTGCTGATCTTTCTGTTGATGTGCCTGAGGTGAGGGGGCAGGAGTTTGATCTCGATTTTCCCTCTTCACTTACCTGTTCCCTTTGGAGAACCTCTGCTCCCACCTTCTCAGACTCTGTGGGGTTATTTCTGCTACTTACCAGCTCTATAAAATCTATTCTGAAGACACAATATGGGAAGCTAGCAATGCAGTGATTAGGGGGCACCTGATTGAACAGGTGGCACAAAGGGGGAGGGCAAGTTCAGTTAGAGGGAGAATCTCGCAGGCTTGAAGTAATACAAAAAGAGAAGGGCTCACAGCACTCTTTGAGAGACCTGCAGATAGCTAGGAAGGTGTTGGAGGCACACCACACGGCGAAGGCAGTTCACCATATGATGCTCACTAAGCAATATTTTTATACGAGGAGGAACAAAGCCAACAAATTACTGGCAGCTAAATTGAAAAAAACAGACAAAGCGAAATAGGATAGACACCCTACGAGATGGGGAAGGCAGATATGTCTCCTCTGGGGATGGCAAACTTCAGATTATTGAAACCTTTTTTAGAGAACAGGCAACTCCGCACATAGGAGATTTACAAACCTCCAAAGACTTCATAACCAATGCGAACTTCCGCAAGTTCCACAAGCCTTAGGGGATCCTCTGGAAGACCTAATAAGCGCACAGGAAGTGGAAATTGCAATCAAATCTCTTCCCCTCGGTAAAGCCCCGGGCCCAGGTGGGTTTTCTAATACATTTTATAAGACCTTCAGTGCAGAACTCACACCCTACCTCACAAAGCTATTTAATTTTTTATGGGAAGCAGGTACCATTACACAGACAATGGCAGAGTCGGCTAATACCCTAATTTTGAAACCTGGGAAAGACCCAACAGAGTGCACATCCTACCGCCCCATAGCCTTGCTTAATACTGATTCAAAGCTCTACAGTAAAATCATAGGTAGGCGGTTGGGGGATGTGTTGCCAGTAATAATAGATAGGGACCAGACTGTGTTTATTCAAGGTCGGTCTTCACACCACAACTTCCGCCGAGCAATAGACCTAGTAGCCTTGGCCCCCACAATCCAGAGCCCCCTCTCATTATTATCTCTAGACGCCCATAGGGCGTTTCATAGCATGTCCTGGGACTACTTGAATCTGGTGTCAAAGGGCTTTGGTTTTGGTCCGAGATTTTCTAGACTAATCCTGCCAAATGTTCAGATCCCTTCAAACCGAGTGCGAGTTAACTCACAGTGGTCAGCCCAGATAGCCTTGGGTAAGGGAACCAGACAGGATTGTCCGCTATCCCCATTGGTATTTGCGTTAGCGATGGAGCCCATAGCCCAGCAGATTTGTCTTCACCCGAAGAGTCATGGGTTCGAAATCGGAGGGCAAAGTCACAAAGTTGCGCTATATTTGGATGATGTGCTTTGTTTTCTGAGAGAGGCGAGAACTTCCCTACCTGCACTCATGGTCTTACTTGCCCAATTCACTTTGGTTTCAGGGTTTACAATAAACACAGCTATATCAATGGGCTTGAACCTGTCGGAAACCCCTGACACCTTGGCCGCCCTGCAGAGTACATACCCTTTTCACTGGAAGAACACATGCATCACGTACCTGGGTGCGCACTTGACCACAACTTATGCAGGGTTGCTGAAGGCCAATATCCCCAATCTCTTAAAAGGCTCTCACAAGAGATATCTTGGCTCGGACGTATCAGCGCAGTTAAAATTGTCCTGCTCCTGAGGCTATTATACACATTCCACACCCTCCCGTTACTGATCCAGGAGCGAGATCTTCTCGAGCTACAAAAAGAAATAGGCCGTTTTATATGGCAGCATAAAACACCAAGAATCCAGCTTAAGCTCTTAACGTGCGACAGGATGCTAGGTGGCCTGGGGCTTCCCCCCATTCCACAGCATTTCCGAGCAGGCCAAATAGCAGCCATCTTGAGCTGAACTAATCCAATAGAGCCCCCTAAATGGCATGACATTGAACAACTATTTGGGCCCCCCTGAGTTACTTTCCGTTTCTCCCACAAGAGGCGCGTAGTTATCAGGGATCACTCCTCCCTACCACGGCAGCCACTCTCCGATGCTGGGATAGGGTCTGCACACATAGAGGTTTTACATCAGGCCTTGGCCCACTTTCCCCTATCATGCAGGATCCAGCCATTACCCCAGGGCTTCAACCCAACTCATATCATCTCTGGTCAACTGAGAAATCACTGAGATTACAAGATCTTTATGTTGATAGCCTGTCCCTGACCTTTGACCAATGCAAAGAGAAATTTAAGCTCCCAGAAATGGAAAGATTCAGATATATACAGCTCCGTCATTGGATAACTAACCCGAATCCGAGACGGATAGCCACAAGATCTACCACAGGTCTGCAACTAACAGCTTTGGAAGGTCAACAATCTCGCAGAATAGCTACTTGCTACCGTCTCCTGAAGAATGTTCCAGAGGACGAGAAACTCCCCTATATGCTGGCATGGGAGAGGGAATTGGGGATCACTATTTCTCAGGAATCCTGGCGGAGGATTTGGGGTAGTGCCCACAGATCTTCAAGGTGTACTGCAGTAAGGGAAGGAGCTCTAACTCTGTTTTCTGTGGTACTTCTCCCTGCAAAAGCTGCACGCAATGAACCCAGGCTGTCAAATGAGAAATGATATTGCGCCTCCTATCGCAATAAATATATGTATATTGGCCTACGCCAAGCTGCTTATAAGTCGCTTGCGAAGAAATCCGTGTTGCAAGGTCCTGACCTTAAAATCAATGTAAGCTGCCATTTTAGGTCAATCCGCCATTTTAGGTTCACTTTGTAAAGTCACCCTGTGAGTTAAAATGGTGTACGATGTCATTCCAGAATACAACATGGCCGTCTTGACCTCTGTATGTAGCTAATATGTAACTTGCCTGCAGGCCACTTGTTGAGGTCGTGAACTGAGACCTTGTCCTTCGTTGACCTGTGTGTAAAGGATTACTTGTGCAATGAAACTAATCCGCGAGCATATATTAAAAACAATGTATTCAAATACTGAACATGGAACACTTGTTTAACTACATTGTATTAATGTTTGAGAAGACCTTCATGGGAAATCCCAAAATACACGGTTGCCGTATAGGCTTGTTGATATAGGTATTAAAAGCAAACCAGTTATATGCGGATATGCGAGACTTGGCATGAACCCTAGATCGGTGATGTATTAGCGGAATATTAACCCGAAGTAGGGCTGGACATCGTGCTCACAAAAGAGTATAAAAACCAATGCATTCTAATGTGCAGCGTCTCTCACTGAACACACTGAACCACGCTGGAGTTCGTTGTGTTACACTGAGGGCCGATAGCAATCTGATTTTTGCTCTGTTCTTCGTAACTGGATTCAGTATAAAATACAGTACTTTGTATGTTCCTTTGTAACCCGTGTTCGGTGTATTTCCTTTTGGGGTACTCAGCCTCGATATTTTGATTTTGTTTTCACAGTTGGCGCCCAAATAGGGACCCTCAAGATTGATGCCGGATTGTTGAAGGTTGACGCAGGCTATCGGACCGGGATCGGACGGTGTGACAAAAAGGGGCCCCACTGAACGAGACACAACACCTCATCAGCGCTGCACGACCCGATCCCTGGACGATTAGCTTGTGGTCCGAGATGGCATCTTGACGAGGGTCCACTTATCTGGGCGGGCAGATTTGCCGAAATCACCATACATGAGGTAAGTTTAGTTAGGTAAGATTCTTGGAAATCCGATCGGACCTCCTTAGGTTTGTTCAGGTGAGTCGTGACCCGACTCTTAATTCAACCCTGATAATTTGAATTTGGCGCATTGTATCTGCAGACACAATTATTGACCAAGTAACACCAATAATTTGATATGCCTGGGAAATTGTCTACTTGCTTCAGGGCGTTGTTCCGCAGCGATAGACAATCTTTGGAATTTAGCCATCCCGCACCACAGGAGGGGTCGCGGGCATGTACTATGTACTGTAAGCATGGCATTGGAAGTATAGTAGTTAATGACATTTGGCACAGACAAACCAGAGATGCCTCCGAACTTCAGTGGCCAATCAATGGTAGTTTTGAAATCCCTCGTATTGAGTATTTAGAGTCAATTCTATTAAAGAAGAAGGCTAGACCTGCAGCATTTGATGTTTTGCAGAATTGGATAAAAGAAGCGTTGCAGCAACTTAAAAGTAGAGAAAAACATGCGCGCCGTCATAAGACGAACGCCAAAAAGGCATTATTGTATAACCAAGATAAATATTCGAATCGACTAGGAATATGGATAGGGCTTTCTCACTTGAAATCCAGAAAATCTATTTTCCAAAGACCTCCATGCTTCCAATGAATTCATAGACAAATTGTTAAATGAACGAAGGCCTGGTGCCTCTGCGCCACCTCCATATGTTCCTCTTCCTGATGCTTTGCCTCTTCCTCCTGCTATTCCTGCTCTACCTGCTGTTGTTCCCGTTGTTCCTGCTCCTCCTAATGCTCCCCTTCCTCCAGCTCCTCCACCTCTTCTTATCGCACCTGTCACAGTACCTCCATTAAATTTGCCTGCTCCCTCTCTTCCAAGTGGTCCTGAGCCGCTTGTAGTCGATCGAGGTACAGGGTCGAAGGTTGTTACTCGTAATACTGTACCACCAGAGAAGAAACATGATTTGATTGCATGTGCTAAGCATTGTATGGAGAGGGATGATCAAGCTAATGTTTTTTCCACGCTCTATAATATGGATAATTTTCCTGAGAAAAATGTTTTTATTGAAGGTTTAGGGATTCATTTATGTGTAATGTGGGGAAAATTAAATAATACAGATCTCCCGCAAGGGTTAAGGGATCTAAATACTTTAGCGTTTTCTAGAGGCACTGTGGAGAAAGTAAATGAGCATGTTGAGAGGTTATTTGGGTATAGGAAGGAGTTCGAAAAGTTGCAGAATGAGGATGATAAGGGGGTAAGTATGTATGTGCAGAAACGGTTCCTTCCTTGTCGTAAATCGATATCTGAGGAAGCACGAATTTGTACGAAGGACGCGCTTAGATGGATTTCAGATGTGTCGATAACTCCAGTTGAAGTATTTGACACATATAGTCAGTATACGCCAGAAATGCAGAGGAAAGTGATACAGGTAATGATAGAGTGCCTATAGGATGATTGTCTAAAAAGAAAGATTAGTTGTCCCACAGAGTTATTGAGTATTTACAAGAGAGCTTTTTCACTTGACACTTCTTCGACTGCTTTAGCGCTCGATTTAGCTCTGTTGCTTAGTAAGCATTCAGAGCCACCTACTTCTCAGTTGCCTATGAGAGAGGTTCCTTCGACATTTGTCCCAAAGGTTGAGATTGCGGCCGATGTTGCACGGGGTATACTCGCTGTGGACATTCCTGCACATTATGTATCACAGTTCGTTCACGACCTGTTCTCAAGACAGGAAGTGAATACTATTAGGCAATCTATTCCTGATATTAGGAAAAATCCGACAGGATTCTATAAAGAAATAGAGTCCGTCTTGCAATCCTCAGTGTTCACCTTAGGTGATGTTGATTTGTTATTCCCTGTACTCCTGCCCGTAGATTTGTGGAAACAAGTTAGAACTATAGACGACATGCCAGGGATGGGAGATACATGGGTGAATATAACTAGACTCGATGGAGAAAGGCCAGCTGGTGAAAGACCGCCTCAGGTGATATTGACTTTGCCTGATAGAATTATTGCAAAATTAAAAACCATAATTCCAGAGAAAAGAATTATTTGGGACAAACTTATGGCCTGTGTCCAAGGAAAGTCTGAGGGTGCTACCGAGTTCTTTAATCGATTCGAACAGGTATTCTCGGATTTCAGTGGACAAGACCTAGGCACAGAGTCTGGGAAAAGGTTATTTGTGGACAAATTTGTGCGTGGATTGCTGCCTGACATCCAGTCACAAATGATGTCTTCTGAGAGTGCTTGGCAGGCGAAATCGCAATCAGAAGTACTGCACATGGCTCAGTACTACGAGAACCGTGTCAATAATGAAAAAGATAGAGTTGAAAAACGAAAAGGTGATTTGAAGACTAAAGTGCTATTACAGCAAATTGTTAGAGGCCCCAGAGGGGGTAGTTCTCAGATTAGAGGTCAGTATGTCCCGCAAGGGAATGTGCCCTTGGGTCCTGTGGACATTAACCAGTGCACCTATTGTCGTCAGGAGGGTCATTGGCGTACACAATGCCCCGTCCTCTGACAAAGTTCGAATAACACATTTGGGAATATGGGTAGACGATCCAGAGGTCGCCTGGGTTAGGGGGCCCTGGTAGAGGTCAGTTTACACAGGATCCTCAGCAACCTTTTTCACAGGATAATCAGACTTCAAGTGCGGACACCAGGAACATATTTGATCATCCTTCCGCTGCATATTTATCTGAAGAGCTTCCTTTTGATGACATTCTGTTTCGTTAGGATTGCCCGAAGCAGGGTTTGGAACCTACACCTATTCCCGTCAATCAGAATGCTCCCTACGTTGAAATGGTGGTGGGAAACAGGAAACATCAGTTTTTGATAGATACTGGAGCACAGAAGTGTTCCATTGATCATTCACGGGTTCCAAACATTCCACTGTCAGCGCAAACCAATGTTTCTGTAGTGTTTTGTGGCACACCAGTTATTTGTCCACTTTCTTCGCCGGTACCCATTTCTTTGGGTCCCTTTACGGACCACTGTCCATTTCTGTTGACTTCGAATTGTGGAGAGAACTTGCTGGGGTTGAATCTGTTAAAAGAGTTAAATGCAGTGATTTTTTGTTCTTCTGATGGAGTGCGCTTGACGATTTCACCACAGCAATTTTCTGTCTCGCAATTCTTGACTAGACCTTTGCCGCCAGAATTCATTGATGTACCAGAGAGCTTATGGGCTGTTGACGACAATGATGTCGGTGTTTTACAGATTGAACCTGTTAAGATAGTTTTTAGACACGGAATTGAGCTGCCACGCATTCCCCAGTATAAGATTTCAGTTGAGGGCGAGCGAGGTTTGAAATGCATTGTTTCCGATTTTGTGTATCACGGGGTGATTGAAGAAATTTCAGGAAGTTTGTGCAATAGTCCGATTTTGCCCGTGTACAAAAAAGGTGATAATGCAATTCCATTCCGTTTCATAATTGATTTACGTGCCATTAATAAGGTCGTTGCTGTGCAATTTCCAATTGTGCCTGATGTGACGACAATATTAACCATGATTCCAGCTACAGCTACTCACTTTAGTGTTGTGGATCTAAAGAATGCTTTCTTTAGTATTCCTACACACAAGGATAGTAGATACTTGTTCGCGTTCACCTTAGCGGGACGCTCGTTCACATTTACTCGTGCACCTCAAGGGTACACAGAGAGTCCTAGCATCTATAGTAGGGCGTTGGAAGAACAACTTGATACCCTTGTATTGCCCTCTACTTGTACATTGCTTCAGTACGTTGATGACTTGCTTTTAGCTGCTGACTCTGAGAGCGCCTGTAAGGAGGGCACTGTGTTATTGCTTATCCATCTAGCTAAGCATGGTCACAAAGCTTCACTTAAAAAGTTTCAATATTGTTGCCAGGAGGTCGCCTATTTAGGCTATCTCCTGTCAAAGGAGGGAAGAAGATTGACACCTGAAAGAATAAAACACATTTATGGCATGTCTGTCCCAAATACACAGAAGGAAGTTAGAGCCTTGATAGGTATGGCTTCTTACTGTAGGTTGTGGATCCCAAATGTTTCACTAGTGATCAAACCGATGTTGGCTTTGACAAAGAAGGGCATTTCTTAGCCATTGCCGTGGAACGCGGAACACCAGCAATCGTTTGACTTGCTTAAGACTGCATTATGCTCTGCACCAGTTTTGGGCACATCAAACTATGACAAGGCCTTTGTGTTGTTTGTGCATGAATGTGATGGATGTGCTTTGGCTGTATTAACGCAGGAACATGGAGGGAAGAATAGGCCATGCAGTTACTTTTCTTCCGCCCTTGATCCTGTAGCATGCGCTTTGCCAAGATGTTTGTGAGCTGTCGCTGCTGCTGCTGCATCTGTAAAACAGAGTGAGGGAATGGTCCTAGGCCATGATCTAACCCTGATGGTGCCTCACTCTGTAGATGTTATACTGAACCGAACCCAAACGCAACACCTCACTTCTACACGGTTGACAAGATATGAATTGATCTTGTTTGCTCCTCACATTCAAACTAAGAGGTGTTGTGTTCTTAATCCGGCTGAACTCCTACCTTTCCTGCAAGATACTACTTGCAGCGATGAGGAGTCACATGATTGTTTGTATACTACCGAACAAGAAACAAAGGGTAGAATTGATTTGAAAGACACTCCTTTGGATAATCCGCAAGGAGAGCTGTTTTGTGATGGCTCCTGCTTTAAACTTCCGGATGGTACATCCACAGCTGCTTATGCAATCACCACATTAAGCACGGTCGTGGAAACCAAGAGAATCACGCATAACTCTGCGCAGGCTGCAGAGATTATAGCATTGACCCGAGCTTGTGAACTTTCCGAAGGGCTTGCAGTAAACATATATATTGATAGTCAGTATGCCTTTGGGGTGGTTCACAACTTTGGGAGGCTTTGGTCAGAGAGAGGGTTCTTAACTTCACATGGCACTAAAATCCAACATGGCTCCCTAATAGTACGATTACTCTCAGTGCTTGTGCTCCCTACTCAGTTAGCAGTTATGAAATGTTCAGCACATCGAAAGATTACAGATGACATAGGGAAAGGGAATGCTTTTGCTGATCAGATAGCTAGACAAACTGCTACCGATCCCCTTATGGAGATGTATGTTTCAAGGGAGACGGCAAATGCTTATGCAATGGATGAGGGTGTTGGGTCTGTAAGAGATATCCAGGCCGATGCCACGTTAGAAGAATCCAAGAGGTGGGCTGAAGGCTTGGGGAAACTTGATGATGACGGGTGTTGGGTGGACATAGTGGAAGGGAAATGGCTACTCCCTGACGCGTATATAATGATGATGGTTGTCATGGCCCATGGTCCTACGCATGTATGTGCCCAGAAGATGACAAAGATGTTAGAGAAAGTTTGGGTAAATGACAAAATTTCAAAAATTGCCCAGCGATACGTCCAGGATTGTATGACTTGCCTACAACACAATGTGGGGTAGGGGACAGCAACTCCAAGGGGATGTTTCGGGCCACCCTCTGTCCCCTTTGAAGTTATCCACTTCGACTTTATTGAAATGGAACGATGTAACAATAAAAAGTATGTGCTGGTGGTCATCTGTGCTTTTAGTAAATGGGTTGAGGCTTTCCCCGTCAAAGATACTACAGCCATGACTACTGCGAAAACCAGTTATCTGGTCGGACAATGGTCCACATTTTGTCGCTGCTGTAATTCTGCAGATATGTGTGGCATTACAGATCGACAAACAGTTCCATTCGGCCAGACATGCTCAGAGCGCCGGACTAGTAGAAAGACACAACGGTATCATCAAGAACAAGCTCTCTAAAACGTGTGCCAGCACCAAACTAAAATGGCCGGACGCCTTACCGATCGTGTTATTATCCATGCGTACAACCCCTAAAACTAAGACTGGGCTCTCTTCATTTGAGGTGGTAATGGGGAGACCTGCCAATAGCTGTAACCTTCCTAAATGCAATTCATTGAGAAATGTTGAAAATGTATTACTTTCAGATTATTGCAGCCAGTTGACTAAAAACCTGTATTTGATTTATCACCAGGTACGAGAAACTTTACCTGTGCGATAGGAGCGCCCGGGCCACAGTATACGCCTGGAAGTTGGGTGCTCATCAAGGCATTTGAGCGCTCTTCCTGCCTTGCGCCTCGCTGGCATGGCCCGTTCCAGGTCCTGTTGGTCACCCAAACAGCGGTGTGGGTCTCTGGAAGAAAGAACTGGATCCGCGCGTCCCATGTCAAGAAACTTCCTCACCCAGTGCCACACGTTACAGAAGAAACAGAACCCCTCGCTAATGCTGCAACCAACGATCTCAAAGCAGTAAATAGCGCCAAGAGTGTGTCGGAGAATCTCTCTGAGCCGTGAGGCTTGGGGAAGCCACCATTTTGTCTCCACACTCTCTAAAAGTTTTGCATCCGGAAACTGCTGTTGCAAATTCGGCATCTTCACTTGTCTCTGATACGTTGCTTCCAACGGGAAGTGATGACACATTGTTTCCGGATCAATCAGTACCGGGAAAAGTAAGGTAGAATCTGCGTCCAAGAAAATAGACTTACGGCACGGTTTTGCTGTGCATCTGATCGACTTACGGCACGGTTTGGTTGTGCATCTGATAGACTTACGGCACGGTTTGGCTGTGCATTTGAAGAAGAAAAGAATCATCGAGGGCTTGTTTTTGCCCAAATTTGAGAAAGGGGATTCTGTTGGCTAGGGTTGTGGAAGGATTAAGAAGTTGCGCGGTCGGGAGGTTGCCAGCAACGAACATTGGGGGTATCCGTCTGAAGACTATAATGCCTGCTACCGCTACCACTCGTATGGGACTTGTAAATGAGGTGGTGACCAACCGGGACAATGGAAAATATGCCTGGGCCCCGAAAACGTATTGATGTGTTTTTATAATGATATTTGGGTTTTTAATAGTCGCTGTTTTAGGATTGTGGTACCTTGAGGAAATGCATCCTTTAGAATCCTTGTTGCCCACTGAAAATGTACCTGCTGTTCCTACTCCCTTTGTACATTTGCATACTCTGACCCCTAGGGACTCTCAGCATAGACAAAGGTACCACAATAATACTCTACTACTTATCATGAATGCTACGCATGCCATTTTTAATAAGTCTAACTGTTGGGTCTGCTCACATTTACCGCAACACGGGAATAAGGAGCTAGGGTGGTATATTCATCCTTTACCTTTGACAACTGCTTGCTATGCTTCTCTTAGAGCACTGTTCTTTGGCCGTTGGAATGATAGCATCTCAGGGAACTTTGATGGCACCAATTTGAATAGTTTTGAGAAACATGTTTTGACTCCCCTGGGATGCTCGCTTTTCGCAAACCAGAGTAAACCTAACGTTGCTTCTATTAGGCCTTCTGATAGACTGTCTCGTCCTTTCCAATCTTTGATTTCCTTTAAGATGGCTCCGATAGGCAATAAGGATGCCATGCCTCCTTCTTACACTGTTAATCATAGCCCCGATTCAGTTTCTTTTTGCATACAGAGGAATGGAACTCAGTCAATGGGAGATTTTCTAGGTTGTGCCAACGTTGCAAATTTGTCTTGGGAAAACAGACCTTTGTATGTAGGCGAACCTGTCTACTTTATCTGCGGTAATGTAGCATTCCCATGGTTACCCATGGATTGGCAGGGAACCTGTTATTTAGGGGTCCTGTTAGCTGGGGTGTTTATAACTAGTACAATAGAAGTTTTAAAGGCTTGTCCACGATGGGACGAGAATGGTGACACCCCAGCACAAATCTTGGGAGATATAGCATAATCAGTTGTGCCATTTTGGGGTCAGATAGTGAATTCCGAAGATATCAGAAGACTAGTGAGAGTACTGGAGAGAACCATCAACCGGACCACGGACATACTCTATAATATGACATTAGAACAAAAGGCGATAAGACTAGTAGCACTTCATAACCGGATGGCATTAGATGTCATTCTGGATGAACGTGGTGGAGTGTGTAAATTAGTGGGGTCCGCTTGCTGTGTTTTCGGTCCAGATTCCTCCCCAACCATCTTCAAGGCAATACAGAATCTGCACGTCCTTAGTTCAGAAGTGCATGTTTCCGAGGGAAACTGGGATCTTAGCTCTTGGTTCTGGGACTTCTTGCGATCTTGGGGTTGGAAAGTACTTTCGGTCTTGCTGATTATTTTAGGAATCCTGTTGTTTCTTTGTTGCTGTATTCAGTGTCTACCTAGTATATGTTCGATGGTAGGGGGATGTTGTGCACAAGCGATAGGTACGATAGGACATAAAGTGTGTGCCCCAGATAAAACTTCCAGAGAATATGTGTTGAAATAAATTTTAGCAAATGACCTAATGGCAATAGATATTTCCGACAGCGATTCAGGGTGCATGAACGATGATGCATGGAGTTATTTGCAAGGAGATCCAAAGTAGTTTTAGCACTTGGCATAGGCCAAAAGGAGGGTTTGTCAAAGGAGAAATTATATTGTGCCTCCTATCGCAATAAATATATGTATATTGGCCTACGCCAAGCTGCTTATAAGTCGCTTTCGAAGAAATCCGTGTTGCAAGGTCCTGACCTTAAAATCAATGTAAGCCGCCATTTTAGGTCAATCCGCCATTTTAGGTTCGCTTTGTAAAGTCACCCTGCGAATTAAAATGGTGGACGATGTCATTCCAGAATACAACATGGCCGTCTTCACCTCCGTATGTAGCTAATATGTAACTTGCCTGCAGGCCACTTGCTGAGGTTGTGAACTGAGACCTTGTCCTTCGTTGACCTGTGTGTAAAGGATTACTTGTGTAATGAAACTAATCCGCGAGCATATATTAAGAACAATGTATTCAAATACTAAATGTGGAACACTTGTTTAACTACATTGTATTAATGTTTGAGAAGACCTGCATGGGAAATCCCAGAATACACGGTTGCCGTATAGGCTTGTTGATATATGTATTAAAAGCAAACCAGTTATATGCGGATGTGCGAGACTTGGCATGAACCCTAGATCGGTGATGTATTAGCGGAATATTAACCCGAAGTAGGGCTGGACATCGTGCTCACAAAGAGTATAAAAACCAATGCATTCTAATGTACAGCGTCTCTCACTGAACACACTGAACCACGCTGGAGTTCGTTGTGTTACACTGAGGGCCGATAGCTATCTGATTTTTGCTCTGTTCTTCGTAACTCGATTCAGTATAAAATAAAATACTTTGTATGCTCCTTTGTAACCCGTGTTTGGTGTATTTCCTTTTGGGGTACTCAGCCTCAATATTTTGATTTTGTTTTCACAAGACTCTCCAGACACGTGCTGGCATGGCTGTGGGGAGAGAGGGGACCTGAGCCACCTGTGGTGGTATTGCCCATTCATACAGTCCTTTTGGTTGGAAATTAAATCAAGGATCAGAGAGATGTGTGGGGCTCTATTACCTATGGATCCGCAAAAAAATGCTACTGGGGGATACACCAGAAGACGGGTCCTATCCGCTGTCGGGCCCCAGGGCTGAATTGATTACTCAACTACTTATAGCAGCTCGCCTCACACGAGCCCGCTTCTGGAAAGAGGAGGAGGGCCCTCACATAGCCTATTGGTGGGTGAAGGTTTGGGAACTGCTTGGAATGGAAAAACTCAAGCCACAATTGAGGGGAAGACGCCCAAGTTCGCCCCGCATCTGGGGGCCATTTTTGGAATACATAGCTGAAAAAGAACATATGTTTTTCCAGCCAAGACTAGTTAAATTCCTCCTTAACCCGTGACAAGGCTTGGATATAAGGGATCCGGGCTTGATGTGTTTGGAATAACGTAGAATATGCCTTCTTAGATGTTAACGTGGTTAATTGTGAATGGTGTGTGTTTTTTTTCTTTCTCTTCTCCCCCCTTTGGTTTGGTCTCCTTCTGTTGAAGTATTACACTGTGTTAACCTGTTATATCAGGCTTGCTTGAGAGTGTTGATGAGTTTATGAATTTTAGAAATACTGTAATCCAGTTAAAATGAAATTTCGAAGCGTTGATTAACAGAGGTGGTTAATGCTTTATTACTGCTGTGTATTATGCAATTAATTTCATGTTGATCGAAGTTTCAATAAAAAATATATTGGAAAAAAAAAGATCTATTCTGCAACCAGACCTGGAACGGTACTCCTCAAGGACACTACAGAAGGGATTCCTTACAGCCAGAAGACATAGCACCACTGCACGTATCCAACGCACCAAGGTTTTTTTTATGCCTGGAGGCTTTTCCCCTGATTTTCTCAGCTACTCTGGAAGCGAGGCCACTGGCCTGTTGATTCCTAGCGGCCACAGTGGCTTCCTTCTGTGGTAGGCTCTACCTTCATTAAAAAAAGGACTACAGGGTCAGGGGAAGGAAGAAGTTACCATCTCCAAACTCTGTATCTTCAGGTGAGGAGGAAGAGGGGGACTTTGAAACTGAAATCGAAGACTCAAGGTGGACAGTGTTGACGGTCTCTTTCATGCAAAGACTCTTGCTTTAGAGGGCCTGATATGCCATAAACAACAAAACAAAAGTTCCTTCTACTAAGCTTCACCTCGGGTGATTACTTCTCACCCTTGGATCCTCCTCAGCCGGGCTCTGATCCTGAAACTCAACGTTAGCCTCCCTCAGTCGGGCTTAGGCCATCAACTCACAGTGGACAACCCTCAGTCGAGTTCACGTTTGTCATCACAATGTCATCACAATGTTCACGGGTGTATTACTCTTCACTCTAATTTGCAGGCATCCCTCAGGCACGTTCACATTTGCCAAAATAACGCTGTTCACTTAGTTTTCTCACAATGCAGGAGTCACTTCCCTTAGATTTTCACTTGATGACACTCAGTCGGGTTTACTACCGCCTTTCAATCACACTCTCTTCATTTGCAACATTCAAAGTCTCAATGTCTTTTTAAACAACCAACTAGTTTAATTAGGCCCCCCTCAGGCACTTGCTAGTTCAAACAGAGACTTCCGACGGGCGATCCCATCTCGCTGGGTCACTCTGTTATTCTCTGACAAGTGAGTACTTCCCAATATCACAGTTCACACAGTGTTTTCCTCATCCGGGCTGAAACGCCAGTTTCACATTTCCTTTGTTCACACTTTCATATTAGTCGGGTTCACGCTTTCATATTTCTCAAACTTGATCTTTGTATGACCACCTCGACAACTCTCGCCGGCCTCCCCTAAGGCCTCTCGATACTTGTAGTTTCAACAATCGGTTGAACACATTCTCCTTGTTCAGGAGCGGGGAATCAGTCACAGTCCTTCGATTTAACGCCCTTGTGGCACCGGACCACTCTAACTGATACCTATTCTGCTTACAAAAGATCTTTGTGCTTTAGTCTTCCTTCTTCATACAATGTTGCTCTTCACAACCTTGAGCCCAATACAGTCCGATCTATTATCAGCTCTTTCCAACTCACCGGCTGTGCCGAACTCTGTTGGCGTCTCCTGCCTCAGTCAAGGATGGTACCATGATGGCAATTGCTTCTCCCCGCCCTAGCTATCAGTGGGGGGGGGCTCCATGTACCGCTGACATCCTTCTCACCATTCGCCAGCTGCAATTCCTAGTCTTACACTTCCCTTCTCGGAAGCTTTGCAGGTCTGGGTTGAAAAGGGCAAGGGCAATTCCCTCCTCATCGTCCTTTCAGGTCTTACCTTCTTTGCCCTCCGTTTGAACTGCCATCCTGGGATAGCTGCTTCCTCATGCGTTTGGCCTTGCTCAGAGGGTGCTTTCACGCTCTGCCTTTTATCCCTATGGGGAACGGGAAGGGAAGTCAGGTCTGTGTGTGATTCTCAGCAATTGCCTGACTCTGCCTGACCCTTGTGTTAGGACATGTCAGGTATACGGCTCTTGTGTTAATCTGTCGTCTTTCATGGTAATCGATCTAAGAGAAAGTGTTTGTGTCAAGAAAGGGGGGTTGAGTTTTCAGATATCCTATGGGGTAGGATGGGGAAAAGGTATCATAAGGAAGGGTGTACCATGTCTCATCCTTTGGGATCCCAATTCCACTCCTTGAAGACCCCTCACCCAGGTGATCCTCCTGCACTGGTCCACCCCCAGGAACTGGATCCAATAGCGATCGCCATGTCCTGGCCACCTGGATGACAGATCCTTGGGGTTTAGTAAGTGAGACACCTTCAGGTTTGTCACACTACCGAAGTGCTTAAATCCAGATATAAGATTTTTGAATATCTTGGCAAGGAACCAAAAGTCCTGAATACACTGCCTAGATACTTAGAAAATAGTTACATTTCCCAGCCCGTAACATTGTGCTACCTTCATAAGATTTAGTATGAATTTACTACATACGCAGGAGATTCTTTAAACTCATAATCGTTCTGATGGGAATGTGGAGGAATGTAGACTTTGTAAAACCCACGGCGGCGGGCACTCTCCTGCCACTGCTCCCGCCCTTCTCCCAGCCCACGCTGGCGACTCCGGGACGTCCGCCCCGCACCGGGTTGGGATTCCAACATGGTGAGTAACCACCCATGCTGCAGCTTTCTGCTGCGGTCCTTCTGCTTCTGGTGTTTTCGCTGGGCTTGTCTTTGTTTTGCTCCCCATGTCCGCTCGATCTATGGGAGATGACGGTCCCACCCCCCCCGTCCATTGCAGGTACTCCCTCACACATACCCACCCCGGGGTTCAGGCCGATCGGGCTAGTGAGAACATCTGGACAGGTAGTCTGCTATTTACTGAAACCTGGCCGGTCTATGCAAAGTCAGAAAGTCAAAGGGTTGTAGGGAGAGGAACCAGCGGAGGACCCTCTGGTTTGTATCTTTGTATCGGGCCAGCCATTGGAGGGGCACATGGTCGGAAAATAACGTGAACTGGCGCCCTACCAGATAGTATTTGAGTGACTCAATGGCCCATTTGATGGCTAGGCATTCTTTCTCAACCGTGGAGTAGGCCGACTCGTGTGGCAGCAGTTTCCGGCTGATGAAGCATATGGGTCGTAGCACCGCTCCTAATTCTTGAGAGAGAACAGCGCCCAAGCCCTGGTCCGATGCATCAGTTTGTAGGAAGAAATGTTTCTGAAAGTCTGGACAACACAGTACGGGATCTGACGTGATCCTTTGTTTCAGGAGGGCTATGGCCCGTAAGGCAGCTTCATTGTTTGTCAAGTTTGGGTTTCCCTTGAGCCTCAATGAATCGGTGAGCGGGGCGGCTACGGAGGAGAAATCGGGAATAAACCTCCTATAATACCCGCTGAGTCCCAGAAAGGCCCGTATTTGTTTCCTGTTCAATGGCGTTGGGATTCTATGTATGGCTTCCGTTTTGGACATCTGCGGTTTTTGAACCCCACCCCCCACCAGATGTCCGAGGTACTTAGTTTCGCGAGCCCCCATCGTAGTCTTTTGGGGATGTATGTGTAACCCTGCCTTATGTAGATCGGCTATGACCAGTACCAAGTGAGTTAGATGACTTTCCCAGGACTTGCTGTATATTATGATATCGTCCAGGTAGGCCACTGCATACCCCTCATGAGGTCGTAATATGATGTCCATAAGCTTTTGGAAGGTGGCTAGTGCACCATGCAGGCCGAAGGGAAGGACCTTGAAATAGTAGAGTCCTTGTGGAGTGGAGGAGTTTTTTCCTTATCCTTGGGTTGTAAAGGGATCTGCCAGTATCCCTTTGTTAGGTCTAGGGTGCTCAGGTATAGGGCGGCTCCGAGTCCCTCCAGTAACTCGTCCATCCGTGGCATAGGAAAGGCCTCATATCTGGACACGGCATTCAGTTGTCTGTAGTCCATACAGAAGCGTATGGAGCCGTCTGGCTTAGGGACGAGTACGATAGGCGAAGACCAGGTGCTGTTTGATGGTTCGATGATGTCTAGTTGTAACATTTCATCCACTTCGGTATTTATGATGCACCTCCGGGCTTCAGGTATCCGATAGGGTCTGAGACGTTCTATCTTCCCTGGCTCTGGCTTTATCTCATGTTCGAGCAATTTGGTATGCTCTGGTAAGTTGGAAAAGGCTTCTCGGTGGGGTAGTAGTCTATCCAACAGTTCCGTTCTCATGGCTGGCGATAGTGCGTCTCCCCACTGGACGTGGTCCAAAGAATCGGGATTCGTTGTTTTGACGGTTTCTATGTCGTCGGTTGTTCCCAGGGCCACCACTAGAGGTTTGTTCCACTTCTTTAATAGATTGATGTGATATATTTGATCCGGCTTGGTTCGGTCGTGTTGGTGCACTCTATGTCACGGGACTGAGAATGTCGGTGATCTTGTATGGTCCTCTCCATCTGGCCAGTAACTTATTGGTACTGGTAGGCAAGAGTACGAGTACCTGGTCACCTGGGTTGAAACTCCTCATCCTGCTTCCCTTGTTGTAATTCTTTTCTTGAGTTGTCTGGGCCCGAGAGAGGTTGGCTTCCGCCAGAGTTCGCAGTGCGGTTAAATGTTCCTTCAGCTCTTCGGTGTATTCGGTCAAGGTCATTTCGTCGGAGGCTTCCCATTCCTCCTTAACCAAGTCTAGGATCGTAAGGGGTTGTCTTCCAAACAGCTCAAAGGGGGAAAACCCAGTAGAGGGCTGGGGCGTGTCTCTTAGGACCATCAGAACAAGATGTATCACCCTATCCCAGTTCTTGGCGTCTGGTCCTGTCACTCTTCTCAGCATTTTCTTTATTGTTTTGTTATACCTTTTCAACCAAACCATTGGTTTGGGGATGTTATGCAGAGGTTCTTAGCTGTTTTATTTGTAGGCGTTCACACACTTGCCGGAGAAGGGCCGACATGAAATTTGTCCCTTGGTCAGTGATGATTTCTGAGGGTAAGCCGACTCGGGCAAAGAAGGGTATAAGTTGATCACATAAATGTCTGGCTGACGTGCCTTTGAGGGGAAAGGCTTCTGGGTAGCGAGTGGCGTAGTCAACAATGACAAGCATATACTTATATCTTCTACTGGGACCGACAATATCCATATCGATCCTCTGGAAGGGTACTGCAATAAGGGGCATCTTCTGTAGAGGAGCTTTAGTGGGTTTTACCCCGCTCGTTAGTTGACAGGTAGGGCATCTCTTACAGAACTGGGCCACCTCGCCATAGAGTCCTGGCCAGTAGAACCGTTTGAGTATGTTTTGCTGTGTCTTTAGTGAAGCCATGTGACCACCGCAGGGGTGGTTGTGGGCCAACTGCATGACCACGGTACGTTGGGTTTTTGGTAGCACCAACTGTTCCTTAACCATCATCACCCTTGTATTTGCGGTATAGCAAACCCTGCCGCAGCACAAAACCGGGCCCGTTGGAAATATCCGGATCCCCTTCTTGGGCTGCCCTTTCCTGAGCTATCTTGAGTGTGTTGTCCGTTAGGGTCTCTCCCCTAATGTTGTCTTCATTATCCTCTATCTTCCAGTCGATGGGTCTAGTCATGTAACTAGCCTGACACCACTCTGTACGGGTTTGTCTCTTTTTATTGATCGGCGTTCCTGGGCTAGTGATGCCCTCTCCTATGTCTGGGTCGGGTCCTGCTTCCCCTTTTCCCTCCCGGCCGGTTATGGCCTGGTCAAAGTTAGGTAAATCGGTACCTATGGCAGGACAGCAGCCCTTAAGGGTTACAGTTCCCTGTTCACTTCAATGGCTACCTTTTTCATCGGATGCAGTTTTATATCACCATGGGTACACTTAATAGGTATAGACACATTAAGTAAGTTGGGTCTGCTACTTACAGTGGGTGATGTGGGGGTTTGCCTGCTGCCGCTGTCAAGTAGAGCGCGTGTGGGTCTGCCGTCGATTCGTATGTCCACTACATAGGGACCGGGTATGCTTTCTTCTGGCAGTGGGTTCAGATATCCGATATCCATGGGCTCAGCGGTTCTTCTCCTCGGACAGAATTGGGCTATATCGCCCCATTTGTTGAACTGAGGCTGCCGATAGCCTGGACTGGTCCCAGCGGGTTTGTCTTCAATCCCGGATTTCTTATCGTCTGGTCTCCGGATGCCCTCGTCCAGTGGTCGCCATCTCAGCTGTTGGGGTATGATCCCCGGGTCAAGTGGGGTCAGTTATTGGGACTGCTATGCGTGCTGTTATTCCAGAGGGTGGAATTTTGTGGTACCCGGCCTTTTGATATGCCGAGGCGATGTCCACGGCTTCCGTTAGAGATGGCCGGTGATGCTGCCTCACCCACCTCTGCATTTGTCTGGGAAGAGCGTCTATGTCATGAGCACTGTTTCCAAGGAGTCAGGACAAGCCCAACATCCCCGGAAGCAGGCTCACAACCCCCGCCCCTGGTCCCAACCGACCCCTATCGGGGCCCTCTGGACCATGTCCTGGCGCCGTTGGCGCCAGGCTCATAGGAATCACTGGTCCCGGCGCCAGAGGTGCCGGGCTCATACTTTGGGTAAAGGTGCTTGGGTGGACTTACCTGTAGCAGACCATGCTGCATACTCACCTTCACAAGTCCTGGCAAAATGAAGCTCCAGCCTTCTGCTGGGTGGGACTATTTTTCCAATCTGGAACTACTTTCTTACCTGGGTGGGGCTGGCATCACTCCTTGACTCTGGAACACAGGAACTCTTTTTCTCTTGGGCTGAGGAGGAAGACACCTAATCACCTAAATACTATTTAAACCACACCCGATTGGAAGAATGTGCTTCGCGTTATTCTGCATCTGCAGCAGGACGCTCACCGAGTCAGCTCCAGTCTTCTAGTGATATCTTCTGCTCCAGCCTGTGAAAACAAGTCAGATCTTCACTTACCATCCAGGGATCCAGTCTCCGGCCGCACCTGTCAGCAAAGGAACATCAGGTTAGCAAAAGGCAACGTTTTAGCAGCCGCGCTTACTTACCTGAATCCACAGCATCTCCCGAATCCCGCGGCCTCTACCTGCAAGACAAAGAACTCCGGTTAGTTCAAAAAAAGGGGAAATTGGACACAATTATATTTTCACTTACCGGAGCTGTGCGCTCCTCGCCATCTCCTCTGCTGCTGCATCTCCGCACCTGCAAATCAAGAAAAAGACATTAAGAGGTGCGAATAAACCTGTCAGCAAGCATATTACTTACGTGCTCCTCCACGTGCACGGACCTTCATACTTACGTGCATCCGTATGCTCAGCATATAGCATTTCGGCACCTAAGAAACAAAGGCAAAGACTTCATTAAAAGGTGCTCTCGAACTTTACAAACCGACCAGCATCCGCTCGTGCAGAAAACGAAAGCATCGCTTCTTCAGCAGCTTTAAACCCTCTGAGGCTACAAGAGACTTAAAGCAATCCCAGTGAAGTAACTGGAACCCAGCGCCCCTGCATCAGTCGCAGGATGGAGAGCCCAGCATTTACATATCTAAGGTGAGAGCTCATTCAGACTTTGGGCGGCCTCAGGGAAAAAACGAATAAGGAGGAGAAGCCCAACCAACAACCAGCCATTAATCCCTTTTTCTTCCGCCTGCAGATACCTTACTCTACAAGTCAGACATTCCATAAGAGGAGGTCCGGTCCAGAGAACTATCCGAGTCCTGCGCTTCTCAATTGAAGACACGGTAACTGTCCAGCCAGGATCTGCGCCTACGTGGGAACCAGGTGAGCGTTACAGAACGCAAAGCCATCCAATAACTTCCTACCCAGGCGCAATGGAAACCTCAGACACTGACCAACTAGCCCAGCTATTAGGGGAATTAAGAGCAGAGGTACATGCAGCCCGCCAGGAAACGAATGCCCTGAGGAGAGAATTGATTGTATCAAAAGAACGAACTGATGATCTTGCCAGACAGTTGTTACAATCACAAGCGGGGCAAACCCCTTTGCCTAGAGGAGGGAGCTACATTCCTGCAGCCTCGGCCAGTCCGGTACAAATCAATCTACCCGGAAACGTGCCTTTGGCTCCGCCCGAACGCTTCTCCGGTGATCCGAAAAGGTTTGCGGTTTTCATCAACCAGTGCCGATTGCACTTTCTGTGTAGACCAGCTGCTTTTCCGACGGACCAGACTAAGGTAGCCTTTGTGCTTTCGTATCTTAGCGGCAGTGCTGCTGATTGGTCGGTCCCTCTAGTAGCACAGGATGATCCGATTCTTCACGATTTCCAAGCCTTCCAGACCAGCATGGAAAGACTGTTTGCAAGACATTCCCAGGGCCAGGCCTTGGATAACGAACTCCTTTCCCTACGGCAAGGCAATCAGGATCTCCTGGCTTATATTGCGTCATTTAATAGGCTAGTAGTTGAAACCAGATGGCCCGAGGACAAGAGGATCACGCTGTTCCACAGAGGTCTGCGGGGAGAACTCAAAGATGTTCTAGCCCAGGTAGTGAATCCTCCTCAGGATTGTTCTGAATACATCGATTTAGTGGTCCAATTGGATCACAGATTGCAAAACAGGAAGGCAGACCGCTCCAGGTTCGAAACTCGAGTGTTCTCCAAACCACAGATTTCCACCAAGGGAGCTGAAGCCGTAGAACCTATGCAAATAGGGGTAATGAAGGGCCCTTTAACCCAGAAAGAACGCGACAGGAGAAGACAGTTGCAGTTATGCCTCTATTGTGGAAATTCAGGACATTTCCTTCGAGAATGCCCAGTGAAACCTACAAAGAAGACAGTGGGAGCTTCTGATAAAAATACCGAAAGGCCCGAGCCGGGAAACGACCTCGCCCGACAAGTGTAGAGGTCCGCTTGCCGAGCGTTAAAACCAGTTCTTTGACCTCGCATTTCATAGTCTCAATGGTCCTCATGAATCCAGAGCAACCGGATCGTTTGCATGCTATTAAAGCATACATTGATAGCGGAGCAATCGGTAATTATGTAGACCACGAAATGGCTTCCAGGATGAACCTACCCCTCTGTCCTAAGGCAATTAAAGACGTTATTACCACAGTGGATGGTACGGAAATAGCTTCTGGACCGGTGACCCATACCACCACGGAAGTGACGTTATTAAGTCAAGATGGACATTGTGAGGTGATCATGTTCGATGTGATCAAGGCTCCTCAATTCCAAGTAATATTGGGGATTCCCTGGTTGGAAAAACACAATCCTCAAATTGATTGGCGAGCAAAGACAATACGGTTTCCAGAGTGTGCCCCCACTTGTTATCCTCGACCCAGTATTGGATTAGCAGCGACAACGCCCGGAAGTCCGCAACTGCCTATGGAGTATCAGGAATTCCAAGACGTCTTTCAGAAGGAGCAGGCCAATACTCTACCTCCCTACAGGTCGTACGACTGTCAGATAGACCTGATACCCGGATCCACTCCCCCCTGTAGTAGAATTTATGCCCTTACCGAGCCTGAGAATCTTCATTTGCGACAGTATCTGGACCAGTACCTAGCCAACGGATTCATCCGTCCTTCAAAGTCTCCAGTATCCTCAGCTCTGTTCTTCGTGCCGAAAAAAGAAGGTGACCTTAGGACCTGTATAGATTATCGTGCCCTGAACCAAATCACGGTAAAGAATAGGTATCCCTTACCTCTAATTCCGGAACTCCTTGACCAAGTTAAATGCGCCTGTATATACACAAAGCTAGATCTTCGGGGAGCGCACCACTTGGTATGGATCAAAGAAGGCGACGAATGGAAGACGGCCTTTCGCACCAAGTATGGACTATTTGAATACCAAGTGATGCCCTTTGGTCTTTGCAATGCTCCGTCCGCCTTCCAGTACTTCATGAATGACGTTCTTAGAGAACTTATAGACGTTTGTGTAGTCGTCTACATTGATGACATCCTTGTGTACTCATCTTCTGAAGCAGATCATCAGAAACACGTCAGAGCTGTTCTTGAAAGGCTTCGCCAACATAAACTTTTTGCCAAGCTTGAAAAGTGTGTTTTTCATGTCACCGAGGTCGAATTTTTAGGTTTCATTTTGACACCCAACGGGGTCCACATGGACTCGAGGAAAGTTGACGCTATCATCAAGTGGCCATCACCAACTTCCGTGAAGGGAGTCCAAAGCATGTTAGGTTTCGCCAACTTTTACCGCAGGTTTATCCCGGAATTTTCACGAATAGTTCAGCCCATTACGGCTCTTTTAAAAAAGAATAAACGTTTCGAGTGGACAGCAGAGGCAGAACAGGCCTTTCAGGAGTTAAAAGCCAAATTTATCTCAGCTCCTATATTAAAACACCCGCGCCCAGACCTTCCTTATATCGTTGAGACCGACGCCTCCAGCTTGGCAATGGGGGCAGTTTTATCGCAGAGGGATCCAGAAACTAACCAATTACACCCTGTGGCATTCTGGTCCCGCAAGTTCTCGGCGCCCGAAATCAACTACACCATCACTGATAAAGAACTTCTAGCTATTAAGTCCGCCTTCAAGGCCTGGCGGCACTACCTCCTTGGAGCCAAACACACAGTCACAGTAATCACCGATCATCGCAACTTATAGTATTTGAAAACCGCTAAAGCTCAATCCTCCAGACAACTTCGCTGGGCTCTGTTTTTTGCCGAATTTGACTTTGTAATCACTTATCGTCCAGGCAACAAGAATGGCAAAGCAGATGCCCTTTCCCGGATTGGAATGGAGGAACACATGGTCAATCCTGAACCCGTACCTATAATTCCCGAACAAAGAATCCTGGGCCTGGTCTCCTCGCAATCCATCGAAGATATCGAAGCAAAGGCCAAACAACTTGTGACTCCTTCAGATCTACAGAATTGGCAACAGAAAGGAAAGGACTTCACCGTGACTAGGGATTTGCTTTATTTTCAAGGACGACTATACTTACCTGGTACTGATTTACCAAGACAGGTAATCTCTTGCTACCATGATTCTTTAATGGAAGGACATCCTGGCATTGCCAAAACCTCAGAGAAGATCAAGAGACACTTCTGGTGGCCGTCATGGAGAAAGGACATCAAGGACTTTGTAATGTCTTGTGGGGTGTGCGCCCAAAACAAAAGTCAGAAAGAAAAACCAGCAGGCCTCTTACACCCACTAGACATCCCGCCACACCCCTGGCATACCCTTTCCATGGACTTCATTACTGATTTACCCTCATGCTCCGGATACAACACCATTTTAGTAATCGTGGATTTGTTTTCTAAAATGGCCCACTTCATCCCACTGAAGGGCTTACCCTCAGCTTCAGTCCTGGCCCGAGAATTCCTCGAAAACATTGTTCGGTTAGATGGTTTCCCTTCAATTTTGATCTCAGATAGGGGAAGCCAGTTTATCTCGCACTTTTGGCGAAATTGCTGTCGTCTAGCTCAAATTGATGTGAGACTTTCAACCAGCCATCACCCCCAGACCGACGGGCAAACCGAGAGGACAAATCAAACTCTGGAACAATATTTACGGTGCATGCTGCAACAGTCAGAAAGTAATTGGAAAGACATCCTTTGGATCGCCGAATATGCCTACAACACTTCGATCCATTCAGGAACCGGAAAAAGTCCCTTTTACCTCTTATACGGGATTCACCCTCGAACCTCCAATCTTGATCCACCTCAGGATCTCGGAACACCTGCCGTAGATCATCTACACACTGCTATCACTCAAGCTTTCAAGGTAGCCACGACCCATCTTCAACTAGCCAAAGAACAGTATAAAAAGGGAGCAGACCGACATCGAAGGGAGGCCCCCCAATACCGGGTTGGAGACCTAGTTTGGTTATCCACTAACCATTTAACTCTTAAAGGACCTCGCACCTTCAATCCAAAATATCTGGGACCATATCCTGTCACCGCCATAATAAATCCAGTAGCTGTCAAGTTGGGCTTGCCGTCCCACATGAAAATACATCCAGTTTTCCATGTATCTCTACTAAAACCAATGCAGCCTGGAACCCGATTGACTAAAGCTCCAGAACCTATTCAAGTAAATGGAGAACTCGAATTTGAGGTCAAAAACATCCTGGACTCCAAGATCATCAAGTCCAAGCTATACTATCTGATTGACTGGAAGGGCTACGGGCCCCAAGAACGATCATGGGAACCCTCTGAATACGACCACGCACCTCGCCTAATCAAAAGATTCCACCTTAACTTTTCCCGACAAACCAAAACCCCCGGGGGAGACAATTTTGCGAGGGGCCTTGAGGGGGGGTGCTGTCATGAGCACTGTTTCCAAGGAGTCAGGACAAGCCCAACATCCCCGGAAGCAGGCTCACAACCCCCGCCCCTGGTCCCAACCGACCCCTATCGGGGCCCTCTGGACCATGTCCTGGCGCCGTTGGCGCCAGGCTCATAAGAATCACTGGTCCCGGCGCCAGAGGTGCCGGGCTCATACTTTGGGTAAAGGTGCTTGGGTGGACTTACCTGTAGCAGACCATGCTGCATACTCACCTTCACAAGTCCTGGCAAAATGAAGCTCCAGCCTTCTGCTGGGTGGGACTATTTTTCCAATCTGGAACTACTTTCTTACCTGGGTGGGGCTGGCATCACTCCTTGACTCTGGAACACAGGAACTCTTTTTCTCTTGGGCGAGGCTGAGGAGGAAGATACCTAATCACCTCAACACTATTTAAACCACACCCGATTGGAAGAATGTGCTTCGCGTTATTCTGCATCTGCAGCAGGACGCTCACCGAGTCAGCTCCAGTCTTCTAGTGATATCTTCTGCTCCAGCCTGTGAAAACAAGTCAGATCTTCACTTACCATCCAGGGATCCAGTCTCCGGCCGCACCTGTCAGCAAAGGAACATCAGGTTAGCAAAAGGCAACGTTTTAGCAGCCGCGCTTACTTACCTGAATCCACGGCATCTCCCAAATCCCGCGGCCTCTACCTGCAAGACAAAGAACTCCGGTTAGTTCAAAAAAAGGGGAAATTGGACACAATTATATTTTCACTTACCGGAGCTGTGCGCTCCTCGCCATCTCCTCTTCTGCTGCATCTCCGCACCTGCAAATCAAGAAAAAGACATTAAGAGGTGCGAATAAACCTGTCAGCAAGCATATTACTTACGTGCTCCTCCACGTGCACGGACCTTCATACTTACGTGCATCCGTATGCTCAGCATATAGCATTTCGGCACCTAAGAAACAAAGGCAAAGACTTCATTAAAAGGTGCTCTCGAACTTTACAAACCGACCAGCATCGCTCGTGCAGAAAACGACAGCATCGCTTCTTCAGCAGCTTTAAACCCTCTGAGGCTACAAGAGACTTAAAGCAATCCCAGTGAAGTAACTGGAACCCAGCACCCCTGCATCAGTCGCAGGATGGAGAGCCCAGCATTTACATATCTAAGGTGAGAGCTCATTCAGACTTTGGGCGGCCTCAGGGAAAAAACGAATAAGGAGGAGAAGCCCAACCAACAACCAGCCATTAATCCCTTTTTCTTCCGCCTGCAGACACCTTACTCTACAAGTCAGACATTCCATAAGAGGAGGTCCGGTCCAGAGAACTATCCGAGTCCTGCGCTTCTCAATTGAAGACACGGTAACTGTCCAGCCAGGATCTGCGCCTCCGTGGGAACCAGGTGAGCGTTACAGTCTACAAACTGCTTGAGGATGATTTTGTCAAGTATCGGCTGCGTAGCTGGGGTTGGAGCCAACCGCCATTTTTCCACCAAGTCCTTTATGCGATAATATAACTGCCGCGGGCTCTCGCCAGCCCGTAGCTTGGTGTCTCTTAATTGGATCCGATAGGCCTCCTCATCAAGGCCAAAGCGATCCAATACAGCTGCTTTAATTTCCCCATACGGAGTGTTGCCGGTAGGATTTAACGCCTAATAAGCTCCCTGCATGATTCCGGATAGAAGGGGGGCGACATATTGTCCCCATCGCTCTAGTGGCCACTCTGCGTTCCTCGCTATTCTTTTGAAACTAGTAAAAAAGAAAGCTGGGTCCTCGCCGACCTTGTACTTTTGGAGTAAAGCGGATGGGACCATTGGTTGAGTTCTAGAACTAGACACCACCTCTGTGACCCTAGAAATGGTTTCATGATGCTTGTCCTGTGCATTGGTTTGTACAGTGCTTTGTAACTGCACAGCCTGCTGGAAGGCTTGACGATCGGCAGCTGCCTGTTGGGTTTGCAGCTGCACTAACTGTTGCAGCAGTTGCTGTCCTTCCGTCAGGGTTTTGATTAATGCCTCCATCGCACCGCCGTCAATCCCACCTTCGTCGCCACTTGTGGAATTACGAGGCTGGAGACAAAACGAGTTGCTGAAATAATATTTATTTCTTGTGTAACTTAGGATCAAAAGTCAATTAACTGAAAGTTCAAGCGGTTTCCTTCACCATGGGGTCTTCTTCCCCAATGCTTTCCTGATGAAAGGGACCATCTCCTAATGCGTGAGATCCGGATAGGCCCATCACTCTGGGCTGACTGAACTCTCCGTTTCGGCATCCTGTGGATGTGACAGACAGCGGTTGTTTGAAACGGCGGGCTTTTGTGTTCCATCCAGGGTTCAAAGCCCCACCAATCGGCAGTGTTCATGCCTGACTCGTTTGTCATTGGTGGGGAAGCCGTTGGCCCGCCTCCCTTAAGACTGGGATTCCCCACTGCCACTCCCGGCTGCCCCTGTAGCATAGGGGGAAGCCCTACGGCGCTTTCGCCAGCGCCGTTGATGTGCCTTTGGGTGGGTCCTGACGTCTGAGGCTCCACCCGACCTTGTTCGCGGGCTGTGCCGGCCGCGGACACTCCCGCTTTGGTTCCCCAGCTCCGCTCGATCTCCGCCGCGGGCTATGTCGGCCGCGGGTACTCTCCTGCCACTGCTCCCGCCCTTCTCCCAGCCTGGGCTGGCGACTCCGGGACGTCCGCCACACCGGGTTGGGATTTCAACATGGTGAGTAACTACCCATGCTGCAGCTTTCTGCTGCGGTCCTTCTGCTTCTGGTGTTTTTGCTGGGCTCGTCTTTGTTTTGCTCCCCATGTCCGCCCGATCTATGGCAGATGACGGTCCCACCCCCTCGTCCGTTGCAGGTACTCTCTCACAACATGACATATATTGAAACGTAAAAAATTTATTTTTAGCTCTACCTTTACGATATTTTAAAGAGTGGATTTTCTTGCTTTCTTTTTTTTATTCTCCTCTCCTTTTTTCTTTTTTTTTTCTTTTCTTTTTATCATTCTGCCTCTAACTTCTCTGCTTATGCTTAAGTTGTTCATCTTTATTTTTTAATTAGTTTGATACATATGCTTTGCAAAAAGTTTGTAATAAACGAAATGCTAATTAATACAAATAAATGTTTTTAATTAAAAGTAGATAGAAGGCAAATGTCTCTCCTCACTGAGCTTCATTCAACATAGCTAGAGCCATGCAGGTGGGGCTCTGCGGACAACTCATTTGCCAGATATTCACCCAATCCACCCAGGTACACCCAGTGAACACAGGAAGAGTACAAAAGGGTCACATCTTCACCAAAAATACATCCCAACACAACCATGCTGCCACACACTGCTGCCTACATGGACCTGTAATTTCTCCATGCCAACGTACAGCTGCAGGGGCTGGAGTACCAGCAGAGGCAACAGGAGGCCATGGAGAAAAGGAAGAGGAGGATGATGGGGATGCAAGTGGCGGAGATGAGATGCCACGCAAGGCGTGCAGTGATCTCCTGTGCAAGTGCCACACCCTGGCCCCTCATAGACAGGGAAATACATTGTACCGCCTCAACAGAGAGACAATACTCATGGCCATTTTTTTGTGGTTCCGGTGTTTCTCCTAGTACAAAGGAGACCACTCTATAGGAGCACTGGTGTGCATCATTAGGTGCACACAGCTCTTCAAATGCTAAGCCTTGTTTTTAGTTACCCCCGCCTGTTTTGAATTTGATCTGAGGTTGCCAAACAGGCTAATTAAAAAATCATTAAAAGTATCCTGTATTACCTCCATCAATCTGGGCCACAGTACATAGTGCCTGTTGAAGTGTTTTTAAACTTTGCCATTTATAATGTTTTCTCTTTTGCGCCAAATAAGTTAGGGCAAGCCTCTTTCTCTGTCCCCTAACCCTAGATAAGTGGCACACCAGCGCAACCTAGGGTCTAGTCACCACAGGACGGCATAGGTATTACGGTTGGAGGAAAACTTAGGTTGTGCTGAAAGACAAAAATGAATTAAAAAAAATAATATTTAGGCCTGTCTTTTTTCTGCAATACTGTTAGGGTATAGGCACAGGCCAGTGACTCACGCCTATGCCCCCTTTATGTGTTAAATGAACTGCTTGACACCACAAGAGATTCCCTATTCACCTATCAGCCACCTTCCCCCGCCCTCCCCAAACACCCACCCTCCCCAAATACACCCAGTGATGCACCTTGCCATTGTTTGGAGTCATTTGTGTCACCTCGTGTGCATGGGGATCTTTGACGGCTCCTTCGCAGACAGGAGTCAATGAGAGCTGTGCCGTGGGGTTCCAGGCTAGGAGCCCTCTGTGGTGGTGATGGAGGTTGAGGGGTCAAATCCCTGGCGTACATGTGTTGCAGGGTCAACTGAATGGTGTGGTTGATAGCCTCAGCAGTGGCAGATGAGGTGTCACTGTTCTCCCACACTCTTTGTGCTGGTATAACCAGGGTGGTGGTGGCATGGCCAAGAGACCTGCCATACTGTGGCTGGACCACTGCATGCACTCAAGCATCAGATGCATTTCCTCCAGCTGCTGGCTACCAATAAAGGACAGTTACGACTGCTGCTCTTTGATGGGATGCAGGCGTGTGTCTTTTGACCTCAGACCAGGCAGAGAGAGTTGGAGGGCTGTATGGTGGGCTGGGGTTGTAGCATGCTGACGGGAAGGATGTGTCCTAGTGGGCACATGGGCCTTGCCACAATGACCTGGTGGCTGCAGTGCCCATGGTATTGGGGGCACAGGAGGGACGCCAGCACTGTGCCCCCAGACTGGAGCCTGGTCAGGCCTCGCAGAGGTAACTCTTTGGTCTGGGGTGTCTCTCCGGTGACCGGTGATGTGACCACTGGTGTGGGAACTGCGGCAGAAACAGGCACTGCTGGTGGGCCACTTCCAGCGGTGGGTGGTGATGGCAGAGGTGGGAATGCTGCTCGGGTTGCTGCAGTTGATGAACATGCTGTCAGTCATCTGTGAGTCATTTCTGTGGGCTTGAATAACACTCAAACAACATACTGTGTGTCCTGTTCTTTTCATGTGGCTTCTTTGGTGTGTTAGCTCTGATGTGTGCTCCTGCATCTAGGTGGTGGGAGTGCCCATTGCCAGTTGGCCTGTTATGGTGCCTTGCTGTTGTGTGTGTGATGGGGCTAACAATTCATGTCATGGACTCCCTTGGCACATAAAGGCGCTTATCATGTGTCCATGTGCATGGTGGTACATTTCGGCTATGGTGCTTGTGCATGGCTACATCTACCTGCATCCCCTGGTATGTGTGTGTGTGTGATCCAGCCATTTGCTGTGACTGACATGAGTTCGACCAGCTCCCTTGCACATTAGGTGGTTCTGTGCTAGGGGATGCATGCATTTGGACACAACCTTTACATTTACATAGGGTTTGTTGTACTTACAACCATCGCCTTAGGTCCCTGCTGCAGCCTCTGCAGTCCAAACTCCCTCAATTCCCTCCATTTGCAGCATGATGCTACATGTCTCTTCCGAGGGCATGAGACAGAGAGGTGCTACCATCCCTCCTCATGTGGCAGCACCTGTGGTGCGAGATGAGGCACCATAGCCTCGGCCTCAGATCGTCCCCCTGCTTCCAGGAGTGCCTGATTGTGGAGGGACAGTCCCCATGGCCAGGACCCTTGATATCACCTCCTGCCAAATGCCAAACGCCTGCTGGATGGTCTTGCTGTGGCTGGATCCAAACAATGCCTCAGAGTGCTGCACCACTGCATCCACTTTTGCAGTCAACTCTGCCTCCATGAATTTGGGTTTTCTCAGGAGGTTGGGCACCCAGGCCTTCTTGCTCTCAGACATAAAACCTTCTGTAGCAGTGGATGGCTGCAATAAATGGGAGATTTGCGGTAGATTCAGCTTTCAAGATGGCCGCCGGCAAACATCCTGTTCCAGCTGTGATGCTATTTCTGGTGCTGGTAATTTGAGTGCTGGTAATTCTGGCAGTGTGGGGGTGCCGGTATCGATATTACCAGCATAAATCTGCAAGTAATACCAGCAATTGCCTGCTGACGCCAGTAATACTGTTGTGCCGGTATTACCGTTTCCACCAGCAGGAGGCAACGGTACGTGCAGACCCAAGGACTCGTGTTGCGCCGGTATTTTCAGCGCCCAACCTGCCGGTAACAGTAATACTGGCATGACGGTTTTACTGCCATTTTACCAGCAATATCGTAATGAGCCCCTTTGTCTTGAATTTGAAGAGTTCTCAGTTCCCTGGCAAGGGAAGTGAAGGGGGCATAGTGCTCTGGCAGGAATGGAGAAGGAGGCACAGGTCTATGTCTTGAATTTGAAGAGTTCTTAGTTCCCTGACAGTGAAGGAGAAGGGGGTCGCAGCGCTCTGGTTGCAAAGGAAAAGGGGATACATTGACCTGGTGCTGTGTTAGAGAAGGAAGGCACATATATCTGGTAGGGGAGCAGCAGGGCAGGTATCTCTGGAAGGGAAGGAGAAGGGCAGGGATGTCATTTGGGGGTCGCCAGAGGTCGCAAGTGCGACCCCTGAAGTCTCCCTTGCGACTCCTGAGGTCTCCCTTGCGACCTCTGAGGTCTCCCTTGCGACCTCTGTGGTCTACCATGCAACCTCTAAAAAAAAAAAAGAAAATCTTTTTTTTTCCAATGCAAGTTCCTGGGCTGTGGCCCGCACCATGTCGCTCTTTAATTCTGGAGTGGCTAGATTTCTTGTTCAGGCCCCTTTAAAAAGAAGAAAAATAAGAAAATGAGGGCCACAAGTCTAACACTTTCAGCACTGAACCTAAATAAGAAAGAATAGGACTGGCAAAAAATGTGTCTTTCTGGAATTCTATACAATAATTGCTAGTCTCAATAAAGGTTTATTTCAGGCACACTTCAGTCACTGATTTAGTCTGTTCTCAAACACCTCAACTCAACCTTTCATCCTTCTTAGGTCGATAAATGGGTACCAACACAGGTTGGGTGATAGTGGGTGTATATGTCTTCTATGTAAAGCGCTTAAGCGTAAGTGCTATATAATAACACATCATTATCATTTGGTCATGGACGTCTGCTTGCAATCACAGTAATTTGGTAATATGGGACTATACACACTGATCTTAATGATACATATGGCGATCCATTCAGGTATGAAATGTACATCACAGTGATATAGTGATATCGTAAGCATATTTTTCCTAGTGTACAATGCTATGGGATGCCACTTCCTGTTTTGTCAACGGGTGAAAGGTTGTGTTCCATCGCTTCCCACGATATCTCTTTGGGGTGGGGTCAAATGAAATCACTTCCTGTGATGTCATCAGGGGATCAAGGGTCGTGTGATGTCACTTCCGCTACCCCTGGCATTTTGATGAAATGACGTCCCTGGAGAAGGGGGCACCGTGCTCTGTAAGAGAAGGAGAAGGGGGCACATATTTCTGGTAGGGGAGCAGGAGGGCAGGTATCTCTGGTAGGGAAGGAGAAGGGGGCACAGTGCTGTGTTAGAGAAGGAGAAGGAGGGCACATATATCTGGTAGGGGAGCAGGAGGGTGGGTATCTCTGGTAGGGAAGGAGAAGAGGGCACAGTGCTCTGTTAAAGAAGGAAAAGGAGGGCATGTATATCTGGTGGGGAGTAGGAGGGCAGGTATCTTTGGTAGGGAAGGAGAAGGTGGCAAAGGTCTATGTCTAGACTGTGCTGGCAGTGGAGGTGAAGAGGGCACATTTCTCTGGCAGTCAAGGTGAAGGGGGCCCAGTTCTCTTGTAAAGAAGAGACAGAAGGCCTGATTCAGAAAGCGTGTTTCAATTGGTGCGTCCCATTGAAACATGCTTTGTGAATCAGGTCCAGCGTGCAGGGGTAATGAAGAGAATGGGCACTGTTCTCTGAAAGAGAAGGTGTCCAGCACACGGTGTGTTGGCACGGGTCTGGACAGGGCACATCGTTCTCCACAAGGGGGGCCCCGGGGGGAACGCAAAGCGTTTCCCCCCGGGGAGTATTTTGGCGCTGCACACGGCCAGCGAGTGGCCGTGGGGGGTAGAGCGCCTGGTCCCGGGGTACTTAAGGGCTCAGGGAAGGTTCGGGAGGCAGGCGACGGTTAGGACTTGTCGATTGCACAGGTCCCGTTGCCTGCTCCCGAGCCTTCCCTGTGTCCTTGGGCCTAGCTGTCGGTTAGTGCAGGTGAGGTAGGGGATTGAGGCAGCTTTAAGGAGGGTAGGTGATTTAAAAAAAAAAAAAAAAAAGATTTAAGTTGTTTGGGTAGCAGGGTAGGAGGGGTGCCGTAGATAAGACACCCCTCTCGGCTTACCGGCATTTTAAGGTTTTGAGTCCTTCAGGTGGGCGGCCCGCGAGCGGGGGAAAGGCTTGTGGGGCTCCGTGTCGGCCGATTATCATTTCGGGTCGACGTTTGGGCTAAAGCGGGAGCGGAGCCTCAGCTGATCTGCAGAGGCGGGTACGCGGGGATTGTTGGTGCTCCGCCCGCTCCGCTCCGTTTCGTTCCGCGTGCGTGGGCGTTTTTTCAGCAACGCTCGCGCATATAAGGGGCTGGGCGGCGGTTTTAAAGGAGTCGCGCCCAAGTTAGTTTGGAGTGCGGTGCGCTCCGGACACAGCCAGGTGGCAGTGTTCTGCCTGTTAGCAAGTGCTAACAAGGGCTTTCTTTTGTGAGTTTTTTGTAGGGCTCCCGCTTTGGGGATAGGGGTGGGGAAGGGGAGGGCAGGGTGTTAAGTAGCAGTGGGGCAGGGGAATATTAAAAAAAAAAAAAAAAAAATTTTTTGGTTAGTTTATTAATTTTCAATTTATCAGTAGGGAAGCAAAAAAAAAAAAAAAAAAAAAAAAAATTATATATACAGTTAAGGAAGGTTAGTTTAAAGTGGTGGCCGGTTATTGATTGGCTCTATTAGGGAGGCTATTTTTAAGGTTTCACCCTAGGTTCGTGTGTGGTTTGGGGGTTCTTTTTGGGGGCGCTTTGCTCCTTTTGAGTTTCTGAGGTTACAAGGTGGTAGGGGCTAGTCCACGGGTAGGTCCCGGCTCGGGGGCATAGATTACTTAGGGCAATTTTTGAGGGTTGTATTGGCTGGGCACACACATTTTAGTGTGCACAATGACAGGCCGGGGGGCGAGCAAGAAGGGGCTGGTGGATGCTGGGGCCTTGAAGAAGGCCCTGGAAATCATTAGCAGGGCAACTAAAGCCCAATTGGAAAGTGCGGTGGGGGAAGTTACGGGAGAAGAAGGGAGCGGTGGGGGCCGGCCGCAGCGCAGAGCGGCGGCAGACGGTGCATTGGCGGCGGTGGTAGCTTGCACCCCTATGGCAGGAAAAGGGGAGATTTGGGAATCTAGGGGCAGGAAGATGAGGAGGGAGATAGACAGGAGGGCAGAAGGGGGTTTAATGAGTTCAGGGGATCAGCCAGAAAGGGGAGAAGGGTATGATAGCCCCAGGGTAGAGGGGAGTTCTCGGGAGGGTAGAGACCGAGGGAACAACAGTGGGGGCAGGGGTGGAGGACAGGTGGGTGTGGCAGGGCAGAGAGGAAGAGGGGGAAAATACCTACAGAAGAGTGCGGGTGGGAGAAGGAGGGAGAGGTCCCCGTCACTTGAGGAGGGTAGGGTGGGGCGCGGAACGGCCCCCCCCGGATAGGAGGAGTGGGGGCGGAGGGCGCTGCGCAGCCCCCGCTGTGCAGATGGAGGTTGAGGGTTTTGGTACGGCCCCTCCTCAGTCAAAGCAAGGAGAGCCTAGAGGGCACAGCACGGCCCCTAGCAACGAGGATGGCAGGGTGGAGGTCGGAACGCCTCGCCCAAGAGAAGAGGACCAGGCAGAGGCTCCCACAGCCCCGCCGAGAAGACGTCAGAGGAGTGGCAGGGCGGACGCCCCGGGCTCGGAGGAAGATCTGCAAATCATCTCGGGCAGGAGCCCGCATCCTCAATGGTATTTAAGGGGTGATGAAGTTGGTTGGGATGAATATGGGGGGCAATGGGAATTTGAGGATTACAGGGCGGAAAGGGGAAGGGCGGAGGAGAGAAGAAGTTCAAGGTGGGACGGGGAAAGGGAAGTGCAAGGGGGTCGGGGCGAAACGGGGCGAGGAAATTATTGGCTGGGCGAGTGTGCTGACATGTTTTGTCCCCGCAGCAGGAGCCCTCTGAGAATGGAGAGGAGGAGCAGCGGTGTGGAGGCCAGGCCGCAGATGGCAGGCGTGGAAAGAGGTGAGAGGGAAAGGGAATGGTCATCTGCATGGCAGAGAGGGGTCACAAATAGGGGGTTGGGGGATGACCGGGGTGGTCTACAAGGTGTGATGAAGGAAGTAGGGGTGCAGGCTTTGGGAGCTGAAGGGGTTGGAAAGAACATTTGCTCAGTGGAGGTCCAAACGGACAAGGTGGTGGAGCCAGTGGGGCTCGAGGTGCAGGCGGGAAAAGATAAAGAGGTGGAGGTAAAGGGAAAGGAGAAGAAATTGCCATACATGGGGATAACAAAGCCATTGGGGGCACATCTGATGGCAGCAACCAGGGAGAAGATACAGGGAGGTGAGTTTGTGGATGTCTTCAAGTTGCTGCATAGGGAGGTGAGAGCGAAAGAGGGGTCTAAGGAGGAAGAGAGAGAGTTGGCTTCACGCCCGAGGGTCCCGGTGACCATTGAGAATTGGACGTCGGCCTTTATCATTTATGCCAGCGTGTATTGCGAAAAATTCCCGGAGCGTTGCGTGGCTCTGTTGAAATACATGGATGTAATAAGGAAGGCCTTCACGAGCTTTGGGGGCTTTGCTTGGGTAAGGTATGACGAGGAATTTAGAGCAAGAATGGCGGAGGACAGTCAGGCGGTCTGGGGGGAGATAGATATGGATCTTTGGCTGCAATGGATGGCCCCAACGAGGCCAGCCCCGACATTACACACGGCGAGCGGGCTGCCAGTGCCTTTCCGGCCCTTTCTTGGTCGCCCCACCCATGAGGGGGCGGGGGGAGGAGGCAGGGGCCAATCCTCAGCAGCATGCTGGGGGTACAATAAGGAGAGCTGCGCAAGAACCATGTGTAGGTTCAAGCATGAGTGCAGCAAGTGTGGGGGGAAACACCCTCTCACGCAGTGTTTCCAACAAGGAGACAGAGGAAGGGGGAGAGGGGCAGGAAGAGGGGTTGGGGGGAAAAGCTTTTACTCCAATTAAAGTGGAGGTGCTGGAGGATTGGTTGCAATTCTACCCGGATAGGGAAGGTGCTAGGATTTTGAGTGAGGGTTTTGGGCAGGGGTTTAGATTAGGTTATCAGGGTCCAAGGGTGCGGAGATGGGCGGAAAACCTGAAGTCAGCAAGAGAGAACACGGAAGTGGTAAGGCAAAAATTGAGCAAGGAATTGGCAGCGGGCAGGATGGTGGGTCCGTTTGATGAAGTACCGGGGGACTTAGTAATATCTCCACTGGGGGTGGTGCCCAAGAAAGCCACAGGAGAGTTCAGACTGATTCATCACTTGTCTTGGCCGGAGGGTATGTCAGTTAATGACTTCATTGCCCCGGAAGAGTGTGGGGTGGTGTATGCGAGTGTAGACCAGGCGGTGGAGCTAATAAGGAAAGAAGGACGAGGGGCATTCATGGCCAAGTGCGATATCAAAGCGGCGTTTAGATTATTGCCAGTGCACCCAGAGGATTTTTGGTTGTTGGGGTTGCAGTTTGAGGACCGTATTTACATAGACAAAGCATTGCCTATGGGTTGTGCAATCTCCTGTGCGCTGTTTGAACGATTTAGCTCTTTTTTACAGTGGGTTTTCTCATTCAGCTCAGGGTGGGAGAGTGTGTTGCACTATTTGGATGACTTTCTGTTTATTAGTGGGGCAAAAAGGGAGGAGGAGTGCAGGAGAATGCTAAAGTTGTTTCAAGACTTGATGGAGGAGCTGGGGGTACCATTAGCCGAAGACAAGACAGAATGGCCGGCAGTGGTGTTAGCATTCCTGGGAATTGAGTTGGATTCAGTGGCCATGACCTCACGCTTGCCGCACGACAAGGTGAGCAAATTGGTGGTACTGTTGGAAAAGACAGTAAGGGCCAAGAAAATGATGCTGGTGGAGATGCAGAGATTGGTGGGACATCTGAACTTTGCATGTAAGGTGGTGGCCCCGGGGAGGACGTTTTGCAGAAATATGGCAAGGGCCGTGGCGGGAGCAAAGTGCCCACATCACAGGATAAGAATATCGGGGCCAGTGCGGGAGGATTGCAGGATTTGGTTGCGTTTTTTGGAGAATTTCAATGGAACGTCTATGTGGTTGCAGGGAGATCCAGTGACTTGGGAAGTTCAGATTCTCTCGGATGCAGCGGGGGCTGGTGGATTTGGAGTGTTTTGGGGAGGAAAATGGTGTGCCGAAAAATGGCCGGAGAGATGGTTGAAGGAAGGGAGGAGCATAGCGTTCTTGGAGTTTTTTCCATTACTAGTTGCGTTGGAGTTGTGGGGGAAGGAGCTACGAAATAAGAAGGTGAATTTCAATGTAGACAACGAGTGCGTGGTCCATGTGGTGAACAGGCAGTCAGCGAGGGATCAGAGGGTGGCAAGGTTGATGAGAGAATTTGTCCTGCGTTGCATGGAATGGAATGTGGTGTTTAAAGCAACACATGTGCCAGGGAAGGATAATGGCATCGCTGATGCATTATCTCGTTTTCAATGGCAGAGATTCCGTGGATTGGCTCCAGAGGCAGATCGGGAGGGGCGGCAGATTCCGATGGAGCTGTGGAAGATAGGAGGATGAGAGCGCTGGCACTGGTGGAGGGTTCATTGGCCGCAGCAACCAAGAAGTCATACAGGAGGGCCTGGGAGGAGTTTATTAAAGGAGGAGCCAGTAGTTGGAGGGGTAGATGGGATGCGGAAGAGCGGAGGAGGGATGACGTGATTAATTTCATACTGAGGTGCATTGACAGGGGCTGGTCAAGGGCAACGATAACAGGAAAACTAGCAGGGATCTCCTTTTACGGAAAATGGTTTTGGGGTTTTCAACCAAGTGGGGGGGAGATGGCAAGTAGGATGTTGGAAGGATGGGCAAGGGAGAGTAAGAGGGACAAAGATAGGAGGAGGCCGATATCGGCGGAATTACTGCAGAGTTTGATTGGGGTTTTGGGGGGAGTTTGCTGGTCGGCATGGGAGGTGGAATTGTTTGCAGCTTGTTTTACATGGTTATTTTTTGGGGCCTTTAGGGTTTCTGAGTTGGTAGGGGGAAAAGGGAGGCTAGGGGGGCTGCAGTGGGATGATGTGCAGATTACAGAGAAGGTCTAGACATCAAGATTAAAAAGTCAAAGACGGATCAGAAGGGAAAGGGCTCTTGGGTCCGGCTGGGTCGAGGGAGCAAGGGTCTATGCCCAATTAAGGTGGGCAAGGTATGGAGGGAGCGCTGTGGGTTTAACTCTGGTTTGGTTTTCCAGCATGCGGATAGATCCCCGGTTTCAGCAGCGCAGGTTTTGGGAGTATTGCGTAAGGGGCTGTGCAGGGTAGGAGAAAAGGGGGAGGAGTTTGGGACTCATTCTTTTAGGATGGGCGCTGCATCTGAGGGTAGCAGGCTGGGCTTTTCTGAAGAACGGGTCAAAAGTTTGGGGCGGTGGAGATCGGGAAAATACAAGGGTTACGTTAGGGATTTTGGGAAAAGGGATTACTGAAGACAGTTAGTGGAGGACTGGGGGGCGAGGTGTTTTGTTTGGTAATAAAATGTCTTGTCAGTAATTTGTGTAATTTTTGTTTCAGATGCGGCGCAAAGAGATGGGGAGTTGGCGCAAGTTTGGATTGTTGGGCATTCAATTGTGAAATGGGCTGGCAAAGAGGCGGAGAAAAGGGTGTTTGGTAGACAGCTGGGGTGCAGTTATAAAGAAGTGGTGGTGAGGTGGCATGGTTTGGGGGGCCTGAGATGGGATCAGCTGCTGCCCATATTGGCAGGAATGAGAGAGCGATATGGAGTTCCTCAAGTGGTGATGCTGCATGCTGGGGAGAATGACCTGGTTAGGGATACAGGGGTGGCTCTGCTGAGAAAGATGAAGAGGGACTTAGTTTGGGTTAGGGATATGTGGCCTCAAGCGGTGTTGGTGTGGACGAAGTTGTTGCCGAGAAGAGTTTGGAGGGGTGCAAGGAATGAGGGGGCGATAGAGCGGGCTAGGAAGGGGATAAACAGAGAAATGGAAAAATTTTGTGCGTCAGTGAAAGTGAGGGTCATGGACCATAAAGAGATAACATATGAGGGGTTTCTTGTTTTTAGAGGGGATGGGGTACACTTGTCCATATACGGGAACAGTTACTACCTGGCGGATTTGAGTTCATGGCTGGGAGACTGGGTGAAAAGTTTGAGGTAGAAAGAGGGGGGGGTTTGGGGCAGAAAGAACTCCTCAGGGGAGGGTTTTTCTGGTGCCGGGGGCATGGCCCCTTTTGATGTGGGGGGGGGAAGCACAATGGGGGAATGATACGGGAAAGGAGGGGGTGGCGCTGCTTGCACAAGCAGGTCACCCCGGTGGATCAGGTATTGAGCCTGGAGGGGCATGGCCCCTGGGGAAAAAGCGGGACGCCTGGAAAAGGGGCAAGGATTCGGTAGGATCCAAGGGATCATTAGGGAGGAAATGGGTTATTTAATTATTTAATTGTTGGGGGAAAATGGGAAATGTTTAAGTTATTTTAATTGATTGTTTAAATAGCCATTTAGTTTGTTAGGCCATGGAGCCAGTTATGCGTTATGATTGTAAGCTTTGGCCTGTCACATTAAAGCGACCTTTTCCACTTTTAAATGAGTCTGGGTTTTTGTGCAGTAAGCCAAAAGGGAGGCCCCGGGGGGAACGCGAAGCGTTTCCCCCCGGGGAGTATTTTGGCGCTGCACACGGCCAGCGAGTGGCCGTGGGGGGTAGAGCGCCTGGTCCCGGGGTACTTAAGGGCTCAGGGAAGGTTCGGGAGGCAGGCGACGGTTAGGACTTGTCGATTGTCCCTCCCTCCCACCCCTTCATTTTGTTTAGGGAATTTATTTGTAATGGGGGGGTCGTTTGGCAGGGGAGGATGAGGAAGAGGGGGGGGGGTTTATGGTTTGGGGGTCAGTTAAGAGGGCAGGGTTGGTAGCTTGGCGTGACAGGTCAGGGCATCGGGGAAGTTATGTGCAATATTGTTGCTGATGTGGCAGGTCAGGCTGGCTGCAGGTCCCAGGAAGAGGAGTTTGGTGTAGAGGGGAGTTTAAAGGGGTCAAAGGTGTACGGGGTGCCGGGGACATGGCCCCTTTTGATGTGGGGGGGGGAAGCACAATGGGGGAATGATACGGGAAAGGAGGGGGTGGCGCAGCTTGCACAAGCAGGTCACCCCGGTGGATCAGGTATTGAGCCTGGAGGGGCATGGCCCCTGGGGAAAAAGCGGGACGCCTGGAAAAGGGGCAAGGATTCGGTAGGATCCAAGGGATCATTAGGGAGGAAATGGGTTATTTAATTATTTAATTGTTGGGGGAAAATGGGAAATGTTTAAGTTATTTTAATTGATTGTTTAAATAGCCATTTAGTTTGTTAGGCCATGGAGCCAGTTATGCGTTATGATTGTAAGCTTTGGCCTGTCACATTAAAGCGACCTTTTCCACTTTTAAATGAGTCTGGGTTTTTGTGCAGTAAGCCAAAATGTTTATTTGTAGCACTGTTCTTTACTTTGCCCTGAAACTACAAACCTATGTTAGCAAGCGCTACATAAACACATTATTATGATTCACCTTTTATTTATGACTCGCAAAATCGCAGGATTCCGATCCCCAGTGGCCTTGCATTCGCGTTCACACCAAACACACGAAAACACGCCCGTGCTTCTCCGAGGGGCACAGAGGGTGGGCGCGACCCCGTGGCCTAGGATAAAGAAACCATTCGGCGAATGAACTGTGTGATAGCAGTGGCAATACCCCACTCACCCTAGGGTACCGCGAGCGCGGCCCCTGGTGGTGGGTGTGCAATCCCACTGCACCTGCAGAGGAGACGCGAAGGGCACAGTGTGCGACACCCATCTTCCGGGTCACATTTTAGAAGCCGCTGCAATTGAGAGCAGGACACCGGTCGCAGGCCGCCTTCCGCCTTCCAACTGTGCGCGCCTCTGCTTTGGTCACATATGCACGCCTCGGCCCCCCCTGCACACACTCACTCACATATATAGAGAAAACCGCAACAACACTACTCCGACTGCCGTGTCGCACTGGCACCTGGCGTTCTCGTCTGCTGCTCAGTCAGCTGTCCTTGATACACCTTGCCAATAATGTCTCGGTGAGGTTGTTTTGCATAAATGCGGTGCGGCAGGTAAAGGCGCCAAAAACCGGAGCAAGCAAATGGAAGTGACAATTGCATTGCTTTATGAGAATAATAACACTCGGAGGATTCCTCGGTCTAGACGCTTCTATGAGCTGTGCTTTACCGGTGTGAATATAGCGCCCTACGCTCCGCGCTCCCCACCCCCAATGGTGCAAGGACGCAGCATGTCGCTGAGACTGCAGCGAGGGCTGTTTTGGGTTTAGAAAGCACGCTCTTCTGGGTGCAACTCTTCACGTCGGGATGAAAGCAACGCGAGGTGTAAAACGCACAGCTACGCAGCCAAAAATTGGGTTGCTCAGCAAAGACGGTGACAGCTTGCTGACAAACAACACGCGCGCAGCAATTGCTTTCGGCAGAGGCAATTAAGCCGGTTCCCCCCTCTGTCCTTTCCTGCCCCGAAGAGCTACAAAAGACTGGGGTGTTGCAATCAAGAGCGGCTGCTCTTAGAAGCCCCCCCCCCCCCAAGAGACTAAGACCTGTAGTAAGGAAGGGAAGGCCACATCCCACCGTACCCACCTGTACAGGGTTGGCTTGGGTCCAGAGGAGGCTGGGCTGGACCAGAGGAGGGTGTGGGGGAGTGGCTGAGGGAAAGGCAGAGGCATAGGGCGTTACAGTGTGCCCAAAGAGGGATTCATTAATGACAGGAGGGTGTGACTGTCGCGAGGGCGCAGGGGCTGAAGCCCTGGGCACTGGTACCTTTGTCAGTTGGGCACCACCGGGTGTTGTTTCCTAGCAACACCGCCAGGCGCTGGCCCGAGCAAGAAGTGGAGCAGAGGTGCACAGAGTCCGGCGATAATAACCGAGCCTAGACCCCCCCCCCCTCCCGCACCACCTCCGCCCCCCACACACAACCCCTCCCCCTCCCCACTTGCAAAGCCCCGCCGCCAGCCGGGCACTGGCAACCGCGCAGCAAGCGGGAGGCGCGCTACCCTCTGCCCCGCTCTGGTGCATACAGCGGGCGACCACCACCGACGAAGTCCGGGAACCCTGCCGTGGCTGGAGGCGCCGGGGTGCCCTGAGCCGCCTGGCCGGACCACACAGGAGTGGGGGACCCCGCAGGAGCAGATGCGCGCCACGGCAGGGCATGGCGCGGGCTGCACGGCGCTCCTCCCTCAGAAGAGCTCCTCCCCGCCCGGGCTGGGGGGGCGCCTGTGACCCGGAGACGCAGCATGCCAGGAGGGGGGCGCCGAGCTCCTGCCGGCCGCTGCTCGGGGGGCACTGCTGCCATGCAGGCTGGGGCAGCCCGCTCGACCCCGCTGCGCCTGGCCTGGGCACTGACCTTGCGTTCTCCTGCTGCAGTGAGCTCTCCGGCCCTTCGCCCGCCGCGGTAAGTGACCCGCGCAGTGCCACCTGTCGACATCTCCAGCGCACGAGCACCCCTTTCACCGGGTATAGACGCCGCTTAGCTTGGCAAAATGTCATAGGAGGAACTCTACTACCGCGCGCACATCTGGGCAATCACCAGGCAGCCACTATATGATGGGGCCATCAAGTCAAATAGTTGTTTCCCCTAAACATATTGCCAACCATCACCGACTTGGCAAACGGGGCCAGAGGGAAAACGGTATTTCAAATGATTAAGAAGGAAGCGACCACGGTGGTACCAATATCCCCCTGCAGGCCACGCCGGTGGAGCTGAACCCTGAAATAAACCCACACTATTTTGTCATAGCCGTTAGCATAACGCACACCTCGATCATACGGCATCACGTTATTACATGCAAGGTTTGTGAGCGGGCGGTGTTTTGGCATGTGCCATAGTGCTGCCTTCTCCGCTCTCGGCGCTTCTTTTGGCAGTCCGAGCACTCGATTCCACCGGGAGCCATCGCGCGGTGTTCATTTTCCCATCATCGCCCTCTTATTGAGTCCCCGCGAGTAGGCGATGTTTGCCATCTTAATCATGTTCCCAAGACCCACCGTAATTGACCCGTCAGCCCCGCAGATATCGATTTGCAAGCATGGGAGGAAGCGGTCAGCTTTGCCGTCTGCTCTGCCTCTTTGCCCGAGGAAGGATGCCCCCATGGCTGCTAGTCGATGCCGCGGCTACCAACACAATCCAGAAATAAAGAGGCATTGTGTCAATTATTCCCCTGCTTGCCCGCCAAGAACACACCCCGAGGCCGCCGCACGAAGGCACTTGATCGTCTGCTATGATAAGCATGAAACACCCCGAAGAAAAAAACGGCGGTATGGGGGAAATAAATCACTTTTAATGTCAGTCATTTTGCAAAAGGCGTGAAAGTGTTTAGTGCTCTTCATGGAGCGACGACAACTCGGCTCATAAAATACGAGGCAGCTGCCGACAGATTTACAATCATGTCGTAAACAGGTGATTGCTGGCGCATAATAGCGAGGAGTGCACGCTCTCTCTCTCTTTGTAGGGCAATGTTTCGGTTCTCTTAGGAAAGGTTGGCAGCTGGAAGTGGCGAGCGCATTACATGTTTACAGGTTGTGTGTGCGTGTGAGGGGTGGGGGGCAGGATCGGGGGGTGTAGGGCCACCATCTGCAGAGAGCACGCTCCTAAATCCAGACATATAATTGCAGTGATGACATGATTGTAACCATAGTGTAGTTTGATTAACACCATGTGCTCGAGTAAAATGTTCTGAAATGCTTATAAATTACAAGCAGCTTGGACAGAATTTCTCTTCCGAAAGATGTGTGTGCAAATGTACAGTTTGCACACATGTAGACCGGGGGCTCATTGTTGTACACATGTACGTTAGGGGGTCATTGTTCGCCAGACTAATCTAATAAAATGTGTTCGCTGCCAGTTATACTAAGCGGTCGTTTATTACTTTTGACATATTCGTGTTATTATTATTTGTATTCGATTATTGCCTAATAGCTGACATTTTCCAATATGAACACATTTCCTTTCTATGGCCCTACACAGACAATCTATTAGCATTTTAAAGTTGACATTTAGGCAAAGTCGCGGCCAGTTTGAAGAATATTCCGTGCAATATGACTGCCCATTTTAAATGGTGTTTGCAAATTGTGTGCCTGTGTGCCAGGCCTAAGCCATGGTTGGTGCCAGTTGAACCCACTTAGCGACAGATCCTGGGCTCGTGCCATGTAGATAATAGGTTAATTATAGCTCTCCAGATGTTTTGGACTTCAACCCCCATCAGCGCCCAGCTAGCATACACTGTGGGGAAGTCATGGGAGTTGAAGTACAAAACAATTGGAGCTGCATACTTACTAGCCATGAATGAACTGTCTCGCCAAAGGCAGTCTCGTCTTCTCTGAAAGGATGGCGATGGCATGGACAGTGGACAGGACTCAATGTGTGCTCTTGGGCTCAGCAAGCGCCAAGGGCTGCAGTGGATCCAGAGGGAGGTCCTGAGAGGAGGGGGTGAGCGTCTGTGCGAAGACAGAGCGCTTTGAAGTTTCGAGACTGCCGTAAAAGAGGGTTGAGTGCCACAAGGGGTGGCGCCTGCATATCACGGAGTGCATAGTGTGTGTGCTGAATGCCAGCTATGTTGCTGGGTGACAAGACACGGTGTGTGATCCTGCTCAAGACCAGCCGGTTGGATGGGTGGGTTTTTTTGGTGAAGATCTCAAACCCTATTGGTTGAAGAAATGGCATGGTCGTCCTTCACAATGCTGTGAGATCCAACGCAATAGTGAATGCATTTAGTGACAGAATGTTGAGGGCGGGGGTCCGTCTCCATTCCCAAACAATGGAATTTCCGCCTTGCAAAGCAACAATTCCCAGAATTCAAAGCATAATTGCTTGTTGGGGGCGCAGGGGGTACAGTGTAGCCATTTCCTTCACGACGTCCTTTGAGCAACTTGCCCTCCGGATGTTCCTTATTCGTTGCAGAAAAGGGGAGGTTTCTGGTATGTTCAAATAATCTACTGGTGCTGGAAATTGAAAACATTTATTGGGGGGAACTGTCACCTCTTTGGAGGGGCGGGGCTGCGGAAAGAAGGGGCGGGCCAAGGGGCGTCGCACCCGACCAGGTTGTGCAACATAGTATCTATTCCTAGAACCACATCCAAGCGATTTGCATGAAAGCAAAGTGCATTATGGGAACACTAAAACGTACACAATTTTAAATTTTAAACATGTCTTATAGTGATTCAGTAAGAAGCCATTTTAAGTGACTAATGGACGCTTCTGTTTTGATTGGTCACAATTTCCACCCTAATAAACAGATGTCTGTAAATTGCCTGCTTTCAGAGGACTAGGCTCTCTCTGTCTTCGCTCGTTGAGGCGCGTGACCGCTTTACGTGCAGGCCCCTGGGTGAGCCATGTACTGGCACCTGGGTGACGCAGAATTGCCCTGGTAAGACATTTGTTGCCGAGATATATAGACATCCAGTCTGACACTGGTCAAAATTGTGAGTGCTCGTTCTGACATCTATGCCCAGCCTGCTGATACGCATTGAGCATAATTTCAAGTGTTATTTCAGCACACCCACAGGTTCGTAGCGCTATAAGTCAGATATTATCATCATGAATACTGATTCTATACTACACGCATGCTAAATGTTTTGGGAGATCAAGTAAAGGTCATGTTCTTATAGTAGCATCAGCAACAGGTGTATCCGCTCGCTCTGCTGTGTACCTGCACATACAACCTACCGAGTGTGAGCTGTCTTTAACTGCTGCAACGGGAACCGGTTCTGAAAATCCCTTTTCTGACCGCTTCTAAGTAGCACACTAACGTGTATTTTCCTTCTATACCGAACCCCTAAAGATGGGATGACTGAACCGGGCCTCAGTCACATTCCAAATGTGTTATCCCCAATGTCCATGTATGCTGCCTGACCCTCATGCCCTTTAGCTGCTGCACACGAGGTCACGGGCCCTGCTCTCAGGCAGGATATGCATCCATATTCCTCAATGTATACGCGGGCTGCTTTTACTGTTCGCATGCATTTAATGGGTTCTCTTCCTAGCGTTGCTGCCCATTGCCTCATTTAATGGAAAATGCCGCTCAGGCACGCAGAAGACAAAGGCCGAATTGCACGCTGATCCACACAACGATAAACACGTCATACTTGCATTTGTGAGAAGAAAAAAAACGGGTAGTTTGTAAATCTGCATCCAGTGTCAACATTGCGAGCAATGTAAGCAGCGTCCTAATGACCTTTTGGAAAGTTCAGTTTCCAGATGACTTGGAATTTACAAAGGCAGTGGGTATGTCACCACCAACCTGGTGTGCTTGTGACCTGCTGCAGCAGGTCATTTGCAAAAGGAGAGGTGATGGCTGGGAGGTTATGGCCTGTCCCCTTCTGCAATGGCTTGGCAGGCTGAGAGCGACGGGTGGGAGGGATGCCCAGAGCAATGGCAGAGGTTTAAGGTGAATTCTAACTCTTCCAGCCATCCCCTCTTCTGCTTTTCATCAGTTCATTTGTGCAGAACATCACGGGTGAACCACCGAAGAGCCTTCTGCTGTACCTTCATGGCTGCGAAAGGTAAACATCGCATACGGTAGTGGCATAGATTAAGGAGCTAATGCGCAGGCGCGGGCTACTTTGTAACTGAATATCACCAGTTTAACACGAGTACATTTGTTGTTATTTGTAGACCTTCTATAATATGAGCCGAACTCCAGGGGAAGGACATTTGCAGCATTGTCATGCTTTATACCAGGGGCACATTGCACAGCCATTTACCCAGTCAGAACGAGTGGACGCTTTTAAAAGGCTGTATGCGTGGGTGCTGCAGGTCCAGTCAGACCCGGCCAGCCCCCCAGCCCAGGTTGCTGCTATAAAAGGCCAACGTATCCATTTCACGGCCGGGATTCACATTGTGTTCGTCCCGTGTCATGTGACACGTTCAGTGGCTCCCTCCAATCAGTAGCTGCAGCTCGTATTTGTGTCCCTTGTGGATTCTTTTCAGCAGTGACGTATTACACATTGGCCTGCGGTGACATCGTGATCCCACAATGTTTAACATCTGTGGGTGCGAGTAAGGGACCTTGTTGTTTACTTTATGCCATTCTGCGCTGCAAGGATGGCATGGATGCACGGGTGCCCTTTATGCCTCCGTTGCTTTGGGAGATGAAACGCTCAGGGAGAAAAGGTTTAGGGCAGTGGTGTGCGAGATGTGGCTCGCCAGATGCATTGCACTACGACTCCCATGATCCCGAACTATTGACCATGTTAGGGCTGATGGTAGTTGTAGTTCACAACATCTGGGGGCACAAGGATGCGGACCCCTGGTTTAGGGGCATCACCATACTACCCCACTTTGCCTGGGGACGGCATATCGGGTGTGTTGAAACAGACACGTTTTCTAATGAAGCAAGTGACTCTAATTGGATGCTGGGACCTGCAGGTCTGCAGCTGGGGCTGAACCAAACGAGTTATCTGAAGGGGACTGGAACCTGTGACCGGCTGGTTACACGCAGAACTCTGCACAAGTACGTATACAGCCGCTGTTATTTTACTGTGTCTGAAACGCGTCTTATGTTTGATGGGCAAACCTCAGTGCAACCGTCACACAACATAACGAGCTTTCTATCGGGGACTTCAAGCGACATGGGGTCTCTGCAGCTGGAGCTACTTGGTTATCACGGCTGATGGGAAGGAACCCTTGATTTGCATGTTCCATTCGACCCCTGCAAAGTAAAGGTTACACTAGGCTTCTGAGTTATTTTTAGTAACATTGAAACGTTCACCTGCTGGTTTAACACACATACATCAAGCAGCTGTTCCACCTGCCGACCACCCTTAAAATCTAACCTGCAACCGGTATGTTACGCTCAGATCTTTCCAGGCATGTTACGCTCAGATCTTTCCAGGCATGTTACGCTCAGATCTTTCCAGCTGGGGCCTTAGCCGTACTGTCAAAACGGTGACCTGCAGAATACAGAGGTCTCTATGAGCATCACAGAAATCACCAAGCTTTTCTTTTTTTTGTATTTGTACAAAAGGAGCAGTTTCACACTAAAACTTAACATTCTCTCGAAAAATCACAGCAGATGTTGCCACTTAATATCAAAACTAACAGGTGATGGCTGGAAGGTTTTTAATTATTCATAACCACAGGCACTGCTCTGGGCAACCCTCCAGGCCATCGTTTTTTAGCTGCCGAGCCATTACATAAGGGGGAAAAACCATGTGCAATTCAGGCTTGGTCCCACCCCAAAAGGAGTAGTCCAGCCCGAACCGCTAGGTCGCATCCCTTCTGCACAAGACCACAGGCATTCCCAAACATGTTTCAGCCTTGTTGGGCATTTTCAGTGAGGAGTGCCTGGGTATACCCGTCCCACTTGGGGTGACTTAAGCAAAACTAAAAGATGATGGCTGGAAGGTTTTGAATTAATAATAACCACGGGCATAGCTCTGGGCAACCGTCCAGACCATCGTTTTTTAGCCTTCCAAGCCATTGCAGATGGGGGTGGGGGGGAAACCATATCAAGTAGTTTAGACATTAAATTTAAAGTGCTCACAGTCGTAATGAAAATTATAAACATATATTGCTTTGCAACCAATCTTATTGCAACAGACAATTGGCATCCAAGATAGAGCGTCAGATCCATCATGTATTTGGGAACGAGGTTGGAATCCATGAGTGAACCCTGTGTTCTCTTGGCAACCTGCATGCCTCCCCTGGGCGTCTACACATTTCCCTTTACTTTGACCCATGTCCAAGGCCCCTTAACCACTCAAATGGGCCCATACCCCTCTACCTGGTCTTCCCCCTATGATGTCCTGCTCCAATTCCCCTTTCTTCGCAACTTCTCCTACCACAATTACCTTTGAACCCTGTCCTCTGCAGAGCACTCGTGCTTCATTTCTGCAATAGAAATAGAAAAGGAAGAAAGTCCTTATGTTGCAGCCATCTTTGTTTGTATTTCTTAAGGGAAAATTGGCATGCTCAAAATTTGGGGCCCTAATTTTCCATAAAAACAAAGAATCTTATTAGCAAGGAAAAATAGCAAATAGTAGGGGTAGGGCATGAATAGTAAGCACATGCACAGAATTAACAAACTGGGACAATGGGGTTGAGGTAAAATGAATGCAGTTGTCTAGGTCGGGATGCATATGTAATGGTAAACTGAGGATCGTATCGTATCGTGTTGGTCGTCTCAGGGCGAGTAGATCATGGGGTAAGTAAAGGAGCAACAACCCAAGGATATCTTAGCGTGCTACTAATCGTGCCATGAGCCGGATCAGATTTAGAATAAATAGGTTTCACAATAGAGAAGGAGGTCTTCAATTCTTTGTAGCTTAAGGAGGAGGTTGTTCCAGAGTCTGGCCATGATGAGTGTGCCGTATCTGCCACAGCTTCTGGATCTTTGGAAGCAGGCAATGGACATGGAGTGTTCATGTGGTGTTCTCAGTGGACGGTGAGAACAGTGCCATTTCAGGTGATGTTTAAGTATGAGGGAGCATGGTCATCCAAGTCCTTGTGTGCCACGTTGAGAAGATTAAATTAAATTCTGGTATTGATAGGCAGCCAGTGGATTGACTTTAAAGCTGGGCATATGTAGGCTTGTTCAGGGAGCTTCTTGACGATGCGAGCTGCAGTATTTTGTAATGGTTGAAAGAAGTGATAGATGAGTCCAGTGGCTCCTGCATAGATGGAAATGCTGTAGTTGAGCCTGACTCGCACGATTGCCCTGGCTATAGGAATAGAGTGCGATTCTGAAAGCAGGGGTCGGATTTGTCTAAGTAACATCAACTGGGAATTCGTATTGCTTAGTTGAGGAGACATGGAGATAGTTGAGTCAAACCAGAATCCCAGGATATTAACAGCATTGCTTGGTGTAATGGCGTGTCCTGTAAGGGAAATTCAGGTTATAACTTCTGGATTTTAATCTGGTGCTGGGGGTAGCTGACAAGTAGGATTTCTGTTTTCTTTGTTCAGGCCTAGCCAGTTGCTGAACATCCATAGCTCACTTTTTTGGTGAACTGTTTGAATATTGTTTTGGGTAGTGAGGGGGTCTCCTTCAAGTTTGGAAGCGATCCGTCTGTTATCTGCATAATATTGGAATTCTACACCGAGGTCCGTTAAGAGATTATGGAGCGGTTTAAGATAGAAGTTGAATAGCAATGGGGATCTATAAGCACCTTGGGCACACCAAACTCAACTTTAACTGATCCGGATACTAGGGATCCTCGTTTCAACCGAGAGGTTCTATTTTTTTGAGGAAAGAGTTTATCCAAGCTCTGGTTTTGTCTGACTCGTTGTCTCTGAAGCGTTGCAGAAGGTTAGTGAGGTCTACGGTATCAAATGGGTGGTAGTTACCATACAAAGGATTTTCAGAAGGAACAGGGCATTAGTGATGGGCCAGTAGTTGGAACAGATTTCTGGGCCCAAGTTTACATTCTTCAGGAGTGGTGAGATCAGGTAGCTTTGAGGCTTTCTGGGACTGAACCACAGCAAAAGGATGTGTTAACAAATCTAGAGATTAGCAGACTTTTTTAAGGCCACGGAAGCACATGGGTCTTCAGGGCATGTGGTGGAGTTGAGGCGCCGGATGAACGATTTAATGTGATCGGGGCGAAGTGGAGTGAATTTAACTTCCAGTAGCCGATCGCTAGTATGTGCAGTTTGAGGGGGGTGTTTGAGCAGCCCCATGTGAGAATGGGTATTGGAGTACCGTTGCATGTTCTTAGCAATCTAAGTTCTGGTCTTTACTTTTTTTGTCAGAAAAGTAGGACTGAAACATGTTGCACCAAGCAATTAAGCATGTTGTGAATGTTGTGCTTGTTTACTGATGGTTTTGTCGGCAAAGAAATGTAAAAAGCGCTTTCGCTGAGTTGGCGACTGTATTGATTTATTGTGCGAAAAAGGCTTTGTTTTGCGAGTTTACAGTTTTGCCCGGCAAGTTTAAGCTGACAGCATTTGAGGATCAAACCAGAAGCCGATCATGACAAAGGGAAGAAAATAAATGTTGTGGTTTCCAACAATTTTCCATTGATGGTGGTTTATAGTACCTTGGAAGGAAGAACTAGAATTAGTGGAGCATGGTTGTGCGATGGCCTCAAGATGTGCTTGAGAATCTATTGAAGTCCCTTGAAGTGTGAAGGCCAGCATTGTCGGGTAGTGTTTTTCCAGGCACCCCATGCAAACGCCGCAGATAAACCCACTGACCGCTAGGCCAGCTGTCAGACGTGACATAGACAAGGAAGGTTTGGTTGCGTAATGTAATTTGTCATTTGTATAGCGCCTTTTCCTATTCGTATGGTCTCAATGCGCCGCAGGCGACTGCCCTTGGGGGACCGAAGTCCAAGGTATGGGACATTTTTCAGAGTAGAATGCTTTCCGGCATGATATCATTTATTCCCCAGTATGGTTAAAAGTTGAAAATCATTTGTTAGCCCTATTTATATTAGAGACATATTTTATGTAAATACTAATAGTAAGTATCTTGAGCCAAAAAGAGTCCTTTAAAAAAAGTCTCTAGCATTCCCAAGACAGTCAAATACTTCAGATCACAACTGTGTTCACGTGTCTTAGTTTTACAATCAATCCCTCAGTGTTTTCTTGGATCCTGCATCTTTTCAAGTTATTTCAGTGCCTGTGGTTTCAGTGCATTTCAACAACAATTCCACATTTTGGATTCTAGATATCAGCTGCCTTGAGGTTGAGGTTAACTTCACATGCAAGCATTCTTAAACATTAATTGTGGCTTTCCACTTGCCCGTGTTCTTGCTGGAGCCATAATTAACACTGGGTAATTTAACTATTGAATGAATATCAACCCATAATTCTATGAGGCATGATTCCCTTGCCAAGCCAGGTGCATACCTTACAACAGAATTAATCTGGATTCTAAATTCATGATACATAATGTCTTACCCCTGGGAGAGTTGCTAACTGCAGAAAATGAGAAACGGTTGATGTGTGGGACTGCACCAACCCTACCAACCTACTAAGGTATTGGTCTGTTAGCAAATTGAGTCATTTTGCAACAGGCTAGGGCTCTTGAAAACCTGGGCATACTTAGTCATACCTATGGCCATGTTATCCATCGCAAGAAAATGGCGGACTGCTCAGCCAGGCAGGATTCATACGTGAATAACCGTCGTAGGAATATTCACATATTAAAGGCCTAATTTATAATGATTCTCTCATTATTATATATTTTTTTCACCTATCACAATGATACTTATTTCTTTGCCCTCAGGAGGATAAAAAAGGTTGAGCTGTCCTTGCCCTTCATTTGACATTTGGGCATCTGGTTGCACATCTTTCTGCAGCATTGATATTATATGCTGTTTCCTCCCCATTTTTCAGCCCTTCCATTCAACCCTTTTTACCTTGCAAGTGTTTTCAGGTGATTTGGATTCAGGAATCGCCAGAGTATCCAGGGCTGGAGAACCTTTCCTGTCTTGTCCAAATCTCACAGGGAAATTCGGGAAATTCCATTTATTCCAGTGTCTGCATGAATCACGTAAATTAATGCCAGGATATGAATGGGGACTCATGAATCACGGGTCCTAGTCAATGTACAAATCTTATTCATGAAGAAAGTTCAAGAATGTTCTTGGGTCAAAACAATTTCGTGTACCTCTAGTCACTGTGTAAGTTTATTGTGTATTGAGTGAACATAAATGGTCAAACCTTTCAATAGAGGATCAGCTGAAAAAGGTGCTCACTGGGATCAAGACTTTCCTGCCGAGTAAACCTCTTCCAGTTCTATTATAAACCCATCAATAAAAACAGTGGCTAGTGGTTTGGGAGTTCTCGTGAGACACTGTGAACTCCCACTTGAGTTGACACCCATGGGGGTTCTTCAACCAATAAAAAATCACAAACCTCCAACAGAGGTGTGAGGTGGCCAATCCGAGGTCATACACATTTGGGGGAAGTCTGAGAATTCTGAGGGCCTATAAAATGCCCAGCTCACATCTGCCCCCCTTGTCTTTATGGCTGTTCTTCTTGCTCTCGTTTGGTCTCTCTCCAAGCTGGTCATTGGTCTAATCCCCAAAATCTGTATTTGTCCTGCAAAAGTTAGAATCCAAACGTTGAGCTAGGCTGTTGGAGGGCAAACAAAATGATTACACAATTACAGTGAATGATAGATTGTGTTAGATAAAAGGAGATTGCATCGAAGTGTGTTAGTGGGCATTTACTAAATTCTATTGTATTTTATTGATATTGAATTTTGTGTATTTTCACTTTTGTGAATCCCCTTTTATTTTATGCTTTCCTATCTCCTAGTTTTTCCTTTTGATATACACTTACCTTTACTGTATCCCTTATTTACCTCTTTATCCCCCTTATTTCACGTTAACTATCACCAAACTATTGTCTAACCGTATGCATTGACTGTCTTTGCTATACTTTTTGGACAGTCAAGGGACTTTGTGAAGTTTGTCGGCTCCTCTTCATTATTACCTAATGAGGTGATTGAGAGGAGGGTACTCTGAGAGTAGTGCAGTACTTTGTTGTGGAGCAGGGCATAAACGGGTGAAGCAAGAGGGGACAGAAATACTGGTAAATGATGTGGTTGCAATGGAAGTTCATGCAGTAGGTGGAGCCTGCTTCTTTGGGTGGTGGTCGGTGACCGATGGACTGCCACAGCACGAGTAGTATCAATTGAAGGATATTCTGATTGCTATGGAGGTTTTGGTGGGGAAAGCTGTGCTGGAGGTGTGGAATTATGCCTACGTTTCTGCTAGAGTGAAGGTAGTTTAGTTGTGCTACAAGGAAGTGGGGGCAGACGTGATGTTGCAGTAGGTGGTGCAGGAGACTGAGGTGGAGGAGGTGATGGCAACTATTTAGAAGCTCGAGAGTAGATGGAAAAGTAGGATGGGAAATTGGGAGGTGCTGGGTGCAGGCGGTAGTTGGAGAGAGAAGGTGATGGCTGAGGTGGAGGATGCTGAGACTGTGAGAACATTGCTGCAGAGAGTCATGGTAAGCCGAAGTCCAGTTGACTGCTCCACCTATGCCAATGATGCACTAGTGGCTTTAGGACCCCTTCTAGAGAGAGGAGGATGGTACAGATGGGAGCGCATTATCACAGTCAATAGAAAGAGGAGGATGCCATTTGTGAGGAAGTTACTGATTTTCGGGCCAAACGTCTCTCCTGTACAGTTGAGACCTCAACCATGCCACATGGTGACTTTGATCTGTGGGAGAGCCACATACCTTTGAGAGCAAAACTCCTATATTGCCGATCTGTACAAACCTGTTAAAAATGGCCTCAATTACAAAATTTGCTTCGATCATTTTAAGAATGTATTGGCAATTTTTAGAACTTGTTCAAAACTGGGTTTCAGGAGGGCCAAACTTAAGGCCTTCCCTAGTCTAATACTCAGTCTCACTCGGTCACTCCTTCCATTGCTCACTCTCTCACACTTTGTAGCACTCTCTCGCACACAATATTTGACCTTCACACTATGGCAGTCTTCAAAAGGTCCTCAACACACCTCTCCAGCTTTTGCCCTCCACCTGCTCTTTGGATCCACCACCAATTTTCCTGACCTTACTTGAATACCTTTCATCGATCCCTGGTCAGTCAGGTATGGGCCAGCCCCGTTCCCAGTATTCCCCTTCTACATCTGAACTCTTGGACCATAGCTTGCTTCGTTGTCTCCGGGGTACAAGTTAGAGGTCCCACATTTTTTAAAACCCTCTTTATCCCCAACCACTTTAACACATAGGTGTTTGTGGGGGTTCCTTTTTTTCTTGTCGCTTGCATTGCATTCCTGTTGACCCATGTAGTTGGTGGTCTGGCTGATAATTTGATGATCAAAGGAGCGAGACTCCCATTCAGTCTTGGTGACTCTGCAGTTCATTACAAGCGCAAAACTATTAACAATCTGGAGCTGGCGCTACTGTCATAAACACAAGATAACCTCTGCCAGATGAGAGGCTACATAGAAAGGTGTGACAGACTGTGGTACCAAGTTAACAGGCATACATGACACAATTGGAGAATTCAGGGACTGGGGCGCCCCTCACCCCACCTCTATGGTAGGATCAGTTCTGGCATATGCCTTGGTAGTCCACCCCAGGTACATCAGGTTGGGAGGAATCACTGCCCCCCGCCCCCAGAGAGGGTCAAGTCCCTGACCCTATCAAACCTGTGGAGGAGAGGTAGCTATTTGTGATCGCTACTCACCCGTGAATGAGTCAAAGGGTGGCCCTTTTCTGGAAGTGCTGTATGTTTTTTGGCCGCAGATCTCCTCTGCTGGAGCACAGCACACATTATCAGTATATGATTATGTACAGTGTTGGGGCCATTAACAATTTTGAGTCATACGTCTCTGTGGATGACCTATTGACCTATATCTTAGTGTCTGCACTGTGGAATAGCAGTTTTTGTGACTGATTCACTTCCGAGGTAGATCTTTATATATTTGTCAGGATGTGCTTTGTCTTTCAGGAGGGCACTAGTCAAGTTTGAGAGGGACTCATTTAATTCCAAAGCTTTGTCACAAACCATTCTAGAGTTTCAATTGTTGTGGCACCAGCCACCACCCCAGTACGCCTCATCTGTGGCCAACTTTTACCCAAGACATCATTGTATGAGCTGAGTGGGAGTTGAGACCATTCCAGTGTTTGGTCGATTCTAAGTGCCATACAGTAGAATCTCACAATACGCGTATTCATTTTTAATGAATGCCAGTTTTCTCGTACCATGGACATGGACAAAAGCCTGTACCATACCTGAGGGCTTAGGTTGTTAAGCTTTATTCCTCTGATTCACCAATCCCAAACCTATACACATCAACAATAGACAAAGTGACTCTAGAGTGAGACTTCCAAACTACGGCCCACCTCTAGCATTCTCTTTTTCTACCTATGCCTGACCCATGGAAGTATTCCACCCCGTCGCACCCCCCCACGCCCTTTCTTTCTTAAACAGGAGGAAATGGTCATTTTAAAACTCTTTCCCTAAGCCGGTTTTAATGGGGTTGATCTCATTTCAGCACATTCTTAGAACAAATAAGTCCTATAAAGTTTGTCACAGACTCTGTTCTCCTGAGGTATCAAGTGAAACGAAGAACGAGGGAAAAGGTCTGTTAGAAATGTTCCAAAGGCGCAGACCACTCCACAAATATCCTTATTCCTTAGTATCTCTTCTCAAGTTGTTTCAATTCATCAAGACGTCCTTAAAACATTTGCAAGTCTTTTTTTTTTGTCATACCGCTTCACCACCCAGTCTCTCCTTTGATGAACCCAAGGGAGTCGTTCTGACAGGAATATCTCTTTGACTTTGTCTGTCTCTCTTGAATGCGATCAACTCAGTTCCCCGTGCCAGGTTCTTAGACCTTGTTGGATTGGCAACACCAGTTGCAACAACATCTGGGCTTCCTCTTTAAGTGGTAGGTAGAGCAAGCCAAGGAGTCTGGCCCTAGTGTCAACGGTACATCTTCATAGGATCCTATCACATTACCTTGCCAAGTTCCAGCCCTACAACCTCCTCCACCCACCCCTCATTATTTTCTGAACCAGGCTCTATTCAGTGTCTCTCAATGTGCTTGTTCCATCTCCTACCATAGCTTCCACATCTTCAGATCAGGACCTTGTCCTATCTCCCTTCCTTGGTCAATGATTTCCCACTTGTTCCCTAGATGTGATGGTGATGTTTATCCCCGCTTGTTAGCTTTATCTTGCTTTCCCCTCCTGCATTCACATCAAGTCTTCTTCCCACCCCAATATGCCATTGCTCTCCTCCTGTCATCACCTTCATGTTTCCAACTTCCACCTGCTGTTGTACTCCTACTGCCATTTTCAGTGTTGTACCTCTCGTACCACTCCTTTCGGCTATCCTCCTGCCAACCCCTGCAGTTCGCCTGCCTCCACATGCTGTTGTACTCGGGCAATTTGATGTTGTACTTCTCCTCTACATTCAGTTGTAATCCACCGTAGGGATGTAATGGTTTAACAGTATACCGGTAAAGATACCGTGAACCACTTAATTGAACAATAATAACCTTAACATTGTTTATACCGGTATACCGTTAAGTGTGCTTTTCAATCTGATTTGGAAAGGATGCAGTAAGCAGGTGCTGCGCAGTCTTGGTATTGCACTGTTGGATGTACCTTCTGCCAAGTAGTTTCAGTTGGTGCAGTTTTTAATGCCATTCCATAAACCACACATGCCTGACACAAAATCAATATGTTAGCAATAGGAAGAATAAATAGAGTGCCAAGAAGGAAAAGGGTTTACTTTGGGTTGGCGGCTTTGGGGTTTAAATATTTATAATGGATAATGTTTTCTAAACATGTGACAATCAGGGATTTCCCTGGTTCTATCATTGAATTTACATATAATAAGTCACACCGCAAAATTCACTAATCTCTGTGGGTATTCACTGCTGCCATACCAAAGGGTAACATGTCAGTTATTACTGAACACCTTTTGGGCCGCAAGTAAACTAAAGGTTGTAACGTAAAGAGAGAGTGTGTGCACATAAGCGTATACTACCATCAGCCTCCATTGATCTGTGGCATGCAGGTTATCAAGATGGCAACATGTTCATCTTCTAACCAGTGGGGGAGCTAAAAGCCTAAAAGACCACTTAAGAAAATCTATTCAGTTTGCTTTGCCAGTTGCAGCAGGGCTTCCCCCCCCCTCCTCCTCTCCACATGTGTTTGTGTTTGGTGGAAGCAAGGGGTGGCATTTCAGTGGAAAGTACGTTGAAAAGCCCATTTCTGGGCCTGGGTGCCTGGTTTTGTTAGTGATGATAAATCTGACAATTTATGACCTTTTAGAAAATATTTGTTAAGATTAGTTAACTCCACCTGCTATAGCGCGATAACCATGATATACTGTCATTTGGCAAGAAGGTCATCGTACTGTCATAAAACTAATACCGTGACTCCCATAATCCACCGGCTGCCACGTTCTCTCTTCCTGCCACCTCCTTCAACCCCCTTGCTTCTAAATCCCCCCCAACCACAAGCCTCCTCTGCTCCCTCCTTTTCTGCTCCAATCTTCTGCACTCCATTGTCCTACCAAGCACCAACTCTCTCTAATCTATACTCTCCCCTTAACCCAGACACCCAGCACCTGCAGTCTTCCTCATGGGGTTATGCACCCCCAAACTCCCTACCAGCACATTGGGCTTCAATTAAGTGTTTCCAACTGGATATGAACTATGGTAGTGGATTGGTTCATTATTAGTAGGCTTTTCACTACATGTATTATAACCTTTTCCTAAAGCGGTAGGCAGACTGCGACTGTAATAGTGTCACTCGCCATCTTCACTTTAGAGATTGCTTGTCCTGTCGCATCTGCATGCGTGTTTAGGTGCGGGTATAAGCCGTGTCTGCTTCCCTTTCAGGGGTGTCTTGTGCGTAGTACACCCTACACAAGAATGCTGATTGTTAAACGTATCTTTTTTTCTTTTGATGTTCATTGTTGGGGGAAATAACTCGTGAGCATTTCTTCTAGCATGTATCATGGGAATTAACACTTTGTTTGCACATGTGACAGTCCCCTGTCTGCTGGAGGGGATACTGGGGAAACCGGGGTAATCTACCTAAACCACTCTTGGGGAGCCAATCATTCACTGGCTCGAGGAGGCACCTGGCCCCTGATTCGTTCCACTGGAAGTCCCCAAATCAAGACAGTAGATACTGGCCCTCATTACAGGTCTGGTGGAAACTGTGCCGGTAAAACCGACAAGTAGCCGCGGGACCCGTAATGATTTACTGCCACCTGACTTGCCGGAATCACCAGGCCATTACAGCCCCAGCGGTCTGGTAAGTCAGGTGCTGCTAAAATGTTGATTTCCCCATTTCCGTGGAGTCCCATTGAACTCCACGAGAATGGGGACCACGGAAGCACTGGTACCGATAATAACGGTGCCAGTGCGTCTGTGAAAGTCTCTGGGTGCGTGCCGTTCCGCCCGCCAGGTCTGACCCTGGCAGGCGGAACAGCACCAGCCCGCAGACTCATAGTTTGCTGGTCCGGAAACATCGGTGCCGGTAAGCTTACCGGCACCTTTGTTTCCAGACCGGCAAACTTGTAATGAGGGCCATTGTCACATATATCGTCCTCTTCTGATAAGTTCCTTCCTGGTTTTAAATGGAGCGGAAGTGACTTTAGCTGGAAGGTTTGGGCTTGCTTCCTTCGCTGAACTCCCAGTGCCACTCCATAACTTTTGAAGGGGGTCGAAGCCACCCATCCAGCTCGTTAGTTCTGTCGTGGACTCTTTAACATGTTACTCTTTAAGGAAGGCATCAAAGTGCGGAAAGGACGGGCATTTTGTAGGATTTTTTCCACTAGTGAATTTCAGTCTGCCTTGGGCATATATTTCTCTATACCCTGGTACACAGGTGATGGCGGCCAATCTGTGTGAGCCATCTTCTCTGGTAGCACCAAGTCAGACTAGACTGCGGTTTGGTGACTAGTGGAGTACAGGGCCCAAACTATTTAACATGTGCACAAATGCTGAGAACAGTCTTTTTTTGGAGGGGTTATGGGGCATACAGGTTTTGTTCCTATCCATACTAGTTAGAAACATTTTTGCGAGGGCAAAATGAATCAGATGTATTGGCTCTACGCTTGCGTTGTGACATAAATGGAAACACGTTTACTAATTAATTTCTGTTATACAGCAAGCATAGTAAAAAAAGTCGGCTAAATTTTTTTTCCTAGTGAAAGCATTTCTAGATAATGCAAATTGTGACAAAACCTTTCTGCTCAATTTCCTATTATAGCAGTTGCAAAATTTCTGCTAAATTAATTTGCTCATATTTTTGCAGAACAAAGTTTCGGTCATCAGGCCCAAGTAGAGCTGTAGCTCCTTGGCCCTTCATGTTTATCAGTAGGTAGTGACTTCAACGTGTCTTTTCTTGGGCTAACATTTGCATCTCTTCCACTGCTTCAAAGTCCTGTTACTCAGAAGTTGAGCTACTACTGTCTGTTGTCCCATCGGGCATGCTGTGGCTTGTGGCTATTGGTTAGAGTGGGGAAATGCTTGGACACAAACTAAGCTTTATGGCCTTTTTTCCTACAAGTAAAAGATGGAAGTACTGGCTTCTCTGGTGAGTTTGGCAGGGCATTTTTGGTTACCCCTAGATGGGATGTTTTCCTGAGCAGACTCTGGTGTGGGCCACTCTTGGGTATGGCATCTGAGTGTATGTGCGGTCCCATAACATTCCCTGTCCCCTTCTTATTCGCTATCGGCCCTGGTCGCCGTATTGGTGGTTCCAGGCTTGTGGATCTCCACTTTTGGGCTCTCTGTAAACCAGAAGCTGTTGGAATTGTGAGCTCCAGGGTTTCTTCATGTAGCTGCTTGACTGGTTGCTGATGCTGTGGAGGTAAGGATTTGAGGAATTGCTCTAGGACTGGTTGCTTTTTTATTTCCTCCATGTTCAGCGTCCCCAACCACGTCACTACGAGGAATTAAATCTGATAAGACATCTGCCCGGGCGACTCCTGAGCGAGTGGGTGGATTTTGCACAGCTGCTGCATCTCATACTCTTGGTGTCTTCCTAAGCCTTTGAGAATGCCATCTCTCAGATCGGTGTGCTGTATTTGTCTGTCAGAGGTTAGCATCTAGTATGCTACTTGGTGTTTTCTAGTCAGGTGGTGCACACTCTAGAGGGGACAATTGGTCTTCTCACATCTAGCTTACATAGTGATTGTTTCAAAAATGTGGGCAAAGGTTTCTGGGTCATAACAAGATTAATATTGCTGTAAAAGAGGCCAGAGTGAGATAAGTGTCTGAGTCTCTCACTGGCCAGGAGAGCAGGTTAGCAAATCACATACTTGTCCAATATTGAGGCTAGGGTTTCCATTCATGCCTCAGCTTGTTCTTCTCTGGGCACTGTCTGCTGAGCTTGGCTGGGAGTCAACATGACCATCTCATGAAGCTGAGCTTTAGATCTTCCTGTTTCTCAGATGGCAGTCCATAATCTTGGATTTGGAGATCACTTATCCTCAGGCACATGTGTCAGTGTTTGGGCCAAGGTATAGAGGTGTCAGGGTTGAGTCTTCACATAGTACGGGCTGCACAAAAATTCTGATTGTTTTACCCTCCGTTGATTGTTGCATGGGCGTTCGTTCAGGTATGTTATGGAATACCTCTTGACTTTTCTGCTGTGGTTTATGATGGTGGATGTTAACACTTGGTTGGCACATGTGACAGTTCCCTGTTTGCTGGTGGGGACTAAGGGAAGGTGGGCAGGAGATCCTCCCCCAAACATAACCAGACCCACCACCGACAGGCTTGGGGAGGCACCCGCCACCCAGAGTCACGTGACTAGAAGTCAGCGAGGGGCTCTACAATTCCAGTTCTCAATATGACATGAGTCCCTGAGAGGCTTTCCCTGAAATTCGAAACATTTTTCCATACAGCAACATAGTTGCTACATAGCAACATAGGCCATACAGCAACAAAGTAATCTTCACATTGTAATCTACCAGGGGCCATTTTAGCGTTTTTGAGGACTTCTCAGACAAGTGTGTGTGGCTAAACCTCTTAATGAACCAGTGATGAAGTGGGTCATGATCCTATCCTGATGTACACACATCAAGCAGAAATACTACCTCCCTCCATTGAGCTGTGTGGCCACTGCCTGTTCACCTAGACACACCAAGCTATCCTAACTTGGGCATGAATGTATCCCACAAACGGGTCTGCCTGTTTGTAGACCATGCACCTGTGGTGTTCACATAATGGCCCTCCTTAAGAGTCCGGCAGTAACCCTGCTACCTTAAAGTTTTACCGCAGCCTGATTTCCCAGTGTCACCAGGAGGTTCCAAGTCCGGTGGCCCGGGAAGTCAGATGCCGGTAAAATGTAAGTCCCCATTCCCATAGAGTCCTATGGGACTGAATGAGCGGTGGGGGGGACGGAAGCACCGGCACCATTGCTAACGGTACCAGTGCTTCCGTGACCGGTCTGCCTGCCATGGCCGCTGTGCCCAGCAGGGTCAAACCTGTCGGGGGGCCGTGGCTACGGCAGGCATACTCCTAGTTTGCTGGTCTGCAATCATCAAGGGTGCCAGTGAGCGTACTGGCACCCTTGTTTCCGGATGGGAAAACGTATGAGGCTCAATGTCACTTATTTTTATGCAGCCCTTAAAATGTGCAGTAGTCATTTGCTAGTAATAATTGACCCTGGGTGAGTAAAAATGTGTGCATTATCTATATGGTGAATTGAGGGGGCAAGTGAAATGTTATGCCGGACTAGTAGCTTGCAATTTGAACTGTTCACCCTGGTTTTGAGCTGAGAAGATCCTTTGTGTGTGACATTCCAGGGCTATTGCATATCATTGCTTTCTCATTGCCTCATACAGTTGGTCTCCCAAGGGCCTGAACAGTGCATCCTTACACATTTCGATGATGTCCTCACCCATATGCTGCAGAAGTGACACAAGCATGTTCTACGTTCTATGCTTCTATAGGTGCATCCCCTACAGGTTTGACATCAGTTTGCTCAAAAGCTGCTTGGCCTCGGCCGTATCATGTGGGACAGGATCCATTCCAGCAACCACACATTTCAGGCTTACGTGATTGGTTTAATCCTCAAATGATCACAGCACAAGCTGGGCGCTAGGCACCTGCTACAAGTGGCCGATTGTGAAAAACGCCGCCCCTAGTGGTTGGCTGACACTGTTGCAGGAGTCCCTTGATGTTTTTATTATAAGCTTCGATTGTCCAATTTGTGATATGTTCACTTTTGGCACATTTGCAAATTGGTGCAGCACATGTCTGGCACAATAAAACTGGCTTACACGTGAGCAGATCTGGTCTTATTCAGATATTCTGGCAGCGGCTAAAACACCTGTTACCACAAGACAGAGCAAATAAGAAGCAGCCCGGGCAATCAATAGTCAACAAAACCTTTGGCCAGCAGACACTGTAGCAACTATTAGCCCCCAACAAAGCCCACTTCTAATTGTATGGGGCTTATCCAATGTGCCACCACTCCCGGCACCTTCTCCCTCACACTAATTCCCTGGTGGACTTTAATGTCAAAACCTTGCATGCACTATCTGGCATTATGGCAACAAGGATTCCCCTGCTGAAAAAACCCCAATGAATCTGTAACTCCTCTGTCATTTGGATCGGGGAAGCCCATCCACTATGTAATCACCGCAATGAGATGTGTTTTCTTCACTGGACCATCTGTCCATGGTGAAATAGGATTGCTTGCCCTTGGCCTGGTTTTGTACCTTCAGAAGTGCAAGAACCATCCGACTGTCCAACTCCATTACAGCCTTGGTGAAAACCTCCCAGCAGTGATCTAATCCCAGAAGCCATATAAACTGTGTTCCTCAACCCAGGAGATGTAGGAACTGTGGGAAGCTGTGGCAAGGCTCGCCAGTGATTGCACAATAGAAATGAATTCCAGGGTGATAAGTCTGTGTTCAGTTGCAGTGATTGCTGAAGTGAGGTGCACTCACTTCCTCCCAATGACATGCATGGTGCCACTTTCTATGGAACCACATAGCAATGGCACCCGAGTTGGTCTCAACCTCTCCAAGCACACAGTTTGCTCGTGCAGAAAGAAAGTAGCAGAATGCAGCTGCTCCTAGCCCGGCATGAAGTAATTCCAAACATTAGATTTGTTTTTATTGGACTAAAATGTGACCTTTGCTCATCTTGGCACAGCTGTGTTCTTGGTGTATTGTGCATAAGTAGTGGTGGTAGGGCCTGTCACTGCTACCTGCCGATATCCTACACCTTCACATTTGTAAGTGTTTTTTTTTTTTTTTTTAACCAGACATGGCATTGTCTAAGCCATGGGCTGCTTGGGAACAACACATCAACCAATCTTTCCCATTTCCTTTCCTCTTTGATCTTTACTTGTTTTGATGTCCTCTGTGATAACTGCATGCAAATTAGTGAAAGTGTGAGGAGGAGGGCACTTATTTGTGATATCCCGCTCCTCTACACTTTGTGATGCTTTCTCCTGTCATTGACTAGATTGAAGCTACGCATTTCCTTGCTTCCCAGATCAATTTGACTATTGTATCAGGCGGGGGCCCTGATCATAATCACTCTGGCCCTGTGCGTGTGAGGGAGGGAGTGAGGAGTCGCCTGGTGTGTGGAATAACGCCTTGCTGCTCAGTTGCTAACTGCCGTCCCCATGTGCCAGGCACAGAATCAGCACGTTTATTTCACCATGTCCCACTCAAACGCAGTGGCGTGGTTTAGAACATAACCTCCCTCTTTTTTTTCCCCCCATTTTCATAAACAAACAAAATAACGTACTTTGCTATTCATACAACCAGTCTCATGTTAGCACACAGTCACTTAGCTTTCCTGGTGGCATTGGCGTCGCCCTCCGGTGGTATCGGCCATGCTGTCAGCCAGGTCTGGGGAAATGCTGGTCTACAGACCTTCTTCCGGAGCTGAGACCAGCTCTTCTGCTTCCTCTGTTCATTCGTTTGGGCCGGGAGTGTGCCTCCATCTTCTCTCCTGACTTGTCTCTATTTCCATTGTCTCATCTTCATCTTTGCAGACGCTTTCGTGTTGCTCCAAGTTTTCTCGTCACACCGTCATAGGAATGTTTTTGAACCATGATGCATTTCTTGTTGTTGACTTTCCGTAGTGGCCAGCTGTTACCATGGTTCCTTTCTTTTGGATCACTGTCCAGAGGGTGGTGTTGAAAGGGCTTGGAAGTTTGGCTCTAAATGGTTTCGGGGGACCAACACCTGCTCCCCTACCTGGTGGTGAGACCCTGTTGGCTCGTCGTTACTTATGTGCTCATTTGCTCATGTGCTCTTTGCCTACGTCTTCGGTCTGTCCATTTTCTCTGCCTGGTTGCGGTTGTGAGGTGGTATGGTGGAGTGCAACACTGTCCCGAACATGAGGTCTGCCGCAAGGGCTGTTGGTTGATATGTGGGGTGTCCACCAGTAATTTCAGAGGAAATGGTATAATTCAAACTTCCATGGGGTCTTTTGCGCCTTCGCAGTCTGGAAGACCTTGTTGATGGTTCCCATAAACTGTTCGGCGTCCCTGTTTGCCTGGGGCCACTGTGGACTGATGAGGTAGTGTGCTATTTGGAGGTCATCCAGATACTTTGCAAATTCACTTCCTTGGAATGGGGGCCTATTATCTCTTTTTCTAGGTAGTCCATGTGTTGCAAACATTTTCTCCAGGGCTTGTAGCACTGCCTCTGCCACTGTTGAAGGGACTATCTCCACTTGGTACCTGGAGTACTTGTCGATGACCACAAGTAAGTAGGTGCCTTCCTGCACCGTGCAGAAGTCATTGCTGACCGCTTCCCATCGTGCAGTGCTTTTCAGGGTGTACTTGATATGTTTGACTCTTGGTGGTGCTCCTATGGCTTGGCATATGAGGATATGATTGCTTCCACTTTGGAATACACTTAGAGAAACCACACTCTGTGCCTTACTCGTGCCTTTGCCTGGATGATGCCTTGATGGCCCTTGTGTGCAAGGGAGACAATGCTGTCCTGCAGAGATGGTGGCACTGGGATGCGCATGCCTCTCAGTATGAGCCCCTCGCTCGTGATGGATAACTTGTGGCGGACCGTGATTGGATTGTGGTTGTGCTGTAGGAACGAGTTCCATTCACCCGCCAGGATTGCATTTTTAATATGGTTGCAGCAAGGGTCACTGTTTGTGGCCTCCACTATCTCCATAAGACTGATAGCCTTTGGTTCTGTTGCTTGAACGACAAGGTAGATATGCTCCTCCGTTTCTGCGGATTTTGATATTTCTGCTGCCGTGGCATTGCGGGGGAATCTGGACAGGAAGTCTGCGGGATTGTCCGCTCCCACCCAGTATATGAGGTTGAATCATATTGTTTCAGTCACAAAACCACTTCCCAATCTGGGCTGTGAGGTGGGGGTGCAGAGCCCATGACGATGGGGACCCAATGGCTCGTGGTCAATGTAGGTCTTGAATTTCTGACTGTGCAGATGAGCTTATGGCTCTTTGGAACATGCATATTGTAATGGATGAGATTATGCCAGAATAATTCTGAGTCCAAATAACTGGACAAACCCAAGAATATGGCAAGGTACTGTTTTAACAAGTATCTAAAACAGAGAGGTTACAACGAGCATCAACGGACGTACGCTCAGTCTCAATGATCTCCACAAAAAATGTAATTCTTATACTTATTAATGCGTCAGAGTTACGTCCTGAAACATAGTAATAGTGAAAAACCTATCGAGGGTTGGGATTGGTTAAGGGAAATATCTAGATATACACTTCTGTACGAGCTAGGATTGTTATTGGCTCTCCGATATCAGGTGGACAACTTGTGCCTTCCTCTTAAAAACATCTAATTTCAGAAACATTAGACAGTTTCTCATTGGTCGTACAAGCTATAAGGTCCTTCATTATACAGACTAATAAAATTGGTTGGCACGCCTGTGCCATGGAACATTCAGTTCATTTGGCAGCATTAAGCCCAGACCCAGGTGCAGGGCTATTGGACATGAAGTTACCTCACCACCCAATTAGCCTAGCATTTTTCCACCCATGCTTCCTGCTATGACATTGTCTTTGTAGTTGGCCTTGCAGAGTATTCTTGTCTTTGGAAATGCACAGGAGTGAGGGCACTTGCTATTGTGGCTTGAATTCCAAGGTCAAGCTCTATTTCCATCCTTGGCTCACCTGACAGGAAACCACAATCTGGTCCATTTTGCAGCTTTTAAATGCTCTCCATGAATTAAAACCTGGCATCCACTGTGTTCTTTCGTGCACCTTAACGTGAGAAGGTTCATCCTCCGCACACTTGTTCTTCTTCAGAGTAGATGGCTGACCTTGATTTCTAGGATCTTGACTTCAGGTCAGGCAGCCTTGCTACACAGCTCCATGAGCCTATCTGTTGCAACAGTTTTCCACTCTCCCTTCATGGTTTCTGGCTTACTTAATTCATGAAACCAATGTCCAGTTTCTGTACAATGGCTGCCTCGCCTGCTTTCTATTCACTACCCAAAGCTAGCTTCTATGATGACTTGATCTACCTTGCATTTCAGCATCTGTACATTCATTGAACTTCTGTTTTCTGCTGCACTTTGTTAATGTGCAATCTTCTTTAACACTTGAGAGTTAACTTCATTAACTTCGTCATTACTTTCTTTATGATCCATACATCGGGCCTCAATCCGAGGCTGGCAATAAGGGGTTAATGGAGCCGATAAGGGTGCCGATGCTGTTAACCCCTTACTGCCGCATTAAAAGGTTCTTTAGCGGGTCCCGCTAAGGGCGGCTGGTTTTACCAGGCGCCCTTAGTGGGAGCCGCTAAAGGACCAGGGAGCTAATAACGGGCCCGTTGTTAGCTCCCTCCCCATTCCTATTGAGCCCTATGGGGGCTCAAATGGGAATGGTGATGGGTAAATTGAATGAGGAATTACCGGGTCCTCCAAGGTTGCAATGACCCGGTAATTCCTCATTCAAGGAACACGGACCCAGACCCGAGTTTGGAGGCAGCCATGCCGCAAATAGCAGCATGGCTGCCTCCAAACTAGTAATGAGGCCCATTGTCTCCGGTCAATATATCAGGATGTCGTGCATACTTTCTTGTGACTTCTTCAGTCATTTGCATAGCTCTTTCTCATATTCCTTCAGCAAATTTCTCCAGCAGGTTGTTGTCACTTCGAGGGTACATTCGATAGGGTTGTCTCAATGGGTATCTCCTTCCAAAGACTCGTTGTGGAATTGGTACGATAGCTGGTGTTGGGAAGGCATGGCATCATGCCCCCAATACAGGGGAGCTAGGGGGGGACTGGGATCTCCTGCAGAGCTATATAGGTGCTCCTCTACACAGATACAGGTGTAAATGCCTGCACCCCCACAGGAAGGCGATGGCTTCTTTTTTAATGTGAGTAGCATTGTTCTGTGGGGGTCAGCACCCTGGATACATGTGCCAGTGATTTGATCTCCTATGCGGGGGACATTTGTATTATGACTGCTTGCAAACCCACCGAGTTTGCATCAACATATACCTCTGATTGAAGGTGAGTATCAAAATAGGCCATGGTGGTACTGGCGGACAGTGATTCCTTGATTCCCCTCCCCCCCCAAAGGCTTTGACATGGGTTGCTCCACTCGCATTTGGTGCCCGATTTGGTCAGACTCGCAGCCGATCCGAGAGTGTGGCCAGGTTGTTGATGAACCTCCAGAAGTATGTTACCATCCCCAGCAAGCTGCTCACCTCAGTGGGCGTAGTTGGTGGTACCGCTCCCTTAATGTCAGCAACCTTCAGTGGTTCTGCGGATACACCTTCACTGTTGAACACATACCTGAAGAAGGTCAACTCTTTGTCGAGGAACTCGCTTGTCCTTATTGATGGCTAGACTAGCTTTTTCTAACCGTTGGAGGACTTCTGCCAGTCAGCATGGCTTCTGCTCTGTCCTTTGCGTGGATAAGGATGTCACCATTGACAATGAGGACACCCGTGAGGTCTTGCAAGATTGTCTGTATGGTCTGCTGGAAAACTTCTGCTGCGGAAGAGATGCCGAAGTTTAATCACTTGTTCCTCCTCAGTCCCAAGTGCGTTGAGAATGTTGTAATGTATTTCAAGTCCTTCTGTAGTTTGAGCTGATGGTATCCTGCATTAAAATCAAATCCTTCTATAATATTTTGGATCCTGTGAGGTTTGTAATGATCTCGTCCAAAGTTGGGGTGATGTCTCTCTCCTGGATTATTGCAGCTTTCGGTAGGCGCATGTCAATGCATATTCAGATCTTCCTGGTTGTTTGGGTTTCTTTGTCAACACCGTCTGGGGGGGGGCAACACAGGGTGTCGGACCTGTCACTTTTTGATGATTCTGGCTCTTTCAAACTCGCGCAGCTCTAGTGCGACCAGGTCCTTCGTATGGAAAGGAGTTCTCCTGTATCGTTCCGCTTGTGGCTGTATGGTGGTGTCCATGTGTAGCTTGACTACTTTGTCTCTTAGACACCTGATCCCCTGGAGTAGCTTGGGGAGCTTCGTTAATAGGTCCCGTGTGTCATCTCTGTCCGTGACGTTGCGGATGAATTTAATTATCCCAAGTCCTCCACTGAGTATGCACTTGATGCCAGCGTCCCTGACGTACATCTTGGGTTGTACTGTCAGTCAACCTCTCCTGTTGAGCGCAGTGCAAAACCGCCCCACCACTGGTAAGGATTTCCTGCTGCCGTATGCATATAGCTGTGTGCTGGTGCTCCTCAATACTGACTGGTGCTCCATCTGTCATAGTGTCTCGAGGAGCATCATGTTCACTGATACCCCGGTGTCGATGGTCATCGTGACATCTTGCTTGCCTTCTTGTATGGTGCATTAGGGCCTTTTCCTTTTTCTTTGCTTGTTTCTCTCCCTGATCCAGTGAGGATATTAGGTGGATCTTTCCCTTCCTCCCCTCTTGTTGGACTGTGATTGCTGCCATCGTTCGGTCGTCTTCATCATCCGATTCTGTCGACTAGAATCATTCTCAGGCTCGACCTGCTATGCTTTTGCTTCTTTGATGTTGTCATCGCAGCTGGTGGTCGTTGGTTTGCTGGGGTACCCCTGATTCGCATACTCTTGCAAAGTAGTCGAGGTGGCCACATGCTCTGCACATGGTTCCCTGCGCTGGGCAGTTGTGCCTGCTGTGTCGTTGTCCACCACACCGTCCACAGTCACTGGGATTCTGGGGCCCCACCCTGTGGACTGGTTGGTTTCCCTGTCTTCCCCTCTCAGTTGCAGATGGTTGATGTTCAAATCAATCGTGGGTGTCTGTGTCAGCTGTAGCTTCTGCAGGGCTGTGCTCATGTAAAGAGCTCTGATGTGCGAGAGCTCTTTGGCGGCCTTATTCTCATATGCGGGGTAGTGGATATCTTTTTCACTCCTTATGATTCTGCACAGTGCATGCCATTGATAATCTGCCGTCTGATCTCCTTGTTTACGTTCGAACTCACACGACAGGGCTAGCCGACGCAGCCGTTTTTATATGCGTCTCAGAGTCGCACTGTACTGTTCTGCAGAAGTTGAATACTTCATAATCCGGGTTGAGTTGGGGCATGAAATGGTTGGTGAGAGCATCCTTTGCTGCATTATGTGTCATCCACTGCACACAGCAATGAGTTGAAGATTTGTACTGTCATCTCCCACATTCAACAGAAGGTGGGCCTGCATTTGTTTGGCGGTGTGGCAACATCCCTGCAGTACATGGCCATTTCGAATTTCTGGATCCACAGGGCCCATCTAAGCCTAACGGATGGTGGTTGAGTATGGGTGAAATGGGTCCATTGCCATGCCCAAACTGCCCTGTGTGTATTGGGGGGAGGGAGGTCTTGGGGGCTGAAAATGGGTGCCAACCTGGCAGGGGTAAATGGGACTGGCGTGGCTTCCACCGTTGGATATGCTGGTGTGGAGAGGAGCTACTCCCACTATCTGTTGCTGATCCGGTATGAGGCCTACTGGTCATGCTATTCAGACCATTGCTTATTATCCTTGGTGGTGGGGGCAGGCACCAGCCGCATTCTAGTACTGGCTGTTGATCCGGTCGTCATCTGTTCTCCTTGTGTCCTCACTTCAGCTTTTTTTTAAAAATGTATTTATTTATTATTTTGATTCAGGCTCTGCCTTATGTAGGGGCAATGTTTCCCTGGTGTGTTCTGCCCGAGTCCATCCATCCTCGTTGCCAGTGTTTTATCAGGCCGGGGCCCTGATCATGATCACTCCGGCCCTGTGTGCATGTGAGGGCCCTGAGTGTGGAGTCGAAGAAGTACTGAATAATAATGCTTCCGTCAGCCTTGGTGCTTAGTTGCTAACAGCCGTCCCCGTGTGCGCGGCGCTGCATCAGCACGTTTATAGAACCACGTCCCGCTCTTAATGCACTGACCTGGTTTGGAACATAACCGTGACTGCACCCCCTCCACGGATAAGACTTTGCAACCTGCGCAGATCTTGCTGCATCTTGCAAAGCAGAATGTGTCTGATGGTGTTGGCTGTGAGGTCGAGGCCCTCAAATTCCAACTGATCTCTCCATAGCAAAGAGCTGCTGTCGCCTGTCTGATGCGACTATTGTGTGCACTGCACACGACTCTGCATTGCTTGGGTGTAGGGATTGAGACCTTAAACCTCTTTTGTTGGCTTCCAAATTCTTCAGGCCTCTCCCTCAGTAGACGGTGGCATTCTGCTTGTTTAGGAAAAAGGTCACGTCTTTCACCGCTGTATTCACTGAATACACATTCAGCATCTGCCCCGCACTGATTGATCCAGCTCCCTCAGTAAAATAACTGCATGCTTTTTCTATTAGGATGTTTTCAGAAGATGTAATCTTTGGCCTCCCGCAGTTGTCTGCTTCCTCAGCAAAATATTGTATGTATGTGTGTATAGCACTCATGCTAGTCCCTGGGAATGATTTTTCTCCCTCAGGAAAAAGTTACATTTGTGTATCGCACTCAATCCTCTCTCTGGGATTTTCTGCTCCCTCTCGAAAAACAACATATGCACACCAAGTATTACCGGGTATATGTGTTCCCTCTGAAATATTCACTCGTGTGTATCACCTGCAAGCCCGTTACTGTGCCTTTCTGTTGCTCAGAACAAAACGACGTGTGTGTAGAACACTCGAGCCAGCCACTGGGTGTTTCTGTTATCCCCAGACAAACTCACTTGCGTTTCGCTTTCATTTGTATTCACTGCATGTACTTGTGAATCTCTGCCAGTTATTGTGATGTTGTACTCCCTCAGAAAAACGTGTGCGCGCGGGAGTGACAGAGAGAGCTGGAGACTCCAGCAAGTCCCGGCTATGTTCTGCTGTTCGGAAAAAGGGACCTGTTTTCGTGACCCTGATGCCTGCCACAGATTTCCTGCTCCCTTGGATTTGTACTCCATCTTCAAAAGAAGGTCACGCACGTTTGACCAGACCAAACCCTTCAGGATTTGCAGGCTTCTTAGTTTGTAAATGCATTTGCCCTGGGCTAATTCAAATACAATGTCAAATTGTTGTGGGCACATGCCATATGCTGTGGGTGAAGGCCAATATGGGTCTTCCAGAGAAGCAGTTAAACTGCAGCTTTCCTTCTATGGAAGCACAGCATGTGAAGGCTGACTAAATAGACACCGAAGTGTTTTTCATTTAGAAAGATTGTGTGCACAAAGTATATTGTTGTTGATATCGTTTCATACCCACTGTTCTTTTCTGAACAGCTAAAAGAACAGTATGTCCAAGCACAAGCTTTTATTGAGCAAAGTCTTTTTTCACCTGGCAACCATTACATAAACCATTAGCTCACTAGGGAGTGGTGCAGCAATGACAATACATAGGACATTGCTGCACCCTTTGGTGAACATATGCTTCATTAAAATCCATGGTAAATATTCAGAAAGCTGGTGTTAAAACACTTTAAATTGTTAAGCTATGCATCTACACAATTAAATGCATGTTCTTAAAACAATGGATATATTTTAAACCGCATCTGCGTACTTTCTGTAGTATTGTGACTAAAAACAACTTTGTGAACCGAACTTTAGCACAGGTATAATAAGGTTCCTACCTACATACAAAAGCCATTACAGAACTACCTTATTCTTTCAACTTTATTGGATATTTGTAAGGCGTCTATACAACAAATGGTGTTTCAAGGAGGCGGGGGTGGGGGGGGGGTGCAGAAGGGGTGGGGGATAACACTAACAGTCTTACTAGGCTTTGTGAAATTTGGATCGTGCAAGGGCAGTAACAAGGAGGTAGGGTGGCCGGGGGGGGGGGGGAGTGCCAGGTCTGCGTGAATGCGAAGTGTTAGGGTGTAGAGGCAAGATCAGGGCAAAGAGGAGAGAGTGCAAGTAAAAATAAAGGGGGGGGGTGTAATGGGGATAGGCGAGTACTAAGGGGAGGCCAGGTGGGAACGTGCTAGGGAATGCATGGGATGAGGGCCCCATGCTAAGTGCGAGGAAGGGGGGGGGTTGGGCGGGGGCTGGTGCCCTGTAGAAGGTGACCAGTCACTGTGGCAGATGGGTGCGTTAGCAGGGGAGAAGGAGAGGGAAGGAGGAAGAGAAAAGGATGGTCTTGAGGAGCTTCCAGAACTTAAGGTGATCCGACTCAAGCCTGAGAGGGGCAGGGAGACCATTCCAGAGGGAGGCTCCTGCAGATTCGAGAGATCTACCACCCCCCCCCCCCCCCAACCCCCACTGTCTGCTTAGAGAAGCGTCTGGTGAACAGAGAGTTGGAGCTAGAAGTCCGAAGGGCTCTAGCAGGGAGGTATTTGCTAAATTCATCACATTTCGGATCTTATAAAATGTCACGATGTTCATCACTAGAGTTATAATAAAAGAAATCAACATTAAATCACGGCTGACACACATGACATCAATATGGATGTCAAAACCGTACAAAGTGGGCACCAAAGTAACTTCGCATTTTGGTATAGTACATTTATTTCATTTATTGGCTTTTTATAATGCACCTATACACAATGTGTTTCAAGGCAAAAGACGGGGGACAGGGATGACAAAACAACTGGTCCTACTAGGCCTTGTGACATTCGGATTGGCAAGTGCAGTAAACAAAAGTGCAGGGAAGAGGGTTTGGGAGCGTGGGGGGGGGGTGCCGGAGGGTTAAGCAAGTGTCAGGGGAGGCCAGGTGGACAGAGCCAAGGGAGAATGCCATGCAGGGGCAGAAGGCTCACGTGCTAAGTGCGGGGCTGGGAGGGCTCAGGGGGTGCAGGCTCAACCAGGCTAGTGAAGGGGGAGGGAGCCCAGAAGGACAAGTGTATGTTGGGGTGGGGGGGGCAGGGGAGACAAAGTGCAGGGGTAGACATGTAGGGGAGGGGCTGGAGCCCTGTTAGAATCTGAAGGAACCAGTCAGCCAATCAAGAGGCAGAGGGGGAACATTAGCTGGGGATGGGGGTCAAGGGAAGGAGGAAGAGATATGGAGGGTCTTGAGAAGCTTCCGGAATTTGAGGTAATCTGGCTCAAGTCTGAGGGGGCTGGGAGGCCATTCTAGAGGGAGGCACCTGTGGAGGAGAGATATACCCCCCACTCTCTGCTTGGAGAAGCATGTGATCTGCAGAGAGTTGGTGCTAGAAGACCAAAGCAGGGAGGTATTTAAGGTAAGAGAGTTGGATATAGCGTGGTCCCAGGCCCCAGAAAGCCGTGTGGATGATGTAGAGGGTTTTGAACTTGATCCTTGCAGCAACCAGGAGACAGTGGGGAGTTTTTTAGGGCTGGAGAGATGCAGTCCCTGGGCGTGAGGCCAAGGATAAATCTGCAGTCCTATTCTGGATTAGTTGAAGGGGGCGAAGGGAGGAGTTGGGTAGGTTGAGGCAGAGGCTGTTGCAGTAATCCAGCCTGGAAAGGACCAGAGCTCTGGAGACACTGGGTTTCTTTGGAAAGGGGGAATGACTCTGAAGAGGTGCAGCTGAAAGTGGGCCTTCTTGGCAAGGTCGGAGAGAGAAGGGGAGAGAGAGGAGTCAAAGATGCCAAGGTTTTTGGCCTCGCAGGAGAGAGAGGGAAGGGGGCCCATAGATGATGGCCAGATTGTAGGAGGGAGCTAGAGTCCCAATAAGGAGGATCAGGCTTACTGGCATAAAGGCAGATTGTTAACAGTGCACCATGCCTGATTAGCAGCCAGTCAGGAATGAGAGAGGAAGAGGAGGAGGCAGAGGAGGGAAGCCTGAAGGTAAGTTGTGTCATTCACATAACACTGGAATTTAGGATAGAACGCAGAGATGAAATGGGCTCGGGGACTAGGTAGATGTTGAAACGCTAAGGCAGGGGAATCGAGCCCTGAAGTACACCACGGGTGGAGAGTGAGATGGAGGAGAGAAAATGGCCCAGTTGAACCTGGGAAGGTTGTTCAGAGAGGAAGGAGGTCAGCCATTCCAGAGCCAGGTCTGTGATGACAAGTCTTTTTGAGTTGAGGGTGCACAAGGGAGTGCTTGAGAGACGGGAAGGATCCAGTGGAAAAGGAGTGATTTTAGAAATCGGCCAAGGATGAAGCAAGGGAGACAATGTTGTCCTCAATGGTTCTGGAGGGGCAGGGGAGCACCTGTTTGGATGAGGCTTTCATAGAGCAGACTTGTCTAGAGACCTCATCAGGTGATATGGGAGAGAAAGGTGAGAATAGGAGGAAAAGACGTAGGGGGCCAAGGGAGGCCTGAGAGAGTGATGGAGAAGGGTCTGGTGTAGAGGAGAGAGATGACCGAATGTCCTGAGTTTTAGAAATGAAGTGAGCAGCAATAGAATTGCAGATGGCCAAGGAAGGCAGAGGAGATATGGAGACTGCAGTAGAGTTCAGCCGTGTTAGGGCTGGGATATAGGCCCTCTTCTTCGAGCAGATGGAAAGTCTGCATTACCTTTGGAGTAGGCAACAGGGCAGTTCATCAGAGCATGTGCTCGAAGTCTGCCACTTCTGCTCTGCACTTGTGTTAGAGAGAGGCCAAGTCAGTCATACCAGGAGCAGCGCTTGGAGACCGGTTTCATGCTGATCTTCATGACCGGGGCAAGGAAATCCAGAGTGTTGGAGATGGAAAGTTGAAGTTTAGTAAGGGCTGTGTCAGTGAGTCAGTGGCAGGAGGAGGGGGAGGTTCAGAGAGGCCACATCATTTGTATATAGTATTTGGTTCACACTAGAGCTCTCCTGCCCTCCGAGAATAACAAACTCATAATACTTTCCTGGCAACATTCTTGTTAGAAACTAGGTGAGCCTTGGTGGAAAGAAACGCTTCGAAATTACTTTAAGTATAAGTGTAGATAAATAATATTAATTTCAAAATGATACACCATGCTGTGTGTACATTTAATTTTGTAGCCGACACATGCAGTTATTCGTTCAATGCATTTCGGATAACATTCTCCATCCTCAGGGTTATAGTTCAACAGTGTCTTCATTGAAAAAGAAACATTCTTCACATTTCATCATTTCAAGGTCAAAATATGCTGGAATTAGGTAAAGTAACATTGGATAACAATCAAAAAGAATGACTTGCCGCTCTCAAAAGCCTCTCCAACTGGTATCAACATTCATATTAAGGATATCCACTGAACCGGTATGCCATAGTCAACATAAAAGTGGTCTTATTGGAGGCATCAGGATTGTGATATACCTATATGGCTGAATGTGTGTCCAAATAGAACGTTCTGGTGCTCATTACAAGTTTGCCCGGATCCCAATGGTAATTCCGGCAGGATACTTGCAAATTGCCCCTATTGTTTTTGCCACCTGATATCCCGTATTACCGGGATTTTCTAGGTGGCGGAAATGCCGATAAATCCCCATTGGACTCCATGGAGGTAATTGTCATGTATGTGCCAGAGGGGGCCTAATTTACCGTCAGGTCAGTCCTGGTCGTAAGTCAGTTCCCCCACTGGCAAACTTGTTTTCCCAATCTTGAAGAATTGCTGGTGCCAGAATTACCGTGAATTTTGCCGGACCAGGGAACATGTAATTACCTTTTTGTCTACGAATCACTGACCTATTTTGTGTACTGCAATTTTCTACATGGAAATCAATGGTTGCCACTAGGATATCTACTTTAATGGCTTCCTATATGATAAGGGAGTGTAGCCTGGTGTTATCACTAGCCTTGACTGATCAAGCCACTAACATCTCCTCACCCACTCTGCACACATGACAACTTGCCCCTAAGATTGTTCTTCCAATGCTCCTCTTCCAGAAATCAGCTTAAAACCAATTTGCCCTTTTTTTAAAAAAAAATCCACTCGAGTCTCCTTCAAATATACAAGAACATGTCGGCTTTCTTCAAGTGTGTTCTCCACTCAACATATACCATACATAATATTAGGAGTCTGCAGCATGCATCTCTCTAAGCGTGTTCGACTACAATTCCCATGGTCCTTCAGAATTCCCTATGCTGGCTAACGCTGAAGTACAAAACGTCTGTAGACCCAATGGTGGCAGACCCCTGCATTATAGTATGCACCACATGTATCATAACATAGATTCTTAAACTTGTATCAGTCACGTCAGCATTGATGAATGCCATCGAATCTGCTGTCCTACACCTACATTCACACCCTCCAGGAAGGAGTGATGACGAGCATGCCACCACACTTGCCCATGCACTGTGCAACATGACCATCCCATACCTTGCACACCAAAGAGGCCATGTTAGGTCTGTGCTTCATATTAGTACAGAAAATGTCACTCCTAATTAAATCTTCCCAGTAATCGGTACACAATTGTTGTGGACTGGCGCATGTAGTATTGCAATTTAAAATATCTTGGGTGTCATTATTTTTAACACGTTTACGTTCAAAGTAAGAAGACAATGAGCCAAAGAAGATACCTGAACAGAAGAGAAATAAAATTACAAATTAGCCTCTTATATTATGTGCACACAATGGTGAAGGCCTGCTCTGTTATGTGCTTTTGTGATCATTATCATTCCAAAGATGTCTGTACAGAATAATCAAATAGGCTGCTGTACATAAGCAGTACAATGCACTCACCCACCATTTTTTAAGACCGTTTCTAAATATATGGTGGGTCTGTGATCGCCTCCACAGGTCTAGGTTCTTCCTGGAGCCTTTCATAATTTTCCTCTTGGTGTGGATCGTGGTACCTTATTTTGTGTTCCCGTACCATTATCCATCGAACCTGTTTTCCCGTACCATTATCCATCGAACCGGTGTTCCCGTACCATGATCCATTCAAGGTAGAGAATGCATTATCATTTCCTGTGTACATGCATGAGCGAATCGTGGTGATAATGGTGCATATGTGGTAGCATTTGTTATTTGGGATGCCTGTTGATTCTTCTGGCTTTTCTGTGGCATAATAAAACGGTCCTATTTTGTCTTATATGCTTGTCTGCATGCCTGAAGTAGCCCCCTGCACCACAAGGTGAGGCTTTCCCAGTCTGCATACACACACCTATTTTGTCTCATATGCTTGTCTGCACGTCTAGAGTGGCCCATCACACCATGTGCTGAGGCTTTCCCAGTCTGCATACACACCTATTTTGCCTCATATGATTGTCTGTACGTCTGAAGTAGCCCACGCACCACAAAGTGAGTCCTTGTCAGTCTGTATACACACCCCAACTCGGTCTGTAACCAATAAGTGTGTTCTTGCACTTCACAAAATGTACTATGCACTTTCTGTAACCAGCGCCTCAGGGTTTTGTGTGCTGATATAAATGCAAATAAAAGAAATATGGATCCTAGCTTTTCTATCTGCATTACATTCTGATGTGGGGGAGATGTCGGTGGATTTCCTGCCAGGATCAGGGAAACACACTGAGCAAATGTATCTCGCCCCACCTAGCTCTGCCCGGGGACTGCAGAATAAAATTGTCAGGAGGCAGAGAAAGATGCACAGGGCTTGCCTCTGCATGTTTCACCACATCTGGGCCATCTTACCATCCAATCGTAATTTCAGCCTTAGTGATCAGCCTTAACATGCTCCACTTCCTGGAACCAACGTTTTATTCCCGTGTATTTGCAATCAACACATTATTGTATAGAAGATGCCCAATCAAACAGTGATATTTGAGACTGTGAATTTATTTCACCCAGTGTAGAAAGAGCAGTGGTATTTGGGAAACTATACCAAAATAGAAGGACATTTCTATAACCTACATAATCACTTTACATGTGTGGGGGTGGTGTGCCAAGTCCACTTCTAGGAAACAAAAGGAATTGACAAATCTCAGGGGGGTGCACTGTGTATAATTACAAACCTGCACTTATATTTTCCCTTCTTTAGTATGAATGAATTTGGAAGACTTGACCAACGACCTTTGTTCTAAATTTGCTTGAAACCGACTCCAGGGATTCCAAATGATTCTGTAAATATTGTGTTGATTGGTGTTATAAATAAACTGTCTCTGTTGGGTTGTTCTAACCTGTCAATAACTTATTTCCATCCAACCTTATAACCAAATCAATCACGATTTGCGAATCATCTGATTGGTGTGAGGAAATGTACTTTTTAATCTGCCTTCCATGTAAGTGCTCTAGATCTGATACTTGGTTAATGAGACGTAGTTAACTACACAGTACGGCCTTCTTTGCAGCCATTGGAGTTTATTATGAGTTGGGTGGTATACAGTAAATGTGGCAGTAATGGAATTACTACCACTTACCGTTCCGCTGAATTATGAGTTGGTGGTAATACTGTCAATGGTAATTCTGCCAAATGTGATAGTCAACGGAATTACCTTAAATGGTATGACCATTGACAGTATTACTGCTGATAGCACAAAAGCGGTATTACTGTCCTATCCCAAGTTGGGATATTGTGGAAATACTTCTGAAATTGTGCAGTAATACTGCCAAAAACACAGTGCAGTTACCTCCACCTTTAAGGTATAGGTAAGTGCAGATAGGTGCCACAAATGAAGCCACAGGTGCACCCAATACAGAGGGCTAGACGAGGCACACGCCTTCCTCAAACACATTTTAAAACACCATGCTGCCAAAGCCATTGCGACCTGGGACATGCAGCTGCTCATACTGTGCATTGACCTACAGGCAGGAAAACCAGCGCAGGAGAATGAGGGGACAATGCCGTATAAGAAAAGCACCCATACCCCAGGGGAGGCCTTCACCATGGCCCCTCGCTGACAACCAGCAGATCACCCTGTACCGGCTGAACAGGGAGTCCATAGGTGAGCTGCACACCTTAATCCAAGAAGAGCATGATAAACCTCAGGACAACTGTGCCCCCGCTGCTGAAGCTAATCTGTTTTGAAATTCCTTGGAACTGGCACCTTTCAGCACACCGTGGCCATGCTGCACGGCATTTCACAGCCCATGTTTTCGAAGGATCTTGTGCAGGTGCTGGAAGCCCTCCTGCTCCATATGGCCCAGTATATCTACCAGCCCACTACCCTGGCACAGGATAAAGCCATGAAAGCACGGTCATATGCAGTTGCCCACATGGCAAATGTCATTGCTGCTAGGGACTGTACCTATGTGGCGTTAGTGGCCCCCCAATATATGAACATATATAATGCAACAGGGAGCATTTTCACTCCCTACTAGGTTACCTGCAATCCTGACCTCTATAGCACACACCTCTGTGCCCGCTTCCCTGGTTCCACCCATGATGCCATGGTCTAGCACAAAAGGGCACAACCTACATAAGTGGAGAGGCACAGAGGCCAACGAGCGTGGATGGTGGGTGAGTACAATTGCAATCACACACTTCCTTTGTGCAGCACTACATTACAGCAACGTGAAGGGGGGTGCATAGTCACACCAAATAAATGCATGCCCTGTTCATAGAGGACCGGCCCTCTCACTGCACTGTGCTGTCACATTGGAGAAACACACATGACCACAGGTTCCGCAATGCAACATCATACATCCATACTCGAACTACAAAGTGAAATACAGCCCCAAAGTACAATACTGGCAGTATTGATGCCATGTACTCAAGTAGATGACGGTATCACAGAATGGACGCAGTCAAAAACTGGCTGAGTTACAGCTAAACAACCATCAGGGCACATGCATGGGAGCAATGCACAGGCCCTTACAGGCACCATGACACTGCCATGGCAATCACAGACCCTGTAAGCGTTAACTGCTGGCTGTGAGCTTGGTGCATGGTGTAACAGAACAATGCGATTACTGAATGATCCCACATGCAGGTACTGTGAATGTGAGACATGTTGTGCGATGGCACTCCTAATGCATGCACAGAATGCCCATCAACATGCCGTAGTAAAATGGCAGCACATCCACGATAACCTGTGACTGACTCCTCTGACCTTTTGTCCTTGCAGTTGACTCTGGATACCCCCAGCTACCATGGCTACCATGGCTCATGACACCCGTGCTGGATTCAGACGCCACTGGAGGAGGCCTTCAATGAGGCCCACTTTCAGAACAGGCTCTGTATTGAGCAGACCGTCTGCCTCCTGAAGGCTTGTTTCCGCTGCCTGTACCAGACTGGAGGGGCATTGATATACAGGCCAGAAAAGGTGGGGAAATTGTGCTTGCCTGTGCCATGCTGGACAACATGTGCCTCAGAAAGAATGTTCCTATACCCCTGATGTGGACGTGCCACCCTCTAAAGAGGCGGACACCATGTCTGAGACTGAAGCAGTTGCACACAGTGGCCGGGAAGAGGTCAGAGCTGGACGAATGATTCATCAGGAACTCATGGACAAATTATTTTTCTGAGCACTTTCAATATGCCATGCACCACTGTATATATTGTCACATTAAGGATTAAACACATGTACACAAAAAAACATGTCCTGGCATTGCTTCAGGTGAACTAATGTTTAATGTGAAAATTGCCAGATGGCTAATGCATCCTCCCAACCTCCCCACAACACCATCCCCAACACATCCTCCATGCTCCCCCTTCCCCGGCAAAGGCTGAGATGCCTTCTGTGAGCTCCCGCACCCTCTGACCATAGACAGTCAGGGTGGCAAATGTTGCAGTCGCCTGACATCGGCCACGGTCCATGACTCTGGCCGTCCTGTGTTGCCACCCTGTGCACAATCCTGGATGGCGTGGAGGTGGAGGACCTGTGTATCAAAGAGCGTATCCAGGCGCACCTGGTGCTGCTCCATTGCGTCCAGCCTCCTTATGATTGCCTCCTCCTGTGCAGCTTGGGGAATGGGTTGAGGGCTGCGAAGAAGGCTGGGGGTGTAGAGGGCTGGCACTGAAGCAGTGACCCATAGGACCTGATGTCTGTGTTACCCTCTGACTCCTACCTATAATGATGGCTGCCCTGCCCAGGTGTGAAGTCTCTCTCATGGGCCTGTTGGGCGGTGGGATCCATTGTGCATCCTGCATGCCTGCCAGCAGCTGGTTTCCCTGCCACGTCCACATTGGCTGGCTGTTGGGGGGCAGTCACAGGTGCCAGGGGTGCAGTCCCAGTGACTGTGCCCCCATCACTGGCAATGGGTGCCGTGCTTGTGCTGGCAGGTGTGGTGCAGCTGGTGCTTGGTGTCGCTTGCCATCCCTTATGCCTGCACTTCCTGTAAGTGGTCGGTGCTGGGGTGGTGGACCTGGAGGCCTGGCCCTTCATCGTTCTTCTGAGTTAGCTGTGACGAGAAAAGAGTGTCTCAGGTTGTGGAAGAGCCCAGAGGAGGGATTAGAAGTATAGAGGTGGATTTTGAGGTGTCCGAGGAGGAAAAGTCGAGAGGTAGAGGCAAGGAGAGAAGAGAAAAGTCAGCCCACTCTGAGAGGAAGAGGGAAACCTGGTCAGGGGGCCTGTAGATGGTGGCCACAGTCAAGGAGAGGCCAGGAGAGATGGAGAGCCTGTAGACCAGGCATTCAAAGGAGGAGTAAGCCTGCATATGAACGACAGAGGGAGGAATCCAGTCTTGCAGCATCAGTGCTACTCCACCTCTGGGTCAGTTGGTTCAGGGCCAACAGAGGATCTTGTAGCCATCAGGGAGGAGAGTGACAAAACTTGTGGCAGAACTGGCCATAAACAATGTCAAGGTGAGAGCGAGGACATCCAGGCCAAGTTCTTAGAGGAGGCAGCAGATGTCAGAGGAGTGCTTAACAGATGAGAACAGTGACGTGGAGCAGGTTGCCACATTTGAGTCTTCCCGGGTTGGGCACAGGTTTGAGGTGCACCTAGCAGAAGTGGTGGAGTGGCCAGAGAGTGGGCAGAGGGGAGGAGGGATAGTAGTCAGAGGTGCTAATCAGAGTAGCATGAGGAGGGAAGTTGATAAGGCACAGGAGACGTCTATCGAAAAAGCAGGAGATTGGGCTGAGGGCCCTGATTCAGGATGGTGGGTATGTATCATTTGGACTATGAGTGTATAAATTATGAGTTGTATAAGTGTATTGTTGATTGCAATCTGTCTTTCAATAACCAGGCTATATTAGTCCTCTTAGTCCCGGAGAGTCCCGCTTTTTTTAGGCTCACAGCTGTCTGTTTACTTGGATTTTCATGCTGACTTTTCATCTGTGTCTTCACTACGATTCCCATAAGGTGAAGAAAACCCGAGCAACAAAAGACTGATCAGTGGAGTTTATATCTCATTGACTATAGTTGCTCACTCATATTCATTCTGTTTGTGTAGGCTTTGCTACGCTACTGTGGACGTTTGTATAAAATTGGGAACGCGCGCACACCGCGCGCCTGCACCCGTGGAGTCCCGGAGAGTCCTGCTTCGCCACAGCTGCGGGGCTGGCCGGGAGCTTGAGTTCTAAGCTCTAATAAGAGCTGGTTAAAGAAGCTCTTCTATCACAATGCACTTATCCCTAAAATTGGGAATGCTGGCCCGGAGCCCTCTAAGGAGTGTCAACGCTGGGGGCATTAGAAAACAGGGTGAAGCTGCCCTCACATGTTCTACGCCTAGAAGGGAAGGCTCAAAGGACTCTGCACCTGGTAATGTAGACATACGCACATTTTGTAATGGATCTCTTTCTGCATTTCGGCCCAGTCATGGTCATTGTAAATCTAATGAGCGTGAGGTGCAAACAGTGCATATTGCTGTCATCAATTTGGATGCCAATGATTCTGTTTTCTCAGACCATCTCCTCCCCGAAAACTTATCAGCTTCTCCAGTAATGTTTTCAGAGAGCTCAATTAAGTGAATCCCACTCTAGGAATGAGGAACAGGGAGGAGCAAAAGTGTCAGTAACCTCTGTAAGTGAATCTCACTCAATGAATGACGAGTGGGAAGTGGTAAAAGTGTCAACCCATAACCAAAGTATGAACACGTCTGTGGTAGTACAGCTAAGGGATAATGGTTGGGGTATTGCTCTACATGCCATGAATCTTGCGCTAACTACTATGTCTAGTTCCCTGTTAGCATGTGAACAGAAATTAACCCTAAAGAGTGAATGTATGGATAAAATTATGAAAGGGCAAGTGGCCAATGATGATTCTTTAGCTAAGATTTGGGACATGTGTGTTATCAAGGGAATCGAAACCTCATATGAATACTGTGGCCGCCCAAACAGAGAAAATTGCTGTTATCAGTACAGGAATGAGTCATGATAGGAATCAGTGATCCCGTGTTTTGTTGATGTCATCTATGAAAGTTCAAGAGGGGGAGGTGGTCATATGGCATTGGGTGAAGATACCTCGCAAATTCCGCGTGCTACTCCTGAGGAATTGTCCGTAGAGCGACCAAAAGTTAAAACGCTCGACATAGTACCTCCCATTGATAAAAAATAAAACCAAACCAGGAAAACCTCTACCTAAGACATCTGCAAAAAAGTTGCCTAAGAATCAACATATCCCCAAGCCTATAGGAAAATTGTCTGTGAATTATTTTTTTAACATAATCTCAGTACCTAAACGTACCACCATTGCTGCATCCGAGGCCATCAAACAAAAATATCAAGCTTGCACAATTGACCGAAGAAATGGGGCCCTGAATTTTCGACCGCTTCATCCCATGCAGTATCCTCCTTTGGATAATTTGGTGGCCGAGTTATCAAAGTTGGATAACGGTATGGGGGAAACAAAAAACCCACAATACTAAAATGATAAACCCCCTCCTAAATTGACGGCAGAGTCGGGGGGAGAGGGGGCAGGGAATCCTGCTACGGATGTACATCATGCAGAGATCCGGAAAGATCTGGATGAGTATATGGCAAAAGTAACCCCTACTTTACTATTGCCGCCTGATAAGCCGAGCGGTTCTGGTGACATAGCTATGACGGAGATGGGGGTGGGGGGGGGGGGGAAGTAGACTGGCCCTTGAAAGAGCAGTGGGAGCTGAACCATTCTACCCTAGTCAACTGACCTTGGAAAAATGAAGTCGGGCAAGAGCTGCCCCTAGGGAGCCCTTAAAGAGTGCGGAAGTGAATACCCCCCCAAATATGTGGTCTGGTTAACCAACCACTAGGGGCTTTGGTACAGAAGGACAACATTGGAGACCTATCCCAAATATCGGGGCCGATCATCTCCCTAATTGAAAGTGCTTTGAAGAGAATGCAGGGATCTAATCCCCAAATAAAAGAGGTGCCCCCTCAGGCTAGGAGGAATCGGATTAAGGGTTCGCAACATGCCCTCCAGAGAAACCTCCCTGTATCGTTCCTCCTAGCTCTAACATGCAGAAGACCACCCTCTACACAATACGATATCAATAGAAGGGCGGTGATGGCAATCTTCTCGGAAATCCCCCACTTATAGGATGTTGTTTCCTCAGACATGTCATTAGTGGAATTTCCAGTCAAGTCAACTAAACTCAGTAATATTGTGGTTTAAATCCAGAGTAGTTAAAAATGTAATTTGGCAGGCCAGGGAGGAGGAGTTTGCCTTGGGATTTGTTCTTGAGCCGCTATCAGATAGAATACCAAACCTCCCCCGAGTTTGTATAGGAGTGGCTCGACGAGAGGGAAAGACGGCAACCCAAATGATCTGGCCCAGTACGACGGTCCGACCCCTGGCATGAGGACTAGTGCACCTGGTCAGAAGTAATGTGAGGTAGTGGGCGGGAAGAATGGTTGTCCACGGTAAGCTGGAACACCAGGGGATTTACCCACCTCATAAATAATGATCAGAATGAGCTGTGTAAGTATGATATTGTATTTCTGCAGGAGACATGGCTGACTGATGTCCCAATTTGGGATGATCATGAACTCCTATTAAACCCTGCTGTTAAACCTGTGTTAGGTCGCCCGATGTCTGGGCTTGTGATAGGTGTAAAATGGGTAGAGGCTTGAGTTCTGATCTCTGGGCGATACCAAACAGTTACATGTTAGCAAAATTAATGGCTGGAACAGAGGTTTATGCCCTATTAAACATCTACTGGAACCCAATTGCCATGTCGGATGACTTTCTTCAAAGATCTAAATAATACTCTAGACCTTGTGGTTATGGAACTGAAGATACGCGGAATTGTAGTGGCGGGTGACCTAAATCTAAACTGTTTGAGTGAGGTGGGATGCCAAAATAAAAATAGATGGAAAAGGTATGACTCTCTCTTGTAAAAGCTAGATTCTAGGTCTGATTATGCTCAACTGAGCCTTTGGAACTGATATCCCCCCGCTCTGACATGGCAAAAAGGTGATAGTACGTTGGTCATTGATTACATTTATGTGAATCTCTGGCCTGCTGTAGTGAACTTTTGTGTGTTAAAAACAGAGGCCAACGACCATAATAAATTAGAAGCCCAATGGAGGTGTGAATCGATAGTTGGCTCAAAGGAGCCTATGAACATGGAACAAACTTGTGTAGTGTATGCGAGTGGGAAAAAATTGTGATGGTCGGAGAACAAAGTAATCACCCTTGACCGCCTATTAGAAAAAGGCCATCCGGATTATACCTTGTTGGTAAGGAATGATCTTACGGAACGGCCTGATTTAATACAGGTCTGTCGAAAACAAGGTACTAAAAGCAAGCTTCCATCACTACATCTCCATGTCTTTAACAAAGAGGTAAAAGAAAAGAAAGCGAGACTACGCTCTGATCTTAGAGCGGTTCAAAATGCTCCTCTCATGAGTAGGAAGACTCTGTCCACCAGACTGAAAACTGTTTATAGAAATTGGGTTGGAGCCCAGCGAGAAATCCTGTTTCAGGAGGATGGTGCAAGCATGCTGAAAACTCTAGCGGGTAAGAACATAGCGAAAATGTGGTCAACCATAAATCATTCTGAGACAGGCTCGCAGATAAGTTTGCAGGTGAATGCAGTGCAAACTCAGATATGGATTGTCAATTTCTCCCAGCTCTATGCCTGCCCTACCTCTACGGTCTCCTTGGAAGAAGCTAGACCCCGGTGCCCTTCCATCTGGACATTTAATTGGAGGATATTTTTTATCTGATTAAATCAGCCTCTAATTCAAAAGCTTGTGGTCCTGACGGTCTGTCCAATTTCGAACTGAAAACATTCCCAGAGGTATGGGTGGCAGTCCTGTTTAAAATCTTCAGGGCAGTAAATGAAACTCAGAGTCTGCCCAGCTCGTGGACGCAAGCGATCACCATTCCCATTTACAAAAAAGGGGACAGACTCGAACCGAGCAGCTACAGGCCCATCTCTTTGCTTGATGTCCCAGGAAAGCTGTACTGTCATCTAATCTTGAGGGAACTACAAGCATGGGTGAGGTCTAAAAAAAATTGGTCGATCCATTACAGTCCGGGTTCATAAAGGGTTTAGGCACCATCCCTAATATGTTACTCAATCTGATCAAGGCACATCAGGCAGAAAGATCTCAACCCCTATATATGGGATTCATTGATTTTAAAGCAGCGTTTGACTCGGTTGATCGTGGTTTGCTGTTTCAAAAACTGAAAGCTTATGGGAATCCATCCTCACTCCTGTCTTTGATCATTTTTTTTTTTTTTTACTCCAAAACATCGATGCGCATTCGCATTAGCCTAGATGGGAAGTTGTCACCGGAAATCGAAACCCAACGTGGCCTGAAACAGGGCTGCACGCTGGCTGCGTTGTTATTTAATTTTTTCATTTTGGATTTGGGACATGAATTTGTGGATTATAATGGTGTCCCTCCCAGGTTTGGTGCACAGCAGATCCTGTATTTGTTATACGTGGATGACCTGGTCTTATTGTCACAAACTCTGCAAGGTTTACAGCGTATGTTAGCTAGGCTAGGGAACTATGCTTGTGAAAATAGATTATCAATGTTGGCAAATCTCAAGTGATTTCATGCAGCCCCTCGTTGGTAAGCAGGTCATTCGCTCTGCATTCATGGTCAATACAAGACATCAAGTTGGTAAAGGAGTCCGAGTAAAAATACCTGGGGATTGAAACCTCTAACAGATAATGTAAGGGAGATCTGGGCTCAATGGGTCAGAGTAAGTTATTGCAATAGATCTCCCAGTCTAGGATCCTAATAAAATAATTTGGTAAATACTCCTTGAAACATGCAGTAGACTTTTATAAAATGAAAGTCGTTCCGATTCTATTGTATGGTGTGGAGGGCATGGTCTTTGACAAAATTTTGTTATGATATGGCATTTGTAACGCGCCTATACACAAGTGTTTCAAGGCGCGAAATTCACCCATGGGAGGCCTTAGAGTCCAAGTATTGGAAAGAGATCTTGGGCTTACCTAAGGCGGACCCAATTGCAATGATACGATATGAACTGGGGTTGTTGTCTCTGCATGCACAGGCACGCTGGAGACAATGTGCCCTGTTATGTAAGTGCCTCCTAGGTGCAAATGGTGGTACAATCTTAGAAGTTTTAGCCTCTGCTCTGTTAAAATCGCAAAACACTTTCCTGAGGAAATGGTTGAAGTGCGTATTGAACCACATGATGGGTGTAAATGTAACTCTTGAATTGTTGCTCCAGAATCCGGACTGCGCAAAAGTAAAGAGCTATGGCGCTGACTGTGCTGGGACACTATCTAAGTGCACACACTATAAAGACTTTAATGTCTGGGCTTTTGGTGTAAAACCTTATGGAATTATGGCCCTGTATCTGCGAAATGCCCATGGGCGGTGATTCGGGCTGAGTTCCTAAGGTTCAGATTTAATCTATGGGGCACGCGCAATGTACACTCTAGGCTTAAATTGATCACTCCAGATCAGAATTATTGTAGATACTGTATAGATGTACGACAAAAGGAAACCTTGCAACACCTGTTAGTCGACTGTCCGTCACTAATGTTGGTGCGAGAAAGATGCTTCCAGAATATTCTCGCATTTCACACTCATAGCTCGGGCGAGCTTAAATGGAAACTCATGTTCTCAACCTCAAGAGAGTTCAGATTGCAATAGTACCATTTTTGAGAATGGTTCTCCCAAGGGCCGAAGACACCCACCACTAGCCTAGTGGTGATGGGGGGGATTTGAAGTCAAAGCTAAACATCTCCGAGTGTGTTGGCTCTTCTTCTATCTGTTCTTCTTCGTTTTAAGAGGAGTGAATGGGTTTTGTTTAGTTTATTCTATTTCTATAGTGTATTGTAATGTTTCTTTAAATGATTCAAACTGTGAGTTAAATGTAAAGTGCCCCTTCTGTACTTCTATGTGTTGCAATGGCTTTGTATTTGGTTCAAATATTTGAAAAGTTGTGTATCAACTAAATCAAATTAATAATTTTAAAAAAATTAGTCCTCTTTTTTTGAGTCTTGTACAAAGAGGAAGTAATTGTCTACTTCCTAGTGTATTTATATTTTTATATGTACCTGTCATTAGTCTGTGAAATGATTATGTACTATTTAACAAATTATTGAATTTATCTGTCCTCCAACTGCATTTATTGTGTTTTGCAAATGTATTAATAAAAAAATATTTACGACAAATGTCCTGACTGTCAGTAGGTTGAATTCTCCTACTGACGATTAGGGATCTGTTTATTGAAGCTTGTGCTCTTTTTAGATTTTGAAGGTGTGGTGCTCTTCCCTGAATTTGGGTGCTGTTCATGAGCCTTTGTGTATCGTGTTAAAGGATAAATAACTATTTCCTTGAGGGTTGCTGCTCATGGAACAGGAGAAAACGTAATTTCCCTCACACCTCTTTGTTGTGTAAATTAGCCATTCAGATACACTAATGATGGTCTTGGAGTAGGAGGCCAGGAGCACATTCCACAGAGTGCCACCATTAATGGGAGAGAGAACCAACACCTTATGAGGGGTCCATAGGTCTGAAGAGGGAACGACAAGGAGGATGTCGGTGAGTCTGTCTGGCGGCGGGAGCACTGATGTAGGTATCAGTGATAGGGAGGCCTGTGTTGGAGACCAGGATGTCCCTCTTGACCTTCTTCCTTCCAGACTTGGTGAGAGGGATGGGATAGGAGATAGAGTAGCAGTCTGAAAATATGGGAGGGACGGAAAGTACCGTAGAAGGTGCAGGACCGAAAGAGAGGAGAGGAGCAGTTTGAGAAAATGGGAGAGACCGAAAGCACCATAGAAGGTGCAGCGAGGGAAGTAGCTGGAGGGAGCGAAAGAGAGAAGACACCGGCTAGCACAGCAAAACTCAGGAGGCGCAGAGGTGGAGGTGTGAGGAAGGGCAGACAGGAGAAACACAACAGTACAATTAAAACCCCCAGAGGGGTGGGGACCTGAAGAGAGAGAGCCTAATGGGACAGTTCAAAGTACAACAGTAACCACAAAGAACAAACCACCCAGATTCAAGTTTCCTAAAAAGTGGGGGAAACGGCCTAGTTATAAGCACAGCAGCAGCTAACAAACCACCCAGATTTGGCTTGCTTAAAAAGTGGGAAAATGGCCTAGCTATAAGCACAGTAGCAATGCAAGTTTGACTTTCCAAGGGACATGAGAGGGGCGGCTAAACAATACAATTAACTGAAGTGCTAAGGGGAGGTTGGTAAGCGAAATAGGAATAGTTGTGAGTCAGTTTGGTGGAGAGCAGTGAATTGCTGCACCCTGACCACACTTGGTTGATAGCAGCAGGCTGACAGCTGCAGGCTTCTTGCTTTCCCAGCAGAAACCATCTAGCTGTTTCTGTTGGTCCTGCCCTTCACCTTGGGGCCCTTAGCCACAGGGTGCTGCAATGGGCAGTGGGGCTGCCCTGAGAGCAAAGGTGAAGTATGGCCTAGTGCCCAATTTGGGAACGTGCATCGACACCCTATTGTATTGTCACGCAACCTGCTCCTGTGCTGGAACCCTGGCACCAGCATGAGCAGGGCACCTTTCCTTTCAATTGGGTGCCTTCACCCATCGTGCAGTGATGGCATTGGCCCTGGCGTCCCCCTTCCCAGAGCATTGTCTGGGAAAGGAGGCCTTCAGACTCACCATATTCGTCTTGGCTGCTAGCTCCTGCCTCAGTTCCAGTGACTATCAACTCCATGTCCAGGATGGAGCCGGCTTTCTCCTCCCACATGCTCAGGATGAGGCGCTTTATGGTGTCGCCTCCAGTGGTCAGTGACTCCTCCTGGTGTTGTGACAGGAGGCTCTGTATCTCACCTTGAGGTCATTCCACCTCTTCCTACAGTTCTCCCCATCCCGGGAGACTGTGCCCACAGCCGTGCCTTTCTGGGAGATGAACAAACAGATGGCTGAGATGCACTGGCCTGAGGTTTTCCTGTGGTGGCTGCCATACAGTTCCATCTGAATGTGTCACCACTTAATCAGTGTGGACATCCACTTCCCACTCACTGAACTTGGGCTTTCTGAGTCGGTGTTCGGACACTTGGCTTTGGCTCTGTCATGAGACATGGTTCCTGTATCCTGTTGCTGTGGATGGCTATAGGAAGTGGTGGATTGAGATTGGATTGAGTTTTTAAAATGGCCGCCGTGCTTCCCGTTCCAGCAATCCTCTTTCCGCTGGTGCTAATTTCATTCCATTGTTGTACCCAATACCTCATGTGTACTATGTTTTTAAAATGTCATTTTGATTTTTCTCACTCTTAGGATTGCACATGCATGGGCCAGTGGTCCTGATTTGGTCCCACATTTTTCATGTAAACATTCCTTTGTGTCACTTTCTCCACTTTGGACCTTGTCAACAACATATGAAACTGTAAAAAAGTAAACTGCAAACCCATTTCCTGAAAATTAAACTCTGAAACAAAAGCTGTTGGTCACTAAATAACTAAGTAGCTCGAACATAGAATGCAGGAAAGAGAGGGGCTATGGGTCCATGGGACACACAGCCACCACTTCTTGCATATTTAAATGACAGGTGTATTCCTTGGACCCAAGTCTGCATTGGATCACTGACTCTACATGGTTGGTGAGCAGGTGACAGTTCTTTCCTACTTGGGTTTGTGGAGTATATATGACTTGAAGGGTACATCCCTGCAACACTTTTTACATGTCCACCTCAGTCTGGAGGTGGGTGGGGAGGGAGGAGGGATGCGAGTCCTCCCAAGACGGACACTTGCACCTGAGCTCCCATTAACACATGCACTTATCCTGGTCGGAATCCAAATACCAGTGCAGTGGAACAACTTCAGCCAGTGAGACAGTCTCTTGAGGTGCCAGAGAGTGGATGGCAGGGGCCATGGTAGCTACGGGGGCATCCAGAGGTGCCCTGGCACCTCGATTGTGCAGTCTCAGCTAGAGACATACTGGTCCTCTGCCCGGGGGTGTTGGTGAGTGTGCAGCGCGCCGATGAGGCAGCTTGGAAGAGGCTCTTCATGGTGCTTACGTCGTGCTGCTGTTTGGCTCCCGAGTAGCCGGAGGGCCGTGGAGTTGTGACGACCGCTCTGACGAGGCATACAGCGGAATGTAGCTGCTCCTAGGGCTCCAAACCCGGCCACGCACATATGGAGGGGTGGGTTGCGCTGGGAGCCTTGACAGTGTCTCGGTTCCAGAGCCTGATTTACCCCCCCCTCCCTCCGGCTGTGATAAAAGCAAGGATCAGACTGCTCCTGGACTCCACTGATGCTTTTGAGCTGGTTATGTGGGTTGGGTGGAGGCAGTGGGCTCAGGCCAGAGGTGGTGAGGAGGCCAATGCAGAAGCGTGGGCCTCTCGCAAGTGTACGTCCAGCTCCAGACTACAGGATGGAGAATCATAACCTACTCTGCTGGCCAGAAATGTATAGCCCTGGAGGTGCCAGAGAGGGAGCTAGAGTAGCAGGATGATATTCAGGGGGGAAGCAGGAAGAGCTGGGGGGACATTAAGGAGATGGTTGTACAGCTGAAAGAAGGCATTGTTACACTGGACACTAAATTAGACTTTCACATGTAAGGTAAATAACGTGGTGTGACTGAATAGACATGCGGTGGAGCTGGTTGAGGGTGTCCACGATGGATGATAGGGTGGCCTCGATTTCCTCAGATTGGATCAATTAAGACAGGCTCTGTAAGACTGTCTGACAAACAGGAGGAACTAGAAAATCAGTCCTGTAGAAATAATGTACGGATCATATGGGTGGAGGAATCCAACAAAAAGGCTCTATGGAGCTGTTCATTGAGCAGCTTCTGAAGGATTTGCCAGATTAACCTCAATTTTCAGCATCCTTTTGGCAGAGGGAGCTCACAGAATCCCAAGCAGATGGCCAGTGCCTGGGGCCTTGACTAGGCCGAAAATCTCACACCTTCTGAACTATTGGGATCGGGATACTGTCCTGAAGAGGGTCCACAGAAAGGGCAGTTGCAATATAGGAGTTTCACTGTTCATATCTTTCCAGACTTATCTGCCAAGGGACACATCTCAGAGAGGCCCTCCATAGAGATCAAGCAGGCTGTGAAGAGGAGGGTTATCAAGTATTCAATGCACTTCTGGGCCAGACTTTCACTAGAACATAACCCGAAAACTCTCTTCTTTGCCTCCCCAGATGCCAGAGTATTCGTGAAATTGCTTCCTCCTGTTCTGTCCTATTCTTCCAGTTCTCCCCAAGCAGGGGTGTTATAGTACAGTTCCCCGGCAGAGACTATCCTGTGCTTTATCTCTCGGGCTGTGGAAGGATTACTGCTGATCATATGTAGGCCTTTTGCGCTGCTGGTTATGTTGTAACAAGTACATGGGTGGACTTGGTGGGCTAGAGTGATCCGTTGTTGAAATACACAGGTAAAATACTAGATACAGGGGGTGGGACACGATTACCAGCGTTTGTGCGTTGCCAGTACGGATGGGGATGGGGGTGGTATTTGGGAAATATTTGACAGGTTATCTGTTCAGGGTTGCTTTTTTGTTATGTTTGTTGTGACCACACGATAACATTTGACAGCATGATGTGGGTGGGTTGCGGTTTGAGCTGGGGTTGGGGGAGTCCCTTCCGAGCTAGTCGATCAGACCCTCTGCTTGGTAATATATTTACCCAACCTTATATTGGCTCAATACCTGGGCGAGATTATGCTGCTCTTGTGGACTGTTCGGGGGTGAATTGCTACTCCAAGGCAAGGAAAATTCAGCTTTATTTAGAAAAGCATCACATCAGTATTACTGTCCTACATGAGATGCACCTGCACTCTAATATGGAGACTAAATTTGCTAGGAGCTGGGTATGTAATTGCTATTTCTCTTCCTTCTCTACATATGCCAGAGGAGTCTGTATCATGCAACACTCATTGCGGTTCAGGCCTGTTGATCCATCAGGCAACTTGATGGTAGATCATTGGTGGTACCTGGAATCATTCATGGGTGCCCGGTTACCCTGATAACTACTATGGGCCAAATGTGGATTCTCCAGAGTACTTTGATTGGGCAGCTCAGCAGCTGTTGAGATTTAAAGACAATGGGCCTCATTACAAGTATGGAATGGGCGTTAACGGAATTACTGCCACTTTTCCTGAACCACCATAATACGAGTATAGCCCTGGAGTGGGGATTTGCCTCCAGCAATTACTGCAGCGGTAATTCCACTGCAGTAATTCCCCCCCCCGCCAAAAAAAAGCCCCATTGGACTCAAAATAAATGGCGACTTACACCGCCACTTATAATCCGGCAATAATTCCGCTGGACCAAGTGGTGGTAACGGTAATTCAGTTGGGTGGTATTCTGGCGGATTTACCACCGGGATACAGTCAACTCGTAATGAGGCCCAATATGAGTATCTCAGGTGGGGATTTTAACTAGGTATGTTAGACAAGGGGTAGGATCGATCTACGAATAGCCTGTGACCCATGTCTAAAGCATTGAGGAGGATTGTGCTGGTCTTTGAACTTTATGACCTTGTAGACATTTGAAGGCATATGGACCCTATAGACTAAGATCTCTTATTATTCATCTGTGCATAGTACAGCTTTCTGGATAGAATAGATCGGATCAGGCTGCCAGATGGACGACAGGATGCGCTTTACAGGCATGTACCTTGTCAGACCATTCCCCAGTTAATATCCAAATGAGTTTCCCAGTGTAAGAAGAGTTCTTGGTGCACAAAGAGATTGTGCAGTTTTTCTAGACAAAAACACTGACTCAGTCCCCTCCCCTTCAGTATTGTGGAATGCATTAAAGTGTTATATCAGGGGAGGGGGTGTGTATCTCTAAAGAGGCAGAGGTCCTGAAGGTCCTGAAGGTGATCCGGGCTGAACTGAATAAATGTGAACATAAACTGCGGGACCTGGAAATCTGATGAACGACTCGACTACATTAGCAACCTTAAATACCACACTACTACGCTTTAGGGAGACTGCCCAGAGGGAATAAAATATTTAGGTACCCAGTTTTTAGCAAAATAATATAGGGAGGGGCAGAGACTGGATAAGACTTTAACATGTTTGTATCGGCTGAGAGACCTATGGCCTTCATCAAATAATGGACTCTGAGTGGTCGCCGCACCACTGACTGAAATTCTGGGCGGTTTTATTCACTTCTTTTCCACATTGAACACATCAGTTCTTATCAGAATGTAGCATCAAATTAATCATTTTTTGGATCGAATGGGACTCTATTGGTTCTCTGGGAGGAGAAGGCGGTCCTGAATGCTCCCATAACTGGCCAGGAAATTCTTAAGGCGATTCCGTCTCTGCTGGGAGGTAAATCCCCAGGCCCAGATGGCCTGCCCGATTTACACAAAATGGTTGCCTCTATTCTAATCACTCAGCAGGGGGTGGAATTCTCCCTTAGACTGAGGGAAGCTATAATTACCCTACTCTTAAAGCCGTCCAAAGTTTCAGTTGACTGCTCAGGCTACAGATCAATCCCTCTAATAAACAGATAAAAATATCCTAGCGAGAACTTAGCTTAAATGCTTGCTCCTTTTATGTCTCGGTTTGTGCTGGCCGATCAGTCCAGCTTTATTCAGGGGATGGTTCACTTCATATGGGTTAAAGTACATCTTTGGCCTGATGCATGTCCTGGACCATGATTTGCCAATGGTAGTGGCCCTCCTAGACGCAAAGAAGGTCTTTGATTCTGCAGAGTGGGTGTTTGTTTGCAGTATTGAATAGGATGGGCATGTGGTACATCTTCATATCCTTGATCTCTCTTTTATACATTAAGCCGGTGGCGAGTCTGAGCATCAATGGGGTATTGTCTGATAGATTCTCATTGGGTAGGGGCACGTAACGGTGATGTCGGCTTCCCCCCCTTATTTGCTCTTGCCATAGAACCCCTGGTGGCTCTAATTAGTGGGACATATGTACCATGGGATACAGCTGTATTCACATAAAATGGTCATTCCCCTTTATTCCGATTCCTTAAGCAGCCCCAACTCACCCTAAAGCAAGTGATGCATGATATTCAAGAATTTAGTACCTACTCCAGCATCCAGGCCAATGCATCAAAATCAACACTATTTCCTCTCACTGAAGGGACCCCCAAATGACAAGATTGTCTTGGATTTCAGTGGCATGCGTCCCATACCAGATATCTGGGGGTAAAAGTTGTCAGACCGTGAGATATTGTTCCAGGAAAATTATGGGCAAGCATTGTGCAGGGAAGGACACGGTCCACAAATGGAAAAATCATCTGCTATCATTGTTTGGGAGGAACTCAAAAATGGTGATATTCCCCAGGCTTTTCTACCTATTTCTAAATATACTGCTTATCCTATCCCGGTCCTTTTTTTAAAGTGCTGAGAGGCCTCTATCGGGTTTCATTTGGTCGGCAGGAAGGCTATGGTCGGCTGGAACAAAATGTCTACTCCACTCATCATGGGAGGCCTTGCTTTGCCAGATATTGATTGTTATTACCTAGCAGCTCAGGCCCTGTCTCTAATGAAGGAGGGCTGTGGAATTTAATATTGTGGTGGCAACATTTCGCTGCTTGGTCACGTATTGTGACTTAACTAGATGCAGGACAGATGTATTCACCATTGCTCCCTTTTGTTCACAACCCTGGGATTGCTCTCACTAGGGAGATGTACACACAGTGCATGCAGAAATTGGGGCTGCGCAAGTTTCCGGATAACCAATTTTTTTTTACTTTGGACCAATTTAAGGCCCTGTGAGGGTCAACCCATTAGAGGTGTTCCTACATTTTAGACTACGCACTACGCTCAAAGGATCTTTGACACATTCCCGGCTCAGCCACAGACCTTCCCAGTGCTGCAGAAGGGCATTACAATGGAGAGTGAAGGATTCTTGAGTTCCTGGAAATATGCTAAATCACTGCAAGGGTGGGTGTTTACCCTGGGGTTGCTCGCAGGCTTTGGGAGCGATCTTTGTAGCAGTCCCTCATGGACAATGTATGGCAGTATTGTGTGCGCAAACTAAATTTGTTTCCTTCAACAATTGCTAAAACGGATTAATTTTAAATATTTGCATCAGGTCTACTATACTCCCGTACAACTGCATAGATATTATCCTGAGTCCTCATTAACATGAGAGCGTTATGGAGCTGCCCAGGCTGGTTTTCTTCACCTGGTTTAGGACTCTGGGTCTATCTTAGATTTTTTTTAGGTAAAGTGTTTCAGATTATCAGTGGAGCTGCTGGTGTGGAGGTAGCGGCCCTGTCCGGCTGCACCAAAGATGTTTCTCAATATGCTAGGAAACTGGTAGTGCTGTTACTTCTCCTGGCCAAGAGAAGCATTGCTAGGGCTTTGGGGCATGGACCTCCACCACAGACACAGACCTGGTTTCGTGAGGGGGCATTCTGCTATGACATGGAGAAAACCTGCAGGAACATAATGCCCCCTTCTTTAAGGCCCAAGGGATTTTGGGGTCCATATCAGAAGTATGTAACAAAGTCTTCCACCAGGACCCTCCCTAACTTGATCCAAGCTCCCCTCCTTGACATTTTCATGAATACCTCGCAGCAATAATATTATTGGGGCTGTTTTGCTGTTTTCTCTTTATTTGCCTATTCAGCACACTGCGCTTCCGGGCTGTCGATCCACGATTATGGCTCTTAAGTTTGTCAGTGCACTATAATTTTGACATGTATTGCCTATTACATGCTGTCTCTGCTGTTACTTTTTCTTCAATAAAAATACGTTTTAAACCATTTCCACCTATGTGTGGGAGTAACACCCATGTCAAGATTGAAATGCCTGAAAAGACCACTGGCCTCATTTTGTTACTTTGAGCCGATGGTGTTTTCAGTAATTGTCCTTCCACGGGATCACTTCCTGATACACAAGATTCTATGAAGCCAAATATTAGCCTAAAATCCTGCAAATTCACCAAAGTTCACCCAACTTGCCATTGACACTATGCCATTAAAGTTACTTATGATTCGGGTTTCTTGGGAGCATCCAAGGTGTTGGTAACATCCGCATACTGCATTAAATATGATCCTGATTACTTGCCATGAATACTCTAGCCTTACTGCAAGACAGAACCCAATGGTGTCCTCAACAAGTCTTCTCTATTATCTCATCACACTTGCTTGTGGGTCGTATTTGTTTAACACTGGTAATGGTGGCATGCACGTCAGTTTACCCTCTGCCCCAGATCTGAAAATGCCGTCCCTTTCTGTGTTTATTGTGCCACGCTGGATCTAACATCCATAACTGGAATGCCCCTTCCCTTCTGTAGTGGTCGCTCCCTGCTTGTACATGGGTTTCTTGAAAGATCCTGTTGACCCCCGGTTCTAGCCGTTACCCTTTTGGGATCCATTACACCTTTCTCCTGCCAAAGGAACTGGACTCCCATTCTAAAAACATGCTCTACTTCTGAAAACAGTGTCCCACTTGAATTCTGAAATTCGGGCTGAGAATCAGTTCTCTCCCCCCCACCCCCACCCTTGGAAGTGCTGTTCTTTCTTTAGAGCCAAGCCTGCGTGCTCTTCCCACCCCCCACCAACTATGTGTGCGGTCTCCTGTGTTTGGGTTGCACCCGTTCTGACTTTTTTGGCCCAGCCAGTCTGTGAGCCGTCTCTTTCTGATCCTGCGTTCTGTCCCACTTCTGAGCCGTCACTCCTACTCCTCTCCATCGAAATGGAAAACGCTAAACAATCATCCACACAGCCTTTTCATTTGAGCGGCAGTGCTTTCAAGTATCTCCGTTACACGTTGTGCTGTAATTGCTCACTGCCTCTATTGTGATTGTCTTTCTCTGGTTTTGAAAAGCAATACAGAGTCACGCGCTGCACCGGATTGTGACCGTCCAGACCAGCACAGGGACTAATGCAGTGGCAAGCAGATCAATCTGAGAATCTCTCTTGCAGACCCTCTGGCAGCACACGCCCCCTTAGACTCCCATGAAGCACTGCAATAAGTCGGTGAATCTGCATGCTCACCGCACCCCTGCATGGAGAGAAAGCTTTTTGAGAGGTGCGATGTTGGACGCACAGTAGACTTGGGAGTTCCTTAGGTCTCTCATACCATCCTGGTGCAGAATGTTATCATGAAATGTCGAAAATCGAAACCGCAATATTATAATAGATGCATCGAGTTGTATTGGTTCCATGTATTAAAATGGCGGCTAAAATGGCGGCAAAAATGGCTGTTTACACAATAAATCGTTGCAAAAAGGCAGTGGTTTTGCCGCTGCAATACATGTAAAGGATGTGGGGGACACCCCCGCAACCCCCAGTCCCATCATACCATTTAAGGGGAGCGGGCGACACCCCCGCAACCCCCGCTTCCCTTAAATGGTATAATGGGGTACACCTTTACCGGGTCAAACCACAGCATTTTCGCCGCAATTTTTTGTAAAGGCAACATTTTTGCCACAATTTCATTACTGTATACCGTTGTACTGTCTCGCCTACCTAAATCCATAATTTTGTAATTATAGGTTAATATGTAATGGAACATAGGCCTGGAGAACAAAGACATTTTACCACCAATGTTGTAATTTTGACGGTGTGGTAAAAGTGGCGGTAGCTCCATGATGACCACATTTATACCACACCAATTTCAGAATGAGCCTGAATATTTGTTACATTTATGCCATTCACTTACCTTGTACTTGTCAATATTTTTCTTGTATCTTGCCACGGAGGTCCGCCCATCAAACCTCTGAAGGACGTCTGTCGGAGAATGACCGGTTTTGGAAGCTGCTCAAGTAGTATTTGGTGGCTTCTGTCGATAAATCCAAAAGGGCCGTGCATCAAGACAAATAATACTACACAATTTTCTGTTCAGTTTCTTTGGGTTTGTGACAAAAGTTTAGAACAAAGGTATGCGCAGGGATTTACTTCCTTGGATTTAAGAACAGGTGGAACAGGTTTCCATTTTGAGATTAAGATTGTCTGGCAGGAGTGTCAGGTAACACCATATTGTAAGCCTTCCTGTTTTCGAAAGTGTTGCATTTCTGTTTTCTGAAGTCTACTAAGAATGTTGTTGAATGCAGAACACATTTTGATGCCTCTTTACTTCCTTGATTATCTAATGCAAACCAGTAATTTGTTCTTCAACTCCATGTTCTGAGTTACTTTAAGCATTATTACTGCAACCTAATAGCTACATTAAAAGTGCTGTAATTGCTAATGTCATGTGTCTGTTTCAGTTTGTTTGTGTAAAACATCTTAACAGATGTTGCACCATATCTGTGAATACTACATAATTGATGCATCATCTATTCATCTGAGCAGAATGTTGACATCAGTGAGAATGAAATTTACATGAGCATGACAAAGAGTCAAATGGTTCTTTGATTGTGATATAAATGAAGCAGTCGGTCAGTGGTGATCAAGTATTTTAGATGATCATATGACTGGTGTGTAATTGAGAAAAATCTGCCATATTTTTGTAGGTGGAGGAATCGGTCTCGATGGACTTTCAAGTGCATAATTTGAAGGACGACTGCATGTGTCCGACAGTGTCATAGGGTTAGAGACCACTGCCGAGTGGGATTACTGGGCAGTCTCATCATTTACATTAGCAATAGGGTGCTTTTGTATCATGAGCACTGTGCCAATCCATCTGAGCCACTGTGCCCTTTTAGCATAAAGAATAATCACACTTCTATTTCCTCATAGGAGGTGCCACCAGATACTTTGGCACACAGTACTGGCATACTTTATTAGCACTTGCAATTATTGGATAGCAATAATGCCACTCTTTTAGATTTTGAATAGCTTGATAATGTTTATGCATATGATTGGGGCCCTACGACCTTTTATTGTATAACGAAATATTGAACTCAAAGTCCTACATTGAATATATTTTAAATGATTTATCTGAGGGTTTATATGCTGCAGAACCAATCCAAGTGAACATCAGACTGCAAAATGCAGACAGATGAAATCGGGGGAAATTAAAGTGTGGGCCTTGAAACGTTTGCTCGGCAAACCCAGAAGAAGGGCAAGAAAGGAATTTGCACAATATAATGTGCCAGTTATACAAAATGTAAGGCCAGCCGTTTATGCTCTCTATTAAATAATGCAAACTCAGAAGGGCTTTACACTGAAATATCAAGTAATCATTGTTAAGCAGACAAAACAGAACTTTCAGTAGAACCTGATATGTTGTAGACTTCAATGAAAGAAAAAGGGAATAAAAGATTTTTTGAATTTTTTTTGTCACTTGAAGGAAAACGTGGTGAGCTATGCAAGGTGAATGTTATTATTTTATAAGGCAATGATAGTCGAGAATGCTTAGTTCAAAGCATCTGATGGATTGAGTTAAATCTGTCTATGTATACACTTTTTTGAAATTGTCAGCTTTGTTGGAACTCTGAAAGGTTTGTTTATGCAGAAGTCCGCCCTTTTAAACCAGGAATATACTGGCTGTATTATTTATTACCTTTGATGAATGCTTACGATAATGGATGTCTAAGCTGGGTTTAATTGTGAAATAGGCCTGTTTTTAAAATGCAAAATACATAAAACAGAATGAATTCCAGGATCAGTTTTAATTGTCTTATATTTTGGAGATAATTAGAAAATCCCCTCCCGAAATAAATTGATATGCATCTTATGTATAACTTGAAAAGAGTAGAATCCTTACACAGACACTAAACCCTAACCTTGATAGAGCATTAGGCCTCTGGAAGAATGTATCTGTTCTATTAACCATCCTATTAAAATGATAACATTGTTCTATGGAATGTTATTCACAGCAGATGGTCTCTGTTGATAGGGGTAGGCAGCATACAATTGAAATTCAAGTCAGTAAATATATATATAACAAAAGCCCATTTAAAAAATAGTATGCATTCAGAGGGCAAGTGGGAACAAAGGTTTAGTTAGATCCTCTGATTGCCTGATTTGAAAAACAAAAATAGATCTGAAGACCCTTGAAAAAGGAGAACATTTCAGGCAGTTTTTGCTTGCTAACTCATGGGGGGGGGCAAGGCTAGCTCACAGCTGACAGCCTTATGACACAGGGAATGAAATGAGCCAATGGAAGCCAGGAGGAGGGTCCTAGGGATTGAGTAAGGGAAGGGAACTTAACACAGGCTCTGTCCAATCCAAACTAGCTGCAGCAAATGATGCTGCATGGGTGGTGTTTGCTGGGAATTTAAGCTCAAACCTATAGGCAGGAGAGAATTTTGGGATGTCTGGGGAGGAAGACCATTTGCTGGACAGTTGGAGATGTCAGAGAAAAAAGTACGATATTCAGCAGATACCATAGACCCATCAGGGGTTACATGCAAGACAACATGGACTATATATATATATTGGATTAGATAAAGTGGAGTTGACACGTTCATGGTCAGGTGAACCTGGAAGTCTAGTAACAAGGTTTATCATGGTAGGAAAACCCCATGGAAACATGTTCAATCTGCTAATAAATATCTCGGAATGTATCACATCAAGTGGTAAATAGTTGAAGGACTGCAGAGAACAACATATTACCCTATCATAATCTAGAGAAGGATTATAAAATCAGTATTCATAATATGTGAAAGTGCAAGGTCACAGTTTATTCTCCAAGAGAATGTATATTCTCCTTCCAACTAACATGAGAGCCTCTAACTTCTGAACGAGCAAGCAGTTAGAAACATCACAGCATCAAGTACAGTTCGTACATGGAACACAGTTTCATTATGGTTGCATTATTATTTATCCCCCAGGTACTTAAAAAAGAGAGACCTAATAAAACAAGGGACTCTGAGAAATGTCTATAAGGTGGGTCAGGCCATGCACATTATTGATGTAGTGCAAAGTTGCATAATTTGGTGCATTTGCAGCATCTTATCCTCCAGAAAAAAGAATGTGAATCCAGGGGGCTAGTAACATAGGTGTACTCATTTCTGCCAATAGAAGAAAGACCTTTGCTCAATTTCTACATGGGGACTTCTGCAGAAGTTGAAAGGGCATAGTCTCAAGCTTTCCCCTAAGAGTTAGTATTTTATTTATGGTGGAAGGTGTATTTGTTCAAATTGAGAAAATCCAGGCCTTGCCCCCTTTGTATACACATGTGATTGTATTGTAATCCATTTTAAAATGATGGGTTTGATTTTGTTATTTTCCTCCTGCAATATTATCAAGGCCTACACTTTGGCCACCTTGCTTGGGATATGTTAAGACAATGGATCTGTGCTATTAGTATTGGTCTATGCCATAGTACCACGGACATATGTATTTTCAGTCAGTAACACAGATCAGGGGATGTGCAGTGATTATTAGTGTGAGAAGACTGTTGATCTGAATATGAAGCACCCATGACAGGTGTTGTGGGACCAGGATTGATGAACGTCGGTACAAGAGTAGTTGTAGGAAGCTTTTTTATATATTTTTTTTAAAATTGGTAAGAAGTATCCAGACTGATGGGTAGGTGATCTGGCAGAGTATTTCTGAGCAGCAACATAGATGTTTCGAACAGTGCTATTTTGCTTAGATAGCATATGCTTAAAGCTTCCTTGAACATACAATGCTTAATAAGATATTTGCATGGGCTCATAGCTATAGATTTGTGGTTTGGGAAGTACACAGTTGCTCATGTAAATCTCCTTTAGGAATCCCACAGGACAAGACTTGAGTTTCACAGTATCAGGAGACATTTGTAATAGTCAGAGTAATGGTGTTAGTGGGGATACCAGACAGTGTGTGAGAGGTAAATTAATAGGCTAAGAGGTGCATTGGCCCCCACTGCGATGGTGTAAGGCAAAATAGGGATACCTCCACTCCTGTGGCTAGACGAGATGCTGTGCACCGCTACCTAAAAGGCCATCCGATCCACTGTGAGCCAAATCTGTTACAATTCTTTACCCAATCGAATGCAAGCCACCTGTCCCCACTTGAGGAATGCAACTGACTTAGTCACAAGGAAATCACTGAATGTCAATGACCTGGTTCTGTCACCCTATATGAACCTAGTTGGGCTGCAGCTTACATTTTGTTCAAACAGGATATTATGAGCTAGGAACCGGGAAGAAAAGCAAGACCTCTCTTAGGCTCACCAACTTAAAAATGCCAATAAATTACATATATGGTGCAAGGTATGTCAGTCCACTATCTTATATAACAATATAATAAAAGGCCAGATGTATATTTGTCCTGTATGTTTGCCCGATGCAGTAGCTTCACCTGTTGTCACCGCTAAAGGGAGCTGTTGCCTTAGGATACATAGAGACCAAGCCAATTTGCACTGCTTCACCTGTTGTCAGTTCTAGAGGGAGCTGTTGCCTTAGAATATATAGTGGTCCTACTGTGTTAATGTAAACCTGCACTTTTGCCTGTGTACACATAGTTCTTTATGAAATAAAAGGGACTCGGCAAAGTCGGCACAGAAATAAATCTAGGCAGGGAGCTGCCATGAAACCAAGTAGGAGCAATATGAGAAGGATACAGAGGTTTAGGTCTGAAACGTACAATTGTATTGGGGATTGTTATATGAATGGTGTCAAATAAAGGAAGTCTATAATAGCATCTACCTTGAGGCTCAAACAAAGGTCTCTGGGTTTTGTAGTCCATAATCTGGGAATTCTTTCCAGGATATACCCTTGCTTCTCAGTCATTCAGTCTCAGGGTAGGAGTGTCTCCACACTTCTTTCTTGATACCTCGGGTATCCTTGTGCACTTGCCTGCTAGGGCTTGATAACAGCAGATGTTTGGCCATGGTGATAATCCTAAAAAGAGGCCAGCTATCTAGGCTTCTCCACAGGTTGGGTCAGGGTACCTTCTTCACTTACCTGTTTTAGGGTCTTGTTTCTACAGGCAAATAACCCTTCCTGATCTATTTCCTAAATGAGTCCCAACAGACGCAAGCCTTAGGGGACCTTGCCTGCAACTACTGGCCTTTCCCCTCATTTCTCTCCCCCTTCTGCCTCAAACTCTATTACTCATTTGCACTACCATCCGTCACCCACTCAGATCTTGAAGTCTTAGGATGTGTCTGTCTGCTTCTCTTTCAATCTCCTCTACGTTTCTCCAACCTCCTCTGCGATAGTCAGTCCGATCATCTTATCTTCTCCACTGACCAACTCCTTAACAAATTCCTCCTTCTCCCTTTTGATGTCACCTGTGACCTCCTTTTGAACTTACTCCCCACCTCTCTTGATGTCACCCTCAACCTTCACCTGATTAATCTCATCAACCTGAATGTCATCTCCATCACTTCAAATATTCCCCTTAATGCACTTCTTGGATCCATTGATGTAATTTATTTAACATTCTCTGTATCCCTTTCTTCTTTAGCTCCTCCTAAAGCCACTTCACTCCTTCTATTACTCCTCCTTCCCTTCTCCTGGCTGTTCTCCCCCTACATTCTATCCTCTTTCCTTTGGCCCCCATCTCCGGACTCCTTCATTCCTCACCACCTCAATCCCCTGTTGAAATGATGCTCACCACACAATATATCTATGTGGTTTATTGGAGTATCCAGGTTAGCCCACCGCTCTGTCAGCAACACAACTGTAATCAATGTTAAACATTCTTCCCAAGAATCCTTTCCTTCACAGTCCATGTTCTATGTTCTACATCTGCTCATAATTACCTTGTTATGACTACCTTATTATGGTTGCACAATAAGATATTACAGAATAAGATATTACGTTTCTTTGCTGCCAACTCTCTCCAAAGCTCTTTATCAACTTCCAAATAATCAAATTATCCAAAATGCAGTGCTGTTTATAGTGAGGTGGCCCCACCCACATGGACCGCCTTGACTTGAACACTCGCATGTTTTTATCTTTGTCATGCTTTGAATCAGATTGGTTAAGCGATGATTGGTCATAGCTAGCCTGCCACCTTTGCTGCTCTGCCCCTTGCTGTGCAGAGATGCAGGATGATCTTTGATCAATCCATCTGCCACCTTTAGATTCCACTCCACTTCAGCAACGCTTGGATGACTGCTGCAGAGCTGTGCTACCCTTTTTCACCCAAGGTCTAGCTGAGCTACATATGCTAGTCAAATAAAGATTTCCTAGTTCATGGTAAATACACTTACTGTGCACAAGTAAAGCCTGACATCTTCACAAGCACCGTGGGTAGGCCAGCCCATCAGGGAGCTCGGAACGTTGTCTGTATTCTCTGGTATGAACCCACATTCCGAGCTCCCATGACTGGGTACCCTTCCGCCCTGTGCCTCCCTTGCTCTCTCCTCTCCCATACCGCCTTTAGCACCTTTGAGTAAACACGCATGGGTGCTAAAGGCTGGGGAATGTAGGGGAAAACAGGTTAGGACCTACTTTTTTTTATTTTTTTTTCTCCTTTTGAAATTCAATTTTTATTGCTAACATCACATTTACAATTTAGTGCAGGAATCCTCCAGACATCAACTTGTTGTTAAAGAACGTCAGATTTTTTTATTCTCCTCCCTACCCCACAACCAAATACAAACACCCCCATTCCCTTTCCTCAACTGTTTGCCGGTCTGTCCAGGGCTGTCACTTCTCTGGAGTCTCAGGTCTTGTCACTTTGAGCACACGAGCCTGGGTGGGAGCGCCCTGAGCATGATTTGCATCTCCCCGTTCCAGTCCTTCTGTGTCCGGCGCATGCTCCCTTACATCTCCGTACCACTGGTTATGCCAGTGCCCTCCATTGACTCCTACCCCTTGCCAGTACTGCCAGGCCCCACCTCCTCCTGTGCATGATCCGGGCCATATTTTGCCAGGAATGGGGCCCATTCCATGGCTCGCGTCGGTGTTCGATTATGTATTAATCTCGTCAGCTCCTCCTTTCTGTATAGGTCCAAAGTCTTGGCTGCCCGTTCCTTTTCACTAGGGAGGCTTTCACTTTTCCACCCCCCTGCCAGACATGCCCTTGCCACCAGCAAAAGGTAATGTGGCATGTGCAATAGTTTCACCCCGGTCTCTTCTGTCTCTTTCAGTGCCAAACAGTACCAAAAGCTGGTCCATCCTCCTTTCCACTCCATCGAGGACCCTAATCCAACCCAGCACTTCCTTCCAGTACTGCTGCACTTTTCCACTGTTCCACCACACATGCTAATAGTCTGCTATGTCACCATTTTCTCCAGCAGTGGGGGGTCCACCCCAAGGTACATTTTCCCCAGCCTTATCGGGTCCCACTGCCATCTGTATAGCAGTTTGAGCCCGTGCAATTTATACTGACAGGCCACTGATGTTCGATGGGCATTTAGACACAGCGTCCTCCATTGATCGGGTCTAACTCACTCCCCAAGTCTCTCTCCCATCTCTCCTTAATTGTAGATACCTCATCTCCTCTAGCCTCCAGCAGGGCCTTGTACAATCTTGAGATGAGACCCCTCGTGCCTTTCGCCGTATCCAACACTTGCTCCGTCTGTCAGATCCCTCTGTAGATCCTGCTTTCATCTTTCCGTCATCGGCACCCCTTTCAGTTGCAAGTATTTAAAGATGGACAATTTGCCCACCCCCAGGGCTGCTTCCAGGTCCCCTATCTCCACAAATCCATCTTCCTTGATAACCTGTCCCACCCTCTCTAGGCCTGCTTCAAACCAATCCTGGAACCGTCCGTGGCCTGGTATGCTGTCTCGTATGGGCAGAGCCCATATATGGCTTAGTGGGGAGGGCCGTGTTGTGACCCCTTCCATTTCATTTCTGGCTCTCCATAACCTGAGCAGTGGGCCCAGGACAGTATGCAAGTGAATGTTCCTCTACATTGCTCTCATTGGCACCTACAGCCATTCCCCCAGGGTGACCGGGCGGAAGCATACATTTTCTATCCCCACCCATTGTTTATCCTTGTCTATGCGCAGATGAGGGTTCAGGGCTCTGAACTGGGGCGCTCTATAATACGTTCTCATCTCAGGAAGTCCCACCCCTCCCTTTTCTTTTGGCTGAATCAGCCCCTTATAGGCCATCCTCTGCTTTGCTCCTTTCCATAAGAATCTGAGTGTTTTCTTCTTCAACTCTCCCAAGTGTATCTCTATCGGGAACGCCTGGTAGAGGTATAGTAATCTGGGTAGAATCGCCATTTTTTAGTGCATTCAACCGCCCCAGCCTGGATATTGTCAGTTTTCCCCAATTTTTCCATTTCACCTACCAATCTGTGCATAAGAGGGGGAAGTTGCATTCATATAGTCTGTCCAACCTCTGCGGTATTCGTACCCCTAAATACTTTATGCTATCCCCTTCAATTGGCAGTCCCAAGCTCACCCACCTTAGCAATTGATCCGGTGTACCCCTGCCCAGGCGGAGAATGGTTGATTTATAAATGTTTATCTTGAAGCCAGAGACCTTTCCATATTCCTGTATGCTTTTCGTAGAGAATCTCTGGTATTCGAGGGATACATTAGGATGTTGTCTGCGTACATGCTTATTTTATGTTTCTGCTGCCCTACAGTAATTCCCTCTATCCCGTCGTCCCGCCTTATCTGTTCCCCCAGGGGCTCCATTGCAAGCGCAAAGAGCAGAGGTGGGGGGGGGCAACCTTGCCTGGTCCCTCTGGTCAGTTGAATCTCCCGTGACATGACCCTGTTGACCATCACTCTGGCAGTAGGTCCAGTGTAGACTGCTCTGATTGCCCTACACATCCTATCTCCTACTCCCACTTTCCGCAGTACTACAAAAAGAAAGGCCCACTCCACCCTTTCAAATGCCTTTTCAGCGTCTAAACTTAGGAGTGCTCCCCAACGTGCTCCATTAGAGCAAGTGACTTTCTAATTGGATCCGGCCCCTTCCTTCCCGCTATGAATCCCATTTGATCGGGATGTATTGTGTGGCAGTTTCTTTTCAAATCTCGTCGCCAGGATACGGGTGAATATCTTTTCATCCACGTTTTGGAGGGATATTCGGCGATATGAGGCGCAGCGGGATGGGTCGCGCCCCTCTTTGGGGATAACTGAGATCAGGGCCTTACTAAATGATGCCGGGGCCTTACCCGTCTCCAGGATGTGGTTGTATAGTTTAACCAGGTGTTGTGTCAGGTCCCAGAGTACTTTTTATAAAACCCTATGGTATAGCCATCCTCACCCAGGGCCTTCCCACTTGGGAGGCGGGATATCGCACATTGGACCTCTTCAGCCGTGATTGGGCTGTCCAGGGGAGCTGTCTCTAGGGGAGTGAGTTCAGTCATGTGCACCCCACGCAAATATTTCCCAACTTCCTCCTCCACTCTCTGCTTTGGTGGCATATAGTGTTTCATAATGGTATCTAGTTAAATTCTCGAATACATATTTTCAAAATGCCATTTTTCGAAAACAAAATGCCGAAATGCTTTTGTAATATATTTTTTGTTTAGTTAGTAAAAAAAGGTGTAAAAACAAAAAAACGGGTGTTTGGGGTGGGGGGACCCTCCATTTGAAAAATAAAATAAAAAAATAAAAACATTCCAAACATTTTTTTTTGCCAACATTTTCGAGAAAATGGCATTCGAAAATATCACTATAAACCTTTCATAATACTGTGCAAACCTCTCTGCAATGTCCTTTGGTGTATTTCTATCCCTCGCCCCTACTTCCGGGTTCCCCAATCTTGCAACCCACCGTTCTCCTCTCTGGGCATGGAGCATGGCCGCCAAGAGCACGTCTGCCTTATCGCCCTTTTCATAATACTTTTGCTTAAAATATTTCAATTTCCATAGCGTTTGTCCCATACCCAGCACCCTCAGTTTGGCCCTTTTAGCCATCACTATCCTTCTAAGTTCCTCTGTGTTCCCTCTCACGGCATGCATCTATTCCTCCCTTTCTGCCATTTCCTTCCGGATTTTGTCTTCTAACTGGCCTCGTTCCTTCTTCTTCCTTGCCCCCTCCCTTAACAAAATACCCCTCCAGGTGGCCTTCCCCACATCCCACACTGTTTCAACACTCACTTCCCCCGTTTCATTTAACTGAAAATATTCCGATATTCCTTCGGCCAAGTGGTCCGAGAAGAGGGGGTTGCTCCATAGCGAGTCATTACAACGCCATGAGCCCTTATGTAGGTGCAAGCCAGAAATTTCCAAGGTGCCCGTTACCATGTCATGGTCTGACCAGCCCACAGGCCTTATAATGCTGCCCATCAGCGTCAAAATCTGCGCTTTGTTAAGAAGGATAGTCGATCCTCATGTATGTTGTATGTGGGGAAGAGAAAAATGTATAGCCCTCCTCCCTCTGTTTCTGGCACCACATATCAACTAATGCATACCTTTCTATTGCCCGTCCCAGGTGATCCCATTTATCCTTTCCTTTATCCATGCTTTCTCCTCCAGCTTTCCTGTCTCATGTTGCATTCGCCCAAGCGTTAAAGTCCCCACCAATGATGTATCGGTCGCCATTCCGCTCCTGTATTCTATCCAGCGCTTCCATTATGAACCTTTCTTGTCCCTGATTGGGGGTATATACCGCCCCCAGTAGCACTTTTGCCCCCTCCAGACTTCCCTCCACTATCAGCAGCCTGCCCTCTAGCAGACTTAAGGCCATGCAATTTTGGATCCGGCATTGCTTATGGAGGATTATCCCCAGCCCTCCCTTTTTCTTGGGTCTGGACGCCCAGTACATTCGTCCCACTCTTCTCCCTTCACTAGTCTCTTCTCTGCCAGGAATAAGATGTCCAGGGAAGCTTTCGGAAATTCCCTTATAACCAGTGACCTTTTGTTCGGGGAGTTTAGTCCTTTTACATTTAGGGTGCCCTCCTTAGCTGTGCCTTCTCCCATTACCAGTTCTAGCCATTATTCCATCCATCTCATTACTTAAGTTCGGTGTTGCTTTTATTTGTGGATTCTTTCCCCCCGGAGGGACGTGCCCTAGATTTTTTAGATAAGCCCTCATAATACCGGCATTTCCCCTGAACTTTGTACTTAACCGTAAAACTTTCCAATAAGAAATCCCCTTCAACTCGGAGGTATAAACTTTGACATAGGAGATGCCCCCTCTCTCACCAGGGGCCACTTTGGAGAGGTTAGAACAGCCTCCCCCCAGCATCTTTCCCAATTTTTACCTGAGTATCTGCCTGGGCTTCGTTGTTTAACCCTTGGCCACTCGTCTTCCCTTCATTTGTGTCTTAATCCCCCTTTTTCATTTGGTCCGCAGGCCCTTTTCTTGGTGAAGGGCCATTGAGTGTCATACATTTCCGCTCCGTCTGGGCTCGCCTCCTTCTGTGGTCCTGGCACCAGTCGATGGCGTGTCTCAGTCAATGTCGGTTCCCGCGGGCCCTCTGGACTTCTCATCTGATGGCCCACATCCAACGTGAGGTGCCTCAGTGCTTGTTCAGCCTCCTCAATTGACGTCCGCCTGTATTCAACTCCTCCGGCTTCAAATTCTAGCGAGAATGGATATCCCCACCTGTAGCAGATCTACCTCTCTCGCAGCCATGATGTGAGTGGCCTGCAGCCTCTTCTCCTTGCCAATGTGAGATTGGAGAGATCCTGGAATATAGAGATTTTGTAGCCTTTGAATTCAATTTCTTGTTGCTGTTTGGCTGTATTCAAGACCTCTTGTCTGTCTCTGTAATTTAGGAATCTGACCACTATAGAGCAGGGACCATTTCTGTAGGGTTTACCTCCTCTGTGCACCCTCTCCAGTTGCTCTATCTTGCCCCCTTCCGTAGCGAAGAGTTGGTGTTAGAACATGTACCTTTTTTTTTTTTTTTTTTTTTTTTTTTTGGGACATGACGTGGCATTTCTCTTTCAGATTCCTTCAGACCAGTATCCAGACGTTGTTTCTCCTCTCCCTATTTTCAAGGTCATCAATTTGTATTCTCATTTCTTCCTCCCTCAGGTCCAGCTCCAGCATCCCTGCATCCAGTGGCATCTCCACCATGTCTGCATGAAGCTGGGTGTGTTCCTATGCCTCAACCTTGCCTTCTACTGTGCTAACTCTGCCTGTCGGGTCAGCTAGTGATGCCTATGTCAACTCTTGGGGCCTTAATCCCAGCCAAGATGTCCCGTGTTCTCTTTGGTAGAGAACTGGGATGGATCAATTCCCGTGGCCATTGTGCTTTCAAAGCAGTACTTATGTGCTTTCCTCTTTCCCTCTGGCCCAGATCCGTGTGGGTCTCCTTTGCCTCTCCCCTCAGTGCGTCCCCCGTGCCCTCTCTTCTTCTGACCTTGACCAGTTTGTCTTCTCCTCATTTTCCACACTACGCTGGGCCTCTCCCCTGTCGTGATCTCTTCTGCTGACCTGTTTCTGGGTGTCCTCAGGCAAGGCCTCCACCACCTCCATTCCGCAGCAGTACAGTGTTGCCGGGGCTGCGGATGTACACAGGGTATTTGTGCTGCGTCTGTGAGTGCTCTGTCACCTTTCCTTCCCCCGTGTGTCCGAGTCCTCCATTGTCACCCTTAAGCACGGGTTTGGGAGCCGGGGGTAGTCCACCGGCCTTGACTGTGCTATGCAGCAGCACAGTATCGGGTTACTTCCCCTTTGGCCAGGCGCTCTGACTGTGCTTTCAGTCCCTGTCTGCACCTCCACCATTCATGTAGTGAGGGGTAGAGGGGGTGCTCTCCTTTCACAGTCCTGCTCCGTGTATGACGAAGATACCAACGGCTACCCTCTCAGGGTTCAGCCGTGCCTGTGCTATGATGCTCAGCCTTTACACCTTACAGTTTTGCCAAGGGGCTCTTTGCCCGGTGTGGGGGGCTCAGGGGCATATAGTGCTCGTCTGCGTGCGATTTATGAACCCCGCTGCATTCCTTTTTGTGGGGCCAAGTGCCCACGGGGGGTGGAGGGGTGACTCCACCACTCACCCGCCTGCCGCTCTGTCACCGGCTCTCTACTTGCGTGTGTGGCCGCCTTTTGTTCCCCGCAGCCGGGTTGGTGGGTGGCGCCTCTCACTTGCAGCAGGCACTGATCCCTCTGATTCTCCCCGTGTTGTAAGGGTCTCAGCGGGGCTGTGGGCCCCTGTTGCAGTCTTCCTCCCAGCTCCGTCCCCAGTGCAAGCTCTTCCAGGGGTGCACCAAGCTTCAGTGTAGGTCCTTCAGCGGGAGGGCCACAACCGTTGGTGCGAGCGGGCTGTTCTCAGCAGCATTACTGGATATGCTGCTAAGGGTGCACAGGCTGGGTCGGGGGCCCCTTCTACTGCCCAACCTGACCATCCCAGAGTGTCCGTGCCGCTGCCGTCCACCTCTCCGTTTGGGGGTCGTAGTGCGCATGGCCTCGGTGCACACCTGGCGCCGGCCGCACTGCGTTGCTGCTGCTGCTCTGATTTCAGAATTCCGAGGCTGCCTTTTCAACCTAGAAGTGCCTCAGGTGTTACTGCTTCACTGGGGCATCACCTTTTGGGTTCTCAGGGGCTGATACGCTCCATCTCTTCTCTAAAATGCTGGAGGGAGCAGGAGCTGCGTTCTCGAGCAGCCATCTTGTCCCGCACCCCTAGTGGTCTCTCTAAGACCTACTTTTATCCTGTCAGGTGATGCTGATTCTGCTACAGGAGTCTGTTCTCAGTGTGGATTATGTCATCATAATCCATACTGAAAATGAACTCGTGTAGCAGAGGCAGCAACGAAGGGCAGGAAAAGTGTTTCTCTTTTTTTTTTTTTTTCTTCTTAGCACCCGCATGTAGTTTCATGCGGGTGCTAATGGCGGTGGGCTGACCATGATGGTCAGTGTTCATGAATCCAAATAGATTTAGATTTCTCCACACTTCCAAACAAGGAAAGAATGTAGGGTGACCAGGTTTTTTCAAAATAAAACCACCCACAAAGATACAAGTAGGACTACTTAAACCAACCTCTCCCCACCTCACCACACAGCAAACCTCCTCTAATCTCCTCGTGCTGGTGGTATACAACAGTACATAATTTCCATTTCAAGCGCTGGTCCTTAATATAAACTATATGGATTTGGCTAGGACTACAACTATGTTAAAAACAAATTAGCTTTTGCCCTGACAGCTATTACAGGCCTTGTTTTGTGCCAGCTTTCAGCCACTCTCCAATCAGTTAATGCATGTGGCTTTTACTTGGAAGGTTGTAGGTTTAAGCCTATCCCTAGACGGAGTAAGTTGGACTTAATTGATAGTGTAAAATTACAAAGCTATAATAATGGTTGTTTCATAAATGTAACGCTGAGATTACAAGGTTAAGATTTAATTTCTCACTGCAGTGAGTTGGGAGCTTGTCATAACCCTCACTTTCCTCAAAAACAGGGCAGGTTTTTTGTTTTTTTTTAAACTCAAGACAGGAGGGAGGGGGGGGGTAAAGGGTAACATTCCGGGACTGTCCCAGCAAAGCGGGACATCTGGTCACCCAAATGGAATGGGGATACATGCAGATAACGTAACGGAAAAGCAGGTTCCAAGCTTGGAGCAATTTAAACAAAAGCTGCTGGATGGTTAAACCTAAAAGGGATACAGGTCTCACTCAGGATTGCTAATCACAACAAATCCTCAGGCATATAGTGCCCTGCACACTTCTTTATCATAATCAGTTACAGGGATATGATGTGCAACCAGCTTCTTATATCAACCACACAATATCAATGGTACAGTGCTTAGCCACCTCTTTGCCTCTCCAAACACATTAACAGGGGCATAACCCAGCTTACTTTTTCCAGATTCACAGTCACAGGGATATAGTGCCCATATATGCCTGGCTCAACTCTACTGGCTACATGGGTATACTGACTATCTTACTTTTAAGGCATATTGGTCCCACCTAACTTCTAAGGAATAACATGCCCAGCTCAGTTGTAAGCAGTTTCAGTCTCTTCATGGTCCTCAGTGGTTTCGCTCTCTCCGGCCTCGTAGTTCTTTACAGATCAACAGCTTGACCATCCTACACAGCTTTCCCAGGACCTTGTATAATTCATGCTCTGCTAATTTGTCTACACATTCCTGGTCAAGGCTCATCTGCTGCTTTCCTGGAGTCTGGATCTTTCTCTTCTTCCTTTCCTGACATCAGCATTTCTTTCCTGTCTTCCTTGTGGTTGACTGATGCCTGGAGAGCTGCTGTCTCATCCTGATCCATTGGCAACACACTAGCTGTGGTGGTAAGGAAACTGTCAATTGTTTTATTAACTGTATTCATTTGCCCATTGCTTCCTGGGGCTTGTAAAGATCTGGTGGACATTTTAGGTTGAGCCCGAAGTCTGGCTCTTGTCATCTAGCTCTGTTTCATTCCATCAGGCAACTGCTATGTGGAGGATCCAATGTCATGGTGCGTGCTCCAAAACCCCTGGAGCTGTTGGGCCCATCCCAGTCCCCGCCAACCAGAAGTACTTGGCAGGCCCCAAGGAAGTGCCCCAGAGTCTCATGGACTCAGTCCTAGCGCTGCTCATGAAATGGGCTGAACTTATGGAACTACTTAATCTGCCTGAGGCTGAGTCTTCTGTTGAATCGAGGGTGTGGCAGAGGGACTATTTTTTCCTGAGACAGGGTGTGGTAAAGGGACTACTTTACTTGGAACTACTTACAAGTCTATATAAGCAACACCCTGCAAGCAGAACACGCTTCGCGTTATTCTGCACTCCTGCAGCGTAACGCTCACCGTGTCTGCTCTGCCCCCGAGCTTCTTCAGCCATACCCGTTGGTGCTTTCCATCCATCGGTGCCTGGAACAAGATAAAGAGAGAAGAACAGGATTTACTACAGCGACAAGCCCTTACCTGCAATTCCGGCCATCGGTCTCATCTCCGGCTGGTTCTCTGATCGCCGCCCCTGTTGGAAAAGGACTTCCACGCAGATTCCCGATACTCACCTGGGATTCTGCATCCTCCAGGTTTCTTTGGAGCGATTCTTCCATTCTTCATCTTGGGGCCGCACCTGCAAAAGGGGAACAGAAAACAGCAGGTTAGTCGCGCACCATACAAACTAACATTTACTGTCATCCGGCACAACTCATTCGCACCTATACTTCCCTGGAGGCAATCAGCTCAGCATCCGAGGAGGGCCGAATCTTCTCCCGGACGACACGTGAAACTGCATCTGCAATAAAGACAAACATGTTTAAAGCCTTGGGACAATATGAGCATCTATACCAAGCTGTTATTGAGATATACTCACTTGATAATCCAAGCATTCTGAAAAAGCAGCAACAGCACTCCAGAACAGTGAAGTAACTGCGCCCAGAGAAGGACTCCGCGCCCCTGCTGAAGGTCAAGCAGGACGGAGCGCCAACCTCACCAAACTCATAGGTGAGCAGGAGAGGAGTCGGGCACCAGGAGGTGGCAGGTAGTGGGGCCAATCCAACCCACTCATAGTTAACTTCTTGTTTCAACATTACAGGCTAACGCCTTCTGCTGAGATAACCAGGGAGAGGACACCGCTATACCATCAAAACTACACAAGTGCAGTTCCCGGTCATACGACTACGTGCTACGCCGCCGTGGAGACCAGGTGAGCGTGACATCCAAGGGATCTAGGAATTGTTACCTCCTCTTTACAATCAATGCTTTACACACTACAGTGTCCCCCCCCACCACTGAGTTTAGGTTCTCTCTCCCCTAAAGGCATATGCTCCCAAAGATCGTGCCTATTATGCAAAGGGTACTTCACTATACTCTAGAAAGTCAGAGTTTAAGCAACCACAGTCAGATATGAGGCAGGTGTTTGGAGGGGTGCTCTTCAACTGCCACCCTAACCCACCTTAAGGCATCAGACACCTGGTACCAGAGCCCTGGTAGGCCCGCTTTCCTAGATTCCTAGAGTCCCGTCTATATTATGGACTGAGATCAGGCAAATTATATTGTTTCAGTAATCACTCACCTTTTCCTGTACTCCCGGTCTCCCATAAAAACATTCTCCCTCTACTTTATTCAACATTGGCAAAACCACTCCTGTCATTACCGGAACTCCTCTCATCTATGGATTGCCTGCTGATCTTTTGGCCACATTCCCAGGTCCTCACTCCTCCTGTGTCTCAATTCTGTGATTTTGGCTCAGTAGCACATCTGCCCATTCCTGAAGCTGTATCTGGAAGAAGCACAGATTCTGCTGGCCATTTCCAATAGTGGGACAGCAACATACAGGCATCAAAAATCCCACATGAACTGGGAACGTTTGGAATTGTACCTCTTATCAATTAACTCTGATTCTGCAGCAGACTGCAAATAGACAAAATAAATGCAAGTGAAGCAGAGTCCACTTAAGAATTTTAATGTAGATTCTGATAAAACCTCAATAAAAATCTTCGCTGATGTTGAAGAATCTTCTCTATAGGAATTAGCACCTGGGTTGGGGGAGCAGCCAATCGGGTTCCTTGGATCGTGGGCTGAGACTGCTAATCTCTGCCTGCGTCCCATGGAACCTGAAGGCTGCTTCCTCCGCCACGCAGCACCATCTTACCCCACCCTCCCTTATCTTTTTTTTTATACGGTTGCCTCCACCCACACACTGATTTTCATCAGCGTCGGCAGTCCCTCTGCCACCGCGCGTACACTTACCACTCCGTGGCCGCCAAGGAAATGGAAGAGGAGCTCCATTTGGAGCCCTGCCTTCTATATCCATGGCAGTCATCAATAGATAGTATTTTCATTCAATGAACAGGATGCCGTGCACGTCCCATTCATTGAATGAAAATATATAGTTCTAAGCAACCAGGTTTTTGGATTGGAAACCTGGGGTGCTAATAGCATTAAACTCCCGTTCTAAGGGCTGGAACGGGTGCTTAATGCGATAAACACTTGCATCATCCTGACTGTTGCTCCCCTTATGATTAAGTATTGCGATTTCATACTGACCACGAAATATCAGTCCAAACTCTCATTAACAGTACCACAAGGAGCTCATGAGTACAGGTTATGTGAACATAATACACCAACCGATTTCATCAACACTGAACTTACATAGATGGTTGAGCTTGCAGTCAATGATTTCATAACTAAAATGGTCGTCTGTGGTGGCCCATTAAGGGTATGTCACTTGCCCTGTTCCACATGGATAGAGGGCTGCCCAAGCCCATGCCTAGGTCGGTGCAGAAGCCAACTGAAAATGTGTTGGGTGCAAGAATGTCCAGGTTTCATTGCGTTTATGCTCACAGCCGGGCTCTTCTCCACACAAGTTAATTCTCATTGTGGATCACCCCATAGAAACTGGTTGCTTCAGGATTCAACAGGAATCGAATTGGGGTCCGCATTGATATATTTTATTTGTATCGCGCCCATTCACAAGTGTTTCAGAGCGCGACGAGGCAAGGGGGGGGACAAAACAACGATATCACTAGGCCCAGTGACATTAAGGATGTACAGGGGCGGGGGCTGGAGGTGGGGTGCGAGGGGCAGGGAAGGCGTGGAAAGTGTTGAACACATGATTGAACAATGACAGGTAGTGGGCCAGCAGCTGGTAAGTGCAAGAATAAGGTGTAGACAATGGGTGTCTAAGTGCAGGAAGGGGTCTGTAGGGTAGCAGATACAGACCCAAGTGCAAGGGTTGCCAGGAGGCAGTGCGGGGTGTGTGGCTGGGTGGGCAGGGATCTGGGCCTGAAGTCAGAGGGTAACCAGGTGCCTGGTGCCAAAGCAGACAGATCAGTAGGGGAGAGGAAGGTCTTGAGGAGATGGTTCTCCTCAAGTTTAAGAGAGGCAGGGAGGCTGTTCCAGAGGGAGGCCTCAGCCGAGGAAAGCGATCTACCCTCAACTTGTTGCTTGGAGAAGCGACTGACCCTGAGCGAGTTGGAGGAGCAAAGAGCATGAGTAGGAAGGCATTTATGGAGGGAGAGTTGAAGGTTTTGTGGACCCAGGCCCCAGAAAGCCTTGTGGACAATGCAACGGGTCTTGAATTTAATCATTGCAGCCACTAGGAGCCAATGAAGAGATTTCAGGACTGGAGAGATGATCCCAGAGTTTGAGGCCCAGGACAAGTCTCAGTCCTGTTCTGGATGCGCTGCGGAGAGTGGTAGTAGGCAGATTTAGAAAGAGGCTGTTGCAATAGTCCAGCCTAGAGAGAACCAGAGCTCTGCAGACGGTGAGCTTCTGGGGGAAGGAGAGGAAAGGAAGAATACCTCTGAGGAGGTGAAGTTGGTATTTTGACTTTTTTGAGACGTCAGATGTGTGGAGAAAAGGAAAGCGTGTAGTCGAAGATGACGCCAAGGTTCTTAGCCTCGCAAGTGGGAGCAGGGAAAGGGCTAAGGGAGGCAGCCAGAGAGTGACAGGAAAGGAAGGTGCAGGTGTGCCAATGAGGAGGATCTGTTTTACTAGCATTAAGGCAGAGGTCGTTGGCGGCGCACCATTGTTTGATTGCAGACAGTCGGAGATGAGAGAGTGAGGAGAGGTGGCATAGTGGAGCCTGAAAACAAGTTGGGTGTCATCTGCATAGCACTTAAAGTTTGAGCAGAGAAGCAATGAGGTGGGTGACCGGGGCCAGATATTGCTTGAAACGCCAGGGAGAGAAGTTAGAGCCCTTGGTAACACCACAGGTAGAAAGTGAGATGGAGTAAAGGAAGGGTCCAAGTTGGACCTGGGAGGGTCGGTCAGAGAGGAAGGAGGTCAGCCAGGCCAGGGCCAGATCAGGGATAGCCAGGCATTTACCCTGATCTTTTGTTATTGTTGGTTTGCATATCTTGAGATGAATGCTTCATTTGAGGGTGAGGCAAGCTAACAAGGGAAATCTCAAGACTCAAGAAGATCTCCACTTTTAGGATCAGCAAGAAAAGAACATATTCATGATTGTGGCCATTTTGCAATGTAAGAGATGCACACCTTTGACCGAGGTGCCCTCTACTGCATATGCTACACTATTTCCTAAAAGAAACATATTAACTAAGATTGTAACTACACATTTGGACTGTTTAACATTTTAATATGATGTACAGAGTGCATGAAGCTGTGTGATAAAGGATCAAAAGAACACATGTGAGTCATGTAGGATTGTATCTTTATCAAACTTGTCAGGATGGGTGGAAGTATCTCCTATAGGTTCTAGGGAAATCAAATTAGAAACAATAGAGTATGAGTGTCAGGATGGGTCGACTCAATATGTCTCAAGGAGCTTAACCAAGGCAGCTGGTGACTTTGAAAGAGGGTGGGGCGTCAATTTTGTTGGTGAATTGGCAAGCAAACGTAGTGATCGAGCCCAAACCCCTTAAGTTAGAAAACGTGGAAACAATGGGGTCCAAACTGTGCAATTAACTGCACAATTTGACACAAATATTGCATAAAAAGCATTAGGTTTAGGTACTAATGATCATAATAATCACATTTACATTAATGATCTATAGCCAAGCTACTTGTTTTTAACCTATTCAACCTCTTCAGTGCGCTTCCACTCCTGGAGATCTTCAGAACTAGAATATGGTCAATGAGTGGGTGGGGTGGGAGTTGCTTTAGTTTCAGTCTAGACAGGGCCACCAGAAGATAAGTGGGGGCCCATTTCAAAATTATGCTTGAAGCCTCCTTGCCTAGAGCTAGGAAATGCAGCCAGCATATAACAACTAAAATGCATTGATATGATGCATTTATGTGGCATGTGCCCATTGGCTGCATATTATCACAGGACATGTTTATTGCCTTGTGCACAGCAGAACCAAAAAAGCCAGCCAGAGATCCACCAAGCCCTAAATGACTAATTTAGGATCAAAGCAAATAGTAATAATGCACCTGATAAAGGTTTAAACATATGATCACCTGCACAGTCAATTAAATATAGCATTCATGCCTGGGCCATGGGTCTTAGACTCTGAGAAAAATCTATCATTTTTCATTAGCAAATGTGGCTCTTGGTGTCTGCACTCTCCTCTCCCCCGCTGCTGACCAGCGTAGGTGATGAGCTCTGCTGAGCATATCGGCCTGGAAGGCTCTGGTTATGCGACCAGCAGTGAGGCAGGTGTCGTCCGACAGGTGGTGTGACTGAAAGGAGGTGAAAGACTGAAGGAGCAAGTCTGAAAAGGAATGCTGAATGGAGAAGGGAGGCTGCTTTCTGCATTATTTATTTAAAAATTTAGAACGCATCAGGGGACCACAGGCATCTGGGTGCACACACACATGTGGGCAAACGTATAAAGACAGGACTGCGAAAAATCCTGCCTAATCAAGGGGGAACAGATACAGCAGGAGAGTTTAGAATCTACTTGAAGAGTAGGCTTTTCACGGATATGCGGAGGGTTTGGATATTTATCTCCATGCATAAAGTACTTTGCAGGGAGTTACAGTATTGTGCTGCTAGACAGGGAAAAAGTCTACCAAAACCTTTGGCCCTTCTGACCTTGTGTGAGCAAATCAGTCCAGTATTTGTGGAACGTAAGATACGTTTGTTCTCATGTAAGGTAATGCAAGCCTTCAGGTATGCTGGGGCCTTACCATGCAGGCCTTAATGCGCACTCGTAGCCGTCTTGAAATGGATCCGAGCATGGACCGGGAGCCAATGCAGCAATTGCCTCGCAGCAGTAATGTGGTCCCGTCGTGGAATTCCTTTAAGAATGCGCACAGTGTCATTTTGAAGAGTCTGAAGTCGCTGTACGGATTTTTTACTTGCCCGATCAGCAAAGCATTACAATAATCGAGGCGAGAAAGAATTGCAGCTAGTGCCACCGATGAGCAATACAAGGTTTAATGTTCTTACGGAGTTCCAGGTGATAGTGGCAGTTTCTGGGTATGTCATTGCACTGGGTTTTGGCACTGAGTGATGAATCAAAAAATACGTTCAGGGTTTTTACTTTCACAGCCAGTGGAATATTACAATTCTTAATGCTAAAAGGGGAATACTCCCTCCCTAATTTTGTTGTAACCTGGGCACTTCTGAATAGCAAATATTTGGTTTTAGCTCTGTTTAAACAAAACCAATTTCCCGTCATCCATCTTTCAATGATCCCACAGATACTATTCAGGTTCATTCAATCTACTTCATGGTCCCCGCTGATTTCCAAGACCAACTGTGTCATCTGCGTAATTTGTAAAAATAATAATAATTAAAAAAAAAATCCCATGAGATTCCAAGACTACAGAGTGGTCTAATGTACAAATAAATCAGGGCTGGTGAAATGCAATCCCCTGTGGGACACCACAGAGAATCTGTTATGATTTAGAAGAAGCACTCTCCCAGCACACAGTGGATTTTCTGAGAAAAGAAAGATTGGATCCAGCTGGCGGTTTTGGGTGCACAATTCCCTAGGTTTTTCAAGGAGTAAAGCAGACGATCGTGGTCGAGGTTCTAAAAGCCTGATTTGCCCTTTGTCCAGGCGCTCAAGCATATTAGTCTGCAGGTCTAATAGCGCTGTCTCCATACTGTGATGGGCTCTGAACTCCAATTGCTTGCATTGTAGTACAGTTGCGGCTTCTAGGAAGGCCTGCTAGTGACCACCTTCTCCAAAACTGTCAAAGGAAAATTTGAATTTGTAATGGGTCTGAGGTTTTTTGCGTCTTTGAGATCGAGACCCACTTTCTTCGCCGACTTTAATTATTCTGGGACAATGGTATGATCAAAAGAGGAATTAACCAACTCATCAAAAACGGACTGAATGTTTTTATTGGCTAGCACCAATTTGGCACGGATTATATTTTCTCTGCAGGTTGTGGCATACATAGAGGTAATAAATTAGTCCATATCTTGAATTGTTACATGTTTAAAGCTGAATTTAGGTTGGTCCTTGATGTTTTAATGGCAGGGCAACTAGTGTCTGGATAACAAAACGTTTTCTAGATCTTGTTTAATTTTATACGTTTTTTCGCAAAAGCCTGTTGGACATCATCACAGTCCCGATTGGTAGGAAAGACATATGATGTGCCAGGGCATTAGAATCTCGACGAGTTTCTTTCAGTTATTTTTAGCCCCGGATATTTCTTCGTTGAATTTCTTTTTGGTTTTAGGATGTCACATGTGTGGGAACTTTGCAGATTTTCCAATGCACCATAGAAAAGCTTAAAGCCCCCACAAAAGGGCATTGTTTAGGTAATTCCCATAGAATGCTATTTCAGCTGAAAGAGAAATACGAAATTGAATGTAAATTATAATTTAAATGTAAGTTAAGTGCACGAACATTATTCCTACAACATTCTACAGCTGCTAATGTTTAGACCCAAAAAGTCATGAACTTGAAATACAATTAAATATGCTATACAAATGTTTGACAACAGCGAAGATCAACAGATTCTAGGATTCATTTTAAACAAACTGCAAGTGCACAGTGAACACAGTATCTTGATATCCCATGCATTGTATCTGTTATGAATGATTGGCATTATTAGCTCACCGTTCAAATTAACTGAGTGTCACTGTGGTGCTGTTTCTGGACAGCCTGTACATCAGGAATTTAAATGGGTAATGTGCAGCTCTAATTTAGTCACATTACAATCCGGTGAGTAACTTTAAACTCTTAAATTGATTAAGCCGTTTTTAGGCTTCCGTCCCGGAAAAACCTTGAATCACGTTGTTGGGCTGAACTCAAGGAAAATGTAGGACCTTTGAGGACAGCAGGGGTTCAGGGTGGTCTGGAGAGAGGTGCAGCCCGGCTCCTAACCTGGTTGAAGCTCGATATAACGCCATGACTGTGCCTGCCATGACTGTGCCTCCCCTGCCCTGAGCTGTCAAGTCTGTGGCTGATCAGTGAGTAATATATCATGCGTGCACACAGCAAGGCATGACAACACAGATTAGGAGAATCATCAAAAATGCTAATAACAATATTAACATCTCCCATTACAATTGCACGCTGCCTACGAACATGAGACAAGAACAGCAGTTTGCTGTGAGTGGGCATGGTCACGGGCAACAGTTTTGACTTGCTCACAGCGTATGCAATGACTCATTCACTTCCGAAGTGTTTTTATTTTATTTATTGAAAATAAAAATGAACCATGCCACTACCAAACTAATCTGCGTACATGTTCTGGCACAGTCCCCTAGGGTAACTGAGCATGGCTCCACCTAGCCTGACCCCGCCCTAGCTCAGACTACTCCCAATATTTCCAATGCCACTGACAAACTGTGAGGAATTTGACCATCCGCACAGGTATAGTGGTAGAGTGCGCTCGCCTGTGCTTTTTTGTTTTGTTTTGATATATATTTTTTTTAATAATAAAGTAATCAACCTCTGATGAATTTGTGAGGCCATTCCACACAGTCCATCTGCTTCCCACACAAAACGCATAGTCGCATATACTCCGGGAAGACACAGCCTACAGGCGCCGTCTTCCCCTGTCATATTCAGCTGGAATGTGACAGCCCCAGGTACATCAAAGAATCTCAAGGAGGGGGAAGGCACACCTTCCTCCAGCATGGGCAGCCTAGTTTAAATATCAAAGGCTCCATGGATCTGCATTCCTTTTGTCCTCCGGCTGGTGGCAGTGCATACTAATGAGATAATTGAGTCAAGCCTGCTGAGTGGGCTTGGTTGCTGAAGAGACAAAAAGAAGGTGGGACTGACGCCCATTGGTATGCAATGTGTCAACTTGAAGCTAGTTCCCACCTCTGTGTATGAAAGGCAGTGAATGGCCTATCTGGGTCCAGCAGTTACCGAATGTGTCCCTGCAGAGCAGACCCCTTTCAGAGGCGAGAATTATGTGGTTTGGTGGAGATCGTAAGTCTGCTCCTAGCACAAACTTCAAGGGAACCCTGCGCTTTAATCAAGAGTCAGAGGGCTCACTTAACCAGAGAGAGACTTTGATCTACAACATACAGGGAGATGGGTGTGACTTGGGTATATGTTGTCACCCCCTTGTCTGTGTTGCAGAGTACTCTGGTCCTGGCCTCGTGCATAACAGAAGATTGTTGTTGGGGACCCAGGATTGGTTCATTAAGATGGGCTTAGCCTGCACCAATCACTGGGGCCCATTTGGCTTTACAAGAGGGCTGAAGCTCTCACTTAGCAGATCATCTGTAGACTTTGAAAGGAGTAAGGGACTCATTTAGACCCAAGCTGAAGGTACAGTCTACCTTACCTCTTCTACCAGTGAAGGAAGGCCAGGAGTTCCAAGAGGGAAGCAGATCGCTCCCCTAACCATCTCCTAGTGAACAGAGGGAGATGCCAGACTCGGAGAACCCGTCCAGCTCCAGAACCAGTACCCAGCCAGCACACAGTGTGCCCTGCTAGGTTCTGCCAGCAAGCCTCCTATGTGGGAAGTGCGGGAGAGTAGCTGAACTAAGGACCAGGCCTTTGCCTGCAAACTCTCCTGAGCTTTGGGCCGTCTGCTTCAAAGAACACAAGCCCTGCGAAGAAGTTAGGAGGAGTGTCACACAAGCACCATCCAGCATCCATCTTTTAAGGACATTTTCGAGACAGTCGAGTCCTCGAACCGCATCCGGCTGTATCACTGACTGTTGTCACGCCTCAGTCACCAGAGCCGTACCGAGATGCCTCGACTAGCATTCCAGATCCGCCAACCAGCGCAGAGAACGATTCTTGTTGGCCCCAATCCGCCATGTCGGACAGCCTGCAGATGTCCGTCTAGCTTTGCTTGCCAAACTGCCTGCCACCTGGTACCCGCAGCTGTCTCCTGCTACTAACTGTCTCAAGGTCTGCAAAGCACCCTCGAACCGCTTTGATGCTGTCAAACACCAACAACTTCTTCAGCACCAGGTATTTTGTTGTTCTGCCCCCCCACCCCTCCGGTCCTTCTCCGAAGGCCTGTAGAGACAGTTATGACCCCTTGCCCCCTTGTTGGTGAACCCGAATAACCTTGAACTGTAAGACAGATTACTTTTGCAACTACCCTCCTGTCCTTATCTATAGTGCATCCCTTTTCCTTTGTGAAACTGTCCTCCGTGGCATATTACAGGGTGGTCATATTTGTAGTGTGCTAGAACTGTCTGTTGTAGTAATAATAAAGAAGATATGTCTATACAACCTTGACTGGCAGTCCCTTTTTATCATTGGGTAATAATTGTATTTTTGCTGTGTTGCACCTAACCAACAATTCATGACCTTCCGGAGATGAGCCTGCCATTCCTTCCACGTTACCAAACATTGAACAAGGAGGTCTTACAATTCACTTGTATTCCAATCTGTTCAGATCCCTTCTGGTGGGGGGGGCGCTGTTGCGCCGAAACAAGATGGCCGCCTGATCGCCGAACTCCGGACTGGGAGAACGGAAAAAAACCTAAAAGGTGCCCTGATACACTGCGTTATTACACCATACCGGCGGTACCTGTGGATGAACCACCAACCAACCTCTCCGCCGATTCCTGGACCCGGGCTCCTCCCTGGGGCTGAGCTCTGTCTCTCCGCTCGGACCGGGGCTGTGGTGCCCTCTTCGAACCGCGCTGCGGCTCCAGGACCTGCAGCTCTCCCTGCTACCAGAGAGCGCGGCGCTGCGGGCCGCTGCGGGGGAGGGGCGCTGTGGACCTCCCAGGCGATGCGGGCTTCCGCGGACGGCGAATTCACCCGGCGTCTCTCGGACTCGGGCTCCTGCTCTCCCGCCCATCACTGAGGACCTCACCTTGGCGAGCCACCACCCCAGCTGCTCTACTCCATACGGACCTGGGCTCCGGAGCTCCCCGCCTCCTGGTCTCGCGCGGCGGGGACCCCGATACTGGTTTCTCCTCCGTGTGCCCTGCTTCCCGCTTCACTGCTGTTGACCTCACTTCGGCTCACCCTTGGCCAGAGCTCCACTGACTTCACGGCCACTGCGACCCGCCAACTTCGCGGGGGCCCGCCCGCCTCCGGCTCACACACGGCGGGGAGCGGAGGCACCGCCGCTGCCCCCCCCTACATGGAATACGGAACGCTGCTCACTGCGAGGTAGGGGGTGCGGGGGGGTGGCCTTTCTGGCCCCGCCGCCCACTGTGCCATCCGCGCCAGCCCTCCCGCTTCTCCTGGAGGTTGGCACACGTCCTGGACACATACTGCGGCCTACTACATCCAGCTCCACTCCCCGCACTCTTGCAGCCCGGGGGCGGCGTGACTAACTTACTGGACCCCGGAGTCCCCCCCGCCTCCTGATCTCGCTCGGCGGGGAGCGGAGCCGTCACTACAGGTCCCCCGGCTCACTGGCCTGCTTTTTCCTCTGGTCTCCCCATCCTGCGGAACATTGAACTCTCCTCGCGGCGAGGTGGGGGACACGGGGGGGTTCGTCCCACTGGCCCCGTTGTGTCTGTGCTGCCCGCTTCGCTCACTATAGGCCCGCCGCGTCCCTACTTGGCTTGACATTGAGCCCCCCTACGCTTGGGACACCCCCTGGGATTGCTCTCTTCCCCCCCGCGTGCACCGTGGGGGAGCGTACTGCAACTGGGAGCCCGCACCGTACTACCGTCCCCCCCCCCCTCCTTTCTTCTGCCACCTGCTGACTGTCCTGGTGCGGCGCCGACCATATACACTCACCTACACGCGGCGGCGTCCCTGGGCTGCGCAGATAGCCATCATAGTGTATATCCTGGTTCGTTGGACCTACACTTGCAACTGGCCTGTACTATTGTTGGTTGCCCTCCCGCCGCTGCTGGTGCATTGCCTGCTTGCCTCCCCACCTTGTAGCGTGACACTCAACCCGCACCGCGGGAGCTCTGTTCTGCTCTCCCTCCACCTCTTCGCAGTGAACCCCCGGCTATAAGCTCCGCGTGACTGTGTTTCGCCGCTCCCCATCTATAGCACTCCCGGCTTGTAGCTCTGCGTCCCACCATGACTAAGGGAGCCGGGTCCAACAGGAAGCAAAGTTCACTAAACATGTTCGCCAGGACCCCCTCTAAGTCGCCTTCCGATCCCCCGAAGGAACCTCCGTCCGCCACTGCACCCTCCACCTCTGACGACTCGCAGAAAATGCTAGAGTACATACGAGAGGGCTTTACCACACTCCATACTAAGTTAGACGATTGGAATGGAACCATCTCGTCTATTAAGGCCCATATCGAGAGGACGGACAGCAGGGTCGCTGAGGTCGAGACAAGGGTGGGCACCGCTGAAGATGACTTAATTTCCATGCGCACCGCTGTAACCACCTTGACCAGCCGGGTCTCTGCGGTCGAAAGGAAAAATGACGACCTGGAATCCCGCTCCAGGAGGAACAACCTCCGCATTGTAGGTATACCGGAGGACAACATTCATGAGCCTATGGAGGAATTTGTTGAACGCACCCTACTGTCGCTCTTAGACAACCCCAAGCTGTCAACACAATTTGCAGTGGAGAGAGCCCACCGATCCCTAACTCCCAAACCCAGGCCGGGTGCTCCGCCCCGTCCCATCATAGCCAGGATCCTCAACTTCCGCGATCGTGACTCCCTACTCCGGGCGGCCAGAGCCAGGGGGGAGCTGCACCTGGGGGCGGCTAGAATTCACTTGTATCCGGACTACTCTGTAGCTGTTCAACAAGAGCGTAAAACCTTCCTCGCGGTAAAAAAAAGACTTCGAGACTTGGGAGTCAAGTACTCCATGCTTTTCCCTGCCAAACTGAGGATCGAACACTCCAATCAAACGTATTTCTTCACCATCCCGGAAGAGGCTTCGAAATTTATTGATGAACACATACCTAGCTGACCTAAGCAAAGTTAACAAGTCTCACATGCTCTATCACCTATTATCACTTTTGTGCCATGGGACCGGGCCGCCATGGCGCTCCTTCCCTCACTGTGGGGTTGCTTCTGCTCCCCTTCATCTTTCCGTGTAGGCAATGTTCGTTACCATGCTGTTGAACTCTCGGCCTAGACATATCCTACTCTCCTGGCCCATCCACCTCTGTGCCATGCTTCCTGCACCCCGATCCTTCACCAACCATGATCTTTTACATGCTCCCCCTTTCCGTTACAACGGACCACATGGTCCCATCCTGTTTCACTGCGGGCCCTGGCTTATGGTTCGGGTACCGTGACGTCCTGCATCCGCTCTGTGTTACCCACCTTTACTTATCACTTAACATAAACCTCCTGCCGCTCTCCCCAGTCCGGCGGCCATTGGCCGGTTGCTAACAGTCCCCCAGGCGGTGATGCCTAAAAGTTCACGATTGTTTTGGTTTCGTTCGGGTTTCATCCCTCTGATTGGGGAGGGGGGGTGTGGGTGGGGGGTTGGAAGGGAACGTTCTGGTTTAAAAATGTCTTGACAGCCTCCAGGGGCCCTGCAGACAACGTACCCAAGCAATCCACATATACAGTCCACAATCTGCATACACCTAAGGCACACAATTTTTACGACTCGGGTATCCACCCTTGCTTATTCCACCGCCATTCATATGACAATGGCTGATACGTCCTTGTCTTTTATGAGCTGGAATGTCAGGGGGTTAGGCAATCATAGGAAGATGCGGCAGATCCAGCTCCACGCCGAACGCCACGGAGTGAAGGTCCTTTGCCTACAGGAAACCCACGCTCGCTCAGAGCAATGTGAGCGATTCGCCAGACAATGGGGCTCCCAGAGATACTATACTAACTATTCTACTCAGAGTCGAGGCACCCTTACCCTAATACATAGCAGCCTCAAGTTCACCTGTCATCAATCCCACATAGACCCACTCGGTAGATTTGTGCTCATCACTGGCGCACTGCAGCACCAGGAGGTAATCATCCTCAATATATACGGTCCCAACGTTGACGACCCCGACTTTTACCACCACCTAGTCACGTTACTTGAGAGCTATCCCCTGATCCCCATCATATGGGGCGGGGATTTCAACACTATATTAGACGTCACCTTGGATAGGGCCGGTTCTCGCCCTCGTCAACTGTCTAGAGCGGCCTACTCGATCTTGACTTCACTCCCCCGCTTGGCACTGGTGGACGCTTGGCGCTTAATGCACCCTGATGACCGTACTTACTCCTTTTATTCCTCAGTACACGATTCCCATTCCAGAATAGACAGATGGCTGGTCACAGACTCACTGATTAGATGCGTGACTAGCTTAGCCATCCTCCCCAGGACACTCTCGGACCACTCACCAGTATTAATTTCCATAAATTGGGGACCTGACGCCAACAAACCAAGGCTGTGGAGGTTGAGCCCTCACGCGCTTCTTGACCAGGTCTTTGCCTCCGAGCTTGAATCCTCAATTGAGGAATATTTCGAGATTAATCTAAATTCTGTCTCTACGCATGCCGTGCTATGGGAAGCCTTCAAGGCACACACGAGGGGAGTCGCCATCTCTAAGAGCAGTGGCATCCTCAAAACCATCCGTACCGACATCGCCCACCAGCGAATCGGCTCTATCTGCCTATGAAGCGCAGTACGCAGTAGATCACTCCCCGGCCACCTTGGCAGATCTGGGCACTGAGCTTGACAGGTTCTGTGGCCTTGCTGAACGCGAGGTTAAGTTCCTGGACTCCCCTCGTTTGGCTAGGAAATACGGCGAGGGTGAACGCCCCGGCAGAATGTTGGCTAGACTTCTACGCCGCGAACTCGGTGCCCCCAGCATTCCAGCCATAGCTAGATCGGATGGTACACTCGCCACCTCCCCTCAAGACATCAACTCTGAGTTTTTCGCATTCTATTCGTCTTTATACTCTGAGGTCAACACCTCCCAAACAACCGAAATCAACTCCTACTTAGATCCCTTCTGGTGTACTAGTGGTGTGCAGTTGATTGATGGTTTAGAAACCGATATATTCATCCCTGGACCACTGGTGCCCCGGAAGTTGGTTCGTCACACAAATCCAACCACCCAAACATTTCAAATGTTATTGGCTGTCACGCATCCAATAAAATGTGATGTCTTCGGACAGGCAGTCAGATAAAGGAAGTAAAACATCTTGTCAACTTCAACCGCACCATTTGTGCATACGAGCATACTGACAGAGCTACACCTCTGAAGCCCCACCAGCCTCCTAATTAAACATTGTATCTGCGTGGAATCTGATAGGCTCCATGCAGAAAGCAAATAATTATTGTGTGGCTTGGGATGCGCCCTTGCGCTTGTACACTATACTGGAAGCTTGCTGATGCAGAATTATTTATTTATTCACTGCGTATGCCATGAAGTTGAGCTGAGCCAGTGCCTGCACGTACCTTGCTTCAGGCTGTCTGCACTCTGTAGCCTGTCCTCAAAGGGGAGGCTTCACCCCCCCCACCCCAACCCTAGAATACCAGCCACCTCTGAGCCTAACTATGGGAATACTGATCTGCCCCAGCATTAAAGAACTATAATGCAGTCTCAGGGATATAGTGCCTAGCACATACTGTTGTTCAGTTTACAATCTCAAAGTTGTAGTACCCAGCTCACTGCTTGGTAATCTCATGCCTAGGCATATGGAGCCTTGTTTGATTCTTGGCAATCTGAGTCCTAGGTATGTAACACACTTCTCGCTTCTTGACACTTCCACCAGCAAGAATCTTACTCCTGGCTTTTGGGTCATTGTCGTGCATGGATATTCTCACATTCCAACTGCAGATCGGTCTTCTGGGTCAACCTCACTACCTCTAAACCCACTCCTATCTGCAAGTATATCTTCCCCCTTGCTTAAGGTATTTGTCAGGTTGCGATATTCCCACCCTCCAGTTAAAGGTCAAACACCTTTTGTCCATGGTTCCTCTCAGTAGCCTGCCTTTCTTCTCCCCTGGGAGAGCTAGCCTCCTAACCAGATGTAAAGACTCTGCTTGGTCTTCACCAAAGTTTGGTTAGACCCACTGGCCAAAATGATATAAGGGTTAGTCTGGGATTTCACACTAACAACTCAGGTCAGCATCTCCTCTTCCTTACTCCGGTTCTCCAGCTCGTGTTCTTCCCTTCAATGGTGTGACTCCTTGTTGACCCCTGTGCATATGACCAGCTACTTTATCCTCTTGAATAAGGTCTCTCAGCGTTATCTGCTTGTGGCTTCCCTGTTGATAATTGAGGTTAGTTGCTTCTGTTGCAGTGACAGTGAGGGCTTAAGAGGCCTGTCTGCCATTTTGGTACCAGCCAGGAGTGGCATGTCAGCTACATGGCTTCAAAGCACAACGCTGTGTCTTTGTAAGGGCTATGCGCCTGTCTGTAGTGGCCTGGGAACCTGATGACCATGCCAGTCAAGGAGGAAGACCGTGCTGCCCCTGTTTACCTTCTCCTGTCAGCAGATTGCAGAGCGGTGGGGCTTCCTGGAACTCCAAGCCCAAACGGAGTGGTGTCTCATGCGACTTCGTCATAGCAGTAATGACATCTGAAGCCATACTTTAAGTTGCATGGTAGCTTTCAATGGTGCAAAGAAAAATAAGGCGGCTCCATACAAAATGCAGTGCCATACACATACAATTCTCCAGCTAATGTGGAGCCCATGAATTGTTGGCGCCCACTGCCCCTGCAAGTGTATGCATGGGTGTCGTTTTACGGGTTTGGTGCTCTCCCCCCTCCCCCCCTTAATATAATATTTCAAGTATACCAGGGCACATTTCCCTTACAATCCTTCTATTCTAGTAGGAGAAAAGGAGGCCCCGCTATGAGCTGAAGGCACGGAAAGTGGGCAGACCTGGGCACACAAATCACAGATTTGTCACTGTCAAATCTTGTTCTGTGAATATATCTGCCAAGATGACTAATTAGTCTCTCGAGATGTGGCTTTCAAAATATACCTTATGAAATATGCATCATCGTAGCCGTTCTTTATGAATGATTTCTTTTCATGAAAAAGGGCATAATAGTAACTAAGCAGTTTAGAGAAAAATCATTTAAACGCACATATGGTGATCTGCAAAAAAGACCAGCGCCGCTGATGAGACGTTGAATAATTCTTCCACTGTGCAGTATCGAGGGCTGGCTAAAAAACACATTTAGAAAAGAAGAGACTGGAAATATTTAAATGTCCATGCTTTTGATATTCATTAAAGGCATGAATACTGCATTCAGCACAATGGGCCAACACTGTTGGTTTAACTTATATTCTCATATTGCAGAGTAGCTGATTGCCTTGACAGGCACATGTTTAGGCCACTGAGCCTCATTACAGCTAGAGGGTATTTTTTGGGTTGGATTACTGTCGGCGGTAGTTCATGCCACCAGTGGTGGTAATCTGAGGGCCCACGCCCGATCATAGCTATACCGCCAGTATGGTGGTAACTGATGCAGATGAACTGAAATACCATTGGCAGTATTCATCAACTATGCATTATTTGTATATTTGTTTTATTATTTGTGTCATTTCCATCCTCTTGAAAATGGAGAAAGATTACATACCATTATTTATAATGTAGAGAAGAGCCATTATTATAAATGGGATGAGAAGGTTGGCATCTGGCAAGCCCATTTTTCACTCCAAACCCCCCCTCCCCCCCTATGGTGATCTTCATGCATGAGGCCTTCTGAATTAAAAACTGGAGGGATGTCTAGTATTCCAACTATAATTGTACAGAATGTACTGCTGGTGGCCTTCACGCGGACTACTGCAAGCAGTACATGCCACTAAACAATGTTTTGCAGTGGTATTTGTAGAATAGTGTTACTTTTAAGGCTGTAAGGAGGCCTATTGTATTTTCTGAATCTCTATCAATCTGCCCGCAATCCTGTCCTGTCTGTATCCTTGATTCCCAAATACAAATCCGAAATGACAATTAGGGTACAAGTCCCCTTAAAACTCGAATGGGAGACCACCATGGGGCGCAGGCAAGATGGTAGCCTGAGAGTCGTGTTCCTCCAAGCAACCCCCCGATTAAGGAGAAAATGGCACACTTCAATGGAGAAAAAAAAAGACGCCCCTCAAGTCTCGAACCTGTGAAACCAGAGAGAGACTGTAGAGGCACGCTGTGGGAGACAGTGGGGGCAGCCCTGCCCATACTCACCGGTGGAAAGACTGATATTAGAATGTGACGCTGATACTCGCTGAAGAGGACATCAAGAGAAGACAGCGCGAGAGGTGAGAACAAGCCACTGGGCGAGGGGAACGTCCCAAACTGCATGGATGTACATCCCCCAAGGCAGAGATTGTTAGGCCGATACCTGGGCTGCTATAGGTAACCTGAGTGGCAGGTCAGCGCATTGACTGACTGGGCGAATGGAGGCTGTGTCAGCGAGCGACTGCGGTCCAGCGTGGAAAGAGGAGGCCGCCTTAACAGTCCTCGAGAGGCCAATCCCGGAGATGATATTGCACAGGACGCAGAGGTTGTGAGGTAAAGGGAAGAGCTGAGAGTTTGCGGACACTGGCAATACATATCCCATAAAATGGGTGCCTTTAACAAGGCAAACCGAATCAGTCAGTGACATTGTGCTTCCGATACATAACACCTAAGCTATCCACACGTGAACAGTAAGAGTAACACGCCTGAATTGCTGAGTTGGGTAATTTATGCTGGCCTGAACGCTGTGTTGCATAAGGAATAAAAAGGAAGAGTGGAAGCTGGGAGGCTGATGTGATCGGTGAAAACAGGTTCGCAGTTCCAGCGTTTTGTGAAGGACCCTGAGAGGCAAGACACTATGGATTCAGAGGGAGAATGACTGACCAATTAGCCAGAGAGTCTAACCTGTGACAAAAGCGGATATCATTACCCTATAAGAGGAGATAAAGTCTACGTGGGGAGATATCATGCATTGATGGGAGTCCCGAGAGACAGAGTGGAGAAGGTGGAGGAGAAGAGTGAGGTGTTGGAGAATAAGCCAATTGTTGACCAATGGGTAGGAAATGAGACTACATGCAAGAATCAAGGGCTAAGAAGTTAAGAAATACGACATATCTTGAAGGTCAACAACCTGAAATACAGAGAGTAGAGCGCCAACATTCACTTCATAGGCATCCGGGAAGGAGAAGGCGACAGCTCTCAAGGCTTTGAACAGAAAGTTACATTGATACTAATGTCCCTTTTTGCTGAAGAAGGAAAAGCACAGATTTCACCTTTGATAGTCCATCGAGCAGGGGTAGGGCGGAGCCAGGTGGCCCGAGTTCCGTTTTACCGAAGTGCCATTACTATAGGGAGAGGATGACCATACTACACAAAGCCAGCAAGCAGCCCAATAGGACCTTCGAAGGCTCAAAGATCAGCATATACCAGGATCTGTCCTCCCTTACCCTGGTGAGGCGCAGGGAGTGCAGGGCACTCAACCACTGGTTTAGGGAGCGAGAGTTGAAATACAGGTGGAGATTTCCCTTCTCTCTATCTTTCAAAATGTGTAAAGACGACTTTCGTAGAACTACCAAAAAAGAGGTAGAAGGTGCCTTAGCCAGTATCCCCATGAAACAGTGAATGCTATATGTCCGTAACTGAAAATTACAAACCAGATCATTTCGAATTGTGCAATCTAATTTTGAAAAAAAATATGAAAAGCATTCCTTACGTTCCTCCCGGAGCAGATTCCATTATCTCTCGAGAAATCACGCAAAGACGGCAAATCAGGAAGTGCATAAACAGTAGTTGCAAAGGAAAGTCCCGATTGATACTGCACTGGTTACCTGCCCCCCCATCTGACCTTGGGCCCTAGCCCTGCCAGTTTCATGCCTGCACGCACTGCCTCCCTGGCAACCCTTGCACATGAGGACTGTTTACAGTCCCCCCCCACCAGCACTTATGACTGCATTTGCCACCAGCTGGCCATTCTTTTATTTATCTTGTTATTTTATTATTCCATGTACTGCACTTTCCCTCCCCCCACACTTTCCTTCCCCCACTACCTTACACTTGCGTGATCTGAATGTCACCTGGCCTCTGAATGTCACCTGGCCTAGTAAGATCGTTGTCTGTCTCCCCTTTGTTCCCCCTCCCTTGCCTCGTTGTGCATTGAAACACTTGTGTATAGATGCATTATAAATGCCATATCATATCATAAGCAAAATAGCGCAAAGGATCCATAATACAGGTAAGTGAGTTGAAATAAAAAAATTGAATTTCTAAATAAACGGTGATTACTTTTACACATGCCGAATGGCACAGGGTTAATATATTCTTTTTTAATTTCATATTTTAAAATATTAGCTGATGGGAATGATCAAATGTGTTTTCACTGTTTTTCATGCATGCATTTCGCTTTGCGAAAGTAACAAACCGTTTTTCCTTTGCGCTCACGTTTTAACGTAGTTGCACAAAATGAAAACCAATGCTTTCCGATGCACGATTAAACGTGTTGAGCGTTTTAACTCTTTGCTCCTATTCATATAAAGGGGGTAATTCATAGAATTCAGCACACAGTGTGCGCGTGCGGCAGTCTGCGCGAGCCGCGTGTGCCAAAATCCATTTCCGCACACAGCGTATTCATGTATTTTAACATCCAAAACCAGCCGTGGCGCAGTGACCCCGCAGCAGTGCCAGTTACACCCCGAACCCCTCCCTGTGCGCCATGAACAGCGCACACATCCCGTACATGGCGCACAGGCCAGTGGACCAGCATACAGCCCCCAACCACGAAAAAGTCCGTAAAAATCTCCACACACCCTTCCGAATACACATACCGCGCAGCGTGGGAAGTTTCACACGCGATTGGCCCTCTGCGAGCGGGGTATGTGTATTTTGGGGGAGCAAGGGAAATTTCACACGCGATTGGCCCTGTGCGAGTGGGGTAAATGTATTTCCAGGGTGCGCGGGAAGTTTCACACGTGATTGGCCCTCTGCGAGCGGCGTACGTGTATTTCGGGGGTGTGGGGGAAGTTTCACACGCGATTGGCCCTGTGCGAGCGGGGTACGTGGATTTCGGGGGTGCCCCAACGAATTGGCAGTGTGTCCTCCCAGGTGTGCCCTCTCCCCCCCTCCCCAGGGCCTGCAGTCAGACCCCAACACAGGGGTACACACTGCACCCCTGGCCATGACCCACAGGCAGCCCATCCACCCTGCTGAAGCCCCCCAGCCAGCCCACATGTCACCATGCACAAGTGAGCACTAACTTATGTCCCCAGCACCCCCATCCACCCAGCATTGAGGGGCACCTGCCAGCAGACCCCGACTCATGCCCCCAGCACCCCATCCACCCAGCATTGAGGGGCACCTGCCAGCAGGCCCCAACTCATGTCCCCCCGCACCCCCATCCACCCAGCATTGAGGGGCACCTGCCAGCAAGCCCCGACTCATGCCCCCAGCACCCCATCCACCCAGCATTGAGGGGCACCTGCCAGCAGGCCCCGACTCATGTCCCCCAGCACCCCCATCCACCCAGCATTGAGGGGCACCTGCCAGCAGGCCCCGACTCATGCCCCCAGCACCCCATCCACCCAGCATTGAGGGGCACCTGCCAGCAGGCCCCGACTCATGTCCCCCAGCACCCTCATCCACCCAGCATTGAGGGGCACCTGCCAGCAGGCCCTGACTCATCCCCCCCCAACACCCCATCCACCCAGCATTGAGGGGCACCTGCCAGCAGGCCCCGACTCATGTCCCCCAGCACCCCCATCCACCCAGCATTGAGGGGCACCTGCCAGCAGGCCCCGACTCATATCCCCCTGCAACACGAAAGGAAGCTGCACAATCATGGCCCTCATGTGCACCACAATTCCACAGCATGCCACCCCACTCTTGACATGCAATGATTTCACCAATCCACCACACACCAACATGCCTATGTCACGACACAAATCAAAAGTCAACCATGTACATCAACACATGTCGGTCACATACACACTGTTTGCCATAGATTGTGCAAAACTACAATTTGACATGCATGAACCCAATGAGCGAATCCCACACATGGAATTAAAATATCAAAATGTATTGTTAACAAAATCAATGTAATGAAATGAAAGCAAAAAAAAATACAAAAATGAAATGAAATGCATGTCCAAAAATATGAAAAATGAAATGTAGATGCAATCAAAATAAATCCAGAATAAAAATGTTCCAAAATCATTGTCCACCAAAACAAATCAAAAGGAAATATAAAAATGAAAATCCATTGTCCCATGGTGAAATTCAAAGAAAATGCACACATAAATCCAAAGTCCAACTATGTACAATCAATTTTGAAAGGGTCCATGAGCACAACGAAAGAAATGAAACTTATCTAAAAAACGACCTAAGAAAAGCACGATATACAAAAGTGTAGGGCATAGTCCAATCACTCCAAAAGAAATGAAAACAAAAGGAAACCTAGCACTAAACTATTTGCAATGGCAGCAGGCTAGTCCGACGGCTCACTTTCCGATGGCCAGGGCATCATCGAACTCCTGGTCAATGTCCTGTAGGCGGCCCTCTTCCATGGCCCGAGGGTTCACAGGGACGATGCCATGTTGGACTCCAACTCCCTGCGAATAGCATCGAGGCACTCGGCCCACCTCAGTGCCCTCCGCATGGAGTTCTCCGCCATGACCATTGTGAGCCGTGCCTCTTCGGCCCGCCGCCGCTCCACATCGAGACGCCGGCCCAACCGCTGCCACACGGAAGACGCACCCATTCCAGGGTCCTCCTGCCCTCTGGCCGATGCCTGCCCCTCTGTCGATCGCCCCGAGCCATCATTGCTCCCACCTAGAGCCTGCTGCTGCTGCTGTCCATGTGCCCTGTCCGATGATGCCTGCACATCCTCCATCTGCTGGTCTCCAGTTGTTGTGGTGTCCCCTCTCCTGCTGGACCACTGACTCCCAACTGTGGCAGGGATGGGATCTCCACCAAGCTGGCTGTGTTGGTCAGGCCAGGTCCACAGGGGGCCCTGGTGGAACCTTGGCCAGAAAACGGCAGGGAGAACGACTGGCGCATAGTCTCCACAGAGGAGAAGAGGTCCGCCAGAATGCGCGACACATGTAGGAACCCACCAACCAGGGCCCCTCCCAACAGTGCCACATCGTGACAGTGCTCTTCGTGATGGCATGCGTGCTTCCCCCCCCCCCAGGAAGCACGCACATCATCACGAATGTCACGCGTGCACAATGCGACACCAATCAGGACGGAGCCCGTACAGTCATGGGACCCCTCGTCTCCAGGTAGTGGAGAGGCAGATGACGTGACACTTCTCCCCCCCCAACCCTCCCCCACCCTCTTCCTGCGGACAGGCCTGGGACGGGGCATCCCTGCTGGTGCATGGTGGTACAGTCACAGGGTCAAGGACAGCGACATGCACAGGCCCCTTCGCGGTGACCTGTGCTGCCTCCTGGCCCTGGACTGCACCACTTGCACCAATGGTACTACCCCCACCAGGCCCCATGTGCGGCTCAGTAGCGGGCTCCTCCTCCTCTGTGGAGACCACCAACCTGGATGTCTCCGCACCGTCTTCCGCCATTGCAAGCCCCTGTGGGGGCTCACCCAGCCCTTCCGCTACAGCCGTAGTGGCAGACGCGGCACCAGTCCCCTCGCTCCCGGATGATGGCAATTCCTGGGAGGGTGGCTGGGCCTTGCGTCGCCGCCCGGTGGAGGCATCCCCGCCGCTTGGCTCCACAGTGCCGTCTCCGCCCTCTTCTTCACTCGATGCTGCGTAGAGGGAGACATAGAACGCAAGCATCAGGGTACAGTACAATATTCCCCTAGACAGGAAGAAATAACACATGAGTGGCACTGTCAAATGTCACTTCCATCCTGTCCCTCCACAACACATGGGTGAATGCACGCAACACACATGCAGAAACGGGCACGGCACCTGCAATCAGCATCAGCATCCATGTACAAGGGCCTCTTTTAACCAAAATGTTGCCTTAAAACTCACACGCATCATGGCTCACACTGACCCCATGCACACACATCACTGGAGGGTCATGCATCATGGCTCGTAGACCACAGACACAGTGGATACAACGGTGACCAGACTGCATGAGTGAATCTACACATCGTCACGGACATGTGTCATGCATCCATGTCATTTCAAAGTCACGCACGCTTCTCAGACACAGACATGCACACCATTCATGTACATGAGAGCAGCACCCATCTCTCACCAACCACCCATGTCCAAGAACAGGGAATTGGCATGCATTCATGTGTGCATTCCGCATGCAGCTCCCCATGTCTCATTGGAACACATGCACCATCCATGTGGTTCATGCATTACTGGTCTCACTTGCAGTACCATGATGTCCCGGCTCACACACATCCATATATGGCCTATGTTACACATACAGGCAAGTAGCTGACTACCAGCACACAGCAACATGCCCTGTTTCACACAGCAATGCATGGCCACTTACCGCTTGACTCCAGCCGGGCCTGCATCCTGAGGATCTGGTGGTAAAGCACTGGGCGAACCAGTGCTAGTTGGTAAACTGGCCCCGGCGCCCCGCTGCATCCTCTGCCTCTAAGAGGCGCTGGGCCTTCCTGAGGGTTCTGGACTTGTAGTCCTCCCAGCGCTTCTGGACGTGTCTCAGGTCTCGGGGTACCACCCCCACTGCGTTGATGGCACCCACGATGTCCATCCAGATCCTCCTCCGTCCTTCCTTGTCGGCGCTCGATGGTGTGAAGAGGGCATCATAATGCCCCAGGACATGCTCCACCAGGACACCAACTTCCTTCTCACTGAAGCTGGTGGCCCTCTGCCTCTCTGGCTGGGGGTCGCCAGTGGTCTCTGATGGTGTTTGGCCCAACATGGCAACCCCCGAGGCAGGCGTGGGTGGGCAACTGGGTCCTGGGGCTGGGCTATGGAGCGATGGTATCCCAGTCGGGAGTCTTCTGTTCCAGCAGGGGTGGACACAGCAACTGGACCCCTGCAGATGGCCGACGAGCAGGCAGCAAATAGCAGGGCACGTGGGCAGTAGGCAGGCAGCAGCAGATGGCAGGTGGGAGCGTGCTCAGGCCTCTTGGGGGTAGGAAAATGGCCTTTTGTGTATTTTTGCGTGGCCAGCTTGATACGGAGTGATTTGACACGTGAAAAAGTGCATGTCGGCGTGAAATCTGAGGAAAGACCCTTGGCGTGTAAGCGACGTTACGCGCGTGGGCGTTCCCCCACAACACGCGTGCATAGTGAATCAGCACATGAGAAAACTGCATGTCACCGTGCTATTGGAGGAAAGGGCCTTGGCGTGTAAGCACGTAAGTGACGTTGCATGTGAGGGCTGGCTTAAATGGTACGAGTATCACGCTATTTTCTTGTATGTGCTTTTTGTGGAGAGCGAGCGGGTGATTCTTGTACTTCTTGTCGGTTCACACGCGATTACTTCACAAGGTTTCCAGTTCGTACTCCGTGTTTCCTCAGACTGCATTCTTTTCTTCTTTTGGCGGGGGTGTTGCCAACGAGCACACACCTCTTTTTCACGTTCTTTTTCAAGGCAGACGGTGAGTTGCGCACGTATTTTCCAACTGTGGTTGCCCCCGTGTGTCGCGTACCCCTTCAGAGGTCATTGTAGGCTGCGTGTAACACGCTGTTATGCTTGATCTAAAATGGCGCTGGTGTGCAATGTATTCTGGGAGTGCTCGGAGCCATGATGGATATTTACTTCATGCCGCAGTGAAAAGCTGCACACATTTTTCTGAGTGTTAGATTCACAGTGCTGAGAAAAACATGCTTTCCAAACCTGGTATGCGGTCAAGGACATTTCTGCTGGGAAAGCTAACTTTGTTATGGTTTGCTACTGTTCTCCGTGGAGCGTGTTTTTAGAGAAGGGAGGCACTGTGCTTCTTGGGGGGAGCTCTCGATTGACCCAGCTGGCAACCGACAGCTGTTCCTCAACTGCGCAAGTACAATTTCCAGAAGGTTCGAAAATTGACTCCCCTTTGTGGAGTGTGTGTGTGTGTGTATATATATATATATATATATATATATATATATATATATATATATATATATATATATATAGAAGCCCGGAGGTGGTCAGGTGAGACTTCAGCCCTCCTGTGAGCTGTGGTGCTCTCGGCCTGGCTGTTCCCGGGGTCTTCCAGCCGCTTATGAGCAAGATGAGGAATCCTGTTACGCTCACGGTAATGTATTTCCTTTTGAATTCTTTACTACTTCTGTGATTTATGTCCATATTATTTTTGTGAGTTATTTCTATGTACTTCTGAGCTTTGAATAAATAGCGTATAAGAGCTGATTATCTTCTAAGAGTGCGTGGCTGTGAGTTATTGCATCTGTCTACGTTCAAAGTATTTGCTCTGTAATTGCATTGGTGATTTATGTTTGTTCCGTGCACTTTGGGGAGAGCAATACACACGCGTACGCTTATTTTTGTGTTTCTGGGTGCCACAGCGTAGTGCGGGTTCATTTTTCCACGCTTGTGGTCTACCAGGGGTTGCGTGCACGTGTACTTTTGTTTTTCGGGTGCCTGTGCGTTGCGTGACCCGTCATCTTCCCCCAGGGGGTCACAGACAGCCTTGCTAGAGCACTAGGGTACGAATTCCATCTAGTACCCTACCCCTTTCACCCCAATTGCCCAGGACAATTGTTTACCGCAACTCCCATACGCACAACATCAGTGCCATGGTTGGGAGGCGACCACGCAGGGTGGCCGATCTCAAAGAGGTGGGCATGGTGGGCACGGTAGGGGAGGTGGCCAGGATTTGCAGGGTGCCCCTAGAGCCCCGTGTGTGGAGGACCAATCGGGGCCACCTATGCCCCCCCCAATGGTTGTGGGAAATTTAGCTGACACCATCCCAGCTCAGCCCTTGTTGGACCGGCCCATTTTGTCAACTGAACCGGCACAGGGTGACTCCCAGGCTGACTTACAGGTCATCAAGTTTAAGCCACGTGTGGCGGTGAAAGTTGCTGTCACCAGGACACGTGGATCTGGGGCAGCAATGTCATCTGCTGCCCCAAGTAGCCAGGGTGTGGAGGCTGCAGGGGCAGATGCAGCACAATCCACCCCAGCTCCAAGTCTCCCAGCCGGGACAGTGTCGGTCCAGGTCCATCACACCGACGTTGGCCCTGCCAACATCACCCTGCAGCCAATGCCTGCACCAAGACCTTTGGTCATTGTGCCTTTACAGGCTTCAAGTACCCAGTCCACCTCCGCTTCTGCCCCTACTGTCCAGAGCGGTGTAAGCCACTCGGGATCCGCACCACCTTCCAAGAAGGGTGCTCTAGCACTACAGGCTGAGACCCCAGACACGGCTACACACTCCGGCACATCAAGGAAGCCTAGCTTTAATAACGCCAAACTTGATGCACTTGTGGCCTATGTGTTGGCACATAGCTGTGAAATGGTGGTGACTGCAGGGTGCAAGACTACGCCTGGTCAACGTGAGGCTTTGTGAGGCGCACAGCTGATGATTGCTACAAGCGGTGGAATGACCTGAAACGCAGAGCAAAGAACAAGCTGGCTTCAAATCATGCCTCTACTCTGGTGACTGGCGGTGGGTCTCCACCAGAGGACAACCAACTCACTGAACAGAAGTCTGTTGCTGAAACCTTGTTCATTGAGGAGCCGATCCAAGGCATGGGAGACCTACCAGATTATGAAGCATTGTCCGGTGAGTGCCCATGCATGTGTGTGTAATCCATGTGTATGTTGCTTGGGTGACGTGTTCTGATTGAGTGCCAGATGAGGGTGTGTAGTCCTAAGTGGTATGGGTCACCCATGTGCTTCCTCCAAACCATTCACCGTCCTTGGATTTGGGTATGACAGTATCCCTTCTGACCACAGTAGCCAATTGGCACCACATTACTGCAGTTGCCCTTGAACTGTCATCTTGCAACAACATTGTTCCGAATTTTCAGTGTTCATTCAGCCTGATTGTTTCAATCCTCCCATTTTTGCAACGCATTTTTCAGCCCTAATGCCACATATGTGACATGCTTCTGTCATATATTACACCCCACAATGGCCGACATTTATTACCTTGTTATGTGAATGATTTGACCATTCAGGCTGATTGAGTAAGGGCCTGCTCACATTAATTTTTGGGGCCTGTTTGAATGTGGAACATTGTCATTTCCTGTCATGTTGAAGTGACCAACCATTGATGTATCCATCTGCCTGCCATCACTGTAGAAATGTACACTGGATGTGTTGCAGTGTGTGGCACATGCATATTTTTTCACACTATTTGGAATTTTTCATCTCATCATGTCCATCTCACATGGATGGGTGACAGTACTCATTCACTAACATATGGCTGTACTTGTCAAATGTACCATGGCTATGCTACGTGCCATCTGTGTGCTGGCATGTGTCATGTATGTGGATTGGCCATGCCACTCACAGGCTAATGTGTGATGCCAGTGCTATCCAGCATGCAGCACATGTGTTGCTTTTCCATCTTGGAGTCCTCAGTGCCTGCTTTTTGCCTCCCCTTCCAACTCATTGACCGTGCATGCATGCCAGGGTTAAAGTCATGTGGGATATGTGTAATTCATGTACTGGATCTCTGGCTTGTCAGGCCTATGTGTGTGTGCTATGGTGCTCATGCCTGTTTCCATTTGTTGTCTTTCATGTTTTTGCAGGTGATTACGCACTTGATGCTGTTGAGGTGGAGGAGATGGTGCAGACCCAGGAGGAATCTCAGCCACAACCGGGCACCAGTGGAGGACGTGGGGTGGTGGGTGAAAACCCAATCCTCCTGCAGACCATACTGTCCACGGGTGTCTCTGGATGCACCTCCCCAGACCTCTATGATTCAGGTGCTGAATCGGAGAGTGAGACATATGTGGCGTCGCAGGTGAGTGTTACTGGGAGGGATGCTGTTCTGACCAACCCACCTGCACCAGGGGGAGACCCCTCTATGGGGATGTCAGTGTTGGTAACTCCGCCTTTGGCGGTTACGGATGCAGGGTCACGCTCAACATCTGATCCTGTTCCTGGGCCAGCAGATCAGATGGGGAATGCAGTCCTGCAGCCTCAGTCAGTGGCAGCACAGCAAGGTGCAGATCACCTTGCCCCAAACAGGTGTGGTGCCCGCTGACGCAGTGGCCGTACGCCACCAGGCAATACTGTATGAGAAAACTCCATGTACAGTATAGCAGCACAATAGGGAGCATCGGTTGAAATGAAGGCTCAGGCAATGGAGAGGGTGGCCACTTCCATTCTCCCCCCTGAAAGGCAGATGGAGCAACAACAGCAGGCAACAGACTCCATTTGCCAATCACACAGGGAAGACATGTTGGCGTCCAACACGGACCGACGGGCGGCACTGGAGACTCTGCGCGAAGCCATATCTGTAGAGTCACAGGGCCACAGGGAAGCCCTGAGGTTAGAACTCCATTTCCTCAGGGAGACTCTGGGTGAACTTGAAGCTTCCTGAAATTTTAGGTCACAACAGCAGCTGGAGAAGCTCACATGTTCACTCTCAGCAGAGCTCCAGGCAACAAGTGCGGAGATCCGGGCATCACACGAGGCCATGCGGGTAGAAATGCAGGCTACCCGTGAGGTACTGCACGGGGGATCGCCGCACCATCATCCTCCAGAATGGAACCTTCCAGGCCTGCATGCTTGCTGCCATGGAGGACCATACCAGGGCTTTACGTGGGCTGCCTCCCATAGTACAGCCACCTCCTGATGTAGCAGCAGTGGGTGAAGAGAGCGACAGAAGTTCTCCCACAATAGTGTAGTAGTGCAGGCCATGAGCCCATGGAGGCATTTTTTCGCAACATCCACGCATGTAGGTGTTGGTGTGCACCCTGTCCTCGAACCTCCTGGGTGGAATAACACCCCCCCACCCCCGGTCCACACATGAACATTTTTTTGTTGTTGTTTTGCCTTGTGTGGCTCCAGTGGGCATCCACTGTTTTCCAGCTGGGCACATGCAGGCTTGTCCTGTCTTTGGGTTAGATGCTTGGGTTCCTGACACACACACCCCTCCTGCTTCCCCTTTCCATGGGCTTGCAAAGGGTGTGACAAAGTAACAGTAACTTACACAGTGACATTGGGCTCCTATGAGCTGTGTGGGCAGTCTGTAGTCATAACTGTGTGGACATCCCTAGTGGGGATTGTTGTTGGATTGAACACTGCATGGTGTATTGATATGTGCTTGTGCATCCATGACTTTCTCCTTATTCACATGTACCTTCTTCATGTCTTCACAAGGCCGTCTCCTTTGCAGATGCAGTTTATGTTGCATGCAGTACACTGACACATTTGCCTGATAGCAACACTCTGCAGTTGGAAGGGATCAATGCGCTGCCTTAATCAGGTTGTGAGACTTGCACTACTTTGATTTTGTAGTGTCGTATTTTGACACTGTTTCATCCTGTGTTGCTGGTAAGTATTTGTTCATGTGTGCTGTTTCTTATTGATTACTGGGAGCATATTGTCTGTGGCCTGTTTACATTTGGAACAGTGCACATTGTGACACTGGTGTCATGTGTTGTGCATTCATTTTGTTGCTTTCACATTGCATGACATGCCATGGTGTGTTGGGTAGCTGAGATAGGGAGGGGTTGGGTGACATGGCACTATTTTCATGTTGTATTTTGCAAGGGGGTAGTCATTCATGCAGCATGAATGTTTTTTTTGTCACACAGAATTGGTGGTCTTTAAGTAGGTAGGGATGCACACAATGTAACACTTCCAGGTGACCAATCTCAGGCTGGTATGATTGTGACAGTTGACTGTCCCTTATGTCATCATCATTGATTGTCAGCTGGTATGTGCCAGGGCTGTGTGCACTCCACAGGGGTGTGATTTTAGGTGAAGTAATTAGCCACCAGCTGGGTACGGGCTCCCTCACCACACGCCCTTTCCCCCTCAAATGCGCAGTGGGCGTGCATGTGGCTGGGGATGTGGGGGCACCACCATGTCCACCGGCAGGCCCCGGCGGGTTGCAACGTTGTGCAGGACACATGCTGCCACTATGATCCTGCACACTACTGGGGGCGCGTATAGCAGCTGCCCACCAGAGTGGTCAAGGGAGCGAAAGCATGACTTGAGCACTCCGAATGTGCACTCCACTATGCCCCGCGTTGCAATATGGGCTGTGTTGTATCTTACCTCAGGTGGTGTGGTGGGGTTCCGAATTGGCGTCATCATGTGGGTGCTCAGAGGGTAGGCACTGTCCCCTGGGGAGGCGATGATGGGTATCATTAGTGGGGTTGTGACATTACTCGGTATCTGACATGCATGCATGTGCAGAGGCATTTATACTCACCAAGAAGCCATGTATCGCCATGCCGTCCAGCTTCTAGGTCCCGGTTTAGGGGTGACATTCTGAAAATGAAACTGTCATGGGTGGACCCTGGATAGTTGGCATATACGGAGGTGATGATTCCCTGCTCATCACATACTACTTGCACGTTGATGGAATGCCAGTGCTTGTGGTTTCTATAGATGTGCTCAGTTGCCCTGGGAGGACGTAGAGCCACATGGGTGCAATCAATGGCACCTAGCACTTTGGGGAAGTGTACCACCCCGTAAAAGTCCTGGACGGCAGCCTGCCTTTCTGCAGGTGTTCTGGGTATGTATATGTGCCTGCGGACTAAGGAGCGTGCAGTCATGATGGCCAACACCTGGTGTAGGCAGCGTGACTGCATGGCCTGTGACACCCCCCCCCCACCCCCACTATGGCACTTGTCCGATGAAATGGCCAAGAAGTGCAGTACATTGAGTACCTTTTCCAAGGGGCTCAGTGCTTAGGAGCACAGGGTGGGTGATGTGAGGTCATCCTCCCACTCACTCACCAGGTCGAATATTATGTGTGGTGGAAACCTGTTCCTCCCATACACCGGGTCATCAGGCATCCCAAAAAGGCTGGTCCTGGGTGTAAAAATTCTGGGCCTGACTATCCTGCGGTGTCCCACGACCACTGCTGCGAGGAACGGTATATTCATAGTAACGTCTGAGCTTGTTTGCGCACACTTTTATGCTGTGCGGGGCCATGTACGCCTGCTTCCTGCTGGCGTATGTGTTTCCGGATTAGCGCGTCTTTTTTGACGCACGCGTTTCCCCTGTTCGATTCCATGAATACGTGTTGTAGGCGTGTGTGTGGGCGTTCCACGCATTTACCTCCTGTAGTTCCCCCCCCCCGTAACGCCCACATTTTCCCACGTTGTTCCCCATTCCGCGTGTTACGCCCACTTTTTTTGTGTGCACTTTCGCTGTGCACGTAGCACATGCCATTTGACGTGTGCGCCGGCGTGCGCCACCCATGATTTTAGCGCACATCCCAGGATTTACACGCGAATCGATGAATCGATGTGCGCGGCTTTGCACGCTTGCGCTGCGATTTTCGGCCTGTAAATGTCTGCTTGTAACCCTTTCCTGCTAACAAACACGGAAAATATATAAAAAATTGGCAATCAGTAGAATAAGATTTTCTTTATGATATTTACATGCTTTGCCGACCTTTGTTTTACAATTGGAAACGAATATCTTCCAAATCGAACGCACGTATATTTAGGTTGAACACGTTTTGATTTTGAACCATGACAACTAATAACACTTCTGTTAACGGGAGCAATGTTTGACATTTTGGGATATACAGTCAAGGTGCTAGTTAAACTCAGATTTTGTAAGCAAACGTTTTATGAAAAGGGAAATAAAGTAAATGCGATGCTGGAAATTGACTAAAACAGCAAGAAGAGTGAGGGGTGAGAGGGGAAAAAGACAACAATGGAAAATTGGTGTTGCACCTGAAAGGAATTGCAGGAAGGTTTGGTATGTTCTATAGGGATATAGTGCAAAGGAGGGGATAGATATGAGGTGGGTGAGGGCCTTCCTGGAAAGAATAGATGTGCTGAAGTTGAAAGCAGAGGATCAGGAGACACCGGACAAACCTACAACGTGCTTTGAGGTATCTAAGATGATAACCTCAATGAAGCCTGGAAAGGCCCCGGGATCCGATGGGTTTCATCTAGCTTTTACAAACGGTATTTTGACATACTGGCACCCTTTCTACAGAGATTATTCAATTCCATAATGGAGGGGCATGAGCGCCTGCATTGTTCTCACATGCTACCGTAATTGTACTTCATAAGGAAGGGCGAGATAGGGAAGATTGTGGCTCATATAGGCCGATTTCCCTATTGAATTGTGATGCTAACATTTTCACCAGTATCCTACCGAAGAGATTGAGTGGTTTCCTGCCTCAGCTGATACACACAGATAAGGTGGCGTTTGGGTGCGAGAGACAGGGAGCTGACAACATCAAAAAGACCCTAGACCTGATGGCCTCTCTGCAAGGTGATTAAGTGGACCCGATGCTAATATCATTAGATGCTTAGAAGGCTTTCGACCGTGTGGAGTGAAGGTTTCTTGTTTGCCACATTGGAAAGTTGGGCTTTGGGCAGAGATGGATGATGGGAATGGAGGCATTCTATCATCACCCTGTGGAATTTACATCACTGAATGGAGTGTCATCGTATACATTCCCGCTGAGCAGAGGTATGAGGCAGGGATGCCCATTCTCTCTGTGGTTATTCGTACTATCAATAGTGCCATTGGAATATGGGAGGGCGTGGACATTTGAGGATGTAGTGTGCTTGATGTTTGGTGTGAGGAAAAGAGATAGTTTGAGGGGTAAAATACACCTTAGTGCCTAAGCATGTCTTTGATGAATTTCCCAATACGGTCTTGAGAAATGTCAACATAAAGCCACAGACATATGGTGGTGCGAAAATCGAAGTGTTAGGATGTTTCATGGATCGACTTTCAGTTTAAGGGAAGATCTCGATCTGGGAAGGTGTATGTCACTGAAAGAGATGGTATTGCACTGTTGTGTAGGCTACAACAAAAAAGATTGAGCATCAGACTGAACGCCAATGATGATGAATGTGTTCTCCTTTGCAGCGCAGATAAACTACACCCATGTCTATTCAGCAGTAAAACTTAATGTCTAAATGGTATTGTACATAGAATACGGCTAGTGAGAGGATCAAGGCCCATTGTGCACATGGTGAGGACCATTCCGCTGAAATTTAGAGAGCAAGTCAAAGATGATCTACTGAAATTGGAACAAGATGGAATAATTGAAATCATTGAGTCATCCGTGGGTATCCCTGTTTGTGGTGGTCACAAAACCCAATGGTAAATTGAAACTTTGCCTTGACCGTAGGTCATTAAATAGATGTGTTATCCCAGATCGCCATCCTCTACCAAATATAATGGATACATTTTCAGCATTCGGAGAAGCAAGTGTGTTTTTTCTCACTAGACCTAACATCCACATAGCATCAGATAAGTTGCATCATGCATCCAGACAACTTACTGCTTTCATCACTCCAGAGGGCCTTTTCCAGTTTGTGAGAATGCAGTTTGGACTGGTGTCGGCAGCAACAGTCTTTCAAAGGATTATGCACAAAATATTTAAGGTTGAACAAGGAGTGATTTTCTTCCAGGACGACGTTTTGTTTTTGGTCCTGATCAGTTAACACACAATCGGTGATTGAAGAGATTTATGGCCATTGGGGCTCACTCTAGGTCAAGAGAAATGCAACGCAACCAAAAAGAAATGGTATATCTTGGCCACATGGTTTCAGCTAAGGGTGTACATGTAAAAAAGCAAACTGGTGGACCATACGAGAAAGGTGATGAAACCATGCAATAAGGAACGACTGCGCTCTGTTCTTGGCATGGCTGAGTTCTGCTCCAAGTTTATACAACATTTTGCAGAAAAGACTGTTAATATGAGATCGCCGTTAAATAAGAAGGCCCCTTTTGAATGGTCTATGCAATCTGCCACGGAATGCAAGGGTATCAAAATGGTATTGGAGAACACCCCTTCTTTACAGAACTTTAAAGTAGGTAGGGAAACCATAATTTTGACTGACGCAAGTAATGCAGAATTGAGAGCGGCCTTCACACAGATGGAAGGGACTGAGGAACATGTTGTTGCTTTTTTCGTCACATTTGTTGAAGGGAGCAGAACTCAATTATTCTTCCATTGAGAAGGAGCTGGCACCCATAAATTGGGCAGTCAGAACATTTGGAACCTTTCTATGGGGTTTGAGTTTCACGATATGGACGGATCACAAGCTAAGAGACTTTATAGAAGAAATGATTGGATGGTGTCATCAAGGATAAGAAGATGGGTTGTGGCACTTCAAGAGTATTGCTTTGATGTTGAATACCTTCCAGGAAAAGAACATTCCTGCTGACTGTCCCGCCTTATGGCTAATACAGACGACGGGGATGACCGTGAACATGAATGTGTTACTTGTGGAACAGAAAATGGTTGCAAGGGTAAATGGGAAGAGGGCATGATCAATGATGCAGTGTTGAGAAGAGTGAAGATGAACCCGTGGAGAAAGGTATGATGACAAAAGGATGTGTAATGTGATCAGAGATGGAAGGTTTGTGGATGGTGATGGAAGATTTGCATGTGATTGGAGGATATGTTATGAGAGGAGACGGGGTCATTCCTCCTTTTGGTGTGAGGAAAATAATTGTTGAAATTGCCTATGAGGGGCATCAAGGAATTACAAAAACAAAACAAACTGTGCAGAGTATTGGTGGCCTGGGTGTGATTTAGCGGTTGAACAAGCTCTTGTAAACTGTATTTTGTTCATTCAGTGAAAAAATGGGGTGACCCGAGAGAGTCCCCTGATTTTGGATTAATTTACCAAAATGCCATAGGAAAAGGTTGGGATGGATACTGTAGGTCCAATTTGGAATAAGGGTGTACAGAATTACTGTCTAGTTATTCTTGTTTTGTCAAAATGGGTAGAGGTAAAAATCACAAGCATTACAACTAAAGATGTTATAGGGTTTATGGAACTGGTCTTTAAACTAGGACACCCAAGTTCTGTGATTACTGGTAATAGTTATTTTATTTTTATTTATTTTATTTGTGTATTTATAAAGCGCTGCAGCCCGTGGGCATCAGGGCGCTAACAAAGAGACGGACAACAAAGCGACGGGACAAGTGGGGCATATCGGTCAGGTAACTGGTCAGAGGTGGATCGGGTTGGTTACTTGAACAGAACCGTTTTCAGGTTTTTTCTGAATATCAGGTAATTGGGCTCAAGTCGAAGATCGAGTGGGAGTCTGTTCCATTTAGTCATGGCTAGGCTGGGGAAGGCTCGGCCAAGGCCATTGGATTTGTTTACTTGTCCAGTTTGGATCAGCCTTTTGTTTCCTGATCTTAATGTTCAGTTGGGTACGTAAGGCCTAATTTGTTTTTTGAGCTAGTCGGGGGTGGATCCATATAGACAGTGGTGGACAAGAGACATGGACTTAAAGGAGATACGGTCCTCTATAGAGAGCCAGTGGAGGGTTTTTCTTTCATCAGAGATGTGATCTCTATTGGATTTGCCCGTGATTCTTCTTATTGCATGATTTTGGATGAGTTGGCATTGCTTGAGGCATTTTTTGGTGGTACCTAGCACAAGGGAATTGCCATAATCAAGTCTGGATAAGTATGATGGCTCTAGCGATATTGCAGCTGTTTTGTTGACTCAGGTGGGGGTTTGTTTTAAGTCTTTTTTGGTATTGACATGTCTTTTTAAGATATGCCACCTGTGGTGCTGCTCCCAGTGAGGCCTGCAGGTAAACACCTAGAGTCTTCACTTTTTCTGAGACCACTACTAGTGAGTCTTTAATGTAGAAGGTTGCATAGGCTGGATCCAATTTTGCTCTTGCTTGAGGGGATCCGAAAACCATAAGTTCAGTTTTCCCTCCATTGAGGGACATCCAGTTGGATATCATCCAGGCCTCCATGGAGTTATCGACTGAGTTGACCCTATCATTGTCCGTGGTGTGGCAGCCAGTCGGTTCTAATACCGATTGTGTATCATCTGCGAAGTTCATGAAGAATATGCCCAAATTGGTCAGAAAGGTGCAGAGACAGCCCATATAGATGTTAAATAGCAGTGGTGAAAAACTGGCTCCTTGAGGGACTCCGCAGTCTACCTGCTGAGAGGCCAATGAGTGATCGCCCCATGGGATCCTGGAGCTCCTATTTCCCAGGAAGGAAGCTATCCATTCAATGGCATCCGAGGAGCAGTTGCCTGACTTCTCTAGGGCCTCTCGGAGCTTCTGGTGATCTAGCAGATCAAAAACTGGCGAACAAGATTAGTAATCCAGATTTGCCTTTGTCTATCACTCCCAGCATTTTGGTCTGGGGGTCCAGTAGGGCCGCTTCTGTACTATGGGCGTCTCTGCAGCCTGACTGTTGGACGTGCAGTAAATTGTTCTGATCGATGTATTTCTGCAGCTGGCCTGTAGCAACCTTATCTAGAATCTTGAGGAGAAAGTTGCAGTTCGTAATGGGCCAAAGATTGACTCGGTCCCGTTGGTCTAGGCCGGGTTTTTTTACAAGTGGTGTCACTGTCTTAATGGATGTGGGTATCTTGCGGTCTCCAAAGGAGGGGTTAACCATTCTACACAGAAATGGGGCAAAAAGCTCTGGATTGTCGAATCATTTTGGGACGAATAATATGTTCTGTGCAGGAGGTGCACTTAGTGGACGCAAGGACTTTGGTTATTTCTTTTACTGTGGTTTGAGTAAATTGGAATTTGCTCAGTTTTGAGTGAGTGGTCTTTGTTTCGTGATTTGGTTGAAATGAAGGTATATTGGATGTGGAGCATGTTTGGATTTTCTCTCGGCCTTTCACTTTCTCAGTTCAATTTAAATCCAAAGATTTATCAGTGATTGTAAGAAAATGGAGTTGAACCTACATTCATGGCCATATATCATACCCAGGCCAATGGGGTGGCTAAAAGATTCAATAAAGTGATAAAGAATTGCAGAAGATGGGCATTGGTGAATGAGGACTGGGAAAGAGTTGTAGGGAGCAGGATTGAGGCACATCGATTTTCACCACATGGGGAGACTGGTGTGTCTGCTCTTGAGTTGAGTAGGGGGGAAAGCGAATTGTAAAAGGAGTCCCCCATGGATGATGAGAGCAATACAGGCATGGGAGAGGGTACGATGTCCTTTCATCGCGGGATGTTTTTTCACAGGGTTTTTACCGCAAATTTGTTTTAAAAAAAAAAACCCATTTAATTTTTTAGGGGGGGGTTAGTAAATTATATATTGGATGTGGGTGTTTGGGAATAAATACAAATTAAAGAACATGTGGGCGGGTTGGGGGGGAATTCCCCCTCCAAAAATAATGTAAAAAAAAATGTGATGGGATTTTTCCTAAAATAAATTGTGGTAAAAAACATCCTGCGATGAAATGACATGGATCCATGGGGGAGTGTGCAACAAGCTAGAAGGCATGTCAGAGAGAGACAAATTACTAACTGAATTATGACAGAAGAAAGGCAGTCAAAGATTGTTGTCTGAGAGTTGGTGATTTGGTAAGGTGAGGTTACCAGTGTCTTTAAGGCAGGGGCCTTTGAAATGGTCAAAACCTTGCAGGATCAAGAGTTTTCCATAACACTTATGACTGAAGATGGAAGGACCTGGAATGTGGCAGGAGTTGCGAAAGCAAAGGAGCAGGATGTCCCTGTGTTTGCTAATGAGGAAGAAAACAAGGAAATTGATGGAGTGGGGAGGAGAACGAGAAAACCTGAGAAATTTTGAGATTATGTGGTTGGATTGTGTGAGAGAGTACAAAAAATATGTGCATTTTCTTCTAGTCCTTTGTTTTGTTTGGTGGGTTTCCTCCTCTCATGGTGTAGGCTTTTGGTGGTTTAGGGAAGGGAGGTGTGTAGTGTGCCTTATCATGATGTATGAGGTTGTGTGGAATGTCATGTGTGGATGAGTGGAATGTTTGAGTGGAACTAGAATGTTGGGTGCCTGTGGCTGTTGGAGAGATGACTGGTGAGAGGACGCTCTGCTGATTGGCTTATAATACTGAGACCCAAATAAACTCTCACCCTATGCCTACATCGGCCTAATACTTCAGAGGATTCATAGTTGGAGGGAAGGCGTATAAAGTGTCATTCTTTGTAGATGATATTTTGACATGCATGACATCCCCAGAAGAATTGTTACCTAGACTAAATGGATTGCTAGCTTCCTATGGAGAGCTCTAGGGATTCAAAATCAATCTACAAAAATTAATACCCCTACCCCTCACAGAAAGTTAGGAGGCAGCTTTGCTATTGCTGCGAGATTCGCAGAATGTGTGAGTGACGGAAGTATTCAATATCTTGGGTTCCACATAACGAAATAACAAGATGTATACAAAGGTAATTATCCAACCCTATATTTGCGGATTGTGGAAGAATTAAAGAGATGGGAGAAGCTGATTTTGTCTTGGGGATGTAGGTTTACAACAATAAAAAAAAAAAAAAAAACCTTCTCCAGAGGAAAGTTTTTTTTTTTGTTCCAGATGCTGCTAGTCACGGTACCACCGACTTTCCTAGATGAGAAGGACATTATTGGCATTTCTATGGCAAGGGATAAAAGCAGGGTAACACAATACTTTAACTTAAATTAGTACCCGGCATTGCAATCCACAGGATTACACTGAACGTTGATTGGCTTGTTATACCACAGTATACCATACCACAGTGTAATCACATGGACGCATGTACATGCCTGCGTTTCTTCCTGGCGGCGGGGCGTGGCAGCACCTCAGCCATTAGGAGACTCGAAATGGGGAAAACCCCGGTCCGAGCCTCCAAACGGCTGGAGGCTGCCTTCGTCCCCCGCCGGGGATACAGGTATGTATTTTCCTTATTCCACCCCCTCCTCTCCAAACTATCCCCTCCCAAACTCATTTACCTTCTTTCTTCACCTTTTTCAGTAGGGATCGTGCTGGAAACACTTCTGTCCCCACCGCGTCCGCACCAATGGCTGCCATGGAAAGGTAAAACAGACTCCATTTTCCCTTTCCCGGCGGCCATTTTTTGACTTTTTATTTTCTTTCTAACGGGCCGGGGTACTAATGGCAATAAGCCCCTCGACGGCAGCCCAATACCGCCCGCGGTAATGACCCCGAAGCCTTCGTTAATGTCCTCACTACGCCTGGGCCTGTAACTCTGGGCCCCAGTGGCATTACCTTGGGCGGGGTGTGCAGTCATAATTTCCAATGCATTAATGTCGAAATAAAAATGTCACATTTGTTTTTGAATTTGTTTTTTATTTTATGTTTTTTTTTTGGGTCTAGTTAGTTAAAAGGTTAATAAACAAACAGGGGATTGGGGGGGGAACCCCCCATTAAAAAAAAAAAAAAATCACCCAAAACTTTTTTTTCGACATTTTGCATTCGAAATTATTGCATTCGACTTATTGACTATAAACCCTTGGGCGGTATTGGCCTGCCGTCTCAGGGCTTATTGCCACAGTAAAGAAGATGGGGGAGCTTGCCTTCCATGTACGGAAACCTATTATAAAGCGATGCAGCATGTTAGTTGACCACATTAGGAATAATAAAGACAAGCAATGGGTATAAATAAAATATCAATCAATGGTGCTGGAGAATGAGGTCCTTGCGCCAGTAACAGTGGGAGAATGGTTATGGGTGCCTAGTACACGGCTCTCTGGGCGCATTCGCAACCATACAGTGTTGAAGGTGCTATGGGAATTTTGGAAGCGGCAGAGAAGTATGGAAGGGATGACGTACTGGCCTTCGTCTTTAAGCTGTATTTGGGCACTCCCAATTAGAGATCAGAAACATGAACCATTACGATTCCAATCGTGGAATGAACAAGGATTGGTGAAGGATTGCCAAACGTGGAAGGGAGGACAATTCATATAGATGAACTGCAAGAAGTATTAGGAATATCAAGGCTGTCGCTGTTTATGTATTTGAAAGGAGTGCTGTCTGACTCCAAATGGAATGGAAACCTAGGGATGTCATTAACTGGCTTTGAACAAGTGTTCAATAAGCACACAGCATCAAAAGGGGCGGTGCCTGTTATGTACAAGGCATTAGTAAATAATAGTGGTGAGAGGAGCCATATGGTACAGCGTTGCTGAGAGAAGGACATTGGGGGGTGGGGGGAGGTATGGAGACTGAGATGTGAAGGGACATGGAAGGCTTTATTGTCCATGCAATATAAGATGCACATTTACCGTCCATTGAATAGATGGCAGTATGACCTGCAGATACTAGCTAGGATGTACACAGGGGTGAGCCCTAGTTGTTGGCGAGGATGTGCAGAAGTGGGAACATACTGGCACACGTGGTGGAGTTGCCCTTCGGTGAAGTCTTGCTTGCAAGACGTGGTTGGGTGGATAAAAGATATAGATGGAGATACTTTGCAGCCCATAGTAGTGTTATTTGGGAAGGAAGTTAGTGAAGACCATCTGAAAGGATTGGGGGCACATGCCTAGAAATGTGGTGTTGGCAGCCAGTGTGCCTCACTAGTCACTAGAAAAGGCCATGACTTCCCACGTATGGGGAAAGGCAGGAAAAGCAAAATATATGAAATGGAAAACTTGAAGGCCATGTTACAGGAGCGCCCGAAGGCACTAGGAAGAGATTGGTTGGCTTTAATAGACAAGCACCTTCTAAAAAACTAGGGGGTGGGATGCAAGGGCAGGATAATAGCATTGCGAGTTCATAGGAGTAGATTGAAATGATTGTTTATAATGGGGGTGAGGGGAGGGACATAGGTGGTGGGGGTGAGAGAGGAGAGTTGGAGGAGTATTTGTGTTAGTCACTGGTTGTGGAGAAAGAAATAGTAGGTGGCACATGTGTACTATTGTGGGGACATGTACATGTATTTCCTGTGTTACCCAATTGTTTCAAAAGGTGATTATGTACATGGTAATGTGTTTGTTAATTATGAAAAACTTGAACAAAAAGATATTACAAATGACAACTGAATTATGTCATGCAACAACGTAAATACCTTTCTGAAGTCTTTGAAATAGGTACAGGTGCTCAGTTTAGTTTTAAGTTAATTTATATGAGAACAGGTGCATAAAAATCAAGCAAATCTTAGATGTTTTTAAAATACACGCTGGACAATCCTAAAACACATGTTGACTTATCACTAATCACAATTGATGCCTATATGAATAATCAATTGCCTTGAATTATTTGTGTTCTGAAAGCTCACTACAACGCTTTAGTCTTGTCCTATTGGTTCACTCTTAACCTCATATTGGCTTTGGGAGCAAAGTGTTGAGGTCCCGACAGCCAATCATTATCTGGGGCTTCTAGGTGCCAAACACTGTTATTGGTTGACAGGTAAAGGTGTCTGATGGCTGTCTGTATCCAAGTAACAACTGCGGGTTACATCGTAGACATTCTCATCTCCTGCATCCTCCATCCACTTCTCCCGCACTTTCAGAACTCTAGTTACGTACCAGTGTGCCCACTCGCTGCGTACACGGCCTAATTGTGCAAAAGTCCTCTCTCCCACTTGTGACTGCTATAAACACGTGGCCAAGGAGCATAATTGTGTTCCCTTAACAGACCAAATGCTTTACATTTGGCGCGTAAGTGAACAAATATAACAGACTCAAATATGTCACCCTGTCCCAGGACACGTGGTGTTATTTGCAATAATGCCTGCAGCCCCAAGCAAAACCTGGTGTTATTGTTTCTGACCATCTCGCCATTAATACACACCTTGGGTTATCGTCAGTTACATCTTTATTGGTGAAGTGTTTGGTTGGCTATGCACGTGGAAAGTGGTGAGTGATGGAGCGTTAACCATACAGTCATTCACTGAAAAGATCCGACTATACAAATTCAGTTCGGTAGGCTTTTATTCGACATATGTCATCTTGCCTTACAAATTTTACAAATTGCAGACATAAAAAGGGATCACCACATCACAAAATATAGCACAGGCGAAGTTCCAATTAAAAATACGTATATCCAATAAACACAATACCGTTTTAAAGTTCATACATTCATAGATTAAAAATCAAACCATTAGGGCGCGTTCTTTTTTTTTTTATCCACCAACCGCGCGTAAGAAAAGTAGATACACAATACACCACTTTGATCACATCACATTTTTGAGGTACCTTAGTGCATCTACTGTTGTCATACCACTTGCTGTTAACAATGGGACAAAAAAAATCTGTGCGCTATATGCTTTGCAAAAAACAGAAAATGTGTCTGGCTTTCCTCCACTGATAAGCAAAAGGGACTGGCACCATTACAGTTGGTGGACCATTTCTTAGTGACATTTGCCAGAGGTAAATTGGAGACTCTAAACTTAAAGGAATGGTTCGCCCAAACATTTTTATTTCAAAAATAGATGGGCAACATAAAAAAACACGATTGGCGTGTTTTTTTTTTTCGAAGTCCCTATGTAAAATTTTGAGCAATTCAAGCTCAAAGATAGCACATGGGGGATTCCATTTTGTGAAATGGTTGCTCGCCGCTGTGCTCGCTTTGGCTTTTGCGGCACTAATGAAGGAAAAGCCAGCCAGCTGTAGTAAACAAAAGCTACCACTGGGTGGCTTTTCCTTCATTGGTGCTGTACGCGGAGTACAGGGACCGGAGGCTACAGGCAGAAAAGCTGCAGCTGCATCTCAATAAGTGCTATTTTTTTAAATAAAAATAAACACTAGCTGTGTTTTTCTTTTACGTTTTCCGGGCTGGAGGAGCCCAGAAAACTTAGAAATAAAACCGCAGCTTTAAAAACGTTGTATTTATGTTTGAGGTAGCTTTTGAAGGACCGCAAACATAAATACAATGTTATTGTGTTTCAAAACGCTGCGGTTTTTCTTTCTAAGTTTCTCAGGCTCCTCCGGCTCAGAGGAACCTGAGAAACTCAGAAAGAAAAACCGCAGCATTTTCAAACACAACCGCGTTGTTTCTGCCTGCCGTGGCTATCACTTTGGGTCTCCGGTGCTCCCCCATGGGAGCACCGGAGACCCAAAGAGAAAGCCAAGGCAGGCAGAAACACAACGCGGTTGTGTTTACATGCCGCGTTGTTTCTGCCTAAATCTGATTTCCCATTTGGGGCTATCGGGCTCCCCACGGGGGGCCCGAGAGCCCCAAATGGGAAATGCTAAATGCTGCAGTGTTTCTGCCTAAATCTGCTTTCCCATTTGGGGCTCTCGGGCTCCCTGTGGGGAGCCCGAGAGCCCCAAAAGGGAAAGCAGATTTAGGCAGAAACGCAACGCGGTTGTGTTTGAAAACGCTGCGGTTTTTCTTTCTAAGTTTCTCAGGCTCAGAAGAGCCTGAGAAACTCAGAAACAAAAACCGCAGCTTTTTCAAACACAACCGCATTGTGTTTCTGCCTGCCGTGGCTATCACTTTGGGTCTCCGGTGCTCCCCCAGGAGAGGGGACACAGAATCAAATGCGGTCCATGTCCACGAAGACGGAATACACCTTCAACATCTTTAATACTGCATACTTCTGAGCGAAAAGGTGGAGTCTTAGTGCGTGATCTAATGTGCTAACTCTTGGTGGGAATCTCGCCTGCAGGTGGTCAATTGTCGTTTTGAGTTGCCCATTCCTGCAGATGGACACAGATTGTTCTGGCGAAAATGTTCCCCACTCCATCCAGCAATGAAATGGGCCTAAAGTTGAATGGGCCACTCCTACCTCCCTTCTTATAAATGGGAATTATGATGGCCAAACGCTATGGGGTTGGGGGGGCAATTCAATCTCAGGCATGCACAGCCATAACATGGGCCCCCATATTGTCAGTTCATCCTTAAAGAGATCTGTGGGAATAAAGTCGGGCCTGGAGCCTTGTCCCACTTCTGTTTAATTATTGGCTCACATACTACTTGCATTTCTAATTGGAGGGGCTTGCTTGTAACATCCAGCTGTAAGTAATTTCAATCTGGCACACATCCAAGTCAATGCCTAGTATGTAGTGCACAACTGAAATACTTATTTATTTTTGTCTAAAAGTTCTTTATTCTGAACAATATACGACTCATATCATGCCCTTCTCCTGGAACCCCCCCCCCCCAGTCACACTGAACCAGGAGTCAGGCTGGTTTGCAAAGGTAAATATTTATTTATGTATTTAAAAATTAATTACAATATGTCTTAAGAGGTACACAACAATCACCAATGGGGTGAGGTAACACTGAGTAATCTCTTTAATACACGAGGAGTAAGTAGTAAGCAAAACACTTCAGCATGGAAAATAATATTTTTGTGTTGGTTCAGATCAAATAGCACTGTGGTTGGAGGTTCCCCATGCACACCCCTCAACCTCCAATAGGTAATGTAAAGAGATGGGAGGAGATAACAGGTATTCAGGAATGGCAGAATTCAAACAGAATATCAATCCTACTTTCCCCCTTTTAAACACAAGAGAAACAGAATTGACTGTCAAGCTGTCAGAATGGCCTTTAAGTTATCTTCAGAATGGACTGGGCAAAAACACCAAATATGGTCAAAATTGCTGAAATGATTATAAATTCTTATGGGACCCGCTTTGGATAGTTGCACGCAAACACAAGTAATGATTTAATCCCAAGAAAACATTTGAAATCTTAAAATTCAAGTCGGAAGCAATTAAAAGCTGTTTTACACGTGTAAAATGTTCCCAAAATGAACATTTGCGGCAATCATTTCACTGCGTGATATTCATGATAACGGGATAGCATTGATTTGGAATGGAGGTGCGATGGATAGATATGGATGTTAGCTACAAGTAGAAGTTGAAATTTTGTTTCTATCACAAAAACAGAGGGAATTACAGATGTTTTAGTAGAGGTCGTTTTTTTCTAGATAGGCGCAAGAATGGAAAACGGGAGTGCTTTAAAAAAATGACAAATGGGTTGCTTACACTAGAGGATGACTATGAACAAAACAAATACCATACAGGAACACAGTCACTTGATCAGGGTGACTGCCTGCTAAGGAAACTCGCCTTCTTCAGATGAGAAAATATCAGCGCAGAGATAGTTTTAACAATACTTGTTCTGGAGGGAAAATAGGATGGTTTGGAGAGAGGTTTCAGACAATGCAAAGATACTCCTAACAATACAGGTTCTGAATACAAGATAGGATGGGCCTAAGATAGGGAGGGATAAAACCATGCAATGAACATATGTTAGTGACACAATTCTTCCTATTTCTACTCACTGGATAAGTTTTTAAATGGAACTGTCAGTTCTGGTCAGGGAATGGGATCTGGTTTAGGACAGATGGCTTGGCGCATCGGATGGGACGGGGTCAGCAAGGCGCTCTGGTCACAGCATGGCACAGGACTGGATCAGATCTGCCCTTCTTGGTTCTGAGGATATTTATTTTCAGCAGGCAAGCAATAACAGCACAGCCCGACTGTATTATGTTGCTTCCCCTTAGGCTTGTGGGGTTCCGTTCTGGAATTTGAGTCCTAACTGAGAATGGTTCAGCTATGTAGTGGGCCTTTTGCTTTGCCAAGTTTCTGGAATCTGGAGCAAGGAAGATGTAGAGTTCAGCAGCAGGGTGCTCCGCCAGCATCAGTATAGCAAGTGAATCTGTGCCTTTATGTGTGGTGAGCTGTCTCTATTTATGCTATGAAATGATATCATAAAGGGGTGTGTGGGCCGTTCTAGCCTAAGCCTGCCCCTTTGAAATGTGATTGGGTCAAAGTCTACTCTCTGCCTTGATAGGAGGAGAGAATCAGAGTGTCATCTTTATGGTGTGATTCTATGAGGCTGAGAATCCACCCTTAACCCCTGGAACACAATCTACTTTTGGCAAAATACATATTTTCAGATGTGCAACCTCTATAAAAATCACATATACAGATTACATATTTTACTTAGCAGCTATTCCTCAAAACCCGTAGCTGTGGGATCTTGTCTCCGCCTTTCACAGATATTTGCCCTTTTCACTATGAACACAATGTCCAATTTTTAAGCAAATTTCTGCAAGTGTGCGTTTTTAACATGGGAATAAGTGTATAAAGTTTCACAATTCTAGCGGAAACACATTTTGCGTAAAATCAAATTTCTTGCCATTGCTGTCCAGAACATGTCGCATAGTTCTGGCGCCTCTTCATCCGTGCAGTCAGAAATGACATTAACGACTGTTATTGTTCTCTCTCTCTCTCTCTCTCTCTCTCTCTCTCTCTCTCTCTCTCTCTCTCTCTCTCTCTCTCTCTCTCTCTCTCTCTCTCTCTCTCTCTCTCTCTCTCTCTCTCTCTCTCTCTCTCACACACAATTTTAAACAGTAAGTTATCAGTCCTTTTAAAATATGTTCTTTGTCCATGTTAAGCAACAAATGGTTGTTTGGCTCCACCCCTTGATCTCTCCCTGGAAGCCCAGGAGCCATCCCCCAAGTTTGTTGCTTGCAGAGGCCACTTACGACTCTCTTCACACTTCAAATTTTCTGAGTTACAGTTTGTCATTGTGCCTTTTGCCGCTGTAGACCAGGTTCTTTCCTACCCTGTAATTCACACTTCTCAGTGATTTCCTGCTTGGGGGGGGGAGGGGGTGTAAGACGTTCCTTCTGTGAGAAAAACCTGTTCAAGTTCTGCAGCTTCAGCCAGGTTTAAATTAATTGTTACATTCTGTGGCCTTTTCCTTAGCACAAAACAAACTTGTTATATAAACACCAGCTAGAATTCTCATTCAAGATTTTAAACCATGGGATCAAAACAATTACAATATGGGTTACTATCAGTACAGGCCTCTTGGATTGCAAACATTTGATTTTCAGTTTATACATGTTAAAGTTTAATCGGGCCCCTGACATCTGTCATCAGTCGCCCTCTGCTGCAGAGAGATTTTTGACAGATCCACAGGCAGGCCACTTTTGCTGTGGAAATCTCTTTATGCTCTCAGCTTTTCAAGACATTGAAAGTTCACAATGATTCCTTAAACCAAGTGAATTGTAGCACCCAGCAAGAATTTTGAATATTTAAAAGTTGTTCTGTACCAGCATTCTGAAGTTTCAGCAACAAAGAAAGAGATTTAAAGCAATCTTGGAGTTTCATTTAGCAAAGCACTGCTTTTTCCTTCTGCACTCCACTTTCAATTGTGGTGGAGCCCAGTGACACATTTCAGTAGTGAGAGCTCTGTTCCACCACTGACAACATGCGTGGCAGATTGGGCAGCCATCTTTTGGTGCATTGAAAAGCGCGATTTTCAGGGGTTTTGGCGCGCACATGGGTTTTGTGGCCATTTTGCTGTTTCTGGCACCATCATAACAGAGTGATGCAGCATAGCAGTGCAAAAGGGGGTCAATACATCCCACACGCCTCCTCCACTAAAACCATGCAAGGGCACTGCCCTTCCATAGCTTTTTGTTTTGTGTAGAATGTCCCAAAATGTTTGTTCCATGTGGGCGGGCTTATTTCGGTAACAGCTCCCTTGCCCCGGTCCTCGTCTAAGCCTTTGACTAACCTCCAGAATGTTCTAGTATCCCCCTTGGATCCTGCCTCCAGCAGGGCTTCCTGTTTGGTCTGGACAAATGTATTGTTATTCTTTACTAATATGGCTTTGTAATCAGCCCTGAGTACTCTAAGTTGTAATTTGTCCTTAAGTTGTCTACTTTTTAGAAAATTAAAGATGGCAGTCTTTGCCTGTTTACATTCCCTGTCAAACCAGGGGCAACATACCGGTGCCTTAATATTTTTACTTTTAGTTGGCTTTGACACAAAGGGGCGATTAGTGTCCAAGACTTCCGAAAAGGAACATATAAGGTCTATATCCCTCATGTGTCTGTTCCAAGTTATTTATTAATGGGACTATATCCTTATATATCCTGAGTTTAACTAATGTCAGGTCAAGATCAGCCCACTTAATTCGTTTTTGACAGCCCCCTTTATACATAGTGGGGTGGCATGTGTATATACCTGTATTAGTCTTCTTGTTAACCCCCCCCCCTCTTTCATTTGGAAATTTTTGACACATAAAGATTTATGGTCACTCCCTTCCACCTCCAGGACCTCAAAGTCCTTTATCCTATCCCATTGCTCCACGGAAGATAGTATATAACCAATATGGGAAGTGATGCCATGCCCTCAAACGTAGGCTTCGGGGGCTGATCTTTTGGGAATCAGCCGTTACATGCCCTGCAGCACTTTTGTGCTGAGGGGTAGTTTATATTCCAAGGTGGGGGAACCAACACTGGTATATCCCATGCCTTATCTAAATCCTCCCACAACTCCTCCAAATCATTAAGAGGCTCGATTATAACATTGAGATCCCCTGTGAGGAGGATACTATAGTTAGGTTGCCCCAATTTAGTTGTAAAAAGATCCCTTGCCAAGGTAATAGTTTGGCTGATCATTAGGGGTTACTGTTATTTATATTACATAGGGAAACCCGATTTTCTGCTTTGTGTCTCAGTATCAGGTACTGTGCATCCGGTGATCCTGTATCTATTACCTCTATCCGCAGATCCAATACAGTACTAATCCAGATTGCTAGGCCATCAAAGGGCCTACCCATTGTCCCTTCTAATGCTGGTACCTGATATGCCTCATAACCCCAGAAGATAGGTTCTAGGTCCCATGTCTACTGCCAACAAATCATTTCATGGATCCTTACCCATTGCACCACTCCTGATCCACGAGGTGCTTCTCAAAACCTGCGATATTCCAGGACAATAAAGAAAATCCTTCTAGAAGCTGTATACAAATAAAGACTATGGTCTCCATGACTATTGAACTGCATACATTAGAGCAGTCTGTGTTTGTATTTATTAAAACTACCTGTTTATAAAATTATATATTTTTATTTATTTAGTACATGTAAAAAGTGCACTCGAAATCATGTGAGTTGACATAATACTACATACGTTACTTTTCAGCATACATTCCATCCAACCAAGTTAGTTATCACAGGAGATGATTATTTGCAATAGCAAGGCTAGGGAGCAAAGATGATACTCAAGAACAGTAGAACTAGAATCATGGGCTGGATTATAGTCACAAGCCGAGTTTAACAATTTCTCAGAAAATAAATATGGATTTATTTTCTTAAAACATCTTTATTGCACAAAAAAAAATGCTTTAATGATCAGAGGGAAAGAGTAGAAACATGTCAACAGGAAGTAGTCAAAATATGGTGCAACCATTTAACTTGTTTAAGGTCCTGGCCATTAAGCCTAGTAGGACAGGCAATAATGAAATTAGGAATTTTTCTGTGAGACCCTCTGGCACCAGGAAAACAATGTACATCCAAGTAATGTCTTTAAGAATAACAGCGAGAACATCAAATGGCTAATTCAAGTCATTTTGCAAGCCCAAGGAAACTGTATCAGGACTTTGTTTTCAAAACAATGCATTAAAATATATGAATTGAAATTCTTTTGAGTTGACCATTTTTAAAATATGATGGGTTATGCATAACTCTTACATAGTTTTGAATTCACTTTAACTTTGTGGACCAATTCTAAAATCCCAATTAGAATTCACCAAAAAAGAGATCCAGCTGCCACTAGAGTCCGGTTTGAATTGGTGCAACCATATTTTCTGTGTCTGTTCAAACATTCTTGCAGAAACAAATCTGTTTTACCCATGCATATTACCTTCCCTTGGAATGTTTGAACCAATTCTCACCATATTAGGCATGCTGTGGAGGAGTCACTCGCATAGCACAACTGTTAGGTTTCTGGGAGTGTGATTCATTCAGCTGAGGCACTTTTTTAAATTTTTTTTATTTTTTTAAACTTTGGTTTTATTAGCATTTTCTTAATGTTACAAACTGGGCAGAGCCGAGGTACATAAAAAACAATCAATCGACCCGTTCCATACCCTTGACTCTGCCCCCCTCCCCAACTGTTGCCCTCCCCTCCACCCCCCTTAATCATACTAAAACTTCAAACTCGGGAGACGTTGAATGTTCTCTTCGATTCCTATACATTGGAGATGATGTGGTTGGTGGCCATTTTTACCAGCTGAATTACTGTTGCCGTTCCTCGGGACATGAGCACTCAGTCTGTTAACAGTCCCTCCCTGATCCCCACCTCCTCTCCCCCCGGACATGGTCACATGCTTGGTATCAGTGGACGTCCCATCCCCAGGACTGCTGCACTCCATACCAGTTTGCCAGGAAAGTACCGGAGTCATTGTTCACCATTGCAGTAAGTTTGTCCATCGATAACATGTTCTTTACCTTTTTCAACCATTCCTCCTTTGAGGGGGTTTCCGGACTTTTCCACTTCTGTGCCAGGGCCACCCTTCCGGCCCGCAACATTGTTTGTCATCCTAGGGTATCTTTATATTTCCATATCCTCCGGGGGTAGGCCCAGCAGCATCGACAGTGGGTTCATAGGGAGAGGCTCATCCGACACCTCCGCAATCCAGGACCAAACCCTCCCCCAGAAGTCCTGAACCTTCGGGCAAAGCCACCACATGTGTTTCCTTGACCCCACCTGGCCACATCCCCTCGGGCATCTCAGTGATACGCCTGAGAACATTTTTGATAGTTTCATTGGGTCCCTGTGCCATCCCTACAAAATCTTAAAAATATGTTCCATGTCTGAGGTGAATAGGTTCCCATGGAAGGCAATCTTAAAAACCCTGGACCACGCATCCTCTGAGATGACCTCCCCTGCCAGATCATTCCAGAATGAGTGGAAGCTCCGCCTCTTGGGGAGGTTAATGGTATTCACAATTTTATACATATTCAATACTGCACCCTTCCTCGAGGACGCCGGGCCCAGGAACTTTTCAAAGGGGGTCAGCTGCCTCCTCAGATTTTGCCCCCAAGTTTGGTCACACAATATGCCCTTGAGGCGGAGGTATTCAAAAATGGTAGGGGAACCTTGACCCAGTGCATCCCTCAGTTCCTCATAAGGCAGAAATTCTCCCCCCCTGAACAGTTGCCCCGCCCATTCCATTCCCATGTCTGACCAGCTCTGAGAGTTCAGAAACCCCCTGTTACCCAGGTTAAGGGGGAGTCCGTAGAGGGAGGACATCGGGGACAGCCATGAAGTAAGATAAGCCGTCTGTGGGCCCTCTCTCCAGATTTCCCAAAGAACTCCCAGGGTCGGATGGGTTCTCAGCTTTCCCGGGATAGACTTACGCGGGGCCCACAGGGGGTCCCTGACCTTTAGGGGGTGGGCATCCATGTCCTCTAAGTACGTCCCCATCCGTTCTTTCATATGTTCCAGGAGGACTCTCAACTGGGCAGCTCGGAAGTAAAGGCGGAAATCGGGGAGCCCAAACGCCCCCCTCCTCCCTCGGCAGCGTTAGGATCACCCTCCCAGTCCTCTGGGTTTTCCCTTGCCATATGAATTCTCGTACTGCGTGCTGTAGGTCCCTAAAGGTCTGCTCTGGGACTATGGTGGGGAGTGCTGTGAATAGGTACAGAAGTCTTGGCAGGACATTCATCTTGACCACTGTCATCCGGCCATACCAAGACAGGATCATCTTACCCCATCTTCTCAGGTCTGATGTGATTCCTGCCATTATGGGGTCATAGTTGGTACTAGCAAGATTAGCCAGGTCCCTGGTCAGCAGGACGCCCAAGTATCGTATAGAGACCTTACTCACTGTTATCCCTTCAAACCTATCCAGCGGGTCCATCTCTGGGTCCCATATTTTCATTGGGAGCAAAACTGACTTCGTTGGGTTAATTTTCAGCCCCGGGAAGCGCCCAAACGTGGCCACCAGGGACAAGAAGGGGGGGGAGTGAGGAGGCAGGGTTCACCATGTTCGCCAGAATGTCATCAGCGAACAGGGATAACTTAAATTCCACCTCGCCTCTGCTAATCCCCGTGATGGCCGGGTGTGCTCTAATCGCTATGGCTAGTGGTTCCATCGTGAGGACGTATATCAAGGGGGAGAGCGGGCAACCCTGCCTGGTCCCCACGAGAGAGGAAAGGACTCCGACAACCGCCCGTTCACTTGAACTCTTGCTGTGGGGGCTCTCTAAAGAGAGGACACCCAGCTCCTAATATGTACCCCGAAGCCCATTTTCTGGAGGAGGAGTTCCATATACCTCCATTCCACCCTATCAAAGGCTTTTTCGGAATCTAGGGAAAGGACACATGCGTCCAGATCGGACTCCTGTGCATAATGAAGCAGGTCTATCATTTGCCGATGTTGTCTGCTCCCTGCCTCCCTCTAATGAAACCCACCTGATCACCATGGACCAGCTTCAGCATTATTCCTTCCATCTGCTTCCCCACCTCCTTGGCCAGGATCTTCACGTCCATGTTTAGCAGTGATATTGGGCGGTAAGAGGAGCACTCTGTGGGGTCCTTACCCTCCTTGGGCAACACTGCTATAATGGCTCCCATCATGGACTCGGGGAGAATGCCCCCCTCCAGTATTGAGTTGAAAGCCTTTGCCAGGCACGGGGCTAGGGTGGAGCGGAACCTTTTGTAAAAGTACACAATGAAACCGTCCTCCCCCGGGGAGGTTCCTACCTTCATCCAGCTAATTACCATGTCTATCTCCTCCTCGGTGACCGGGCCTTCCAACCCCTCCGACATTTCTCTCGTTAAGGCGGGACTTGAATGGACCCCAGGAAGTCCTCTATTTGAGAATCGCCCTCGTCATATTCTGATGTGTACAATTTTTCGTAGTATTGGCGGAAGGCCTCCCCTATGTGGGGAGCGTCGTGGCCCATCATCCCCTGAGCGTTTCTCATTGCCTTCACCATTCTACTACGCTGGACCTCCCTTAACTTCCAGGCTAGGATCCTGTCTGCCTTGTCCCCCTTCTCGTAATATTTTTGTTTAACCATCTGGAGACTTCTCTCTGTTTTGTGCAAGAGGAGGTCCTTCAATTGGAGCCTGTAGTTCTCCAGGGTGGCGACCCGATCACGCTCGAGAGGCCGCTCCTGGGAGCCACAAGGCTGGAGTCGGGCTATCTTTTACCTCAGGGTCTCTTCCCGGGCGTCCCTTTCTCTTTTTTTCTGGGCTCCTATTTTGATGAGAACACCTCGTAGGGTTGCTTTGAAAGCGTCCCACAGTGTGTGTATGCCAACCTCCCGATTTATCATTTAGCTCGAAAAACTCTGTTATGGCCTCTAGCACTTCCTGGGCGAGGACCTCATCTTTCAGTAGGGTGTCGTTGCATTTCCAACATCCCCTGCATTCCTTGTGCAGGCCCTCAGCAATAGTGACACGAACCAAGTCATGGTCAGACCAGGGGACCGGGTCAACCCTGTGGCCCGAGATATAGGGGCGGAGGGTATCATCCACCAGGATATAATCAGTTCTAGAGTACGAGGTATGTATGGCCGAGTAGTACGGAAATGAGGGGACGTCTGTCCTAGGGGTCAGGATTGTGTCTACCAGGCCCAGCTCTAAATTTACCTTCTGGAAATTGGGGGACCCTCTCGTTTTCTATCTGAGGACGGGTCCAGAACCATATTAAAGTCTCCCCCCACTATCACCGTGCAGTGCACAAAAAGTTTGTCTGTCTCTTACTTCCTCCCAGAACTGAGCTTGTCCTTCATTCGGGCCATATACGACTGTGAGAGTTAGGGGGGGCGCCCTGCAGAGAACCCCTTACCAGTAGGTAGCGGCCTTCGGGGTCCTTCAGTGTGGCCTCCTGTTCAAAGACTACACCCCTTGCTAGACGGATAGCCACTCCCCTCTTCTTAGACCTGTGTGATGCACAAAGCATCTTGCCAATTCCTCCTCCCCTCATCTTGGGTTCCTTCCCCCAAGCCCAATGTGTCTCCTGCAAAAAAAGCAGGTCCAGTTTGGCCCTCCTGAATTCTCTACAGACTAGAGATCTCTTGGTGGGGGTATTCAGGCCCCGCACATTCAAGGTGCCCACCCCCAGGGCCGGCAAGCCTTCAGCCATAATCAATGCAATTCTCCAATTTGGCTACCCACATCACATCGAAACTCCCGTTTCGCTGCTTTTGTCTCGCAACTTGAATGCTTGAATTCCCCCCCCTACCCCTCGAGGGGCCCTAAAACTGACCCCCAACTGCCCCCCCACCCGAAAAAACAACTCCAAACAACTTGAACTGACCCTCCTCCCCCCTTCCCGGCATCCAGCCAATTAGTCCCGCCATTACTGGCATTTGGCCGGACGACCAGCCTGTCCCCCTCAGTCAGGCTCACGATACAATGCTCGATTCCTTGAGCCCCAACCCCCCTGTTTCGTCCCATCGGCAGCCCCCATTATACTTGCTGTTCAGAGGGACACTGTCCTCATTGAAACCTCACGAAAATCCATTCCTGCCCCGCAGCTGGTCGGGACTCCCCCGCCGGGACTCCCCCGCCGTCAGCCCTCCGAGTCCATGTGCTCTCCTTCCCATGCGGGCGGCGGCGTATTCAGTTTCTTGTATTTCTACGAGCCGGGTTTCCTTCTCCTGGTGCCCGATTGGCCTGGGCCTCCCCATCTATCGCTGCTGGGCCGACTGGGCCTCTTCGAGGGGTGGAGTCCACCACATAGTCCCGGATGGCCCCTCTTATATCATCTTTGGTGACCAGCATTGTCTGTTGGCCCATATATTCAAAGGTCAGGGAGAAAGGATACCCCCACCTGTAGCACACCCCCCTCTCCTTGAGTAATTGCGTTATGGGGTGACACATTCTGGTGTAAGTGGAGAGGTCCTGGAAAATGGAGATCTGGGTGTTATAGGTGATGACCCCCGCCTTCCTTGCTTCCTCCAGGACATTGGTCTTTTCTGTGTAGTATTGGAATCGGGCTAGGACAGACCGGGGATTCCCCGCCTTTCCCCCTGCTCTGTGCACCCTGTCAAACATAGTTCTGTGGTCATCTCTGCGAACAGGAGGGTAATGATGTCTCTTACCACTCGGATTAAATCCCTCTCAGACTCCCCTTCCGTCTCCGGTATCCCGAAAATCTTAGGTTGTTCCTCCGCTCTGTTTTCATAGTCATCCATCTGCCTGGCTCTCTCCTCGTCCCTTTTCTCCAGGGCCGATAGCCTCATGTCTATTTGGATCTACTGGGCTGCTGATGAGGACTGGTTGGTTTCCACCTGTAGTAGTCTATCCTCAACTTTGTCCACCCTTTGGTCCATCTTTTCAAACGTCTGGGCGATGTCTGACCGAATTTCCCTAATTTCTTGTAGGATGGAGACGAAGGCCCTTTCCATCGCTGTCGTGGACTTTGTCGAGGCCTCTGGGTGAGCCATGACGCCAGAGCCAGAGAAGCTAGGACTCCCCGTTTCCCTGTAGCGGAATGCCTGCAGGGTCTCTAGCCAGTGCATTTAGTCCTCTGTTGCGCACCCTGCGGGGTCCTCCGCTGTCCTGGAGCTGTGGGGGGATTCCCCGGGGCCCCTCCCTGTAGTGCCGGGTCAAGGTTTTTTCCGGGGTAGCCCGTGGGGGACCGGCGCCCCTGTGCAGGGAGGGGCGGCCTCCACGTGGGCACACGCCCCACCTATGCTGGGTGGGGGCCTCACACCCGGGCCTCTCCTCGTCTCGGTGTAGTCTTGCAGGGTCGAGGGACCGCCGGCGCCGTTTCCCTGTCTCTGTCCGTTGCCTCTGTTCTCCTTCCTGGAAGTGACTGGCGGGCACACGCCCTGGGGCTTGGCCCAGGCACCTGTTTGGGCCAGAGCGGATGGATGTCCTCTTTTCCGGGCCGCCCTCTCTTCACTGTGCTCGGCTCCCGGGGATGTCGGGGCACGCTACCGCAATCTCTGAGACCCAGAGGCCGGGATCAGTGCTGCCTCGCCGCTCCTCCCGCCGGGCCCGCTCTGCCGGGGACTAGTGCTGACTCCGAGGGAGGGGGGAGGAGGGGGCAGGGAAGGCCCAAGTTTCGTAGCGGGGGTCATTCTGGGAGCGGGCGCGTGCCCCCCGGTGCCGGGGGGGGTCAGCGATGATGGGGGCCGGCCCCTCTAGTCGGCCACCTCACCTCAGCGGGCCGTTTTTCTTCCCGCGTCCCAGAGCTTGTTGGGGGTGAAACCTGTCGGTGGGCTTCCTTGCTTCGGCAGCCCATCTCTCCTTCCCAAGGCCCGTTGGGGGGCCGGATCCACCCGCTGAATTTGTTCACTTTGGCGGGCTGCACCACCTTCTCGGGTTCCACGGCCCGTTGGGGGACCTGGTCTGCAGGCTGATCTCCTCTCTCCGGCGGGCCGCGCTTCCTCCCTGGTCGATGAGCCGGATGCTCTCTCTATGCCGCACCTCCGTCACGGCCCGTTCTCTGGTCTCCCGAGGGCCTCGAGCTCTGCGTTCGGGTGGGGGTGCCACGGGGGGGTATATATATAGATTTGTGAAAGCGTTTGTATGTTCAGAGTTTGCTCCAGCCGCCCCAACAGTTGGTGGGTTGGGCCAAAAGGAAAGTTTATAGGAATGCATTTAACTAATTGTAAATATCTATTAGATGATCATTCCATGTAAAATGAATATCCTACATTCTAATGCACCTTACACTTCATCATCAAAATCAGTTTATTCGGATAAAAATCCATTAAATATTATACAATAAAATAATTAAAACATTGTGATAAAACCAGATAAGCCACACATTCCTACAATAAGTTGCAAGTGCAATGGTGCACAACATCAAGAAGTATTTCTGTACACATGCTCTGGTCAGTTACGACAATATTCTCCAGGCATTTTTTCCTAGCACTCCAGGCCCTCCTTAAATATCTTAAATGCCCAAGCGACAAAGAGAGGCTGCGCCTGTAATAAAAAGGTTAATGCTAGGCGACAATGAGTACGTTTCTCTTGCTTCAGAATCGGGAGAATTGTTTGCCTTTTTAGTTCCCCGTAATGTTGACAAAACAGAACCAAGTGCTTGAGACTTTTGACCTCTATGTTGAAACCAAAATATACGGATTCGGATTCTTGGGCCCCATCCACCCATTTTGCTGTTTTTTCCTCTGTGCATCAATAGGTCAAACCTAGCTCTGGTCACAAACCAGCGATCTATTGGGTTGTTGCTATGGGTCAAGTAAGGACGCATAGTTTACTTTCGATACTACTGCATGGTTCCTGTTTTTATGTGAAAGAGATCCCCAGTGATTCACGTCTCTCCTTGTTTAAGGAAACAATGTCGTTTGTGGGCTTTCATCTCCTCCTTGCTCACCAAAGTTGTCTGTAGCAACACACTTGTAACTTTGAGCTTGACCGTGCAAACAGAAATACCCATGAGCGTGCAGATCTTTCTCCAGGCTTCGCTACCCCTTAAAGCTCGAATAAGACCTTGTGTTGCATTTGCTCTAGGGTTGGACCAAATGTTGAGCCAGTGCTGGAAAGGTGCTAGGGGCTTCATCAGCCACATTGGTTCCAAGCTCTGCAAGCACAGCGAAAGTCGGGGCCGAAAGCGCTAAACCGAGGATATTCTTAAAACATGTGTTTTCCACGGTCTGTATTGATACATTTTCATGCCCCATAATTTGTTGCTGCTCTGGTTTGTGCATTATGCCTTCATGATTACATTGAGCAGTTTTCGCCTTGCACATTTGCTTAAAGCGATATATCGCTCCCAGTGCCTGCCACATCTTATTCCTTTGTTTATGCGTGCTAAACCCTTCCAATTCTCGGAAAACCTAATTCCTTCATCATAAAATGATGGGCAGACACTAAAAGGTGTATAAAACCAAATGCATCATATTTCACTCATAGGAAACGTCCATTTGGATGATACCAAATAACCTTCTACAATAAAGTGTCAGTGCATGCAAAAATAATGAAGAAACATCTGCAATAAATAATTTCAAGATAAAATGCATGTCAGCAAACATTGACAGCCAATCGTAGTGCAGGACTAATTACATGAACTTCCCACTTCATGAATGTTGTTAAAGTTAGATGAGGTGTCTAGCGATTCTATAAACGTGTGTCTACAAGAATGCACTTACAAGCAACAGCGTGACAAGAGCATATCTTGATTAACAAATCGGTTAAGTGACTGGACATAGGTAGGCATCATAAAGTGCTATATTTAAGGGTTTTTCCCCAAATAGCGTCCTTGTCAGACAAACAAAATACATACTAAAATGCCAACATTTACGGTTCTTAGGAAGCGAAATAAGATATCTCGAACTAACCGTATTACCCTGCAGCGAAAAAAAGACCATGACAAAACGCATATGCATTTAGAATACAGATAACCGTACTACAGTAAGCGAAAAGACATTCCCAGTCAGGTATGCTTTCAGTTACCATATACACACAGTAAAACGCCTTTTCATTATATTTTCCATTGGTTCCCCTATTGCATATGATACGGACAGGTCCTTCTGTTACATAAGAGTGCACTCTCATTCTCTCCCTGCAACAGGATGCTGTCAGAGGATGGCTCCAGGTGGGGGAGATTTGGTGGTCATTTCACCCTTATGCGTCAGACAACTTTTCTTTCAGCACACAGCCAAGTCTTGGGTCTGACGCCCATCTGCTGGCTCAGTAGCACAAGGTCTCTCAAGCACTCATCATAAGGAACATGATACGACTATGTGATCCCTAAGCCCCCACAACATCCAGGAACTCTTGAGCACATCTCAAGGCCATCCCACAGCCATAACCTTACTTATAACTAAACCTACAACACATTTCACCCCTAATAGACTAGATAATTGATTTGCCTATTATGGAAAACTTCTCACTCTTTATGACCATTTTGGTCTAAACCCATACCACGGTACATGCAACCCATCTAATGCTGCCACCTAATCCTCATGTTATCTTCCCCTCCCCTTGTTACCTTGTCTTCTGCTCCCTCTCTCACTTTCTCCCACAGTTGCCATTTCCTGCTTACCTTTATCCTCATTTCCTTGTCACCCCACAGACCATGGTCTGCTTTCCACCCTGGCTGGGGTCACAATTCACCCACACAGACAAGTTTTTAGCACTCTAAGACCACTAGAGTGGTGATGTGTGCAGTATAAAAGCCAATTAACATAACATGACATATAGACTAAACATTGGCAGAAAACTTCACATAAACTGTGTAATCAGTTTACTTTGCTTATTTATCCTTGACCATAACAAGCAAACTGCTACACCCTCAGAAATGTTTTAAAGATAACCAGCCCAACAGAGGTTTGGCTTTGGGGGAATATTGGTTATTTGTTAGGTATATCTGACAGTTCTAAATGGTTTGCCTAGAGGAAATTGTGTTTTGCATCTCAGGTCCAAGCCATCTGGACCAAAGTACTGTTCTATATCAGAAGACTAGGAACGTTCATAGCTGTATCGGGAAAATCATATGCTCCCAGTACCTATTGACAAAAAAAGGAAAGGTATCTAACAGAATTGCTGCATTATATTTACTGGTATGAACCAAGATTATGACTGTTGAGGTGCAGTGTGACTGCCCAAGAGCTGTAGACAGATTCTACTAGACCATATTGGAAGTGAAAATGCAATTAGTATTCACACTCAGTTTATCAGGAAATAATACTGTATTTATTCGTACCAGAAATAGTGCCTTTATACCATCAGTTTTCTTACCATTCTAATGGTACTGATGGAAAGAACAAATGACATTCAGAACATTTCCATTTATAGTCAATACTCCAATCTTATTGTGATTTCATTCAGTAGCACTGAAAATGTCAATTACACCAAGCACTTTTTTTGTTATTGCATACATTTCTTTTATAACTGCTTAATTTTCCATTGAAGGGTTACTTCATGAATGTTTAACTGGATACTTATTGGATTTTTATATTGTATTTATTAATCTAGCCCAAACCTTGTCAACAAGTGATAGAGTGCTGTACAGAGTTTAAAGGAATGCAAACGAACAAAGTGAGAACAGCAAGGTAAAAAGATAGAACTCAGAACCTTACCAACAACATTGTACTGTTAAAGTGAAAGTATTATTCCTGAAAAAACATGAAAAATTCATATAAAATATAAAGACCATGTTTAAAACATTGTTTGGTTTTTAAAATAAAATTCCCATAAAAACACCAGAAATACTAGAAGAATTCAGTTAGACAATGCCAAAAGCCTGAGCTTAATCACAAGGTAATTTCTAGTAAAAATGTAGGTTTGCAACAATTTCCTAAAATGCTGTAAAGAATCAGCATTACAAATATGAATTGGAAGAGAAATCCAAAAAGATGGGATGGCACTCAAGATTGCTTGATTTTTGGTTTGAGCTTTCTTTGCCTTCGGAGTGAAAAGTTCCAACTTATCTTTATTTTCGGGAATTCTCATTTCTGCCTAAAATAAATATTTTTTCAGAAAGATTAGTAGGGCGGCCTAATCAAAGAGTTTTAAGTCAGGCAGCCTAATTTACAAATAATCTGAGCGTGTTTGGGAAGCCAATGTAGGGACTATAAAATTGCTGTTACGGAATCAAACTTTCTTGCTCCAGAAAGCAATTTGGCTGCACTGTGAAAAGCTATTTCCAGGGGTGTAAAAGCAGAAGCATTGCCTCCCATGAGTAAGGCATTCCCTCCATCCACGTGTGAAAGAACTCGGGATTGATCAAGAGTGCGGAAACGTCTGGATGGATAAAAATGGGTTAATTTTTCAAAGTACTGATATTTGGTAATGAGATGTTTGCACTTTCTTGTATGTGTTTTTAGGGAAAGCTCAGGATCCAGAAGGAATCCTAAAGATTTTTCAGTTGACTTTGATTTTAATTGAAAATTGTCTGGAACTACAGAATGAAAGCCAGGAGAGAAAGCATCCAGAATTGTCCTTATGCTGAACCATATAAATTCGCTTTTAGAATTGTTACATTTCAAATGTACCGATTTCATCCAGGCCTCAACGTCAACTGGCATTGATGTAATCTGATATCACCTTCCGATGATACTTGTAGATACAATTGAGTGTTGCCATAATGGTTTATGGAAATGCCATGCCACAGTATTAGACCTCCCAGCAGCTCCATATAAAGAATGGGAGACTGGATTGAACCCTGAGGGACACTGCATCGCATAGGAAGAGAGGAGGAATCCTTGGTTCCCAACTTGACAATTTGATGGCTATTATCCAAGAAGGATTGAATCCACTTTAAGAGTCCCACACGTCCCACACTCCCCCCACTCCCATGCAATGTGCCAAGGTTTTAAGAAGCATGGATGGACCCACAGTATCAAAGGCTGCTGAGATATCTAGTAACACCAAGAGGCAGCCACCGCCTCCATCAGTGATGCAGAGGATGTTGTCCAACACGTGAATAGCCACTGATTCAATACTATGATTGGCTCTGAAGCCAGATTGAAATGGTTGGAGTACGTTTGATTGTGATCATTCATTTGCAATGCTACTTTACAACATTTCCCCTAAAAAGGGTAGGTTTGAAACGGGGCAATCGTTTTTTACATCCTCTGGATTAAGATTACTTTTTCAGCAATGGGGCAATAATGCCAGTGATTAATACATTGGGAAATATGCCCTCTTTAAGAGAGGAAACTGTGATGTGAAATGGCATGTCTAATACATGTATGGATAGTTGTTTCAAAAATGTTTTTTAATCTGCATGTTAGTGTCTTGGGTTTTATATTCTCAATAGTGTTGCGTAAGCACTATAAAAGTGAAAATTCACTTTAGGTTTAAGAAGTCCAGAAATCCAACATAACACCCACTTGGGCTTCAGTAGAGATGGCTCCTATCCTCAAGAGTATGTGCGATTCCGGTAAATGACAAACTCAGCTACACTAAACTTCAGAGAGAATATTGGGTTTAAAAAATATCTCATTAATCCTTAGCAGTAATATTCAATTTTAATGCAAATAAAAAAATAAAAAATAATAAAATATTCAATTATATTTTTGTAGACATGAACGCTTCATTCTAATTGTTTTCTGCTAAACAATTAGATAAATAACACAATGTTAATTTCAAAGCAAACTAAGTATGGGGCTAAATATTCCCTCCCACTTAGGGAAGGAGGAGAGGGCTATCTAATGTGTAATGTGTTTGTGTTGCAATATCTATGGGATTCTTCACATACTTGCAATAGGTGCTAGGCCTTTATGTATCCGCACTCCAAGCCACCCATCACGTAGCAAGGTCAGGAAGGTGGGTGTCCTCCACTCTGGATTCGCCTTCCAATGGTTCCTTAATAAAAGGTCACAACCAGGTCTCGGGGACATAGTCCGAGAAGGGCAGTACCTTCACACCTGTTACTCACCAGAATGGGGAGTACGGGAAACAGGCCGGACCTCTAGTGCTGGGGAGTTGCTTGAAGGAGCAAGGGTTGGAGCCTCCACCCATGCCTCTTCTCTGTGAGGGAAAGAACTCTTTAAACCGATATGACCACCTGCTGAACTGTACAGACAAGGGGACCGATCGATCAAAAGAGCGGGGAGAACACACCGCCTCGAACCCAAGCTGTAAAGGAAAGGATAACAAGTTAAACTATCTGTCAATTCTAAATCTGGTTTCCCCAAGACTATAGCCCTTAAGTAGTACCTGATTTAACTCCCCTTTAAGCCAAAAGAACTGGAGCAACCTATAAAGCAAAGGGGCTTTAGTATATAGTTAAATGTATAACTCTCCAATATTGAAAACCAAGAAAACTATACTTTATCACTGGTGGAAGTAAGATAGGTGTAAAGAATCCTGGGTAACAACGAAAGTGTAAAATAAAAAAAAGGAAGGTTAGTAAGGTAGCTATCCCCGAGCGGAATGAGGGTCGCATTGGTTTCGGGATGGTGCACCACAGCAAAGCGTTCCAAAAATGCACTTTAGTAATGAAGTCAAAATCCACAGACGTGATGACAGTCTGATGAAAGAGGGATTCCAATTATAGAGTTGTTCTTACCAGAGTAATCACTATCCAAGAGTCCAGGAAGCAGGCAAGGGGTCTGGTACACGGGCGGTCAATTAACACAGCAAAATCACTATCCAAGAGTCCAGGAAGCAGGCAAGGGGTCTGGTACACGGGCGGTCAATTAACAGCAAAATCACTATCCAAGAATCCAGGAAGCAGGCAATGGGTCTGGTACACAGGCGGTCAGCAAACAAATCAAATAAGGTTTAAGCAGAAGGAGTCCGTGTGCAGGCAGGGTCGGTACACGGGAAAAACAGGAACTTCCAAGATCAAGGTACAGAGAGAGAGCTTCGGAAAGTATGCCGGTTGTAACTTTAAACAGAAGCAGCGCTCTGTACGCCGCTGTGGAATAAGTAACAACAAGGAGGCGTACCGTTTGAAAATGAGGCTCCCGTATCAACGCCGGGAACTACAACCCTTGACAGGTTTTCTGGGTAATGTAGTTCGTGTAGCAATTTTCCACGGCAGCTGCCAGCGCGATAAGAAGGGCGCATGCCGGCGCCGTAACCCTTTATGAAGGGCGATCACTTTCCTGTCCCTTATTCTGGCGTCACCTGGAACTCCCCAATTGTCCTTGTGTACACGGGAGGAACGAGGAAGATCCCGGGGAACGTGGCGCGGCTGGGGGCGAGGTGTAACACCACGTGTTAGGGGACAGGAGGAGTAGGGCAAATCTTTCAGTGGGTAGAGTTCAATCGCCTACGAATAAAGTGTGGCCTTTAAATCGATATGTTTCAGGATTGCAGTAGCAGTAAGTCTGCCTGAAAAGTTTTAGCAGAAGCAAATAGCTTCTTTCAGGTCATAAACTGATATGGGGGCATCTGAATTCTTTTCTCCTGGAAGCAAGCAGTATGCCAAGGTTCCCATTGTGTGGAACCAGCCAGGCTAGTCTGCTGAAATTCTGTCTGCTCCACTGCAGGAACGGGCACAGGTATTGGCAATTTCATCTCGGACCAAAGAATAAGTTGCAGACAAAGACCATAGACTAGACTCAGGAAAAGTTGGCGGGCAAATGCCAGGATTGAATGGCAGACGTAGACCTGAACACAGGAGCTGTCTTGCTTTTATGCAATTTTGCTTCAATATTAATGCAAAGTTACTGTGTAACTATGACTATGGAGGACAACGTTGTGGTATTGTGGACTTGCCATGGTAATGGGTGTTTGTCACTTTCCATGGCTGTAATGTGAAGACATTTTAATGGTATTAGAAAAGTTGTTTCTCTTGTGATGTCTACTAATACGGCTAAGGCAATGTTCAGCTTATCTCTCCTATAACACAGGCTCCCCATAGTTTCTAACAATATTGTCCATGAAATCAACCCTATTTTAACTTCATTCTTTTCAGAACATGTACGAAATCTACATCCTCTGACCTTAATGAAACGTTTGGTATAGTGCCTTTACTTCCCATGGATAATATCAACATCTACCTTGCCCCTCTAGCCCATTTGATTTCCACCTGCTCTCCTCACTTCCATTGTTATGCGGATGACAAGCAGCTCTCCTTCAAGCTTCCCTCCACTGCCTCCTTCTCTCATTCCTAACTGCTATTCAGGCATGGTGCACTGCTAGCAATCTCTGCCTTTAATGTCAGTAAGACTTGTTTATTTGATACAGCGCAAAACCAAACCCGCAGGTAGCCGGGTGCAAACATTACAAGGATACTTGCGAACTTAGTTACAATGACATAGAAATAAACAGTAGGACAATTCAGCAGGGTTACTGTCTGAATTTGCTTGTATAGTTATACCAGGTGTCGGCCGCATAGGAATGAAGTCACAGTCAGTCTCAGTTTGTAGTTCCGGTAGGATCTAGTGAAATTCCTAGATGCCGAGCAGTGGTGGTCTAAAGTTCTTATAGGCGACTGGAGTGTCAGGTTAGCAGTAGGCATAGTCGGGGAGTGTCGCACAGGGCAAGTAGTTCCAGTGGAAGAGGGTGAGCACTTTAGATGTCATTGGTTCGTATCCATGACAGAACCTTGCGCCTGAAACTTGGGTAAGGTTGGTCCTTTCTAAGTTCTAAGGGGAGTTTATTCCATGTTTGGGCAGCTATGACTGGAAAACTAGCGCCGCCAGCTGTACTTTTTTTTTGAATTTGGGTACCATCAAGGTATAAGCATTGGTCATTCTAGTGGGGCGGTTTGAAATTCTCTTAATTCTGCTAGCTAGATAGGGAGGGGCAATGTTGAGACATTTGGATGTGAGCGAGAGAGTTTTGAGGGCGATCCTGTCTTTAATTTTTAACCAGTGGCTAATCCTTCTGGAGGTAGAGGCATGGGTTCTGTTAGGGATGTTTAAAGCAACTCTAAGAGCATTGTTTTGGAGTGTTTGGAGTTTGTTGAGGATATACTTGTTAGATCCCGCATATAAGGCATTAAAATAGTCCAATCTGGATATGATGAGTGCATTGGCTAAGGTGATGCAGCTAGCCTGTGTTAGGAATGGTCTACATGCTCGGTTCAGTTTACAGGTGTAGGCTGTAGAGGACGCTCGGGGAGTTGATTTGTTTTTTAAAAGTGAGTGCTGAGTCCAAATAAACCCCAAGGGTTTTGACTGCAGGCATCACTTTGACATTGTTGTCAATGTTAAATGAGACATAGTTTGGGTCAAGTTTTTTAATCGCTGTCTCTGTGCCGAGGATCAGAATCTCCGTTTTATCGTCATTCAGACAGAGGCCATGGGTTGCCATCCATGCCTGAATGAGGAGATATATCTTGTTTACCAAAGCTGTGTCTTCCAAGTAGTGACCCGAAAGGGGGGATGAGGATCTGAGTGTCGTCTGCATAATTTGTGTAGATGACACCCAGTCTGTCCAACCTGTCAAAGGTTTGGTAAAGATGTTATACATAGTGGGAGACATGCATGATCCCTGGGGGACACCGCAGGAGACTTGTATGGGATCAGCAGCTGCCAAGGGGGAGAAGACTCTCATTGTCCGGTTAGCAAGGAAGGATTGTATCCAGGTTATGGCATCACTTGAAAAATGGGCAGCGGAGCCAAGGTGATTGCATAAGACTGCGTGATCTACCAAGTCAAAGGCTGCCGAAAGATCAAGGAGGAGTAGCATAGCTGATTTTCCATTATCCTTCAACTCGTCAATTTGAGTCTTGAGATCAATCAAGGCTGTTTCAGTGCCGTGAAGGGGGCGGAAGCCAGATTGTCGTGATCCTAGAAGGTTGTTAGTTTCCACTAATCCTGAATTTGCAAGTAGGCTACTCTGTTGATGATTTTAAGTAGGAATGGGACAGTGGTGATTGGTCTGTAATTTGTCGGGATGGAGGGGTTGAGGGTTTGTTTTTTAAGGGTAGGGCCCAAGACTGTTTAAGGTTGTTAGGAACTAGGTTGGTCTTAAAGGAGGCATGGATCAGTTTGGAGATGAAGGGAGCTAGGTCTCTTGCTGCATCTTTTATAATTTGAGCAGGGCAGTGATCTCCTTTACAATTGGAGGGCTTTAGGGAGAGAATGTTTTTTTCTGTCTCTAGTATAGATATTTGTTTGAAGCTGAAGGGGAGAGGAGTGGGCTGGTTTAAGGACGGCTGTACCTTGGGATTAAGTTCCGTCGGCACTAGCAAGGCAGCTTTTTTGATTGCAATTTTAGTTTGCAGAGAGCTAGTTTTACCTGCAAGGGCATTTTGTATATTTTTGCACCAAAGCTTATTTTTTGGAGTATTATCAGTTTGCGGTATGGGTGATTCCATTTCACGGATGATGGCGAATAATTCCTTCATGTCTGAATTGACTTTAGCTATTCTGTCGTCGTAGATGTTCTTCTTTTTTGTGCTAGTAATTTCCTTTTTGTACCGTTTGGCATGGGTGGTTAATTTAATTGTATTCTCCTCAGTAGGCGAGTGTCGCCAGATTGATTGCAGTTTTCTTTTTTGAGTTCTAAGGTCTTTCAGTTGTGGTGTGAACCAGTTGTTTAAATGGGAGCGTTGTTTACCTTTACGGATTTTGATGGGGGCGATCAGATCAAGTGCCTTAGTTACGGCGCTATTGTAGGTTTCCACCAGTAGAGTAGGGTCTGTAATATTGTCTACATTGTTAAGGGTGGGGAGGAGGTGTGGAAGAAGCTGTTCTACTGTGATGTCTTTTTTGCTTCTGGTGTGGAGTGGCGGGGCCATAATTATAGGTTTTGGGTGGGTGAGATCAAGTGAGGCAGAGAAAGAGATTAACATGTGGTCTGTCCATATTTGAGTTATACTGGTGATACTAATATTCCAGTTCAGGTCTGCAACCCAATCTAGGGTTCTGCCTTTAGAATGGGTAGGGGTAGTGACTTTTTGCATTAGTCCATAATCGTGAAATAGTGCAGCAATAGATGTGGCATATTTGTCATTGCAGTCATTGAAGCCAAGGTTAAAATCTCCAAGTAGTAGGATTCGTGCATGGTCTTTAGTATTGTTAGTCAGGATACTAGTTAAGTCGTTCTCGAAAGTTCCTAGTGGTCCAGGTGGTCTGTAAATCACATAAATGTTGAGTCCGGTTGCATGAAAGTTGGAGTTTAGCTGTGAGGAGTTCACAGGATTGCAGTAGCGTGGTAGTGGCTAGTCTAATGGGCAGGTTAGCTTTGTGGATAATAGCTACACCACCTCCTTTAGAGTTGGGTCTATCAGCTCTTAGAAGTTGGTAGCTGTCTGGTATTGCTAGCATAATAGCAGGGCCAGCGGTCGCATGGAGCCAAGTTTCGGTTATGATCATCAGGTCTAAGTTCTCATTAGTTAGGGTGTCAGAAATCTCAGCGGCGTGGGCCACCATAGATCTGGCATTAATAAGGAACCCAGTTAGCAGTAGGGTACTATTTGCTGTAGTGGGTGGGGGGTGGGGGGCATCTTTTTCATTAAAGTGGCTACTTGAGGTAGTAGCTGCTTAGTAGATGAGATGCCTCGAGACAGAGGAGCGGATTTAGGGTGTTGGGACCGTTTGTTAGTTGGGTTAGTTAGATTGGTATAGCCCCTAAATGTGTGGTAGGATGATGGTTCATGTAGATAGGACAGTCTAGCCTTTAGTCTCATGTTTCTGTCTTTAGGTGGGCAAGAGGCAACGGGAGAGTATAGTAGTGCCATAATAGTAAGGAAGCTCAGTGCAGTGAGTACTGTGAGTTTTTGGGCAGTTTTCATTATGGTCATGTGCACTAGGTATATAAATTTGAGGTACAAGTTTAGGTACGGACATTGCCTTACTGGCCATGTGTGTTTTAGATACTGTGCTAAGGGTTGGGTAGACTGGGCACGTGCAATTGTACTATAAGATACCAAGTCCTAGGCATATGCAGATTAGGCAAGGTACATTGGGCTGACTAGGCGAGTACAGGTATGCTGAAACTGCAAAGGCAGGGACAAGTGCAATTACAGATAACAGTTAAGAAACACTGTGCAGGCAGGTGAGAGCTAAGCTAGCTGGAAAAGGTAGTATTGGCAGTAGCCGCATAAAGTTGCTCTAGTAAAGCAGGATCAACAGCAATGCACCTCGGTTAGAGAGTTACAGTAATCAGCATGTCAATATTTGCAAAGTGTAGAGAAATGGATTAGCTCAGGAGAATGCTTGGCTGAGGGCCGGTAACGGGGCAATCAATTACGTGTTTGACTAGGCCTAATAAGCATTTAAAATCAATTAGTGTTAATGAGGATGTTTTAGTTGACATACCATGTAGGCCGTATTTGGTCCAGAGTTCAAGATGTATTGCACCGCTCCGCGTGGCTTCCCACCGTACGAACAGGTATCAAAGTTGCTGGTTTTTGAGTAAAATTCACTTAAGTGATAACAAATGGATTATGCTACTGCCTAGAGTTTCAATTGTAGCGAGGTGCCATAAGCAAGTACTGCATAATGACGGCGGCCCGGCGGTCACGCACGGACAGGCATAGACAGGTGATGCCCTTGTTGTCGGCCCTTAGTGGGCAGGCTGGCTCTCGCCTTCTGGTGACCCAGCGTCGCGGAAGAGCTGGAGTGCGGCCAATATGATTAAGGTACGTTGCTAGGCAACGATGGTAAACAAAGCTGTGGCCGCCATTTTGCAAGATCCTTCTAATGGATCCCCCAACACCCTCCTTCTCTCTAGCCGCCCTCCAAGGCCCCCCTCCCCTCCCCTCTCCCTCTTGCGAGGCAAAAAACCTTGGGGTCATCTTAGACTCCTCTCTCCTCTCCTCATATCATAGACCTTGCCAAGAAGGCCCACTTTCAGCTGCACCTCCTCGGAGGCATTCTCCCTTTCCTCACCTTCCCCCAGAAGCTCAATGTCTCCAGAGCGTTGTTGCTCTCAAGGCTGCACTATTGCAACAGCCTCTTCCTCAATCTGCCAAATTCCTCCCTTTGCCCCCTTCAACTAATCCAGGAAAGGACTACAAAATGTATCCTTGGCCTCAAGCCCAGGAACCACATCTCTCACCCCTAAAATCTCTCCACTTGCTCCCGGTTGCTGAGATAATCAAGTTGAAGACCCACTGCATCACCCACTAGACTTTCTGGGGCCTTGGACCCTGCTACACCCAACCCTCTCCCTGAATACCTCCCTGCTAGAGCCTTCAGTCTTCTAGCTCCAATTCTCTACAGATCAGATGCTTTTCCAAGAAGAGAGTCCGGGGGGGCGGGTACATCTCTCTTCCGCAGGAGCCTCCCTCTGGCATGGCCTCCATGCCCCCCTCAGACTTGAGCTCGATCTCCTGAAGTTCCGGAACTTTCTCAAGACCCTCCTTTTCTTATTCCATCTCTCTTCCCCTCCCCTGCTAATATCCCCCTCTGCCACATTGTATAGCATAAAAGAGGAGTCCTAGCCAACACAATTCATATCTTCAAAATAACAATATTGACAATTTCAGCATAGAACAAAGCAACATTCATGAGCCAAAGACTAATGACTGTTGCTTTATTCTATGCTGAAATTGTCAAAAATGTTGTTTTGAAGATATGAATTGTGTTGGCCCGGACTCCCCTCATTTTGTGCTATTTCTTGATTTCCCACTAAGTCCAGGCCATAAACAGGACTGTAGGTACCTCATTTATTGTGTGATCCCTCTGCCACATGGACTGGCTGCCTGGTTCCTTCTGATTCTTACTGGGCACCAGGGCCTCCTTGTCCAGTCTACCCCGGCACTTTGGTTTCCCCTCACCGCCAGCCCCCCCTCACCTGCACTTGTCCTTCCGGGCTCCCTCCCCCTGCACTTGACTGGCTGGGCCTGCACACCTATTGAGCCCATACAGCCCCGTTCTTGCACTTAGCATGTGGACCTTCATTCACCTGCAATCGCTACATTCCCCTGGCATTTGTCCATGAGGCCCCCCTTAGCAGTGACCCTCTCCCTCCTCCACCCCCATCCTCCAGCACTTGTAGGCTCTCCACTACAACCTACACTTCGTTTCCCTCGGCATCAGCGCATTCCGCTCTGACCGGCACTTCCTCCCTCCTCCCCATTTAACTGTACTTCTTGTTACTGCACTTGCACGATCCGAATGTCGCAAGGCCTAGTAGGACAGTTTTTGTTATTCATCTGCTCACCCCCCATCTGTTTTGTTGTGCCTTGAAACACCATTTGCTGGTATAGGTGAATTATAAATGCCCAATAAATAAATAATACGAACGTGTTGCACTTTTTGCAAAGGTACATCATTCATCAGAAAGGGATCAGCTTTGAGGCTGTATCCACATGAAGAATATTGCAGTTTTAAATTACGTTTGCGAAAATCATTCTTAGAAAATGAAACTCCTAAGCCGTTTTCATATTGGCGATAACATTCAAACATGGGTTTTTGTATGACATGTAAATACCTTCCTTTGCTGCAGCTTCAGTACAACATAGAAGAAAGCGCCTAGTTCACATACTTTACAAAACCTCTAGTATGGGCACGTGTTTGGATATTGCTCCTGTACAGTAATGCGGGCTAAGGGAATATGTGAGTATATTCCTTTCCCTTTATTTAGTGTCCGCCATTTGCACGGCACCATTATTTTGGCAACACAAGGAAGGCATTGTACTAATACTTGGGATTTTTTTTAAGGGGTAGCTGTTTCATGGAAATTGTCAGTGCCTTTAGATGTATGTTATCAGGCGCAATGCTCATTCAGTGTAACATAGATTGCAGTTTGCATTGCTGCATTAACCTGTTAGTTTTGGAAATGTGCCATGGTCAAGTTTTGTGTAGTTTGCAAACATCGTTCAGAATACATTATGACCGAAATTAGCCCCTCGTAGGCTTACATGTGGTCTTTATTAACAAAAGCACATGGTAGAATATTAGTTGTGGATTCATTGTTCTATACCACCATCGGATTTAAATTTGAGTAAGTTAATGCGTGAGGTAACTAACATACTTCCAATGTCCATTGCGTAAACATCAATTTTTCAGACCATTCATTCCATTTGTTATGTGGGAAAGTCTCTGAATTTGTATGCTACCTTTTGAAGCAAGAAAAGGATTTTGTTGTGTAAATTAGATAAATAATGTCATTCACATATAGGACAATTTCCATTTCCGGGCTTTTATGCTCAAAGGCATCGGTCTCCTCACTAAGCCTTACTTTTTTAAATTTTTTTAAATGTTTTATTGATTTAGCTGATTGTATCAACTTTTCAATATTTTGATACTCACAAAAATAAAAATTAAGTTCTCCGACATTACAACAGTATCAATTAACATGCAATTATTCCAAATAATACATTTCGTTAACATAATTGAGTGACCCTAAACAAAACAATAAATTGATGTGATAAAATCTCAATTAAAACAACCAAAATAAATAAGCACATACAAAGATCATACAAGATAATTCAGAATTTAGATTAACAATTATTACACATGTCAAAAAGGTTAGTACAATATGTATCTCTGATTTTGACTTGGAATATAATATGAACACAAGAACTGACTGGACATATCTACTCTTCGTTATTCCAATTTAAAACTTCCAATAAATTAATTATGGCTATTCTCACTCGGATTTTGTCAGTTGTAAAGACTAAAGTCCAAAAGGTATCAATATCTAGATATTGGTAATGCAAGAACAGCGGTCTAAAGTATAAATGGTGCTGTTCACTCAAGCTAGCACACTCCGCTATTAAATGCTTTAGCGTCTCAACCTGTTCCATTTTATGACCGCGACGGGCCAATACTTGTCTACTTGGCCATAAATTAAGCCTTAATCGCAACCATGTACTTATAAGCTTAGGGGATGGACATTTGGTCATGTATCCCTCTACCATACCCAAAGCTTTTGGAATGAAAGGATTCTGGTTGAAATCTTTATAGTTCATACATAGTGGGCATTTCTTTATCCCATCAAATAGTAGCAGTTTGAGTTTTGCGTGAGTCGGATCATTCAACAGGATATCATCAGTAACATCTGCTGCGGCTAATGCGTTGGTCACCATTTTCTTGCATTGTACACTAAATCTAAGCTTTTATACATTAAAGAAATTTGCTAAAACAGACAGTAAACAATTTCCATTTGTACACAATATACACTTTCTGTAAAATATGCATAATTTCCATAAGTATAAGCAATACGAGGAAGAGGCACCCAATTCATATCTAACCAAAGCAATGGGGGTGGTTTTGGGCAAACACAGAAGTTCTTCCAGTATTTGCCTTCCAATCTTATCCAGAGTAGCTCTGATGTAATCTGTTTTGTTTCTTCTCTGTTTAATACTTGGGGAGCTACCTTTTGTTTGAAAAAGGTTAAGATTGGTAGGCATGAAAACGTTCTGTTCTTGGCGTGTATATTTTTAGCTTGTGAGGTAGCCACGCACATTTTGGAGGTGATTGAGGTTAAGTATGGAGTATCGGAGGGATGGTCATTTGTGTTGACCCCTAAGTAGATGTACTGATGTACATTTGCAATAGCTGTTTGAGAAAATGTCCAGATTCCAGTAATGATTTTCTTATGCTTTGATCCTGGGCATATCATCATTTTGGTTTTCTCTAAGTTGATGTTAAGAGCATTTTTAGTATATATCCAAAGCATGAAGCATCCTCTGTAGTCCTTTTGGCGTCTTCGACGTCAACACCACATCGTCTGCATAGAATAAACCTGGAATGCAGTGAGGTCCCGACTTCGGTGCATCAGTCAGCAAAAGCAGGAGGTCTTTTACCAGGTTCGCAATAAAGAAGTTAAATAAGGCTGAAGCAAGGATACAGCCCTGCTTCAGCGCTCTAAAAGTATTAATTTGTTGTGTTAACAGGCCATTAAAAGAAAGCCGTATTTGGATGGAGGTATTTGTGTGAAATAGCATGATCAAAGTCAATAAGGACGTTGGACAATTTGCTTTTCTAAGTTTTGCATACAAAAGATGTCTTGAAACAGAATCAAAGGCTGCCCGAAGTCTTGCGCTTGAATAGTAGAGATAAGCATCAAGTTAACTGATGTGCCTAAACCGGCTACGAAACCTGTTTGATAGATATCGCGATTTCCAGAGTCCAAGGTCCATTGATTAACTTTTACTAGGATGTAAGCATGTAAAGATTTTGCTTGGAACATCTAGCAAAGCTATTGGTCGGTAATATGTTGGCGATTGTTTCCTTTTTTGTATATCGGTATTACTACTGATTTTAGCCATGAACTTGGTAATGTTTTCATAGTTATGACTTGTTGAAAGATCTTGTATAGTATATCTGCCCATTAAATTGGATTTTCTTAAAACATGCTATTACTTTGACCGTTGGACCCAGGAGCCCTTGATCGACTGGACTTTTGGATATAATGCATAACATCTTTTTTGGTGATGACCAGATCAAAGTTGGAGTTGTTCGGCTCACTGATATTTCATCCGTCAACATTGCACAAAAATGGAGGAAATGATCGTACCGCGCCTTAGCCATGACACCATTTATTTGTCTCACTTCTTCGGAAGTGTTGGTTACATTGTTTAGAATGTTCCAGGTTGCTGCCGATTTTGATGCTAGCACCCGCAACATAGATTCTCAATCTTGTTGATATACATATGCTTGTCTATTTCGGATGCGATTCCAATACTGCGTTTTGAGAGTTTTTAAGACTTGTGCCTTATCAGTAGGATCAAGATGTTTAGTAGCTCGCCTCTTCCTGCGATATTCTATTTTCTTCAGTCGTAGCTCCAGATCATAAGCATGCTTAGGTCTGTGAGATGGTTTCGCCGTGTTGGAAGAGCAAAAAGCTGCAGCGCAGTAAGATGGTGGTCTACTAGATACTGTCAATGTTCTGGAATGGGTCCATGATGTTTTGGAGCTGCCCTCATTTCTCAATGGACCAACGGAAGCAATTTATACCCGAGTTGATGTTTAGTTGGCCGGGATACTGAGCCTTGGTTATTTGTATGTTGGATGAATCTCACCGCCAGGTTAATGTTATCATGTTATGATCGCTACGGGATTGTTTGATCACCTCTGTTCAGTGTTTGCAAAAGTGACTTTATCCACATATGCAAAATCAATAATGGAATGGTGACATCCTCTTGACCATGTATACCGTGGCGGGCAATCTCCAAGTAGCGCACCATTTGATAGGTACAAGGAATTAGTCTTTGTAAAGGTCTTCCACTGATGGATAGTCTGGCTGTCCTGGATCCATCTGTCATCAAATAAGTGAAGATTTAGATCGCCTGTTAAAATTGTAGCTGAGATAGCTGGTGTAGATGCGATCAATGATATGAGGGTGTTTAGATCTTCCATAAAACGTTTATCTGAAATGTTAGTGGTTCCAGTATAAATTGATGAGCTAAGGTGTAAGATCCTTGGGTAAATTTGACAACCTGCACAATATTATTTGGGGAGGCCCATGCTTTACATGTGTATCCAGTTGCGATTTGAAATGCAACTAATAATCCAGCGGATGGATGTCCCTTGTCAGATGTCATAGCTTTGACAGTTGATATCTGATACCCATCCCATATAGGATCTTCTAATAACCATGTTTCTTGCAGTGCAACAATGAGAGGAGTTAAGGTCATGTTGTAGGTTAGTCATCAAGTGCACATGACCTCTGGTATTCCAACGGGTCAAGAGGGTTGAAGCTTGTAGATTGGATTTGAGTTGTTATGACCAAGGTGGAAATTCAGGTCTTGTTAGAAAAGTATTGGATGGGTTTCAATTCACGGCTAGTGCTGAGAACCCATTGGAGAAGGTCAATGGTTTCGGCTTGTAGGCAATTGGACCGCTGGCCCCGTAGGGTACCGGGTTTCTGGCTCAAAAGGTTTTGAGCAGCAGGTCTCGATGTAATTCAAATCCAAGATCGTACAGGTCTTTCTTGGCTTGCCACAAGGTGTTAAAAACCACACGACTGCATAAATAGTCTGACCACAGAGAGGTCAGTTTGGTGTATCAACTCAACTTGATTAATATCCACTGAGCAGACATCATGCAGGCATGGAATTTCATCAAAAATATTTAGAACACTTCCCCTTTTTAAGTCAAATGACGGAAAGGGCGCTGATCTGCATTTTAGCAATAAGCGATGAATGTGTTTTGCATGGCATTGCGTCTTTGAATTGTTTGCGATTTGGTCCATTGGTGGTCTGGTTATGATGGTTATTTTTGCTTTCAGTGTATTAGGCATCAAGGCATGCATGTCCCTTTAAATTGATGTTTGATGCTGCGGTAAATCAAGAGGACAGGAAATTGATAAAAAGGCTGTGCATGTGAGTTCAGGTATCTTGTATGCTACTGTGTTCTGTTTGCCAAAGAATGGTTGCAATGAGCATGAATTTCCGCTTGCCATGTATCCAAATTAATTGGTTCAAAACGGGATTTTATTGAGACATTTTGTTTGACAAAAGGCACAGTCGCTATGTTCTTAACAGGATTGATCTGTACAGTAGAATGTCCCTCGGAAGAGTCTTGATTTACTGCTTCAACTAGTTCATCTAGAGGTTGGTAAGTAAGTGCACTTTTACGAGATGGATCTTCAGTTCCAGACTTCAGTTTTGTTGTTTTTAATGAGCAATAGAACCCTTGTGGCAGGGGCATTACTGAAGGCCCCGGGACATTACCAGAGTCGGTAAGGCCCCCGCTGCGAGGGTTCTATTGCTATTAGTATCCCGGCCTGCACAATTAGCGTGACTGGGGTACTAAAAGCAATTTTTTTTCTGTCCCAAAACGCTGCGGCGTTTCAACGCTGCAGCGTTTTGGGACAGAAAAAAAAACGACCAAGAAAGTGGCCGCCGCCATGGAAAGGGAAAACGGAGTCCGTTTTCCCTTTCCATGGTGGCCATCAGGAGCGGATGCGCTGGGAACAGAAGTGTTCCCAGCGCGTCCGCTCCCGAAAAAGGATTAAAAAAAAGGTAAGTGGTGTTGGGAGGGCGGGAGTGGGACGGGGAAAAAGAAAAAAAAGTACCTGCGGGAAGCCCCCAGCTGTGTGGAGGCGCAGAGCGGGGATGGCCCCGCTGCGAGTCTCCACACGGCTGGAGGCTTCCCTCGTCCCCCGCCAGGGACGCAGGATCAAGAAGGTAAGTTGGGGGGGGGGGGCAGGTAGGAGGGAGGGGAGGGAAGAGAAGGGGGGAAAAAAAAAAAACGTACCCAAGTCCCCGGCGGGGGGCGAAGGCAGCCGCTCAGCCGCAGGGAGGCTCGGAGCGGGGGATGGCCCTGCTTCGAGCCTCCTCATTGGCTGAGGGGCTGCCACACCCCGCCGCCGGGGACAAAGGTCGTGGAATCCTGACGGAGGGATTCCCGGCCGGGTAGGGACCTGGCGAGAGCCAATCAGAATGCTTGTTTTTTTATTGACAATAAGTGGTCAAAATCACGTTCTGAGAACTTTTGAGCGAAATGGCTCTCACAAAACGATTGGTAGCTGATGTTGGAGCTTGAGCACTAAGCCTTATTTTCAGAGACAAGGGTTCACTGTATACATCAAAGATTACATGAGAGGGCATCCTTTTGTGTGTGTTTCAGTAATTCTAAATTCTGCATATTGTTTGTTTATTGGTATTACTGTGATGGCTTTATTATGAAAGCACTTGTATTGCACATATACATCTGTTTTATGAGCCAAATTTTCAAATCGCCTTCAACAGAAGTCTGTGCAGTGTTGGGGGGGATACAGGGGGGGGGGGCAATTCTTTGGGGCCCATTATAATACTGGCCTTTTTCAGCAGTCCTTGGCCACCTGAATCAGGCCTGAATTGTAACGCGGAAGAGATTGCTCAAGAACCCCCATGCTCCGTCAACCCATCCCATAGCACTTGATACACAGTAAGCCTGAGAGACCCTGATTATAGGAGGAACCAAGTGCAGCACAACATGCTGACACATCCAAAGCCGGGTCAATTCCCTTGCGGCATGAGCGAAGCTTAGTTTTGAACATGAGCTGTCCATTTAAAACTATCTGTGAATCTGAATAGAAGGTAATTAAATGCTTCCAGGTACTCCAGTTATTTCAATCTATTAAAAACGATTATGTAATGAGTTACGACCGACAAACATAGCATGAGAATTGACAGCATTAATGGAGAAGCCTCCCTCAAGCCTACAGCTTGCGTTACCGCCCAAATGCGGCAGAAAATCAGCATTTTTGTGTAGCATTTACCCTCCGCTTAGAGCTGGAGGTAAATGCTGCCAGCCCTAGATTGGAAGGCCCCTTAAATGCAGCGGTAATAGCGTTACCGCTGCATTTAAGGGCTACCGCCCAACTCGTGGCCCATAGTTAGTACAGCAACTGAACACAGTCAAAAGAGCTTTCAGAGCCACAAAAAAAAAGCAAGACATCTGCGGGCACATGGTGAGTGCAAGGTCGACGAGGGGACCTGAACAGAGGTCTCTGATTTGTAGCCTTGTCCAGATGAGAGGTTAGAGTTCGGGCATAGATTGAACAGTAGGGGTGCATTAACTCCCACTCTTTTACAAACCTTCATGTGGGAAACTCTGAATATAATCAGTCAATCAATATATGTTTATTTGACAGTAGAACTACCACCATAAATAAGTGTAAAACAAAAAAAGACATACAATTTAAACATCTAAAATTCAAGTAAGCAACATTACTTAGGGGTTCCTTTTAGAAATTAAGGTTTTATGATGGTATGATAATGTCTTTTATTGATGTGCAGTATTTATAACTCATGTAGTAGGCAGTGATTTATATTTATTTTGAAAGTACAGAATTTATATGCACTAAGCACTTTATTCCGACATAAGGAATACTATTGCAAGGTTGCTAATTGCACGTTGCACTTTACCAACAGTGAGTTATATTCTTTGGCTGCTAATTGCACAAAGCACTTTATCAACATTAAGTTGAATATTGCATGTTTGCACAGCTAGTAGGAATAAGCATTTGCACTTGAGTAGGTAATACTTATACATATGAATCGAAGTATATAAATATTATGTGCACTATGCATTTTACTTTGAATACTATCTTGTTAACATTGATACCGTTGATAAATACATATTAACTGCTTAAATAGCAATAGTGCACCCTATAGTTAAGCTTTAAGCTTTTCGAAAAGGAGCGCACACAAAAGGTAAACCTAGCCATTAATATGAAGTGAGGTTCACTTTGAAACACTCGCATATGAGCAAATAATAATTGCCCACCATTTGTAAAATAACTATCTGCCAATGACAAAGTCTGTTATATAAATATGTCTGAATGAGATTTTTTGCATTCGGTTTAAATACGGCAAAAAGACATAATGTTAATCTGTTAAAAATGCCTGATTTACAAGCATGTTTTGCTTTGCCATTGTGACGAATATTGTTGCAAACACCAATCAAACATGGCGGATTTTGATTACAGACTGTGTGGAGGAATATACGACTCTCTATATTACAACCATAGAGACTGTCAGCTTAAAAGTCCGTCCTTTGTGTTTCCCACCCTCAACATGAACAAGCGGTCTGTTACCACGAAACGCGTCGTTTTTCGTGATATTTCCTGTCCTGGACATTGTATTAATTAAAGTACATTTTTTTGCCTGACAACCTACGGTTTCCTGTCTCTGTGTTCTGCGAAGATTACTGGCCGCAAACTGCTTCTCGGAGTGCCCTCCACCTTTCCTGCTTGTAACTGGAGGGATGGGCCTTAAGGCGTCAGAGCAGAGGGCTAGTAGTACAAGATACACAAGTGGGTTTGCCCTGACGTCTGAAATCATGGGGTCTACTTATTAAATTGTGGTAGACCTCGAATTATTCCATCATGTCATATACAAGCAAATATACTCTGTATGTAATAGTTCTCATGAAATCGAGAATGAAAACACCAACAGATTAAATAATAGTTTCTTTTTAGTTATACTGAACATGCATTTATTAGTCATGCATTTCTGAAGGATTTTTTCACTTTAATGGGTAGATTCAGTATGTCAAAAGGATATTTGTTATAAATATTCACAAAACCTTTGCATTACTGAGAAAGAGTCATTGCACAAGTGCTTAGAGGTGATTTAGTGACCACCACCTATATTGACAAGTGATGGTACATTTTGGGTTTCAACCAGACAGAAAGCAATAGATGATGTAGCGGTTGTTTGTCTGTAGCCAGGCTGGAGGGTGACCTAACATGTGGTCGACGTCTAGATTTGAATCATGAGGTTGTATCAAATTAGAAGGACCAGGTAGTGCTAAATGAAGTGCTGGTCCTTAGACGTTTTGGCAGGATGCCTTCATCTTGGGCCTGGAATAGGTCTCCCTAGGAAAGAGTGGAGGGGACTCTATTAGTGCCTTAAATGTAGTTTGCGATCTAAAAGACATGACAATTAAAAATTCTTTGATTGTGGGACAACACAGACAAAGTACAAGGGTAGCACGGGAATAACCTGGGGGGGTCATGAAAATGTTGGGCGGAACCATGGAACGCTCGTTCTTGGAAGTAAAACCGGGTTTTGAATGGTCCTGGTTTGATGCGTGCAGCCTAAAACTGCTGCAGGCTGTAGGAAATAAAGAAATTGCAAAAAATGGCAGGGTGTACTGTTTGCTCTTTAAATTTCTGGTATAAGATTGCTTAGTACACAGGTGGTGAGGTGAATTAAAAAGATTGTAAATGCTCACCTTGCCCAATGTGCTCTTGAGGGGAGGCTTATTCTGATGGTAGGAGTGGCGCCCATAAGGAGCATCGGTGGCTGGGCGTAGGGTGGAAGCTTAGTTCCCCATAGCGACAGCCGATGGCTGTAGTCCTGTAAAATGGAGGCAAACCGGCACATAAATGTGTAATCTGCTGCCCGCAGTGGATGGACGGGAACTGATGGAGGAAGTTGGGAATAAATTTACCTGGAGAGAATGTCCGGGATTATTGGCCGTGGAGATGAACGGCTACTGAGGCGCTTCGGGAGAGATGACGCCGAGCTGTGTCTGCCTGGATTCAGGGCGCATGCGAAAAGTAACTAGCATTAAGTTTATCATAGTGCTGCGCATGCGCGAGGCAGGGATACTGACATTGCAAGCAAAAGTAGCCTGAAAGTGTTGCAGTTGCCATGGAGATTCTTGGAGCTGTGTTTAAAATTGAAAACGGGGCTCGCTGGGGGCCGTGGCTCTATTGAGAGCTGAACGGGACACCTTGGAATGCAATCGGTAAGAAAGAAGTGCATGTGCACAGGCAATATGGTTTAACTACGGAGGGGCCGAAGGCTGTAACATGGCCTAGTAGAGGGGTATACTGGTACACAATTGCATGTTACTGGATACAGTGTATGCATACTCCCACCTAGGGCCAGAGGGGGGGGCGTGCACTGACTCGGGTGGGAGCAGGGCACAGTTGTATAGATAGTGTATGCATACTCCACCTAGGGCCAGAGGGGGGGGCGTGCACTGACTCAGGAAGGGTGGGGGAGGGGGGTTTGAGTGTGGCTTCTGGTTGGAATATGCAGAATAGAGAATACTAAATGCAGAATTTATGGTGAGTGTGGACTTGCACTCAGGGATGAACGGGGGCACACAATGGCAGTGCGGTCCTCGCTGGGCCAGGTAGAGATGGTATTGGAGTGTCCTAGCATTATGACCTCAGCTAGCGTGGCTGGGCCTGGAGCACCCAGGATATTATAGCAACTATGTTAGCAATGGTGCCAAGTGGATGCTATCTCATTCAGTCCATTTCTGGTACTATAGAGTTTAACGGTTCTCCTAGCCTCTTTGTAGATTAATGAGTAGAGGGCATTGCTGATCGGGGGGATTCACGCTGGGCCAGGTTGAGATAAGGTGTCGGAGTGTCCTAGCACTATGACAACAGCTTGCGTGGCAGGGCCTAGAGCGCCCAGGATGTTGTAACACCTGGATTAGCGATGGTACCCAGTGGGTTCTGCCTCATTGAGTCCATTTGTGGTACTTTTGAGTTTGAAGATCCACCATGCCTCTTTGTAGTTTAATGAATTGAGGGCATTAATAGTATTGGGAACTGAGTCTGCTATCCACCAGAGGATGTCATCGGGTCCATGATGTTTTTCTGTATAGTGTTGGACCATTGGTGCTGTGAGGGATTTGCATCTGATGCGAGAATGGTGTTCTCGTATTCTTTTGTGGATTTGGCGAGTCGTTTGACCTACATACCGAAGGCCACATGGGTATTCTATAATATAGATCATGTTTGCTGTTTTGCAGTTCGTACATTTTTTGAGGTGCCAATCTTTTTCCTCAATTCAAAAAGAGTTCATTTTCTTAGCAAACCGGCAAGCTGTGCATGTGCCACATGGGTGGTGGCCCTTTAATTCACGCATGTTCCAAATTGTGGATCTTTGAGTCTCGGTCTCTAGTCTTGCGTGTGTGTTAACAAATCCTTCAGGTTTTTGGATCTTTTGAGCGCCATTCTGGGTATTTTATCTTCAGGTAGGCTCATTTGAACTAGAGGCCAGAATTTTCTCAGAATTCCCTTAATTTTTGTGGTGTCCGGGCCAAAGGTGGAGACGAATGTGAGGGTGTTATCTTGCTGCATTGTCTGTTTTGGGTATTAGCAGACTTTCTCTTGGCGTGTATTTTGCTCTTTTTATTGTCTTCCTGATTATTTTTTGGGGTACCCTCTGTCCGTCAATTTACTTTGCAGCACCTTAGCATGTTTATTGTATTCTGTGCAATTGCGTCTGAGCCTCAAAGTGTCCGTACGGTAGGTTGTCCCTTAGACTCTTAGGGTGATGGCTGTTGTAATGTAACAGGGTGTTTCTGTCCGTCTCTTTAGTGAACAGATTGCACAACAAAGCCCCATTTTTGACTGAGATGGAGAGGTCTGGGAAATTAATTGTTGTGTTGCCACTTTGCATGGTGAATTTAATTTCTTGTGTCTTCGTGTTGAGCCAGTTGAAAAAGTCAGACTGTTCATCTCCTTTCCATGTTAGGATGACATCATCGATATACCTGTACCACGAGGTAATTGTGAAAGGGGTTCGAAGTGTTGAGGACGTGGAGGTGTTCAAATTCTGCCATGAAAATGACTGCTAGGCTGGGGGCAAATGCTGCTCCCATAGCCGTTCCACTTATTTGGAGGTAAAAATTGTCGTTGAAGGTGAAGAAATTTTGTCAAAGCAAGTTCTAGGAGTTCCACTATAAAGTTGGTGGGGACTCTTCTTTGGTGCATAAAATGAGTCAGATGGTGTCTTATACATTCTACCGCGGCTTCTTGAGTGATACTTGTATATAAGCTGACTGTGTCCATGATCAGTAGAAGTTCTTGATCTTTGTTGAATGTAAGTCCTTCATACTTTGTAATGGTCGACATTGTATCTCTCAGATATGTAGGGGTTTGTTGACTTAGTGGTTTGAGGAAGTGATCTATGAATTTACAGATGGGTTTGAGTATTGATCCACACCCTGACACAATGGGTCTGCCGGGGGGTGTTTGGCTGTTTTTATGTAGTTTGGGTAATGCATAAAATGCTGGGGTCCCATTTTCTAAAGTGTTAAGAAAGGTCTCTTCTCGGTCTGTAATACAGTTTTGTTCTAATGCATATCTTGTCACTGCCTGTATTTTGCTCTTGATGTCAGCAGTAGGGTCTTTCCTGAGTGTTTTGTAGTTCCCTTCCTCGTTGAGTAGTTTCATTACCATTTCTTTGTATTGTGTGATGTTTTGAATAACAATGCCTCCCCCTTTATCTGCTGCTTTGATGATCAGTTGTTTGTTTTCAGCTAGAGTTGTTGGAGCCTTACGCTCACCTGTGGTTAGGTTATGTCTCATGTGTTGGGGTTTGGTTTGCAGTTTTTTAATTTCTTTGGTAATGCACTTTTCGAATGGTATCAAGGATCCTGGGACCTCATTCTCCATTGGATTAAATGTGGATTTAACTCTTAGGCCTGTGTCATCTAGTTCCTCACCATTGTCCGTGTCTTTGAAGTATACTTTTCTTCTGATACTCCTAAATAGATTGAATAATTCTGTGTCCAGTTTAAACCAATCCGGTGGTTTGGTGGGGACAAAGGATAGACCTTTGGTAAGGACGGAGGTTTCTTCTTTGGACAGTATAAGTCCAGATGATCATTTTCCAGATCAAAAGATTTACCACATTTAAAACCAAGGGGTCCACAAGCCCAGCAAAGGGTACCAAGGTACAAAGGGTTCCTGGATGACTCAAACTTTGTGTTGTTTCTCTGTTGCACTAACATTCAGTCGTCACAAGCAACACACATCCTGTAAGGCTAATAGGTGGAGTGTATCGTGATTACAATCATGCTCCACCCTTACTGGCTTGAAGTGGAGCAAATGGGCCTGCCTTCTCCCATTGTGCATGTGTGCACTATCGCACTCCACATAAGGGGTGATCCTCTTAACCTGATATGGGACGGGACTGATGGATATGTTTGCAGGGCCCTTGTGCCCTTCTGTTCAGCAATGGAACACAACAAACACAGAAGCAGGGAGGCAGCAAGCCTGCTAAACAGACACAGGGTCTCTGGTCCCTTTTGCACACCTTTGTTGCTAACATAGAAGCTAATCCTTCACTTTAAAGAAGGGACCCGCCTAAAGAATTTCACACCAGCGATACAAGGCTGCCTGTGCTATAATGAATTCCATGCACAGTTCAGGAATACAATCCAATTGATTGAGCCTCCTTAGGACTGGAGAGTGCCATCTTCTCCGCCGGGGAACAAGGGAAGTGCTCCCCTGCCCCTCCTAATCCACAAATTCCCCCCCTCCCACTGACTTTCTCCTTTTTGGATGTTTTTTGGGAGCGGATACCCTGAGAACACTTCTGTCCCAAGCTCGTCCACTCCCGATCTGCGACACATCACCATGGAAAGGCAATGGGACCTTCGTCCTTTCCATGGCAGCCATTTTCTTTGTTTACTTTTATCCAGTTTTCTTTTGCCCGCCATGGAAAGGGAGAAGTGTCTACAGTCCCTTCTCCCTTTCCATGGTGGCCCTTTTGTGTATTTACAGTTTTAACACTTTTTTAATGGCTGCTATTGAAAGGGAGACAGGACTTCGTTTCCCATTCCTTGGCAGGCATTTATTTTTTCTGTTTTCAGTTGCGAAACCCCACAGCGTTTTGCAAACTGAAAACTATTGCTTTTAGTACCCCGTCTTACGGGCCCGGGTACTAATGTCAATAAGCCCCTGGCAGGGGGGCACATTGCCTCTTCAGGTAATGCCCTGGGACGTGCGTTAAGGCCCTCGCTTTGCTCGGGTTTGTACCTATGGGCCCTGGGCATTACCTGAAGCAGTCGTGCCCCCTGTGCTCGAGGCTTATTGCCTAATTATGGCACTAATCGGAGATATTATTAACTCCTTAGTCAGAGCAATTAAATGAACTAGAGTTTGGATTATAATGTAATGAAAGTAGTTACCTCTCCTTCATAAGTAGTCCGAATGGTCCGTGACCAAAAAACCTGCATCAAGTTTGGTACAGTAGCTATGTAAACTTAGAACTTAATGGCTGTTAAACCTTTATCAACCTCTGGAGGGACAATGTCCTTGCCTGAGCTTTAAACCATATATTGTAGCGTCCCATATTAAACAGTATCTCACAACTGCTTTTCAGTACTTTTAATCCTTTGTGTCAATCATATGTATTTCTGAATGTGCATCTGTGCTTCCTTTGGCCATGTTGGGAGGTTATCCTCTGTGTGTCCTCCAAATTCAGTAGGTGTCTTATTCCCAGGATCCCATTCTGGTCTGCTGTCTTTGAGAATTGTATCCCCACCCTGTGCACTCTTTGCTTTATTTGTACAACTTAATGGTTATTGCCTATAAATTTACCATTACTTTCTTTTCCTTTAATGTGGCACTTATTGAGAAATAGTAAAGTAATCTTTTATCATTGTGGCGGTTAAATTATCACTGCCCTTTTCTTGGGACAGATTGATTGCACAGTATCGACCCATAGTGGAGCTCTAATTGCCTCTCGCAATACTTTCATTTCCTAAGATTCATCCAGTTGAATCCTAGTGCCATGCAAGGGTTTATTATGTGGTGGCTTAGCCTTAAATATCTACAGCAGATAATGTAATGTTTTCATTTTGCGAAAATTGATTTTATGGCTGATTTGGAAAGCTATTTCTTTTACTTGAGACAATGGGTTTAATCAAATTCTTCTGAAAATGATTATCCAGTTGCATATTGTGTGAGGAATCTGAGGGCTTCCTCACTTCTTTCCCCACACAAAATATCCTCCCCCCAGGTGGCCTGCACCTGAAGCCAAAGGGGTGGTATAAATGGTCCGCTCAGGTGAGGCTAATGAGATCACCTGTGGATTGATTGCAGACAGAGAAGCCAGAGGTGAAGGCAGGGAGATGCGTGTCCAAAGCGCCAAGGTGCTGCAGGGTTGTTGCAGCGGAAGCAGATTGTGGCAGGTGTTGTTGGATGGTCTCCGGTGGCAGGGTCCAGCTGCCGACCTCCTGGAGTCCAGAAGACTCCCTCTCCGGTAGCCCAAGGTATGGGAGACCCAGGAAGAGGGGCTTGCCGAGTCAGGAACAGCAGCCACAAAGAAGCGACCAAAGTGGAGAAGGGCACATGAAGACAGCGTACCCAGTGAGTCAAGTAAGGCTGAATGACTCCGAGACAATGTGGTGCGAACTGCGTGTTGAAAGCTGGTCACAAGGCTTGCGAGTGAGCAGAGGAAACGGGAGGCGATGGGATTGCTGGTGCAAATGTAAAACACAGATGTTTGACAACTACAATGATGTGAATGTTGATCAACGGAGAGATTTGTGAATACCGAACTCTATTGAAATTTGGAAGGCCGCGGAAGGGCCAGAAAAGCAGTAAACTTTCAATTAAATGAAGAGCCCATGAGAAGGGTGCAAATTTCCATCAGGAGATTGAACCTGGAATTTGCAGTTACATTGTTCATGAGTGAACTAAAGTTTTGAATACCGAACCAATAGAAAGTAATAGAGTGAATGCCACAGAAGTGGGAGGCAGAGAAATGTGTTCCCTGATACAAAGGAACTAAAAGCAAGCATTGGCAAGAGACATAAGGAAAAGAGGAACTGTACAAATTGAAAGTTGAAGCTGTGACAATACTATTAGAAGATTGAAAAATGCAACTGTCATTGTTCTGTTGACGTCAATACAAGTTACCTGCTATTTGCAGGCTTGGGAAAGGCAGGCAAAATCCATTGAAATGATGCCATTTGACAGCGCTCAGATTGAGGGTCACTCCTCTGGGGCGGGTACCCCACATGGGGAATACTGGAATGAAGTGTCGCACTAAAATAATGAAGTACAGCCTAGTGGTAAAACTGCATTTGCACAAAAAACAAACTGTGATTGTGCAAAGGGAAACAAGCCATTTCTGTAATTGTATAAAATCCATTGTAAAGTTAGAAATGTGTGTGACAACTATAACAAACACATTTTGTCTGCTGTAGACTACAGCAAATTACACATTTTTTCAAAAATGTAACACTGGTTAGGCTTGTGTACTAAGGATAGAGTATGTGTTTTGTGAAACCTAGACCTCTCTCCCACTCTACAGGGCCCTTAAATCTAGGTGTATCCCCCATATCTGCTTATTCTATTGTAAAACCCATTGTATAATGAAACCTAGTTTATTGTGAAACCCAGGCCTCTCTCCCACTATACGGGACTACCAATTCTAGGTGTGTTCCCCTGTACCCAAATTGTATTGTGAAACCTAGGCACCTCTCCTACAACACCGGATTCTCAGGGCTCTATCACCCCATGATCACCTGCGTTCCTACCTGACACATACTCTAGGGAAGCCATCAGCTTCCACTGTGGCACACCACAATTAACCACTCGCCCTCGTCGCTCAGACTCTCGCACCATAGAGACCACGAATAATAAAACCATGCCTTCCGCAGTGGCCAATGATCGCTGCAGCCGAACATCAAAGCATAGGGTACGTATACCTTACACCACCTTTGGAGACAGGCCGCAGGCACGGCCAAGCATCCATGCACCGTAGAATGCCACTATGGCTATGCTCATCCGGTCTAGCAGTGCATATAACGTCCGCACTAAAACAACTGATGTACCTCAACACCTCGGCCACTAGCATACAGCGACTACCAACAAAAAAAAATGGGTATAGCTGGACACACATCGACAGTCTTCAACAATAGCACTCTATCACAAACCACCAACAGCATCCACTAACGTGCCTGACCTATTTGGGCTGCTTAGCCAAGCCTAGCCAGCAACTTAAGTCCTAGACCAGTGAAAATGCACACATGCATCTCCTAATTTTAAAACTCTTAGAACCTCCAGCACATTGACTCCGGTCACCAAGGGCGTTCCAACCACATAGCGCATTGAGGCCATACAAATAGTGAAACAGCGCTATTTAAATAACCAAATACAATGCAATGTAATAGTTGCGTACGTCTACAGGAAGGTATTCCCAACGTCCATTTATACCACAAGTACCTCCCTCCCAGTTGTGCTTTTGTGAGAACAGTTCTGGCAAAGTGTAATATTCCTGGAAGAATTTTAGGTTGGCCTTTCCTTTATAAATGTGAATTCAGAGGTTCGATTTGCGGCAGTGCATTTCTTTATTAATTATCAAGATGGCTCAGCTGTTTTAAACAGGAATTCATTTGATAGGTCAAAATGTTACTGTATCTCTCTACCAAAGTGATGCACGCCCGATTGTGCTATACTGAGTTGCCCTGTTTTAACTAATTTAGGCTATGAATGCTAGACTGTTAAGTAATATCTTACCTGATTGCATGAAATATATGAAGTAATCATTTTGATAGGAAGAATTGCATTAAAAAAAATGGTACCCATGAAATATTCGAATGACAAATGTCTGAGGGAGATGAAAACAAAAATTCTTAACAAAAATGACTCGTTTTTTTTCTCCTGACATTTGTCAACCCGCACCCCACCCACCCCTTAGTTACCTTTTGGCGACACACTTCGCTGGTGCTGCAGCGCCCTTTTTAACAAAACAGAATAAATCCGTGTTTCGGGAGTAGGGGACACCCCTGCAACCTCCGATGCCACTGGAGTGAACAAGGGTGCGAGAGACACCCCGGCAACCCCGCTCCCCTTGTTCACTCCAAAGGCACTGAATGGGATATGTTTTAGAAATTTTCGGCTGTTCAAAATTTTCGTTGAGCCGAAATTCGAACAAATATCCCATTCAGTTTTTTTTTCTCAGTTTTTTTCTACGGATACCAAAACATATGTTTACATTTGTAGTTTACAGGGCCCAATATGTTTTTCTTTACAGCTGTAAGTGGGATTTGGAGAAGATTACATGTAATATTCCCGTGACTTTTGTTTTCATTGATATTAACTGTAGCAGTAATAATAGTCGCAATCCCAGCATTATTTGTTTAGTGTTTCAGTGAGTCCAAGCCACTCATGCACAATTCAGACGTTCTCTCTTCCTATATGACGTTTTGTAGGCAGTGATGACGTCTGTTTGGTGTTGGCCCATTCTCTTAATGATGTTACAGGGGATTGGTCACGAAAGCGGTTCATAGTCTGAAAGATTTCTGACATTAACGTGTTCAGCTCTTTACAGAATTTCTATGGAATTGAGACCACATCATTCTCACCCGCGAAAATGAGCAGTGGCTGGTAATGGCTGCCCTATTAACACGCAACCTGGGCTCCATTAGAGACAACAGTGTGTTGGAAACATGATTTAATTTGAGACTACAGAAACTGAGGTTTGCGGCGACATCTTGATTTCTAAATAGTAAAACGTATGAAGTCAAATTAGGTTTGACCTCCTACGAATTATGACGCGACAAAGACCCGAAGGTACAGGGGACATGTGGATGGTCATTAATGGCGGGAATCCTAGAAAGGAATACCCAGGTACCAGAACTAAAAATCTCTGTCAAATCTCTCACCTTCTGTACTATTTCAGTTATTCGCTGTAACTGACTTTGAGATTCGATGCGCTAAGTCATTTTTTGGGACAATGGTGCACCAATCCTATCTGTGTTTATTGCTGCCAGAAAGGGATGGACCACTATACATGAAAAGGCATAGCAACAAAATCCCTAGTTTGCAGCAATGCTGTGTGGGTATTGTTCGTACGATGCCTGGATAGTGAGGAACTTCACATGATTATCCCCACCGAAGAATCTAAGCTGTTTGGCAATTCTTTTGTATAATTTCTGAGTGATTGGAGCATTCCTGGTGTTGTCTACTGCTGCAAAATGTACCTGTGTGGTACCCAGAGACCCCCATCCTTCCTTAACTCTTCATGCTCTCGGGGAGCATATTCTTTTTTGCCTGATGGAAAGATCACTCTTGTGTTTCTCTCTCCACTGTTGTCGTAATAGTAACAATATCCAGGCCATGTTTGGTCTCTGTGGCCCCAGATTTGGGAGACTGATAAAGAATCCAAATACTTTCCACGATTGCCACTGTTTTTACTGTTCCTCATATCTCAAATTATAGCATTTTCGCTATCCCCAACAATTTGTTTGTTTTTTTTAGAAACGTTTACTTGGAATTTTTACTGGATTGTGTTTCTTGGACTGTTTGTTTTCACTGTTGTTTCTCTTTCATAATGCAGCTGCATAACCTGTTTGTATTCTTACTACTAAAATGAGATATAAACTCTTCATCAAGACATTGGGCCTCATTCTGACTATGGAGGTAGCCATGCCGCTATTTGCGGCATGGCTACCCCCACACCGGGTACCGGGTCTGGGTTCCCTGAATGGGGAAGTACCGGGCCATTCTGACCTTGGAGGGCCCGGTATTTCCCCATTCAGGGAACCCAAACCCGGCATATCCCCATTCGAGCCCCCTTAGGGCTCAATGGGGATGATGTTAACAGGCCCATTAATGTCATCCTGGTCCCCTCGTGGGACCCGCTAAGTATGCCTGGTTTCCTGGTCTAATCAGGCGTCCTTACCGGGTCCCGCGAGGGGACATCGTAATGCAGCGGTAGGGGGTTAACAGGGCCGCCAGCTCTACTGGCCCCGTTAACCCCCTACTGCCAGGGTTGTAATGACCCCCATTGATTTATTTCACTTGTAAGGTCATTTCTGGTTTTTGTAAGTGTCATGCCTCTCCAAGAGAAACATGGAGCATTGTGAAATAAAAGTAGCGTGTGCCTACCGTTCAGCAAGACTTTGAAGACTCTAGATCCGATCAACCTTCTCCCAAAGTTATGAAGGGACAAACACATTTTGTTAACTTCTGAAGAAAATTCTTTACCTTGAAACATTCGCACTGCCCCACCCAATGCAGTCTGTATTCGGTGTTTTTGTCTACTGATGTCTCTTCTCTTGAAGCTCTTGTTATGGGAGCCCCGTATGCGCCATCAAGAGTGTGGGGAAATGGTGCCCAGGAACAGTCAGGGAGGTAGAGGGGGGCAATGGAGTCCAGTACGAACAAGGCAGGGGGAAATTAGGGTAATTGGCTGCAAAATGAGAATATCCGACAGATGTAACGAAAAGCCTTTTGGAAAAACACCTGAGTGGCATTTTGTATGGATCTCGGCAAAGGGCAAGCAAGGAGTGAGATACCATATTACATGCTCACTCAGGCTGCCAGAGTGAAGACAGTCTGGCCCAACTGACCTTGAGGGGGCGTGACTTCCTAAAATGCTGCCATGTTGGTACAATCGGGTGCCAGTTGAGGGCAAATGCTGGTGGTGTTGCGGGATCATGGACAGAGACTTCTTCCTTGAGCATCAGGCCCCCTCCAAAATGGTTTCGTGACAGTGGCCCATCTCTGATTGGGTCAATTTTTCCGGGGCTTTGTACTGGCATAGAGGCCTGGTGGCAGCTTGGATGACTGGGGGTTGACAGAAAAAATATTGAAAGATGTTCATTTCATACTCTAGGGACTGCAACGTGTGGGATTTCCAATCAGGCGCTGGTTGATGGTAAAAATCAGATCATGCTGGAAATGCCAGTGAGCCTTACTGCCACTTATGGGCATTCGGCTGCCACTGTGAACTGGCTACACCGGCAATTCTTCAACTGGATCGATTATACTGAGGCCTCAGGCTGACATACATACCTGCTAGTATGTTAAACAACTGGAGGAGAGTGTGATGTACATTGCAAAGTTAGTGAATAACAGTGAGGTTGGAGGCACTGTGAACAGTTTGACACTTTATAATTATGTCACCCAGTTCTGTAAGTGCCAAATATTCCGTAAGTGTGGAAAATATCAGGGGCTCAGTGCTGCTGAGCAAATGTGGTATCCAGTGAGTAACCTAGAAGAGCCAAGCCTCAAGGCCTGGTTTTTAACAGTGATTAGTAGTGTGGAAGGAAAGACAGAGAAACTGAAGTTTCTACAACTTAGCAGAGTAAAGAAAATGTGTTTGGTCCTCAGATTTGACTCCAGAAGAAGAGTCTGGGTCTGTGGGAGTGGGTTGGGGTGACAAGGGGGTGTGGATGAAAAGTACTACAGCGACACTCCAAGGTGGCCACTGTGATTGCTTACTTGTTGAAGGACGTCTGCTAACTAATCCTGATTAGATGTTGATGCCATTTTCTGTGGTACACATGAGGCATAAAATGGCGGCAGATGACAGAAGCAGTGTTTTTGAGTCCGTAGGTTTCACATTTATATAGATTTTAAGACAAGACGGCTAACATCAGTGTGTATGATGAGCAAACAATAAACATACTTATTAGGCAGGTAAGTATCAATTCTGATTTTTTCAGTTCGCTTCTAATTCATATTTAGGAATAATAATTTGGTGCTAGTGTGCGCGCTACAGGTGGGGCATCTTGGATGTGACCTCCGGTGACTGGGTGAGGTGCGTAGTGCGGGTTGAGTGCTAGGTCCTATCCAGGTTTCGATTTTTTTTTTACCGGCTTCCTGCCTCCGATTTCTTATTCCATTGTGGTGAAGCCAGCTCACTGCTGTGACTTTAATGCTTTTGGTAGCCCACTGCGTCGGTTGAATGAGCATGGGAGGGAAGAGCGCATCAGGGGATGCCTGCATTTTTCACAACTGAAGGCATGCATTTTGAAGACGTTGCCCGTCATTTGTCATTAGTTAAGTAGGCGTTGTGCTGTGTGCACTGTGTGAACCTGGTCACAGTGGCTGGGAGCTTCCTTGCAAGTTATTTCTGCTCCCATAAAAAGGGCTCTATTAGCTGCACAAGTGTGTTTTTCCTGGCCCAACACTTGATTCTTGAGCTTGGGCTGCTTGAATGACTTGTGATTAATGTTGGACATTATTAGTTTTAAACCACATCTATAACCATAACCAAAAATTATGTTTTAAAACGTTTTATTAAGGCTCTGAATTTGTGGGACATAGTTCATTGAGGTCAGGAGAAGCCGGAATGCTGTTGGCAGGATCTGACTTTTTCTGGCCTCATAGTCTCATTTTTATATACTTGGAACACTATTGAATCAGAGGGTGCACCTGGAATGCACCATGGATAAAAGGTGGAGTAACTGGCTGAAAGGAACTAGCCACTAAAATTACACTGCAGATTTCTATTGTCTTGTGAATATCAAGTGCTGCCCCCTCTCCTAGGCGGTCATATTCAAACATATTTATTACTGAAAGAGGTTCATATAGCAGAGGAAAGCTATTTTAGTGGTCCCTCTGGCCAGGTGAATAAACAGGGGAAATGGTATAACACATGCACATTAGGATGAGTGACTCCAGAAGTCTTAGACTAAAATGACCCAACTTTGCTCCAAAATGCCAGGTAAGGTTGAGGTCGGAGAATGTGGTGGGAGGAGAGGCAGAAGAAAAAGCACAGGTTTTCAAATTGACGATTCTCACAAACTGAAGGAGCCAAAGGATTGTTCCCATTGTCAGTCACAGATGCCTCCCATAGCCCTCTTTTGGCGTGCACAATCTGTTGAGGTATTGACGTATCCTCATTCTCCAATTTCCTCATCCATTCATATGATTTAAGTGACCCTACAATGTGACCCAAATACAGGCCTTTTCAAAAGTGGAGTAAAAAGAGAAGGCGGGAGTAGAGATGATCGGGTCATGGCTCCACTTGCAGCCTCGGGAGCATAAGGAGAGGGTTCTAGTCAAGATGATACCTTTTCCAGCAAAGCTGTGCTGGGAATTTTTATGAAGTTAAAGGTTGTTGTAAAGAATGTGGAGATTTTGCTGCATGGACAACTGGAAGCTCTGCTCTCAGCAATTGACTTATGAGGCAAGCTACTTATTTAGTAAAAAACCTTTGAGGTTCCTGTCACTTTAAGTTGCAAAATGGTGTTATAAGGTCACGCAATGGAAACGTTTGGGTTGAACAGCTGGAAAGAGGTCCTCAAAAACCCACCTGTAGTGCCAGTGCATGCTAATCTTCAGCTGAAAAGCTTTGCAGAGTCTTTGCAGATATTCCAAGTGTCATCTGTGTGAACTAGCCGTGGCGCTGGACAAGCAGGAGGTGCCATTCACCCTCCCAGTAGCTCAATGGCCACTAACGACAGAGTAATCTCAGGCAGTGGTGTGTGTGTGTGCAGGGGTAAAAGCTGTTGTCAGAAATGGAACAGGATATTGTAAGAAGCAAAATGCAGGGAGGATGCAGACTGTCTCCATTGTTGCTGAACAGTCCTAAAAAAAGTCTGGGGTCTGATCCCTTAAATAAGGTAATTTTGGATCTTAACCCTGAAGCTGTTACATGCTCCTTTGGTGGTTGCTTTGGCCAATGCCCTGGACTTGTGGGAGGAAGCTGTTCAGCTAGCTCAGGCCCTGAATTAAAAACTTAGCATATTGGATTAATACTAGGAGGCGAAGTGGTGTGCTAGATACATCAGTAACCCTAATGATTTGTAATAACTTGTACGTTGATTGTTATAGGCCTATGATTCTGCCCTATTCTTATTCTGTTTCGGTTTTTCCTGGTCACAACTCACATCCCACTCAGCACCACTGTTTCCTTCTATTTGATTGGAGACTATTTAGATTATCTGAGATTCTGACATGAGTGTGTGAGAGGGACCACCTTTTGACTTCAGTAAGCTCGGTAATTGGTTAAGGAGGTTAACTCTGTAATGACATCTATCCATACAAGACATTTATTTATTTTTCTGAAGGATTCATTTTAGGAAATAATGCCAAAAATGGAATGCTCTGCACAATGCACAAACCACCCCACGGTGCGGGACAAGAAACAGGCTGTTTTAGTCTGAATATTTTGTTTTATTTAAAATAATAAATCAAGGAATTAAAGGTGGTCCTCTATCATACAACACTGCGGAAGTCACCCATAGCCTTTACATTAATCCAGGAAGTTATACTATTGAAGGAAAGCATCTCTTCTATCATCTCATTTATTTTTTCATTCCACTTCACACAAATTATTATCAATTAAAAAAAAAACTAATATGAATGGCTTTCTAGGCAATAAATGAAAATACTTCACAATATACGCATACAAATGTACACTGATTGTTTTATTAAAGGCAAAAAAAGTTCTTTAAAAAAAAACTTTGAACAAAACAATTCACTTCTACTCTCTCTAAAACCATCGAGTATTGGCATCAGAGTAAAATATTTCCTCTAACAGTTTGTTCTCTGATTCTTGGGCTACTTCTAATCTAAGATGGTTTAGATATGTGGCACGATCTGTGAAAAACTTAGATGCCATCTTTGGCATAGCTACAAATGGATATCTTTGTGATGTTGAATTGGTTGAAAAATATTTTAAAGTTTTGTAATGGGTTTTATTTTTTAATGTGGGAAGAGCAGACCTTATCGCTCTAGTTTCAAGATATCAGATTCACCCTCACAACACCAGCTCCATGTGTTCATTAAGGAATAGATGTTATTTGCTGTATTATCTATGGCAAACGCCAGTCAAAAAGGCATGTCATTCCACATTTCAGTTCCGGATGTCGAAGGCCTCCCTCCAGAGCTCCCATATTGCTACAGAAAGACCTTATTATGGTGCAACTACCAGGGTTCCAAATTCCCCCTCTCAGTGACATAGCTTGTAAATGGGGTTCCCCAAAATAGTTTAATATCTAGGACTGAAATCCCTTTTGGCACATTTATCTAAATAATCTGGGTCTTATAATTCAATTTTATTTGTTTTTTGAAGGCCCAGGAGAGATGGGGACATCAATGAGCTCCTGACAGCACTGCCAGATAAGCTCCTCATTTCAGTCTGTCCACCTGCTCCCAAAAACACTATTAGGTAATCTTGTTCTGTCTTGGGAAAGGCCACTGCTTCCGAGCCGTTCTAGAGAAGGACTTCTTAAGGAGATTGGGAATCCAACTGGAAGTAGCTGATGGGAAACCAAACAAGTTTTCTCCAATTGGAGGGGCTTGCTTTCATTTCTGCTTTCCTAAAATACTCGATCTTTCATATGTTTGATTTTAACTACCCAGCAAGCTCCACCAAAGCTGCATCATTTTAAACTGCTTTTCTGGACTGGAAATACCACGTGTTAGGTTCTCTTCATTCTAGCACACACACTAGAGTCCTTCTCTGAGTTATCCATTCCCTTATGAATGAGATCTCTAATTGGAGTGTATTATTCATTTTGCTTAATTCCTTAAATGGGCCTAGAATATTTGAAATATATGAATGTATTTATATTTGTGCATTTTCAACATACCATTTGTATATTTGTGTGATTAACAGTGTTTTCCACTGAATCTAAATCTGTATCTGATTTTTGAATCAGACCAAGGGTTCCAAAGTTACCACTAAAAATGTATTTTCCCTGGCCTTCACGTGCATTGTTTCCAGTGCATATTTTGTTATCCAATTTAGCTAAAATTACATGTGTGGCTTGCACTTTTTATCAACAGGACCAACTATTGTAATGCGATTTGTTGCAACAAAGAGATCATTTTAATAGACTGTTAAATGGAACAGATACATTCTTCATGATGCATTATTTGCTCGACCATGATTGGAAATTAGGGTCCATGTAAGGATTGGGCCTTAAAGTCATATCAAATGGTTGGCCAGCTATATATCAATCTTTTCCCAGGACGCCCTTCCAAATTAACTTAACAATATAAGAACATGAAAACCCTGATTCTGGAATCCATCTATTTTCAGTTTGTCCTGTTTCAGAGACTGGAGTGGTTAGCTTGAGGGAAGAGTGGTTACCACCCCAACTATTGGTTTGTAGAAGGAATACAATCAAAATACTTTCTTGAGCTCATTAATAAGATTGCCATCCAAGTTCAAATATCTGACACTCCTGATGTGACAGGGAGGTAGGAATCACAGAGCACTAACAAATCCTATGACCATGCATGAGAATGCTATCGAGTCCTAGTTGTATTTCCTCTAAAGGTCAAATGGCAAACAAAAAAAAATACAAGCCAGGGGTTCAAAAGTAAAACAAAGTGGGACTGGGTGGCCTTCTCATGAATGGCTACTTAAAACGTGAATGCTCTGGAATCCCCAACTTAAAGTGGCACCATAATGAGAAAAGGAATTCAGGTATGAGTCTCCAAACATTACATTTCTGAAATTACGTGTTTTAAGTGCTGTCTATAATCCTCAGTTATTGCCATGGCAAGTAAAGCTATGATGGGGAGAGACTGAGACAGGGGTCACACATCTATTTTGGGGCATTTTATCTATCCATTGCCCACCAATGGCCATTCTAGTCCATGTAACCATTCCTACCTCCTACCTAACCTTCCCCATCTAGAGCACCCTTGCCCTAGCATCTCGTTGAGCTTGCTCTGCATTCCTATGTTATTTCTAAGCAGTCTTCTGTAAAGTAATTTAGTATTTGCAAATATAAACAAGCTTCTGGTGTAATAAAAATGCCTTGACCAAGTGTGCCTTGAGGCACTTGGCTTATGTTCAAAATGTGTGTTCTTGCCTCTTGTTTTTTGCACTGAATTCCAGTTATAACAAGCATTGGCGAAGCCAATAGCTTTAGCTCATGTAGCAAACACCAGTTACCAGCTGTTGTCATCTTATAGCCAAATAGCACAATTTTGGCAGTGCTTGGAAAATATCTGGCCCATTCCTACATAAAAGTCAAAATGTAGGATTGTGTCAGCCCTATATCTTCCTTTTTAAAAGAGGTGGATTAGGCCACTGTTGATGCTACTATACGACATCTGTGGACTTTCCTATGGCAAAATTTGTATGGTGCTCCTGGAAAAATTGGTGGACATTTGTAAAAGAGCAGTAATTTAATTTACATTTTTAAGAGACTACATCATTATTACAGTATTATATTTAGATGAGAACCTTCTCCCTAATAGTTTCAGTGGCTATATAGTACTATGTCAAAAACTCGACCACTGAAGGCTGACCCGAAAAGCCAGTTTTTTAGGCCGATTTGGAGTGGCCTTCAATGGATGGCAATTAGTCAACATGAGGTTTCAGCCCATGGCCTTGGCCCTCCCCCATTTTCCACCCTCCTCCACCCCAGTATTATCCACGGGGCAGGGGGGGTCTAAGCTCATGATCCCCAAGCCATGCATCCTCCCCCGTGCCTGTGGTGCCAAAGGAAGCCCTTGCTGTCTCCCACCCACACAATGGCACCTAGCACTTGCCCTCCAGCCAGCTCACACACCTTCAGTGACTAAAGCCTGCTCCCACCGCAGTAACTTCCGCTTCTAGTTGATGCAATGCACGTTGGGGGAGAGGGCTAAAGTCTAAAGAGCGCATCCTGCTTATATATGATTGTGATTTATGATCAAGGAGGTTGTTTTGGGTTTCATAATTGGGGCTTGAAATTGAATTTTATATGAGCATACTGTTACAATGGGAGTTTGTTTTGCATTATTTTCTGGATTTGTATCCTGAATAAACGTGTCTGTCAGTTGCTGCATTTGTATCTACAAAAGAGAGATACCAGGTCCTATATTTCTGGGCTAGAATCTACCGTATTACATAATGTCTTTGGCTTTGGACAACAGATTTTTGACACGTTAGGTAGATGTACCACATGCAGAGGCAGAGGCACAGCCAGGAATTTGCAACAAGTGGGGCCTGAAGCTAATGTATTCTGGCCCACCACAATGACATTAACATCTGCTAATACCCACAATGCTGCTGATGGGCGTGTACAGGTTTTGGGTGGGCCTTGCCCACCCTGTCTACGCCTTGATCGCATGTAGAGTTTATTTGAAAGCAAACGATAGTTAATGATCAAACAGTGTGGGATGCATCAACCCACTCATCCAAGCCCTGCAACATCCCCGTGCATTGCTGGCAGCAGAAACATCATAATGGCCACTGGAAAGCATGCTGCTCGCTAGAAATCACCAGAAAGTGTGCAGTGAAAACCTGAAAAATAGGCCACCATCTACTTTTGCCTATGTCAGTGGTAACACAGGAGACCACTGCCAAAACCCACCATTTGGCTGCTCACAGAGCAAAATCATTGCAAAAGAAACAGAGCTAGTTTCAAAAATCCGTTATTTGGTGTCAAATTTGTAGAAATCATGGCTCACACAGCACCTAAAAGATCCAACCGCTTTGTTGGGTGTTTCACGTTATTACTGCAAGAATCCACATTAATACAATGTCAGCGGAAATCTTATGTTCTCAGAACAAAATCCTATTTTAAAGATACTTGATGGAAAGACAGCTGTCAAAAATGGGTGCAATACCGTTGCTCACATCTACCAGAAAGCTGGCGTTTTAAACCATTTGTGTAAAGTTGAACAATTGAATCCAAACTATGCCAAAAGAAGAGAATTCCATCAAAATGCCATATAGAGTGCCACACAGTGATCTCATGTTGAAAAAGACTTGATTTAAAGATATGTTGCTTATTTTAAGTTTATAAATGTTATTTTTCTTTTCACAAGGAACTATGTTACAATTGATCAGAAAGTAACCTGATGCAGTTAAAACTCCAAAAGGCTTGCTTCCCCTGAGAACCCTTCACATCTTTTCCCTGGACAAAGGAAGCTTCCCCTGCCCTTGGCCAAGAGATTGACAGGCTGGTGTGAACAGGAACTAGCAGAGGCACCCTGGCCTGTTGCTCTCAGTCAAGACAACGGATTCTTTGGGATGAATAGGAATATGCTAAATTTGTGTGTAACTGTCAACAAAGTGTTGGCAGGAAACAAGACATGTGGCCCTCTGAGTCAGCCCAGCTCTAGGAGGGGGACCAGACTGAGATGTGAATTGAATTGAAAGCAAATGTATGTTTTATAAAAATGCTTATAACAAATTGTACCAAGCTGACAAAAATGGGAGACTTTGAGATTCTTAAAATAAAAAATTCCCTCACGATTTAAGACTAAGCTGGACGCTGTATGATGTTCTGAGACCAAACCCCGGAATTTATTCATATTGTAGCTGCTGGGTTGTTGCTATGAACATAAGAAATTACAGTAATATGCCCAGAGAGGATATGAATGCATGTCTAAAAATGGGTGCAGAAATAATATTGGGAAACACACCAAAAGCGCAAAAAGTGGTCATTTCTGAACCAAAGCTCCTAGGAAGATCAGAGTTGGACAGGGATGTACCTTAGGCAATCTGTCATGCAATGTAGGTAGCATTAACAAGTTGTGTATAGTGTAAATATGTGTTTTATGAAAAATCATATATGCTGTACAGACACAAAGGGGAGTGTTTTCACCTAAGCCATAAACATGACACCGGGTGACACGCTGATCCTTTCTCCAGTCAGGGGACAGGAGATCCTCTCACCAATCAAATCCTTAGAGGGTTGGGCATAGAGAATCAGCCTCCCCTCCCACTTTGGAAATACATAAATAAGGACTGCTAGGACAGATAGGATACGCACATTTCTCCAGTACTCAACTATTCTTGGCAAAGCACCCTGCAGGAACACTTCAGACTCCAGATAGATCCAGAGACCAGACTCTAGAACCAAACTCTAGAACTTGGAAGCAGATAGGCCTAATTCACAAGCTGAACCCTTCTCAGCAGGCCTGCAGAATCTAGCAACCTGATTCTAACCCCTAAACTTCCAGGGGCTCTCACATCCAACAGCCGGGCTGTGCTGTTTTGCTGTTCTAGCCAAGAACCCTGTGCTAGAACCAAGGTCCAGACCTAGAAAGCAGAGCTGTATCCAGAACCTGTCAGATCCAGTCCAAGAGGCTACCCAGACCGCCGTGCAGTACTGAGAGCAGAACCCAGAGTGCCTGAGACGTGTCCGGTGGCGAGTGAAGCCAAACCCTTGACCAGATCTTTGACGAGGCCCATGCCATTCTAAAGCCTAGGAGTGAGTATCTAGTCTAGAACTGTGCATAGTCATCTCTTAGTTTAAAGTAATCTTATTCCAACCATCTCAACCTATCCAGAACTGCATTATAAAACCTCTTTTGTCTATCCTAAATTCTTCTCTCCTCCACATAACTCTTGATAATTGTAGCAAAAATCTTTGCGCTGATATTTTCTGAAGAGGGACAAGTGTTTTGACGGACAGAGATCAGAGTGGTGGTGCCGCTGTTCTGGTGGCTGCCCGTTGAGTGTCTTGCTTCTTCATAGCCCCTTAGTTTACGTCCATATTGGTTCTGAATCTTTAAAGCGCATCTGTCATGTTTGAAATCTTGACTTTATTTATGAAAAATCTACCTTCACAAAAAAATCTGTAACTTTGGAACTGCACATCCTAGAACCATTATAGTTTTTCCATAATGGCGTTTCACGCACGCGGACGGAAAAATTGCTGTGAATTGCCATTTAGCTCCATTTCAACACATGCCAAAATAGCTGTGTCTTGTTTGCAACTGCTGAAATTCATTTTCAATCTGATTATCCTGCACAAATCATTGCTAGTGTGGACCTGTACCAATCCAAAGTAATTTTCACTAGTGTTGAATCTCCTTTAATGAATTAAAATCATTTTAGCATATTTTCACCTTCATTGCAATCCCAATCAAAAGTATTTTTTGCCTGTTTTAAAATCAGACCTGTTCTCTCTAAGCTTGCTGGTGGAACTGGGCTTGAACTGCATTATTGATTGTATTCTTGTAACCTGTGTGCCCTCATTTCTATCTCTTCACATTGCATAAGGGGGGAGTGAGTAGTAACAGGGGAAAAAGTGATCATATTATCTTTTGATTGAACCCATATCTAGTTTTATTTCTGTGTTGCATTTTTCCTGTCTTGCATTTCCTTGAACCCATATAAAGTATTCTCTGCTACCTTATCTTTCCTATTCCTACTCCTTACTGATTAAATAGATTGTTGATATTGTAATATTACCCATTGCTGATCATGTGCTATTCAGATATTATTTTATTCATAAAAGTGTGATATATATTGTTCAATTCTTCAAATAAACCTTTTAATTTGCAAAACCTACTTCTTGGCTCAGTGAGGTCAGGGAGATTCAAAGAGAGGGGCGTTATATAAGGGTTCATCATCCAGATTTAAAGAACTTTGACATAAAAATATATAAATAAGGTCTTCCATTGGGCATCCCATCCTAAGCATTGACTTAGTTGGAGTGCTCTATTGAAGTCACTTACAGAATGGGGGCTCGTAGCCAGGACCTCTGGATTAGATCTACCCCTTGTGCAGCTTAACACAGTGTGCTAACTGACGGGATACATAAATCCTGTTGGGCTACCACGCTGTGTTACACTGTAAAAGCACCCCTCAAAAAGGAACGCTATCAGGAAACGGTCTGTTTTGCAAAATAAAATAATAAACTTCTGTAAGTCAGGAAGAAAATCAATTTCCAGAATGGCAACATTGGTAGACATCAAGATAGCACCTTTTACATAAGCTATTTGTGAGAGGTGAGTGGACTGAGCAGGACCAGAATGCATGGTTGCAGGCAATCGCACAACAGGTCACTGCAACTGGGTTAGATATCTGGAGAGATCAGGGTCCCTTACATGTGGCCCTGAGTGAACTATTTATGGCTCCTAAGGCCAAGGATGAGCACAACAAGATTGCCAGGATAGTGGCATATTTATATTTATATATGGGAGCCATACAGGACAAATATGCTGAAGGCCAAGATCTGGCAAGTAGGCAACTGTTGGCATTAGAGAAGGCCCAATCTGATCTGGAATCTTCTGAGCAGAAGCTGCAGAGGAGCCAGGAGTCAGAAAACAAAAGTAGGCAGTATCTAATTAAAATAAAAGAGGAGATTTGTATCCTGCAACAGGAAAGGGCAGACCAGGATACCGGAATTCTGGCCTTGCAGAAGGAGTACCAAAAAGGTTTGGACTCCCTACTGCAGAGCCAGAAAAAGCTGGAGCAACAACTGGACTTCAACAGGGTATGCGCATAGCAGGTAGTCACCCTGCAAAGCCACCTAGATAGGGAGAAGGCAGAGAGCAACACATTAATTCTGAAAGACCTGGACACGCAGGCAGAATTTGAGGAAGAGTGCCAGAAAGCTGGTGCCCTTCAAAGGCAGAGGGATGACCTGACGGCACAGAGGCAGGCTCTTGCTCAGGAAAGTTGTAATAGTACCCATTGCTGATCATTGTCATATTCATAAGTGTGCTATTAAGATATTATTTTATTCATAAAGGTGTGATATATACATTGTTCAATTCTTCAAATAAACCTTTTAATTTGCAAAACAAACCTGCTTCTTGGCTCAGTGAGGTCAGGGAGATTCAAAGAGAGGGGCGTTATATAAGGGTTCATCATCCATATTTAAAGAACTTTGACATAAAAATATATAAATAAGGGCTTCCATTGGGCATCCCATCCTAAGCATTGACTTAGTTGGAGTGCCGGATTGAAGTCACTTACAACAGTATGTACAAATCTCAAAATTCCAAAACAAACTTATGTTATGTAGTGAAAATTTGCAAACCAAGCAAATCGAAAATAGACAGATCGAGGAAAGAAGACCAATACCACCCTATCTTCGCAAGGCAAAAACCTCATTTAGAATGTGCCCTCACCATGTGTACAAAAAAGAAAAATAAGTTAATGGAAATTGTGGACCAAAGAAACCACACTAGATGGAACACATGCACTCCTATTAGAGTTAAAGCCTAGAGTCACACTCATGTGTTGACCCTCCAAAGACACATGTCTCAGTGCGTTGATTTCGATTGTTGGGGAAAGGGGCCCAAGTCCAATCATAATCCCCTCCGAAATTAAGCATAAGGAGGTATCAATAAATCCAATGGTGAGATGCCTTAGATGAAAAAAGTCCCAATGATGCCAACTCGAGTGTTGGCTTATTCAGGCCTGGTTAGTCCACAGTGCCCAGCCTTATTCAGGGCCACAGAATGTGTTGTGCCTCAATGACAGAAGACAACACAACAATCTGTTTAGAGGTATACTGTGATGCAGAAAAAATCTGCTTGTATCCAAAACCCCAATATTTAACAGAATGAATGCACCTTCAGTGGTTTACCGGATACATCATGATTTGCAAAGTTCAAATTAACTTTGCTCCAATTCAAAAACACCATATGAAGGAAATGTCTCAGGTCTACGGCTACCCATGGTACCACAGCCAAGACTGCAAAAAGAGACCATCAGGTCGATTTATAAAAGGAAGAGAGACCCTATTCTCTAAGGAATATATCAAAAGCAAAATCCTGAGTATAGAATATTGCACGTTGCGCCCCGGAACAGTTTGCTTGAACAGACCAGACTGAAGCGTCTGTGATTTGTGAAGGAAGAGAGGGCTTCCACCAAAACGGTCAGTCACTCTGTTGTGCCGTGCTAAAATAAAACATGCATTTGGCGGCTTGTGCCATGACAAAAAGCAATGAAAGTGTGCACCAGTGTTGGCACACAGGCCCGGTGTCTGTTCAGCATATCAAATCTGTACAAGAGTCCCTCAGAATAAAGCAATGAGCGTCAATCAGACTCCAACTGCATTTGCTACAGGATCACTGAGCATACAAGAATGACCTAACCATGCCAAAATGCAGTAGGTGCCCTTACCCCATACAAAGCGATTAGATACCTTCGTATCATTATTAGGCCTGTGTTTTGAGTGAATATACTATTGCACACACTAGCAATATAGCAATTCTAATGATGCAAACTTTATAGCTAATTAGTTATTAGTGTAGCTGATAGCAAATGTGGTGCAGGCTGTGACAGCAATAGTTCCTGAGTAACAGTCCCATTTCTCAGGTATTGGTCGTCTGTGCCGTCTCAAAAATATTCTGCTTCTGCATTATAAATGCTTGGTGATAAAATGTCATTCGGCGCGGAGCCTAGTGATAAAAATTCCAATAACGATATAATGCGCACCAGACACTGAAGTGTCTCTAGAGCCTAGACCGTATTATAAGGGGCTTTCTCCAATTGTGTAGGCGAGCTTTGCTTTCCCGCAGAGGGTTTATATGAATCATTGTAATTCTGAACCTCGGTCAGACACCCAGCCAGCACATTTCACTTAAGAGCTCCTGCTATATATATGCGCCATTGTATAGTATGATGCAGGCGAATCGTACATCGTGAAAGTTATACATACAAATATGGATTTGTATGACACATAAAATACATCTTCAAATGATTATCAGTACTTTGAGTTGTTCGTGGCAAGCATTGCTGGCACGAGGACATTCGGCATCTCTAGTCGGAACTGGAGAGGAATGGGGTTAGCTCTTTACTGAAGAGTGTAGCAGCTGGGAGTAGCTATAGTGCAGGTGGGGTGGGTTCTAGATTTTGCAAAGATCTCGCGATGGATTGCATCATAGATTCTGAGTTTGGGGTTTTCAAGGAGTAGAAAATCTTGGTTACAAAGAGTGCAAGTTCCACCTTAGATGGTGAGTTTTCTGCCTGATGCCGCTACATATTTGGAGCATGGTACGTTAGGAAAGATTTAAAAAAAATATTTTCAGCAAACCTTACACGAAATACACAAATAATACTACATTTCGTAGTAGAACTATATTATACAATTATATATAATGGCATCCCTTCTGTTTAAACAACATTTTAAAAAATGGTGTAATGCGAGAATTAATTAAACATTTTCTCCTCGAATCAGCCTCGCCCTGAACAGGTTAACTGCAAATTCAGAATAAAAACTCTTTGAACAGCCTCGTTCTGGTCAACTGAAAATGGGGCCAAACAGTTACCCAATGTCGCAAGTTTCCAAACAATCAGTCAAGATACAGAAACGACAGTTCGTAGAAACACCCAAGACCTTGAAAGAGTTCCACTGTTTCATCTGTTCTTATGGATAGCTGGTTTAGTCTAAAATGCACATACAATGCACGTGCTTTGCTGCATGGAAAGTTGTTCCCTCTTTCGTGGAAATTGGCCATATTCCGGGTACAAAGTGTTTTAATTAGATCAATAGTCAACATCCAATTATGTCGGAAGAGTTTACTATTTACAGCGCATCCGCAATTAATTAATTCTTCCTCGGAAGAACCTTTTCATACAAAAGAGCCTGCATCTTAACTGCCTGATTCATGGAATTATTTGCATGAAAAACGCAGAATTGCGCGCCTTTCTGCCCGAAAATCCCTGTTTGAAGTATGGGGATTTTCGGGCAGAAAGGCGCGCAATTCTGCGTTTTTCACGCAAATAATTCCATGAATCAGCAGTAAATGTATACAAATTAATTGAATTATAAGAGAAAACCAGGACCATTTTACTAAGATCAGAATTGAGCGAATTGCCAGGTGGATGGATACATTTTCCATAGTTCATTAACTGTCTCTATGAATAGCAGGCCTGTAACGATAAGGCCCAACCCATGTAGGATAATTGCGTTGAGTAAAGAAAGGGAAAGACCAAACATCTCGTTCCATAATTGACCCAGAGGGGTATTCAAGTAATTACTTAAATCGATAAGGCATGTCAAGTCCATATAAAAAAACTGTCTCGATCTTTATTTGTTAATACTTTAAAATTGGAAGGATAAAGGAGCACACCCTAGAAAAAAAAATTCATATGGGAAGAAAGAGACTGAAGTATGTCTTTCAAAGCAGCCTTCCACATTAAAATGGAAGAGGAATTAGTGAGATTATAGCCTATGTATCTTAGAGCAGGTACACATTCCACTCACTCGGTGCCCAGAGCCCAACACATGGTTTTCACTTTAGCAGAGTTAGAGAATATGACAACTTTTGACTTGAACCAATAGGATAAAAGTTATCTGAGGCATATTGTAAGAAAGGATAAAATTGATGTTGCAGCCCCCTGAGGAATCCTGTCACAAAATATCAACTCATCAGCAAAAGCTAACCAATGCAAAATTAAATGGCCAAGCCTAACCAGTGAGATGTTGGAGGCCTGCCACAACTTATGAGTATTGCTAATGTGTATATTGAAAAGTGTGGGCACCGATTATACATCCTTGCCTTACCCCGACAAAGGATGAGATGGGTCTAGAGATCTCCTTCCCGGGAAAGTCTGATTTTAAAGGAAGTGTTCTGATGAAGTAATGCCAAAAGCGGTACAGGTTTAGGTGGAATATTATAATTCAATAGTTTGGGCAACAGAATAGATCGTGTCACACAATCATATACAGAATACATATCCACAGATTCCATATATATGTAGGACTGGATTGAAAGTGTTTAACGGTATAAAGAAGGTGGGCCAAAACCGTGGCATTTAAAGATGTCCCGATATATTTTCTGAACCCTACTTGATACCAGGACAGTATAAATGATTGCTTTATTAGTCTGTACATTTTTTAATATAAGGCAAAGACCTTGCTGGAGGCGTCAATTAAGACAATTGGCTTGTAGTTGGACGGATTGGCAGAGTCACTCTTTTTGAAGGATGGGAATAATAAGTGTCTCAAAAATATGCTCAAATTGTATTTTTAGACTAGATGACCACAAAATAGGAGGTTTTTCTAAAACAAACTGAGGAATACCACCTGGAGGTTGAAGCCCTTCCTCTGCAGGTGTTTAATGATCTTACTGTTAAGCCTTTTTGATGCTGCTATTTTGAGTCAGAATTGTGAGAAAATAAATGTGTTTGGTGCACCGTATTGTAATAGGTTTTAAACATGTAATAATGGTCTCGCTCAATTTCTCCACCATCTCACAGGCAGACCACTGGGAGTTACGCAACAAACCACAACTGTAAACCGCATCCATCAAAATATGTGTAAACTGAGAGCTCATTCTATTCCATTTAAGAGTTAGGCCCGCACTGTCGAAAGAAATACAAAGGGCTGAAATCAGCTCATATACAGGAAGTGAAAACTATATAGCGAAATGCAAAATCTGATCTACTAGACATGGATCATACAAATTCACAAGACCACGCTTTACCTTCAACTGTGTAGATACAGAGAAATAGTCTGTCCTAGAGGAAAACGTTCCCTTATTACATGTGTAAATTGGAGAATAATTTGGGGTCACCACTTCCAATCTGCTAAAAAGTGATCCCAATCCAGGGGGCGTGGCTTGGAGCACTGATGCCGCAGCTGCTCCTCTAAAAGCCTCCATGCCGGGCCCATCAATAATGTAAGATAACTGGAGTTTGGCACTAAATCTCAGCCCCCCCCCTCTTCACTCCACATGAGGGGAGCACCCGGAGACATTGGTGGCCAAAACTGAGGGCTGATAGAGCTCGGGGAACCCCTAATTCCACCCGGTGATCTCTCGCACCGGGAGCCGAGGAGGACCAAGATGGCGGGCAGGCACTCGCACTGACATGATCCCCGGGCACAGAAAGGACCGATGCCCTGCTGGAGGCCCTCTTTGTGGCGGACTGGGGGAGGAGCCCCCTGCCTGCATTGCAGCCTGTGACACCCTGGCGCTATCCATCCCGAGGACCCCCCACTGCCTCCAGCCCGATCCCGCGGCTCCCTCCTGCAGCTGACGCCGGACCCGGAGCCGCACTCCTTGGCCCCTCCTGTGGCGTCGCTGCAGCCGTGGCATCGAGGACCCGAGCGGGTTCACGTTGTGGTGAACGAGCTCCGGGCTCCCCATGCTCCTCCTCTTCTCCCCCCCCCTGCCTGCTACCTCTCCGGGCCTCGGCCCAAGCCTTCAGGGGCAGACCAGTTGCCACCCTCCCCGGAGAGGCACAGCGGCGGGGGTCCGCCTTGAAGTGGGGCCAGCTGGCAGGCCCCCCCTCCCCTCTTCTCTACTAGGGGACCAAGCTAATCTGGCACAGCCTCGGGACATCTCCTGGGCCCGGAGGCCCTTCTTACCCTCACCTGGGTCGCCCCGGCCCACCCAGTTGCCTTGAAGAGGCACACCACCGGCAGAAGGAGCCTGGGCAGTGACCTTCCCACCCCCCTTGGAATCCAACCGACCTTCATCTCTTGCCGCATTCCACAAGCAGCATAACCTCACGCTATTCCTGGGGCGCCCCTGCCCACCAAGCGGAGCTTGGAGGCCAGCTCCTCACCCCAGAAAGGACACGCAGAGATCCACAACAGGGCCTTCGAGAGCTGCACCGGCGGTAGGGAGGACCTCCCGCTTAAAGGTAAGCCAGCTCCACCTGACACTGGTGGCCCCCTCACAAGGCTGGCCCGGATACCCAACCAGCAACATAGCCCTAAATAGCGTCCTCCCCTCCTCCTCCTTCGTGGGGCGCCCTGGCCCACTTAATGCCCAGTGGAGATCGGCTGTCCGTTGCGGGAACGGATACCTCCCACACTGAGACTCTGGCCAACAAGAACACTGAATGGAGGCACTGAACGCCCACCATCCTATAGAGCTACTATGGGCAATCCTGATGACCTGCATCTGGCTGCCCAGCTAGTAAATTAATGAACGCCTCAACACCTGCCCCCTTTTCCACAACAGGAACCCACCATGGCTAAACAATCAAGGCCAATAAAAATGCGGACATCTCCACAATGTTACTGGAAACCAACCAAGCCAAGAAAACTGATTACCCCCTCAAAATAGCCCCACAAAAGACTGCAGATGATAAAGAATCCCTAGCGACCAAGGAAGACATCCAGGCCTTTATGGCAGACATTAAAACCGAATTCAGATCATGCATGACGGAACTCACCATGAAACTTGAACATACTAACCAAAGGGTTACAGAAATGGGACAGCGCATAGGGGAAATTGAAGACTGCTCTCAGGACCAACATCGATGGAGCAGATCCAACACTCGATCCAGTCCCTGTGAGATTCTTGAGTTTAAACAGGGGGACCTAGAAAACAGGGCTTGTCACAATAACCTCCAAATCCGGGGTGTTCCAGCCTCGATCCCGGACAAAGATCTCTCGGAATATGTGGCAAGCTTTTTTCAAGCCCTCCTCCCCCACCTAGACAAACCAATACTTCTACTGGACAGTGCCCACAGGCTGCGCCCTCAACGGGGGGTGACAACAGAATCCCCTCCTGATGTGATAACCAGGATGCACTTCTTCACAACCAAGGAAGCCATCTCGGAGATAAGCCGCAAACTAGACGAACTATCGTTCCGGGGGTCCCCTCTTCAGATTTACCAGGACCTCTCACTACTCACCCTACAGAAGAGAAAAGCCCTCCGCTCTCTCTCCCTTTTCCTCCAAAACCGCCAGATCTGATATAGATGGCTCTTCCCTACAGCCCTTCAGTTCACCTACAACGGATCCCTCCAAAAAATGTCCCATCTGGAGAACGCCGAGGAAATCCTACACTCAGGCTCCCCGGAGGGCGCCCCAGTGCGCACAGAATCTGACAACAATGGTGAACCCCCAGCTTCCCCAACAAAAGCCGAGGGGACTCTCTGGTCCCGAGTCCCGAGATACGAGAAAAGGAAATGACTACTGGCATGCCCCCCACAGACCTACGAGGAAGCTTCGCCCACCCCGGACCTTCCGGAACCCACCGGATTGCCCTCTCGAAAGCGCCAACTCCTCAGCTGCTAAATATAAGCCTATCGACGGGGCCCCCCATGGCCCATGCCCATTTCCAAGGCACAGACCATCAATGAGTCCTTGGAGTGACTTTTTCATCCAGTTGCCAGTCTCCGCCACGTTGGCGGAGTCCATGGCTTTGGCCATATTGGCCGGGCGGGTCCTGTTTCTGAAACCCCAGGCCCCCCAATGTTGTAAAAGTTGGAGTCCTCCCATTAGAGGCTTACTTTAAAAATTCAGAGACAGAGTGACCAGCAGTTGCTGCACCCCTATAATGGTGGCAAGTGCTCCTCCCTCCGCCGCAGTGGACCCCCCCCCCTTCCCAGGCTCTCGAACTCTTCGATTTGTCTCCCTTAATGTCAAGGGCCTGAACTCCACTGCTAAATGCAAGTCGATTATTCAGTGACTCCTAGATGAAGACACAGGCGTAGCCTTGCTGCAGGATACGCATTTGCTCCCGGGGGACTTCAGCCGCCTTGGATCCAAAGAGTTCCCATTGCAGTTCCTGGCCTCGGATGGTACCAAAAAAGGAGGGATGGCGATCCTTTTCAGAAGGGGCCTAGACCCGCGGATCCTAGACTCCAAAGTAGATCCAGAGGGCCGCTACGTGGCAATCCAGTGCCTCCTACTGGGCCAACACTAAACGCTGGTCTCCACCTACGCTCCTAACGTGGGCCAGATGGCCTTCTACGACTCGCTAGGTACGACCCTCTCAGCCTTCTCAGAAGGGTTGAAGGTGATTGGAGGCGACTTCAACGGAATCCCGGACCCCATGAAAGATCAGTTGCACCCTCCCTCCTCGAAAGATCTTAACACGGCCCTGGGAATTCTTCACCTCTTCAGGACCTTGAAGGTGGTGGACGCTGGAGGGTGCTCCATCCTACAGAAGGGGACTTTTCATTTTACTCCTACGTCCACAGAACTTTCTCCAGAATTGACCTTCTCCTACAAACCTCCCTGCAAACCTTGGCCTACACCAATGAAATCTCAATTGGAACACTGACTCTGAGATCGCGCACCAGTAACCCTGGAACTCTGAGCCCCTCAGGCCACACCCCCCCCTCCACCGCGCCGCTGGCCCCTATTTGACCCAATTCTAAACGACATGCCCCTGAGAGATGCAATTGCCTCCACGATCCGTAACTTCTTTAAGGAAAACCGCAATGAAGACGCCTCTCAGGCAAACACATGGGATACCATGAAAGCGGTAATTAGGGGGGGAACCTTTCACCCAAGGACCTGCATATCACAAAGCTAGACGCCAAACCCGCCTCTCCTTGGAAAAGGAGCTCCAAGAAGCGGAAAAAAACACACAAGCTGAAGGGATGGTCCCCAAAGACACAACGGGCAATCCGCACTGCCAAAACAAAATCGAGGTGCACTACACCGAACGCACAGCTCATGTCCTGGCTAAAGAGAAGCAATTTTACTATGCCAAAAATAGCAAAGCAAATAAACTGTTGGTGAGCAAACTAGCCAAAGCGAGACAGACCAATACCATCACCGGGCTACAGGACCCTCAGGATAGGGTCCACTATGCGGAGAGAGGAACAGTTGGCAGCGGACCACCTGGCCCAAGTACTGTCCCCCACACCCAGAGACCGGAGCAAACAGAGGGAATACCTACAAAAGGCGACGCTACCCCACTTGGAGGAGACAGCCCGAACAAACCTCCACGCACCTATATCAAACGCAGAAGTTGAGGAAGTTATTAAAGCCCTCAGAACACGGGCCCCAGGGCCCAACGGGTTCTCTGCCAAATTTTACAAAATCTTCCGACTGCAACTGGTGACCCCTCTGGTCACCCTCTTTAACTCCTTCAGGGACTCAGGCACGTTCACTCCCTCGATGGCAGAATCTATCACAAGCTTGGTGCCTAAACCGGGAAAAGACCTGAAAGACCCCGCCTCATACAGACCCATCTCCTTGATGAACATTGACGCTAACATTTATTCGAAAGTCCTGGCCAACCGCCTTTCAGTCAACCTACCTGAGATAATCCACCCAGATCAAGCCGGCATCATCATCATCATGTCAAAGCGTTCCACAGGGTGGACTGGACCTTTATGAGCCAAACCATGGAAACCTTCCACATTGGACCCATGTTCCAGAGGATGGTCTTAGCGAATTATCAAGCTATGAAGACCCTCCTTCGAATCAATGGAGCCCTTTCTACCCCAATACCGCTCGGCTGTGGGACCAGGCAGGGATGCCCGCTCTCCCCATTACTCTTCGCCATGGTGCTGGAACCATTTGCCCAGAGGATCAGAGCCAACCCCAACATCAAAGGCCCACAAATCGGAGACTCGCCCAACATACACTAGCCCTTTATGTAGATGACGTCCTGCTTACTCTTACGGAACCTGCTCGCTCCCTGTGCCATGCCATGACAGAAATGGATAATTATGGAAAAGTCACAGGCTTCTCAATCAATTACCACAAGTCAGTAGCCTTGGGGTCTGGTCTATCATCGGGCGACAGGGAGGCCCTCTCCTCACTATGCCCTGTTCAATGGAGTGAAGACGCCATCCCCTACCTGGGAGTTCAGATCCCGGCAGACCCTAAAGCGGTTTACCAGGCAAACTTCCCCCCACTCTTCCGCAAACTAGAAAAAGACCTGAAGAGGTGGGCAACACAGGAAATCTCCCTGATGGGACGCATCACAGCGAGAAAAATGAACCTCCTGCCCAGATTTCTGTACGCTTGCTCTGCTCTCCCCGTAATGATTCCCCCGACCGCCCTCCAGGGGAAACTGCTCCAATTCATCTGGAAGGGGGAAAAAGGCCTGAATGCCCCTGAGAACAATGCTGAGAAATGCTCACCCGGGAGGACTAGGAGTACCCGAACTTCAGAATTATCAAATAGCGGCCCAGCTAGCCCACATTCACACCTGGCTAATGTCCTCCGGCGCCCCTGATGGGTGGAGATAGAACAATCCCGGCTACCTCTTCCTGTACGTTTTCTCCCGCACACCCCACCCCATCTCCGACAAAGCACAGACATACTCCTACTCTCCACCAAACACACGTTAAAAGCATGGGACCGGCCGTGGCAGTGACAAAAAATCCCGAAATGCCTTCGCCCCTTCTCCCCGGTCTTTATGAACCCCGCTTTTTTCCCCAGAACCAATCCCCACAACTTTAAGAACTGGATAAGTGGAGGCTTAGAGTCACTGGGCCAACTGTTTGCGGAAGGCCACCCATGAACATTTGAACAATGTAAAGAGTCCTTTCGGCTGAAAGAAACAGACAGGTTCACCTATATGCAACTTCGCCACTGGTGCTCTCACCCACGAACACGGCAAGCAGCAACGCGCACGCCAACTCCTCTTAAACTAACACTGCAAGACCTGCCGACCCGGGGAAGAATCTCGGCTTTATATAAACACTTCGCGGGAGATTTTGTCAGCTCCAGAACCCGAGCAATGGCCCAATGGGAGGCAGACCTGGGGCACCCGCTAACTGATCAGAACTGGGTGGATATTTGGACAGGAACACACTCTGCGTCCTCCTGCATCACAAACCGAGAATGTGCATACAAACTCCTGCTGCGGTGGTACTAACCCCCCTAAGGTTTCACCACATAAATCAGGCCTTAAACCCCGCCTGCTGGAGACAATGTGGACAGCCAGGTATCTTTTACCCTATGTGGTGGTCGTGCCCGAAGGTGCAACTATTCTGGTCCCAATGCGTGACCACATTCGCAGACATCACCCGGAAGACAATCCCACTCCAGGGATGCTACCCAAGATCCGGAAGAAAGACCGCTCTCTTGACGCAATGTCTCCTGGCTGCGCGGATTGTGGTGGCCCGCACTTGGAAGACTGCTGACGGTCCCCTGATGGCACTGTGGTGGGGAAAAATGTGTGATCGCAGAAAAGATAACCGCAGCCAGATCCACAACTCTGCACCGCTTTCCGGATGCTTGGGCCACATTCCTAGACTACAACCGGAGGTTCCCAGCCATAACCTACCTACCCCGGAACACTGCGAGAATTCTGGAAGGAACAGCGACAGGTCGAGGGGAGGAAGAAGCATAAGGGGGACGCGTGGGGGGTGGCAGGAAAAGTCGGGGTCTGACTGCCATGTGCTGATTGTATTTGTAATGTTTTCACTCTGCTCTGTTGCAAAAATAAACACAGTTTAAAAAACAAGTGATCCCAAGCCATACCCTGTTGGACGCTAATGAGAGAAGGCAGGGAAGACCTATTAGATGCGTTTAACTTGGAACCCTCTGTGCAGTTACAATTAAAATCACCCCCTAGGATTATAGAATGGTCATGTCCAAAAACTAACCAGCCCTCAAGGAGCTCCGATAAAGTCCTATGAATGGAATCCATAGTTGCCCTGGCAGGATTCCAGTACCAATGAACTAATAATAAAACAAGTTTTATAATATTATAGGTAACACAAACAGCCATCAAACCCTCTGAGGTATGGACTAATTCCCCTGTTATGTTTAGATTGCTATCAATAGCTCTGGCCAGTCCCTCACTCGGTCGACCCATGTTGGCTCGAGGCACGGGGCTGGTAAAGGTCAAGGAACCCATCAGATCAAAATGAGAAGTTGCCATCGTCTCTTGGAACATAAGGATGTTAAATGTACTCACAAGGTCTGAATTGTGGAACCATCGATTAAGATTAACCAGGCCGCAAGCATTCCACGACAACACATACATCACATTGAGGTTAGGGTTGAGTCATTCCTTCTCTAATGCCAGCATAGGTTTAAAAGGCTTACTCAACCCAAGACCTGTCCTGGGCCTCTGAGTATATTGGATACCTGTGCCACCGTAGAGAAGAAAGGAGAAGATACTAATTTGTTAGTTTGATTCATCAAGCCTTACATTCGTCCCTTACGTGTAGGTAGATATAAATGACATAGTCTTTTCTGATGAATTGATAACATATGAATTGTAGCCTAATGTCTGTAGATTTGATTGCTGCTCCCAGACAAGATTAGCAACGATTACAGAATGAAAGTAATAAGCCATGCAATAATTGTTAAAGGCAATGTGATCAAGTCCATTTCATCAGTGTGCAAAGTTCTCAATGAAGGAATCATTTTGAAAATATACAGCAATTTTGTCCTATTCACCTGTGCCATTCCATTAATTTGAAAGGTTGCTTTCCCACCCCATAATCTTAGAAGTATACCAATCAGGTAGGACTTAGAAGGAGTCATTAGATGAGAATCGGCCAAAGCCGTGGGACCCACTACAGCACAGGTAGGATGATGAGAAGCTGTACCCACCTGAGCAACCAAGGGAGATGGTATAGTAGCCCTATACAGGCAGGGACAGCTGACACCCACAATATTGGAAATTATTTTTATCACGCCAGTGTCAAAATTCATTTTTTGAGTGGGTTGTAAAAAGGAAGTCATGTTAGTTATTTTTGTCACTATGGTCTTGAAATTGGATGCAAGCGGGGGAGTGGGGGGCGGGGGCACTGACTTTTTGTGAAAAAGAAATTATCACTGGATTCTTGGCCATCTCTTCATTCAAATCAGGGGGTTAAGCATGCGTTAGTGCCAATCTCCCGAGTAGTAGACAAGAGGGATAGGACTTTCTTTACCCTTGGTTACAGAATGTGCTGCATTATAAGCAGCCTCAGTTTCCACCTGCGTAATGCCAGGCTCTCGCAAACACCTTGACAACTCTGGTCTGAATGAGGCCCTCTATCTACCAGAGGTTGAGAGTTAAGATATATAATGCTTTCAACTATGAGTAGCTGACGCAAGATATTTAATGAAGATATGCTGCCAGCATATTTGTAGATTGATCTTTCCTTCGGACAATCGTCTCTTTGCGAGAAATGGAATCCACAGGAGCAAGGGTCTGAAGATTCTCTACTAATAAGGGGATAGGCAATATGGGTGAATGATAAAGCTCTGGAGATGCACTTAATCTCGAAACAGTCTAGCAGAGGAGCCCGACAGTTAGGAGTTTGACTGGTTACTATCAGCACAGGCAAAGTAATATCCCTTGATCCGAAGGCCCATCCTCTAAAAGGTTACCATAATTCTCTATGAAAACCGGCTGTACAACAGACCCACTTTTCGTTTCTTTAAACATACTTTGGTGGTTCTCCTCCATCAAGGGAAGTATTGATGCATTCATCATTACAATGTCTTTAATATTGTCATAGATTCTCAGCAGGGACCCCAAAAACTAGGTGTAGTGCATCCACTTTAGGCAGGATCTCGGATTGTCTTCTCAGATGTATATTTTTCAGGGTAAAAAAGTTCAAAGTGGCATGGCTATGCCTATTCTGATCATCCAAAATGGCACCTTGAGTAGAAGAGTGTACAGTATCTGAAATAGTCTCCAACCATTATTGCGAGACTTTGGAAAAACATTGACCCCATCCGAGACCTCCAACTCCCTACACAATTTGACAAATGATTTATCCAATATGATAGTTGTCCAAAGATCGCAGAGTGGTGGCCAGAGTCTGCTATAGGCCGAACTAGGCTATGCATTGTCACTTCTGTTGCCAAACCAGTACCTGTTTGGATCACCCACGAGGGGGTCAAAATACCTTTGTCAGGATCTTCCGAAGACAGGACCTGAGCATATGTGACCCCTACTAAGGCCGATTCGTTAACCCCCGGAATGGACAAAGAGTGCAAGTTGTCCCGGAGATCTGAACACAGGACCAAAAGCAAACCGATGGTTCGCATAGGTGGATTCAAGTTTAAACAAGTTTTCAAGGACTGCAAAGGAGTGGAGCGCACAGCTAAGTCCAAAACATTAGAAGGATTCGAGGGTAGAATGTGAGCTGAAGGAGGGTCAGCGGGTCTTGACTTACTGTGTAGTGTGGCCGGCATGGTGACAAAATTTGCTTACAAAGAAAACACTAGAGCTCTTGAGCCCCAACTTGCGCTCTGTGGCTCCCGAGACCATGAGAACACCGAACACTCTGCATGCTCCGCTAGAGGGGCAGTATTTAAGTCTTCAAGCACCTCCTTCCAGTGATGGAACGTGAAAATAGACTGCCGCACAAGGAACACCAAACACTGGAATCCAAATAGCTAGAGAGTATCCACACAGAACACTCTGCTCACTCTGCACGGATAGCTGTCCTGAAGACCGATTCAGACTAAAAGGGCAGCCAATGAAATGAGGCCACAACACTGAGAACGTGGCCCGTCTTTGTGTGCATTACAATAGCTGGTTGAATGGCTATATGTGTTGCAAATCTATTTGGGAGGCCCTTTAGCTATGCCTTTCCAGAGTTCAGGCTGAACAGGACAAGCCCCCGTACAACTGTTCAGAGATCGGTCATGTGGGTATAACTCTATCCCTTGCAGCCATGTCACTTGCATTGTCTATTAAAATGCACTTGATAGAGCATTAATAAGGAGATCATATTTTACAGATCAGCTCATGCCGGGTTCCTTCTCCTAAGCACTGCAGGGATAGGTGTTCTTATAAAATAACTTAAAAGTCCTTTTTTACAACTTGCATATTGATGTCTGATAAGAGCTTTTGACTCGCTGCCCTATGGATATCAAGATGCAATTTGTTAACCAGGGCCAACCCTGCACTGCTCTAAAAGATGGACAAGATGGACAATCACTATTACACTAGTCAAGTTGTGATGCATGCACAGAAGGAGGAATTGGATCTGGTAAGACCTGTGGCCCTACTACACTAGTATAGTGATGACCCCGGTGCTGCGGCATCAGTAGGTGAAGATAAAAGAGGGGCTTTGGCAAAACAGTCGTAACCTACATTTAGTCTGGTTATCATATCTATTTTAGTGCAGCAAATGGGGCAACATAGCATGGTGGTGAACAACGACATAGTATATTTCATTGACTCTTTTACCATTCCTATTACGGCCTAATGGCAAACCAGCATAGTGTCTTACTAGTTTCACTTTGGTTGTATTGCATTAATGTCAATCATCTGCAATTTTCCAGTCTACATTAATATTAAAGCAGGGTTAAATCTTCCGCATTGTATATTATATTGCCTGAATCCTTCCTGAAAAAATGCATTTTATCTGTAAAAGCAGAAGCTGTAATGCCTAAATAAATACCCTTAATGGAAGGAAACTGATAGTAGCAAGTACACTACTGAATGCTTTGCAATTGGAAGAAGGGAGATATTAGTAATAACTATTTTGAATTGAACACTATGGTAAGTATTGAAACCAGTGGCGGCTCGTCCATAATGGGTGATGGGGTGTCGAATCTCCCATTGTGAACGAGCTGCCAGTAAGCGTTCCCTCAGCTCCTTGTTGAGTACAGGTGAGCGTCTCTGCTCCATTGATTCCCGAAATCAAAGGCCTACTCACCAGAACGGAGAGCGCCCTGACTGCGCTGGTGAGTGGGCATTTGATTTCTTTGATAAATCAGAGGCCTGCTTACCAACATGGTGAGCGGGCCTTTGTTTTGGGAATGAATCATAGGCCTGAGCACCAGCACAGGGAACAGCACTCGCGTGCGGGAGAATGAGCCTCTGATTTGCCGGCACCCACTTCCCACACACTCCCAAATAAGAGGCCCACTCGGAGTGGACCACTGATTTGAGGATGCAGGGGTGTATTTTTAATGGGCATCAATGTTAAACCTGATGTTTGTTTTAACATCGATGCCCACTAAAAATGCCGGAATGGCTGCGGCAATGCAGTTCAGTCTAGCCACGTAACAATTTCCATGCAAGAGAAGTGTTATAACGTGGCTAGTCTGGCAATTTGGTGTAGCCACTGGCCGCAAAAGGAAATGGCTAGACTGGCCAGCAGAAGGGCTATACATAGAACTCTTCCTGTCCCTAGCTATATGCAGCTAACCCTGGTAGTGCACTGGTTTACCGCCTATCAAGGTTAAGGGATGAAAGTGAAACTTGCCCTAACATCTCTCACTACTTTCCTAAACCGCTAAGAGTAAGACCGCACATATGAAAGTCACATTTTTCTGTTTTTATTCGTATTGCTTCCAATTGTGACTTATCAAATTGTTTAAAACATGCATACGGAGGAATAGCCCATATGGACTAATTAGATCTCTCCATATGTCTCAGTATTCACTTTTAGTGGCACATTAAAAACCTAAAAGTAATTCAAACCAGCTCAACTTTAAATATGCTGAGACAAGGGAGTCGGGTAATCAGCCCGACCCACTATTGGTCAACCGGTTTCAGCGGAATAGATCCAGTTCTCTGCTTTCTTCAGGACTCGGACTGTGGCAAGTGTAGTCACAGATGATAATTAAAAAAGACAATCTTCTGATTGCTTGTCTTGCGCTCCATTTCTCTTGTTTGAGGAGGGCACCTTGATTGAGTTGTGGGACGTCGCAAGGCTCTTTTTTTCAATCCCTAAAGTGGGGGGGGGAGAAAACATACAAATGGGGACTATCAGGACGTATATCATGTTGAATGTTTAATACTACAATATTTGTGACGAGTCATCAGGCTTACCTCTCTGGGTGTCTTATGTGGGTCTAGCCGGTCTCTGTTCTGTGGTATCGGATCTTTTTCAAACACTCTATTGTGCTGCATAACCTGTTGGTATACAGTACTTAATTACTTTTCTGTTATGCCTTCAGATGTGTGTTTGTAGTTTATCATCTATATACCAAAATGTTGCAAAAATACTATCTATAGGGAACTAGGTTTGAGGAATAATATTTTAAATCAATTGCTCTGTCTGTGATGTGTTAAACTGTAATGGGTTAAGACAGAATATGCTAACCCTTGGACTTCATTTGTGATTTTAGCAGTATGTCTAGCCATTTCTAACATTGCATTTTTTCTGGGCATTTATTGCAAAGCAAGCATGATGCGTGATATTACTAGGATATACTGGGGTTTTGGTGCAGCCAGTCTAGCCATTTCCTACTGTGGCATGACTTTTTTCTGGGTGTTTATTGCAAAGCAAGCATGATGCGTGTTATTACTAGGATATACTGGGGTTTTGGTGCAGCCAGTCTAGCCATTTCCTACTGTGGCATGATGGCATGACTTTTTTCTGGGCGTTTATAAGCATAAATGATCTGTTATTAAAAACCAAAAAAGTAGCAGTTTCCCAACTCGGCCTTTTTGCGCCTCTGAACTATTACTTTGTGATATCAAGGCTGCACTTGAGCACAAAGATAGTAAACTGGAGTTACCATTAAATGTGAATCAAATAAATGAATGAAATCTGTACTAATGTTATACTAAAGGCACATTAGTTTACATCATTGACTACTGGAATTATGCACAAATGATTATATTCATATATGGCATTACTGGCATGTACAGGTGCAGCCAACATGGAAATGTATGGGCACAGCCAGTGTTAACATTTCTTTTTTTTTTATGCTGACAATGATGGGAAATGTATCATGAAACTGCGTTGCGGAATGCTCTTATGTACTGTCAGCAATTTTCCTCTATTGGATTTATTTTATGCTTGACACTATCAAAACTGATCTAGCTTTTCACTGTCTGGCTTTTCTACCCAATTTTTCACAGAAAGTGTGCTGCATAATGCACCATTTTAACCCATTATTAAAAAATGACCCATCTTGGCGTTTGGGCTATGTCGCTGTAGTCAGTCACTGGTGCTTATTTGTGGCAAATGATGACACCCCTCCCATCAAACAGTTTACCAGCCGTTGATGATTGAAACATACAGGGGCGTAAGGAGTTCAAGCTAAGGAACTGGTCTGGTAGTTCTTTCGTACTTTTGTGGTTACGACTACTTCCATGGTTTATAAATATGATAACCCAATAAAAGGGAGCTCCACCAAGTAATATCTTTCAGCTACTTTTCTACAACTCTCGCGTTCTGTGGCCATGCGTGAGCGGCCCGCCCAGTGCAGTTTCCTCCCCTTGCTCTCTGGATCTTGTGCTTTTTTATTTACCCCTATAATTTTACTCAGTGGCGTAAACAGGGTAGGGCCTGAGTGGGCCAGGCCCACCCAAACTCTGTAAATGCCCACTTAGCAGCACTGTGTGGGCATTTACAGATGTTAATGTCACTGTTGTGGCATACTTGCCAACCCTACTGATCTAGGCAGTGGGCTACTGCTTTTTAAGCAGTCCTACTGCCTACAGATTTGGGCGACATATCCTACTGCTTTTACAGTGGCAGGTAATTTATGTGATTCTAAGGCAATTTAATCTGTCTGTGTGATGGGAGGGTAAGTGATGCATTTGAGTGATGGGCTCAGATCAGTCCACTGACCTGACAGCTACATGACTCTGCCCTGCACTCTTGCCGAGACAGACCAAAGTTGAACCACCAGTGATGGCAAGTGGCAGAGCGTACCACCATCACACAGCATCTGCCTATCAGACTGAGTAGGGTATCAGTGCACATGTTGTTCAGTGTTCAACCTGCAAGCTGCTACAGAGCAGTGGCAAACGTTGCCTCAGAGCTCTGTGTGTTTATTTTCTGCGAAGTTGGGTAATCGAATTTGGTCTTAACTTACCATTCACAATGATACATTGTAAACAATTGAGCATCTTTCCATGTTGTGCTGTCTGATGGGTTGTGCTTTTTAGAATGCTCCAGTGTAGCCAACAAGTTATGTTGTGTAATTTCCTGTGATGTAATTGTTATGCTACTTATTATTTTTGAAATTTGAACAATCCTACATCTTTTTGATCATAGAATGTTGGCAAGCATGCGGTGGGCCCAGCTAGATTAGCTTCAGACCCCATTTGTTAGACATTCCTGGGTACGCCTAGTACAAGTACCTGAATTCCAAGTAAAAATGAGTCTCACGCATTGCACGGTAAACTTGAGAAATCTATGTTTTTTTATTAATCTGTTAGGTCTATATTTGCGCATGCTTTTTGTTGTAAGCCAAGGGCGTAGAGAGAGTAGGCGAGTCGGCAAGGCTCACCAAAATCTTCAAATTCCCACTCTGCGGTGCTAAGTGAGCATTTACAATTAAGTTACTGTCAGCAGCTGAGTAGCAGGGGACGCTCTACAGCTTTGCTGCGCATGTCAGGAACCAAGGAGCTCTCCCTTTTTTCTGGTTGCTGTCTGCATGGAGTACGGGAGCTGGTGGGCTTGGAAAGGAGGAGGCAGTGTTGTGTTGAGTCCGGAGAGAGAAAGGTAAGGAAAAACCTTTTTGACTGTTTAAGCGCGTATATGTATGTATGTATGTATGTATGCATGTGAGTATGTGTGCATAAGTGAGCACATATGAAGGAATGCAGTGTGAAAGGTGTGCATGGGTGAGAATGCAGTGTGAATGTACTGGGTGCCCATGTGAATGACAGTGATAAGTGTGTGTGTGTCATTGGAGCATGGGCAAGTCATGTTTTACTGCCATCTTTGTACAAAGCAAAGCCAACTTTTTGAGTGTTATGTTGAGGAGAGGTTGGGGTTGGGGTTGGTGGGAGGTTACTACAATGTGTCTGGGGCTTGATGGTTTCTTTTTTACTTCAATTAAGGGCAAAGCCAACTTTTTGAGTGTTATGTTGAGGAGAGGTTGGGGTTGGGGTTGGTGGGAGGTTACTACAATGTGTCTGGGGCTTGATGGTTTCTTTTTTACTTCAATTAAGGGCAAATCCAGCATGATGAGTATGCTTACATGGTGATGTGGGGGGATGTGAGGGCATGTATGAAGACTGCTAGTACATGTTTTCTTATTGTGTAATGGCTTTTTTTTACTTGCATTAAGAGAAAAGCCAACATGATTGTTCTTACATGGGGGGTAAGGGGCGTTTGTGCAGCCTGCAAGGAAATGTTGTCTGACATTGACATGGCATTTATTTTACTGGTGTTAGGATGCAAATACTAAATGTTATTTTTTTTTATTGTTATAACTGAACTTAATCACCTTTGCAATATTTACACAACATAATATCAAAAGAAAAAGGAGTAAAAGAGAAAAAAGTAAAATTGTTCTCAGAGTACAAATCATCATAAAACATTAAAGGTATATAAAGTCTGGGTAAAAATAATCAATTTGATACGCATCGGAATTCAAATCTAACTCAATTCCGTTCCTCGTGAAACTTTAACTCATTTAAAAAAACAATGGCCGCAATTCTTAACGTTGCAATGTGACCTCTGTAAACCATCCACCACATTGTTTCCGCTGAGATTTACATAATTGTGTAAACATTTTTAAAAGTGCTGTTCGCGTTTCAGACTTAATGAAACACATGGTCTCTGGTTGATTTACTTCTTTACAAAGCCAGCAGAAGTTCTCTCCAGGTGGTATCATTCCACGTTTCGCTAGGAGATTCTTGGTTGGCCAAAGATTAAATCTTAGTCTCATAAATTCAGCTCTGTGTGTAGGAGACAGTGACTTCTGGAGGTACAGTTCCAGGTTGCTGGCTTTTTTATGTAGAAATGGGTTTTTTGGAAAATCTCGGTATGTGAGACATTTATCTTGTGTTGTCTGCCAATCAATTTGGAATAGTTTAGTTTTAGCCCTGACTAGATTTGTTAGAAGATCATCCAGAGATACACCAGCATCAGCAAGAGATTTTATAACTAAATCTCGCCACTTACATATGAAATAATAATTTGTTACAAAAACTATTATTTTTTACAATTAATCTGAACAAAACGAAGGTGTGTAATTCTTTGAACTGAAACCAAAAACTAAGTCTGCCGAAACATTTATCAACTGTAATGTATAATGGTCACCAATAATTGCAGTGAATGCTAGTTATAATTAGAATACCAACATGAAGGACCCACATACATTGAGTTCTCAACTCTCCTCAATAAACAGAAATAAAGTACCTCCAGAATTGAACACAAATTTATGCAGAAATTAGTTTCGAGCGTATCCCTTCACAAGCCTCTGCCGCTGCCCAGCTGTCACAGCTTAACAGTGTAACGGCAGGCTTAGGGAAATAGACTGCGGGTAAACAGCCCACAATTCCTGTCTTCAGTTGCAACACTTTCACTCTCGCTGTATCGAGTCTCTGTATTGTCACACTCGTTATTCACAAAGAAAATAATGCTAAATTAGTAATTTGCTACATGCTGCACAAAGCAGCAAACAGCGCCACTTAGAAAAGCCATTTGCCAAAAAGCGCGCGTGCACAACAAAAGGCGCGTGGACCTTGCTTAATGTAGCTTCCGGAGTCTAAGGTGGTGGGGCTTCAGGCCGTATTATCTAAAAGCAAAACAGTATTTAGAGTGTGTCCAAGCAGTACCTAGGGTGTATAGTCCCAGTTTAAAGTCTTTCAAGGGGTTTGTGTTGTCCGAAGGTAAGATTTGTACCGTTGTCTATTCAGGACGGCTGCCACAATAGTTCCAGGCAAAGCGTTCTCCAGCATCCTACAGCCAACAGCGCCACTCAGAAAAGCCACTTGCCAAAACGCATCTTATATGATGAGGGGTTTTTGTGTAGCCAGGTAGGACATGTTTCTTAGTATGGCATAGTTTTGTTTTTTTACTGCCATTAAGGGCAAAGCTAACAGTAATAAGTTCCGAAGTGGGAAGACTGGCATATGTTGTCAGTCAGTATGAGCATGTGTTCTTATAGTATCATTATTGTGATCATGGGCAAAGTATGAGTATGTTCTTATGTCAAAATACTGGCATATATAGGGGCCACCAACATGCACATGTATGGGCACAATCAGCATGAAAGTTTTTACACTGACAAAATACTGGCATACAGTGGGCAAAGGCATCATGAAAATGTGTTGGAAAATTCTCCTGTGCATTGTTGGTGACTTGGCTGCAAATTGATTTTTTTTCACATCTTACCCTTCAAAACCATTGTAAACTGTACTTTTTAACCTATTTCTTCACAGAAATTATGTAAAATGCACCATTTTAAGACATTGTATAAAAAATGTTCTAAGGGGAAGAACTCCCACACAACCTCCCTTGGGTGGATCTGGCTGCCTAGCTATGCTCGGTCGCTCCTGCACATTTGGCCAGGGCAGAACAAATCCCCTTCTCTCTGGAGGCACCCGTTGGGGGCAGGCCCGGCTACGTTAGTTAAACAATCCAGGCTATGCCTCTGTTGCCACCTCTACTATGAAGGTTTAAGGGCAGAACATTTGTAATGCTTTGAATCCATACAAGATCCACATAACAGCATGGTAACTTACACATTGTCATAAACCAAGCATTTTTAAATATGCAAAGGGACTGAGTCTGGCCTTGGAGGTTTCCACCAACGGATCAATACCTTTGATTACAAATTTGCAATTTACTCTAGAATACAATAGTCACGAAAGTCCCTGTTCTGGCGCTTTGAACTATACACAGACACCTGTACTGTTGCCAAAACACCTTGCTCTACTACATAAACTACCATCCAGCAGCCTTAAAGAACAATTAAGACTGTTTATTGACTCCTTACAACTCTCAGTAATTGCTGGAAGCTATTGACAGATGAACAAAGGCGGGTTATCAGCAGAGAGGGCTCTCTCTAAAAGAGAAAAAGGAAAACCATAAACAACGGTCTAACATTTCCAGTACCACGAGTACTTTCAGCAATAATGGATCTCCGGGGACCTAACACTTTGAGGAGTAATTTGTAGTGTGGCAGTGGCTAAGTATGGTTACTCAGACAATAGAACATAGCAGCATAATAATGGATGCTTACTCTGCACATGAACTGCCTCACTACGAATGTGGGATACATAATTAAATATCCATGTGCCCTCCAGCTTGTAGGCAAGACAAGCTGACAAGTCCCATAACATCTGTGCACACCAGTGAGGCAAAAGCCCTTGTACAATATTTCATTGAAAAGCTACATTCTTAAGAGCAGAAAGGATGGTGTATAGTGCGAAAGACTTCAAAAGCGTCCCCCATTGATACGATTTTAAAATCGTGAAAGGTGCAAAATACGACAATCATGTAAAAACTCACATTCAAGTAACACGTGAACAATGGTTTCAATGGCACTCTCCAACTTGCAGAACCTACAGGTTTTTAGATGGCGCTCAGCCCCCTCTTGCGCCCACAGTACTTCTCTCGTCAGGTGGAGATTCAGCCGCAAGTGCAGAAATTGAGAGCTCATATGAAAACACGGGAATCTGAGCATGTAATTCAGTGAAAACAACCAAAGATCTCACATCAAGGAGCTCTCCACAAAAGGACTTAAAACTACAGGCTTCCTGAATAGTAAACATCCAGTCCCTCTCCCAGATGTTATTCTTAACAAGGAGGAGAGTAGCCCGCAATGTAGCCAAGTTTACTTCATATCTGATTATGTCATTATAATTCAAGATACATTTGTAAGCGGCACACACTTTTCCCTCAACCTGTTTCAATTCCCACCATAACCAAGGCATTTCACCAGACATACTTTTAGACAGTATGCATAGTTTCCAAGCAACATGGGCAGCAATAGACAGCAGTCCCAGCTCTTAATGTAGCACCACTGCAGCAACCCCTGGTGGTAGGGACAAAACTCTTCTCCAAAAACAACCCTCTAGTTCGCCCCAATAGGTCGTGGGATATAGTAAGGTTTCAGCTCAATATGTGATTACTGGGAGTACTTATTTGTTGAACTCTGTTGTACATTGTCCTTAGTTTCTCATGTTTAGTACGTAGTTCATTCATTGCTTTTCAGACGGAATCCTGTCAACAATCTGCGAGATCATAGAATGCCATGGAATGTTGTAAGAGTGCCATGTCTTCTTATGATCTGTTGGCAGTTAGAGGCTAGCAGAAGATGAGGGAAGACTGCAGCTCTTTTATGCATGTAACATAATAGATTTTCTTGCTTGGGTGCTAGTCGTGATGCCTTTATTATAATGGCAACGAGCTGCCTCCTACCTGGGGCTGCAGTAAGGTAGCAGTGAGGTCCCACCGTATGAGACTGATGGCCCCTTGTACAGGTGATACCCTTATGAATATAAGGAGGAATGCTGCCAGTGCCAGGGAGCAACATTACTGTAAGAGTTATCCACAACTTAAAACAGAGATAAGCAGCACTTACAAGATACGTTGGGACTTATATGAAACTGTGCTTTGCATGCACAAAACTTGAGTGTCTCCATGGAGCATCATCAGATCTCTGGAGAAGCGCTAGTAGGAATATAGTTTGATCATTATGCAACAATCTTTTACGGCATTAAAGCTTTGTATAATGGATGCGCACAGCAGTGTGAGGACAAACAGTAAAGAAATTGCAGGGATGAAAGAGCGACACGTATGGCGGCACAAGGGTATCTGATGGCACGAGAAGTAGAAATAGCAGCCGGCACAGAAGAAAGGTGCAGGTTATAAGCACGGCGGCATGAGGGCACCTGCCGGCGCAGGCATCGGGAAGATTGCAACTCGAGTGACTGCGGCGGCAACACTAGAGGAAAGTATATATGTGCGTCCAAATGCGTGGGGGCCATATTTTTTTATAAAGTGTTTTGAAGGCAACCCGGCCTCGGGAAACGAAACTGCCCTAAGTGAGCATTGATTAACACTACTTGCCTCACTCACAAGTTGTTCCTTTGAAGGTTACAACAGTCTGTGCACATCAATTTCACACTGAACAACATAAGATCTGACAAATTAATTTAAAAAAAAAAGGAAAAAGTGAAGAACTATTTCTGTGAAACACAATAACTGTTTAGGCTTTTTGTGGCAAAACGGACCCAAGTGTGGCGAAACACATGGCGAACATACCTGGACTAGCACTATTTTTGGCCCACGGTGCTGGTGAACCAGGTTTGTACTAGATGTATATGGCCCAAACTATTCTGTGGAACGGAAAGATGCACTTTTATACCATTGTCTCGGCCATGGAGAGAGGGAAGTGTTAAAGAGACTTCCAGATCCAATTGTTGAGGATGGATTGAAGTAAAGAAAAGATGAGCGCATTGAAGACTCTCACCGTTTTAAGGGGCTTGGCCGTTAAATACCAATTTAAGCCCTGCTGCAGTGAAGAACACTTAAGGGACCAGCTAATGATAAAATGTGCTGAAGACAAAGTGTGTGAGGAGTTATGGAGAGAGAAAGATCCAGATCTACAGAGGGCTATTGAAATAGCCAAACAGGTGGAGCAAACATTGTCTTGTAGCAAGGAGTTGGTCAAAGAAAACAAGAGCACGATGGATGACATGAAAAAAGGGGTAGAACAGACAAACCAGTCTTGTGGGAAAGGAGAGACCATCCAACAAACTGCCTTATGAAAAGGAAAGTAGTAATCCCAAGGATGGTGACTGGAGAGAAAGAGGAACGGATTTTGACTCGGGATCCAGAGTAAGAGGCAGAGGAGTAACGAACATCTGAAGAGAAGTGGCTGTTGGTCGCGGCGGCTTTTGAACCTTCAAGTGCTGCTACAGATGTGATAGCAATGAACATTTTGCAAGGGACAAGGAATGTGTGACTGTCCACATGGAATGCAGATGGTGTGGTAAAAAGGGTCATCTTTCAAAGTGCTGTTGTTGGGGCAGCAATGTAGAAGCTGTGGAGGTCTTGTACAATGTTCAAGACGTGTATGAGGGTTTGGATGTGGTGCAAGGTATAAATGCTGTTTGAAGTTAAAGTTAAAAAACCTAAGACATCATAGGAGTCAATGGGGTAGGAATTGAGATGCTGGTTGACGGCGATGCAGATTACACAATAATAAGCAAAGAATCTTGGGAAAAATAACTTTCCAGGTGTGTACTGAGGGAGGCGAGTGTGAGAGCGTATGCATATGGTGAAAACCCTTTAACAATTATAGGTGAATTAAATGCAAAGTTGGAGGCGTGTGCGGTGGCCAAGTGGGCTCCCAATTTATTTCAGAATAAATTTGGATGCCTCAGAGCTTTTATCCAGAATATCAAAGTAAAAGAGGGTTCACTACCATATGATGCCATTCTGAGATCAGCTCCTCTAGCATGTAGGAAGAAGGTTGAAATAGAATTAGACAGGATGCTCAAGCAAGTTATTATTGAGAGATCTGAAGCATCCAAATAGGTGAATCCCATTGTCAGTGTTAAAAAACCAAATGGTTCAATCAGGTTATGTATAGACTTGAGGGAGGTCAGCAAAAATGTGGTTACTGAAAGATTTCCCTTACCAAATATTGAAGAGATGATAGTAGATATGAGGTGTTCAAAGGTGTATACACTATTGGATCTCAAATCTGTGTATCAAGTGCGCCTGCATCCCATGTCACATGAAATACTTACGTTCATTACTCATGTGGGTCTATTCAAATGTATTGGGATGTTTTTTTGGACTCATTTCGCTGCCAGTGTATTACAAAGAGTGATGCACAACATCTTGGATGGTGTATGTGGAGTGACATTTTACAAAGATGATGGTGTGGTGTAGAGACAGAAATGAACATTATGCGAGACTGAGAGAAGTATTAGGAAAGCTGGAAGATTCTGGTTTGACGTTAACCCTTCAAAAATGTAAGTTTGCCTACTTAGGGTATAGTATTTCGGGAGAAGGTGAGCACTGTCAAAGCCATTGTTATATCATCACCTGAGAACAAGTCAGAAGTTTCCATATGCCTAGGTTTCAGTAATCTGCAAAATTTGTTAAAGGTCTGGCCAGCAAAAATGTGAATGAGGAAGGTAACAAAAGGGTGAGGCTCAATTGGAATGAGTTATGTGAAAAGGAGTTTTTTAATGTAAAGAAAGATATCACAAGAGCACCTGTTTTGCAGGGATTCAAGGGAGCATGCACCATAGTTTACACAGATTCATCTGAGTGTGGGTTAGGTGCAGTGTTAATGCAGGATGATGGTGCTGGTTTGCGGACTATAGCATATGCCTCGAAGGCTCTTAAGGAGGTAGAGAGCCAATATTCAGTAATAGAGCAAAAAGCCTTGGCGGTTTTGTGGGCCATAATGAAATTCAAGGTGTTTTTTTATGAAAGGGTGTTTATTGTGCAAACTGACCAAAAACCATTGGTGGCAATTTTCAATAAAAAAAGGGCTGGATGTAGTGTTGAGAAGAATTTCCAAGTGGATTACCAGGTTGCAGGGTGTACAGTCTGTGATGGAACATGTCCACAGGAAGGATAATGCGGTGGCTGATGCCCTTTCTAGACAACCACTATTGGAGGATGAGGAAACTGACACTTTGACAAATGATGGAGTCAAGCACATATTTTTGGTTGAGGAATGTCTCCAAGAGGATGAGTGACTGGCGGCCTGTCCGGAGGATGAGGAGTAGCTGCAGGTAAAAGGACTGGTACAAAGGAAATTAACTGGTGATAATGATCACATCTTAGGTGAACGACTTGGAGTATAGGATGGACAAAGAGGAATTGAGTGTTGTGGATGGTTTGGTGTGCAGACGACAGAGGTTGTTGGTGCCTCCTGGGTGTGCGAGAGGCTGTAGCTGAACTAGGACACAAATCACACATGGTCTTATGGTCACTTCCCCGAACCCAGGTAGTAATGTATGGGCAAACAGAGTTTTTGGGTCTGCAAGAGCCTATGGATGCAAACAAGTTGGTTCAGGTTTGAGGCTTGAGTATTACCACCAGCAGAGCTCACTTCTGAGAATCTTTCCTGTGGCATACTTATCTCCATGGGTATTTCTCCTGTGTATCTCTGCAACTCTACTAGCTGCATAGAGCTTTGTGAAGAGGCCTTGTTGACTCTGCTACCCGTGTGACAAATCCCTGCCAAGCTCAGAGTTGTTAGAGCAGGAGATCCCCCTGTTATCAGCAGTTGCTTGGCAGTGAGGCTTGCCCTGTGGGCGATATTCTACCTCCTTTTCAAGCAGGATTTAGGAAAGGCTATACCACAGTCGAGCATGCTTTTGCTTTGAAAATCATAGTTGAAAAGTATGTTTTACTGAGGCGGCTGTGTCTACGCTGCCTTTTTTCAGACTTAGCTAAGGCATTCAACTCTGTAGACCATGCCTTATTGTGGGGGTAAACTGCAGAAATTGGGTGCACCGCCGCCCTCTTTTACAGTTTATAATCTGCCTTTATTCGGGCTCAAAGGCCTCCGTTTCCAGCCAACCAGGTCAAGGGGCGTCCACAGTTTATGGTTAACAAAGGGGAAGGACAGGGCTGCCCAATGGCTCCCATGCTTTTGATCATATTTTTATCTGATTTTAATCCCAGCTTTCAGCTGCAAACAACATTCTCACCCTTTAGAGTTAGCTACCCCTCCCTCTTTATATACAGATGATGCTATTTTACTTGACCTGACTCCAAAAGTATTTGGTCATTGTCTGAGTTATGCAGCCATTTACTTCAAGGAAAACGGTTTGAAGCTAAACCTAGCTAAGACCAAAATAGTGGCTTTTGGTAGCAAAAAATCCAAATTCACTTGGTTGATTAAGAAAGTCAAGTTAGAAGTAGTGAGTACTTATTGCTACTTGGGGGGTGGTCTTTCCAGGTAACTATTCTTGGTCCACACCTGGAGCAGGTGGAAAGTCATCTTTGCACAGGTTTGTGCGGCCTGGCAAGATTTTATTACATGTTTGGCGGCCACCGGCTCTGCAAGTGTTTTCAGATCCTGGGGTTCACGGTACACTTGGCCGCCCCCATAGGAGCGATATTTGGATAGCACAAATTGTATTCCCCTTGATCACATACAACAAGTGTTTCTCGGGAAGCTCTTGGGTTTGGGCCCGAGTGCCCCCAGGGTGGCTTTAAGGTTGGAAACCGATACCCCACGTATAGGTGGGCTGATTGAATTATCCTTTTTGGATTTCTGCTGGAAACCATATTTAGGTTCCTCCGAAAATTCAAACATAAAAACGTTTTGGGTGAATTAGCGCTGCAGGGCTCAAAGGACATTTACCTTTGGGTGAAGAACTGTGCTACAATATGCAAAAAGTGGGGTATAGACCTTTGAGCAGCGGAAGACTGGTGCAAACAAGCAACAGTTTAAAACGATAGCCAGGGATTTCGAACATGGCCAGGCCATGTATACCATAACCAACTTGTGTTGACTGAGATGTTTAGCTTTGGCTCGCAATTCACCACTAGTTGCTCAGTCAATTTGTTCTCCGGCGCACAGGCGTATAATGGTAATGGTAAGACTAAACATCTTGCTGTTGAGAGCCTGCATGTCCTGGATATATAAGAATAATTACTGCCCTTGTGACAGTGGAACTGTCAAGGACTTGTTTTTTTTTTCCTTGTAAGCTGTTGTTGGTTTTAAGGAGGCAGTGGTTGCGTCGCCATTTTCTTCATACTATTAGAACTATTTCAGAGGCAATGCAGTTTATCCTGTCTTGTACTGAAGGCTGCTTTGTTTATGACTCTGAATATAGTAATGCTGCTTTTGAATGCCTGGGTAGGACCTTTTAATTCATTATTAGAAATCCAGCAATTTGTATATTTTAATTGGTTTTGTGCCTCTGAGGTTAATATTTAAACTGAAAGTGTAATATTGTCATGGCGAAAGCTGAATGACGTCTTACTGCTACCCCATGCCATCCTGTCCCCTGTATCACGTAGCAGGTACCGGGACAACTTTTTGCCATCGCATTTTCAAACCCCAGGGCAAGCCACATCACTTACGGACAGGTAAGTGCAGTGCAGACATACACATTCACAGCTTGGGAGGACTCGGGGAAACCAGGGTAAGTGCTAAAACTCAGTGGGCAGAGACCCAGAAGGAGATAAAGCAGCACTCGCCTGAGACCTCAGACACCCTTGGGCAGGATGAAAGACTACAGGGAAGGGTATTTGGTGGGAATACAAACACGTGAATAAATGTGTTTTTATGAAGCTGCTAAATTTCCAGGTTCCACCTCAATCTTAATGTTCAGGGGTAGATTGTTTCACGGAGTAGCCCCTACGAGTATTGAGTCTCTTTATTCTGAATGTTTACAGGGCCATACGTTCTGGGGAACGTTTTCAAATAAAAGAGACTCAATACTCGTAGGGGCTACTCCGTGAAACAATCTACCCCTGAACATTAAGATTGAGGTGGAACCTGGAAATTGCCAGCTCCCTAGGCTTTATGCATGATGCCTAGGATCTTGTAGTTTAATCCTCTCCCTCAGGGGAAGCTAGAGTAGGGCTTTCATGGTTGGGGCGATGTGATCGCAGGGTTGTAACATCATAATAGGTCATACAGCCTTATTTAGAATGAGATGTGTAATGTGGCTCTGATGCTGGTGCAAGATATGTGTATTCTAAAATATAAAACGTGTTGTGACTTATTGTGGGTGAAGATTTGTATTCTGGACACATTCCATAACTTGTAGGGTGGCTCTTTGTGGAATATTCATGTGTAGAGATTCCCTTTTATTTGTGATGTGAATAACTTTTAGTGTCAGTGTCTTATTATTAATTTGATTACTGCAGTTGAATTTTAATGCAATAATTCATAGTCTACACAGGTTTCTGTAATGACTGTCATGTAAGAGAGCAAATTAAACACAATCATCAGATGTTGAGGTTACTCTTTTATTAGAACCTTGATTGGGCCCCCCAGCCAATCAGGTGGCTAGGAATGTGGGTTTGAACCACCAATCAAAGCCTGTGTTCCATTCCACCAGATGGCCGGCTTCCCCCAACCCTCCATCCCGTTATCTTTTTCTCCTCCACCCACCCCCAAATTACTGTATCCCTGCGGTGGCTGCCCACCCTGTCGCTCCTTTCTCTCTGCTCCTGCAGGTTGCCATGGATGAGGAGCCCCTCTTCCCTTTCCCTGGTGGCCATCTTGGAAAAGGATTTTCCTTCGTACAACGGGATGCCACGTGTGTCCCGTTGTACGAAGGAAAATCCTTTTTTTTATTTTTTAGTTACCGCTTTGGCAACCTGGGAGATCATAGCCTCGTTATCCACCCTCCCTTCGCTCGTGCTGATAACTTGGGCTGCTGGGCCGTTATCCCCCGGTCCAGCCCTTGGAACGGGGGATTAATGCCATATTAAGGGGTGGGGGGGCTGGCATGCTTTCCCCAATAAATATAACACCAAAGGAGCGTTTTAACAGAATATACAGCGTAGGACGGATGAAACACTATCATATGGTATTTGTTTTTTACTGGATGTTTAAGGCACCCCAATCCTGGGAAATGACAGCGACAGTCTAGTAATGATTCAAAAGGTGAGGGAAGGGGAGATTGGAATAAGAATATTTTGATTCAGTTCCTAAATGAACAAATGTCTTCAATTCTTTGAATCTCATCCAGTAGATTAGTACAAGGTTTCAGAGCTAAAACAGAGCAGGCACAGCATCCTTTCATTGCAGTCAAAGGTGTGGTAATAACGAAACATGCACCAAGAGGGATGAGAGGCAGAGGAGAGCAGAAATGGGAGAGAGAACAGTGACGTGGATGATATAGGAGTGATGCAATACATCAGAAAAGGGAGAGAGAGAGAGAGAGAGAGAGAGAGAGAGAGATTGAGAGATTATGTCATTGTTTTCGTGATTTGGAATGATCAAGGGTCATAAGCCCAATGAGTCCAGGCCGTATTGTAACAAAGCAATAATGCTGAGTGGTCTCACCCAGGGGAGTATCAAACAGTCACCCACGGTCTTGTGGAAATACATTGTTGTAGCACATTTGGTCTTGGCTGGATTGATCTGCTGTGGCCTTGGATCTTGCTTGGTGTCTTTTCCTTGACTCTATCATTTCCTGGGACACTGAGATGACCCCTGGTGAGTGTTGAGCCGTTTGTATATGCAGGGATCTGCACTGGTCAGGTGCATAGTTTCCGCTGCTGCCCTCCGGGGTCTCTTGGATATACTGTCCCGTCTGACGCCTCTAATTAAGATGTGCTCCTACATACGTGGGTACTTCCACATAGGATTATGTCTTCCCTAATTGGGTGGTAATGCAAAGGTTTTGGGGTTGCTGATGGCTGGCTCTACAATACTACTCTGAGCCCCCAAATCTTTCTCTCTGGTCTACTCATGGAGATACAGCATCCCCACTTGCTCTACTGCTCTTAAGGAATGTAGCACCCCTGATTCGCGACAGAAAATATTAGGGAATAAAGGGCCACCTACTCTCATCAGAAACCTTCCTACCAGTATCTGCATGGCCCATGACCTCTTGTGTTCAGATCTTCAATGATCTTCCGGCTCCATCCTAAAATCTCAACCAGTTCACCAGAACATTGCTTCCCCTGAACTGGCCACCACCTGGTCACTGGCCCTCTCCTCGGTGTGCATCCTGGTCTGGACCCCACATCTCTGTTCCCTCCTCCTTCTGTTTTCACTACTACTCCGTTTCCTCCTCCTGCTTTTTCTTTCTCTTGCTTCTCCAACCTCTCACTGTTTCCTCCATACTCTGACATCTTTCTCCAACCTCTCCCCAGCTCTCCTTTCTCTCTGTCTCTCTCTCCCTCTGCCTGTAATAACAGCCCTCAGAAATATGGCTCTCCTGCAGATCCACTAGAGGAATACTTAGTGGGCATAATATGATGATTGGGGTCATAGAGGCAGTGCTTTAAGTGGGCCGGGGCCCCCGTCCCACACAACATTTGCAGGATGCATTATCCAGCCGCAGCCGCGTCGGGAGATGCGCCCGTCATTATGTCGTCCAAGCTGACAGAAGTGCCAGCCAGCCACAGCGACACTGAGGCTGGCGGCACTTCTGTCAGTTAGTGTAACTCCCTCTGATGACCCCTCATCAGGGTCATCAGAGGAAGTTACTGTCCCTTTGTTTTCCCTCCCCAGGTCACTGACCCCCGCGGGCTCCGTGATCTAATATGCAGATTAAATCACCGAGCCCGCGGGTTCGCAGATGGTGAAAGACGCCTCGGGCTCTGTGATCTATCTGCTCAGAGCAGATAGATCACAGAGCCCGAGGTGCCTTTCTCCGTCGGCAAAGCTTTATAAAAGATGCTTTGAACTGTGTACGTTTCAAGCCATCTTTTATAAAGGTAGAAATATTTCTATGTTTATAAAAGACGGCTTGAAACGTGCACAATTCAAGGCATCTTTTATAAAGCTTTGTCGACGGACAAAGCCACCTTGCGGTTTGTTTTGTCCGTCATCAACGCTTTATAAAAGATGCCTTGAATTGTTTACGTGTCAAGCCATCTTTTAGAAACATAGAAACATGTTACAAGTATCTGTTTATAAAAGGTGGCTTGAAAAGTACACAAACCATAGTAAGGTAAGCACACAAGTGTGCGTAACTTACTATGGTGTGTGTGCACTTTTCAAGCCACCTTTTATAAACACAGAAATATGTAACATTGCTATGCTTATAAAATATGGCTTGAAAAGTACACACACCATAGTAGTACGCATACAAACATATAAATGCTCACATACATTTATATATTTGTTTGCGCACCTTACTATGATTTGTGCACTTTTAGGCCACGCCCACAATGAAAGCCACGCCCCCAAACGAGGGCCCCCCCCTCAATTTCTTACCCCACTTCAAGCACTGCATAGAGGACATGCTTGGTTGTCCCATTCATGTGTAGGCCTCTCTGTACCCGATTGTCCTGCAGCTCTTGTATCCACCTCCTTCCTTTGTAGGGAAGCCATTCCCCCTTAAGTCTAAGCGAGGGCAGTTGTGAGTTGGGAAAGTCCAGCCCCTGTACAAGTCACCATCTTGGAATCGGGCTGGGAATAATAATGAGATCCCATCCCATCATTCTGCCGGATTGGTACTTTGTAAATTGTCTTTCCTTTCTCTGATTATGTGCCGTGGATTCAAAGCTGCAGCTCATGATATCGTGACCATGTTTTTGATTGGGCACTTTTTCTTGGTCTTTGTGTGTGTTGATGGGACTTGGGATGACACTGAGATAGATTACCGCCCATGGAGCTAATATCATTGGGATGCTTCTCCCAATTGTGTCGGCCAAGGAACTTAGGCACATGGTCCACCAACGACCGTGATTCTTGAAATGAATTGGTGGGCCTATAGTTGCACTGGCTGAGGACTCTGCAGCTTGTTGTGGAACTTAGGTCGTGAGTAAAAAGTGGAGACCATAGGAGCCTCATTGAAGCTTTTGAACTAATCCACCCGGCTTCAAGGGCTTTTTAATGGTTGGTGGCGTTGCAGGTGTTAGACGGATTGCAGGCCAGTTCATTCATCAGCAATGCCTATGCTACTATACACAACAGATAGGGAAATTAAGCAGCCATCAAAATGGAGAAATTGGCTGTATTTCAGTATGCGTGAGCACATCACCACACATATGTAGTCTAGTGTGGCAGTGGCTCATCGTATTTCTGAGCTATTAATTCATGGAGTGACTCTGACGAGTGTGTCAAAGTGTACCTCCACCCTGCACGATTGTTTGGCAGATCACTTTTGTGGATATTGCAAAGCTCCCCGTTTATGACGAGAGGCCTTTACGTTCTCGTGCACTTTGCAAACCACAAAAACAGTATTGTGAGCAATGTCAGACAGGGTCTCGCATTGTAATGCGCATCCCCTATGAGTACCAAGTGTCACTAGTGTGCATTTCATGATCCAGTTTTGAAAAGCCCGCCACAAAGGAAGAGGATCCACATTCCTGAAAACCACTAATTTATTTATTATTTTATATAGCGCCTTAATTTAAGGCGCTTTACAGTTAACAAGAAACACATCAAACATGGAACAGTAGAAGCAAACCAGTGTACATGAATCAAGTCTTAAAATCGGCATTTAGAACAATTTGCAAGAAGAAAGGGGAGGGGGGGAAGGGAGCTAAGGAGAAAAGAGAAGGAGAGGAAAAAATTAGAAGTGAGCGATAAAAGAGAGGAGATCATACGAGAGATGGGAAAGATAAAGATAAGGAGGACAGGGAGAGGTAATAATGGTAGGGAGGGAATGGAAAGAGGACAAGGTATCGGGGAGGGGAGTGAAGTTCTTTCAATGAGGAGCAGAAGGAGGAATAGGTGGGGATGAGTGGATAGAGAGAGGTAGGGAGTTCCAGTGTAAGGGGGCAAGGAGCTGAAAGGAGCGGAAACGAGAAGAGGCACATGGTGGTGCGGGGACATAAAGTAAGAAGAGATTAGCAGAACAAAGCAAGCAAGAAGGGGTGTAGAAGGAGAGGAGAGCACAGGTGAGGAGGGTCGAGATTATAAAGAGATTTAAAGACAAGACAAAGGAAGTGAAACTTAAGTTGGGAGTGGAAAGGAAGCCATCGTAGGTAAAAAAGTGAGTTGGAAATAGTCATGGGGAGAGAGTAGACAGAGTACGGATGGCAGAGTGATAGAGATCTGAAGGGGGCCAGATGGGACTGAAGAAAAGAGAAGAACAATAGAAAAGGGGAGAAAAGATGAGGGAGGAAATTAAAGTTTGGTAGCATGGAAGGTGAGACACGGACGGACTTTACGGATGTTAAAGAGATGATGGCGACATGCCCGAGAAGTGAGGGAGATATGATGAGAGAGGAGAGGGAAGAGTCAAAGTAATTACCTAGATTACGAGCATGGTTGGAAATTGAAAGATTAGAAGGGGGGAAAATGGATGGAAGGAGGGAGAGATGGGGGAATAGAGTAGTGGCCATGTAGTTATGGTTAAGTTATGGTTAAGTTGCTGTTTCCATAGGAAGAGCACTTTTTGGGCGGCTTATAACTTTGCTCCCCCTGGACGAATCCTCACACAAAAAAAGTATATGGCCCACTCTAAATTTTTTTGCAAAGTTTGGTGAGGTTTGGTCCAGGGGGAGCAAGGATATAGGGGAGGTCCCACATTTTTTCCCCCATAGACCTAATGGGAAAAAACTTTGCTCACGCCTACAGCCCAAACCGCTGGAAGGATTTACACCAAATTTGTGGCAGGAGTGGCAGCTTGGTCCCGAAAGCGTGTTTTTTTTTATTTTATTTGGTGTAAATCCGTCCAGTAGTTTCTTTTTAAATGACCAAAATGTAAAGCAAAAAAATGTGTGATATCTATGTCCGCTCCGCGGACTCACTTCCCTGTTCGGTCTGCGGACTGGCCTCTGATTGGCTGTGCTGTCTGCGGACTGGCCTCCGATTGACCAGAAAAATTCGGACTTTTGCGTAGTCTGCGAACACTGGGATGCGTCGGCTGATTGGATGGTGAGAAAACGTGAAATGCATCTGTTTTCTTGAAGCGGCCGCCATCTTGGATTCAACTTTTTTGGGGTCCGCGAACAGCGCAGTGAATTTTTTTTAAAAAAAAGCAGCATTTCACTTGTCAAACTCGACAAACAATCTCTGGGGAGGTGGGGGGATGAGGATTCGATTGGATGTGGCCATAAGGAGCAAAAAAACGGGTTGTTTCACCCCCCGAAGGTCTAAGAACACTCTGGATGTCCTGGGACAGTCCTGTGGTGTTCGCAGACACTTCAGATGTCCTAGGACATCTGTACCCATTTCTGCATTAGAGGGTTGGGGAAAAGCAGTTTTTGGATGGCGTATAACTTTTGCGCCGCTCAATGAAACTGCATGTAATTTTGCAATTTTATTCTAGAACTAATCCTGAATGGTTTTGGGGATTCTGTCAAGAGGGGCCAAAATTAGAGGGGGGGGGGGTCCCAAAATATTGTAAAGGCATATAAATGTAGTTTCATTTGACGAATCTGCACAACATTTGGTATAACGATTTTGGATCTATATATAAATGGTTTTCTAAAGGTTGGTGGGATTTTCTCAAGAGGGGCGCAATTAGAGGGGGGGTCTCAACATTTTTTGATAACTTTTAACTTTGTTGCTATTTGACAAATGTGGACAAAAGTTTTGAGAAATATTATAGACCAAACCTTCAATGTTTGTGTAAAGACTGAATGGATTTTGTCGAGTGTGGGCTGAGTTATTTGACTATTGTATGTATATACATGTTGACACTTTTTAAAAAATAAAACATAGGCAGATTTCGAGCAAGCTCATGAGGAGCATTGGCAAGGACATTAGTGATGTCATCTTTGATGTCCTGGGTGTTAGTCCTAGCAGTGCACAGTGGTGGCGCGAGTTATGGTTGCTTAGCTTACCATAACTGGTGAATTTCAGGGGGTTTTCGATCTTACTTGTAACCATAACGTCCTTTTAACAACTTTTTTTTTCACTGAATGTCATAGGTTTTTATTAGTGCAACTTTACCATAACGTCCCTTTAACAAAGCTTTTTTCATTGAATATATATATATATATATATATAGATATATATATAGATATTTCTGAGGCTTGTGGAATCTGCTTAGATCACATGCTGTGCATAGGCCGACATCTAGTGGAAGCTTTGGAGTATTAGTTTGTTTTTCGAAACTCGAAAAAGGGCGTCGACACAGGGCGTGCCAGTAATACTATCCCTAGTGTGACGTCCACTGTACCCATGATCCCTCACGCATCTAGGACCCTCAGATTGTTTTTTTCCGCCATACTGGTCGGAAGCATTTCGCAGAGTTCCCTGGTCTTAGCCATACTTTTGCTAAATATTGTTAAATTTACCCATTTCTCCACCCCAACGTCGAGTCACCGAACTTCCACACTCGACGCCGGCCCGGAGAAGAATTCGACCGTCGACCGCTACATGACGGATTTGGGCCTAGGAAGGCCTCTGGCCTCAACCCGGGCCTTGGAAGACCGCTGGCCTCGGCCCTGCAAGTAGGGAGAGTGGGGGGTGGACATACTCTACACTCTTTTGGTATATAGGTACATTCTTATATATTCCTACACTTACAAGCCCGCTGCCACAAGGTGCGTATGGAGGGTACCCCTTTCCAATTCTGCCCCAAGTGCAACCGCAAATACCCTTGGGTCGACAGGCACGCCACGTGCAATCTCTGCTTGCCGAGGGACCACCCCGAGGCGAACTGCAGAGCATGTAGTAGGTTTAAACCCAAAACACTTAAGGACCGTTCGATCAAGCGTTGGGCTCACCACACCAGGCGTCAAGAGGCCATGGCAGCGGAGGGCGACTTTAGCGATGGCAGCGACGCCGTGCTTTCGGACGGCGAGGGCATTATGGCGTCGAAAGACAGGCGAGCCCAAGTCCCCGACCTCGGAAGGTCGTCCGGAAGGACTGCTATGGGGAAGACCCCCGGCGACACAAGCGCTTCCCACAGCACTTCCACAAAACACATGAAGTCCAACCGCGAGTTCTCGGAAAGAGGCACATAGAGAACGGTCCGAATCGGTGTCCTCTGGGCGTTCTCGATCAAGATCGCCGCATGACTCCAGGCAATCATCCACTGTTGCCAAGAGTGCCTCGCTCCCCAAGGTAACGGAAGTTCGATCGTCGGAGGATGAAGCCGACTTCCATCCCCAGACCACACTCCAGGAGTCGGCGCCCACAGACCGCGTTACGGCGGCTCCTGAACCCCTACCTCCACACTTGAAGGATAGGGACACTACCCCCGAACCTCGACGCCAGGCGTCGAAAGGCTCCGAAGGGGCAAAAAAACTGGGAAAACACTCTTCCACTCACGGGGAGGGGGAAAAACAACAAAGGAAGCAGCCTCTGCCTACTTTCACACCTTTAAGACACTCGCTCCTCATAAACAGACAGACAAGTCCAAGTCTTCTGCTATCACAAAGACCCCTACTCAGACCACCAAGTCTAGTCAGGATAAGTCAGAGAAACTTCCAGAAAGAGTCATCCCCAGTTCTAGAGAATGACATAGACAGGGTCATGTCAAGGATGTCATCATTGGCAGATTTTTACGCAAAAAACCCTGGACACTTTCTCTCTTATACTCCCGACAGGTCAGCACCCTCAGGCTCTAAGGATCCTATACCTCCAAGTAAAAAGTCCCGGTTTGAAACACCAACACGGTCTTCGGACCCCTTCTACGTACAGCCCTACTCTCAGTATCAAGGAGAGACAACCTTTTGTGAGGATCCAGATTTGGGCATGTTGGAAGAACAAACTGGTACGGGCTACTATGGGGATGATGAGGACCAAGAAGAGGATGAGGACGACCCGGAAACCTACAGAGTAGATTCCCCGGTAGAGAAGGAACCCCAGGTTACCAACTCCCCTGTCGACAACTAACCTCTCCTGAATGAAGTTCTGTCTCGAGCAGCTGAACTTTTCCACATTGACACCCAGGGTACTCAAGAGGAGAGGGACTTCGCCGAAGAGTTAGTGGGAGAAAGGAGGCCTGTTGCTCAGGCCATCCCTATCCTGAAGTCTATTCAGAGGAGAATAGACCCTTCACTCGTAAATCCTAACCTCACCAGAGCAGTGAACCCCAGGATTGAGAAACTTTTCAGGGCAGCCCAATCAGACCCACTGCATATAAGGGGGCATCTGAAGCCGGACTCCCTGGTTGTTACAAACACCCCTAACAGGGCTGGAACATCCTTGTCATCGTCCGAAGCTCCTCCCGACAAGGAGAGCAAGAAACTGTATGGTTTGGGCAGGAAAGTAGCCTCCACTTCCGCCTGCCAGGCAAGGATTGCCAACTCCACCACCCTGTTGGCCAGCTACAACTGCCATCAGTGGGAAGAAGTCGCGGCACTCATAGACTCCGCCCCAGAACCCTTAAAGAGCCAGTTGGCGCAAGTTTCGGCGGAGGGAAGAGCCGTGTCCGGTTGCGTTTTAAAGGCAACCTTTGATGCCGCGGATAACGCCGGCAGATTGATAGCAGAAGGAACTGTTATCAAGAGACGCACTTGGTAACGGCAGTCTGGATTCAAAGCTGAAACCCAAGCATCCTTGTTAGATAAACTGGTGGAGCCGGATCTGTTTGGTAAGGCGGGCGAGGACGTGCTGAAAAATGCCAAGGACGAGTATGAAACACTCAAATCCCTAGGCCAACTAACCAATAAACCCCCTAATCGGAGAGGGAATGGCAATTTTCGTCGCCCACGCGGCCAAAATTTCCAGAGAGGATCTAACTATTACCAGGGGCAGGGTACACCGTGGAGCAATAATAACCAACAGTCTACATTACGGCAGGGGTAATAAAAGAGGACGCAGAAAAGGTAGAGGCAGCCCCAGTAGATGAGGCGGCACGCCTCCACCAAAACAGTGGCGCTCCGTTCAGGGTCCCTTCTCACGCAACCCCAGTAGGGGGACGCATTTCCAACTTCACCCAAGCTTGGGAAGGGATCACATCAGACAGATGGGTGCTGTCCACAGTATCCACAGGGTACTGCATAGAACTGTTGGAGCGTCCCAGAAACCATCCTCCACGACAAAAAATACATTCCTTTGACCACCAGACGATCCTCCTCGAGGAGATCATCAATCAGCTAGCAAAGGACTCGATAGAACTCATCCCGGGACACCAGGTAAACAAGGGTATTTATACTTCCTTGTGCCAAAAAAAGATTTGACAATGCGCCCAGTATTGGACTTACCGCCCGCAAACAAGTATGTCAAGCCCCAAAAGTTTTGCATGACTACTCTCCAGGAGGTAATCCCCCTCCTAAAAAAAAGGGGGATTACATGGCAACATTGGACATGAAAGATGCCTATTTTCATATTTCCATGTTCCCAGCGCACAGAAAGTACTTGCGCTTCAAGGTGGACAGTTGGCACTACCAGTTCAAGGTACTGCCCTTCGGGATAGCTTCGGCTCCAAGGGTATTCAAGGTACTGGCGGTGGCGGCAGCACACCTACGCAGGGAGGCAATCCCAGTGTACCCTTACCTGGACGACTGACTCATCACTGGGGAGACCCCAGTAATTTGCAGAGCACACATTCAAAGGACTATCGACCTCTTCGAATTGGGCTTCTCAATAAACAAGAAAAAGTCAAGTCTGGTGCCAAGCACATCCAAACAGTTCCTAGGAGCTATCTTACACACTCAAGAGGGGTTGACCTTTCCTTCCGAGGAAAGAATTCAGAATATACTGCTGCAAATTCCACAATCTCAGTCCGGTCGCCAGATAACGGTATGCAAAGCAATGCGTTTGCTGGGCATGATGACGTCTTGTATTTACCTGGTCCCCCACGCGCGCCTGCGCATGCGTCCCATGCAGCAACGGTTGGCGAAACAGTGGTCTCAGGCAAGTGGTCAGTGGGACGATCTAGTGGTTGTTTCGCCAACACTTGTACAAAGCCTTCACTGGTGGACAAGAGAGAATCTGTCCAGGGGGAAACCCTTTTACGATCCCGAGATACAGGCGGTAGTCACAACGATGCATGCCTGACGGGGTGGAGAGCTCACCATCTCCACCACACAGCTCAGGGTCTCTGGACGCACTCAGTGGCCAAGAATCACATCAACCTGTTAGAGCTTCTGGCAGTATTCAGAGCACTTCAAGCATTCGAGCCCTACCTGTTAAATCTGTCAGTGCAAATCCAAACGGACAGCACTACAGCCATGTTCTACCTGAACAAGCAAGGAGGGACTCGGTCGCCAAATCTGTCTAAGCTTGCCCAGAAAATCTGGATATGGGCACTCAGACGGAACATCTTCCTGTCATCGCAACATGTTCCAGGGGATCTCAATTCCCTAGCGGATGCTCTGAGCAGAAGTCGTAGAAGATATCTTCTCTCAGTGGGGTTTCCCCACAATAGACCTATTCGCCACAAGCGAAAACAGATAATGCCCAGGATTTGCATCCAGGTTCCCCCAACCAGACTCCCAGGGGAACGCCCTGTGGATGAACTGGTCAGGGATGTTTGCGTACGCTTTTCCACCAACTCCTCTAATCAGGAAGGTGGTCAACAAGATGAACAGAATCGATGACGCTCGTCCTAGTTGCTCCCATGTGGGCAAGACAACCGTGGTTCCCACACTTACGCAGATTGGCGGTGTGCGAACCCATCAAACTTCCGGGCTGGTACAACCTACTGTCCCAGCACCAAGGTCAAACAGTGCATCCTCAAACCAACGAACCTGGCAGCATGGCTCCTGAGGTCATAGAGTTCGGACATCTCAATTTACCACAGAGGTGTATGGACATCCTAAAGGAATCTAGGAAACCTAACCCGAGAGACTGCTACTTTGACAAATGGAAGAGATTTGTTATCTGGTGCCAGAATAAACAAATCAACCCAGTTTATGGCACTCCTTCCACTATTGTTACATACATGCTCCACCTGCTGGACGCAGGACTGGTTTTTAACTCACTGAAGATACACCTGGCAGCCCTGGCAGCATACACCACTTCCCATAACAAGGTGTCGTGGTGGAAAGTACCAGTAGTGAAAGCCTTCATGGAAGGAGTAAAGAGACTTCACCCTCCTATTTCAAACCCACCACCAGGATGGGACCTTAACGTGGTGCTATCTAAGCTCATGGGCCCCCCATTCGAGCCCATGCACAAAAGCAGTCTCAAACTCCTGACTTTCAAAACGGCCTTCTTAGTAGCAATTACATCTATAAGAAGTCAGTGAAATTCAGGCTCTGTCAGTGCAAGATCCCTTCTTTACTGTCCATAAAGATAAACTGGTTTTACGCACACGCCCTAGGTTCTCACCTAAGTTTATTTCAAAATTCCACGTGAACCAGTCCATCGAGCTTCCGGCTTTCTTCCAAGACCCACAAAGCTCGGCTGAGTTGAAACTACACACACTAGATGTGCGTAGGGCGGTCCTCTACTATGTAAACAAGACCAGACCGCTAAGGAAAACAGATCAGCTGTTTGTCTCCGTAGCTACAGGCAGAGAGGGGGATCATGTCTCTAAAGGTGCCATTTCTAAGTGGATTATTAACTGTATCCAGCTGTACTACTCACTTTCTGAAAAGACTCTGCCTTTCACGCCTAGGGCCCACTCTACAAGAGGCATTGGGGCCACTCTGGCTTTCATTGCAAATGTACCCCTTGACACCATTTCCAAAGCAGCTACTTGGAGCTCTATTCACACTTTTACTCAGCACTACTGCATTGACACTCATTCCAAGACAGATACACAAGTGGGACAAGCGGTTCTAAGACATTTATTTGCTCATGACCCTTCTCACATCCCACCTCCTTCAGGTACTGCTCGCTAATCTATGCACAGCATGTGATCTAAGCAGATTCCACAAGCCTCAGAAGGGATACATTACTCACCCTAATCGTATTTCTGATGCTTGTATCTGCTTAGATTCACATGCGACCCACCCTTCCTCCCCTCTGAGAGAAGGCGCATGGATGCTTGTAGTCTTACCTTTCTATCTGCTTGGATTATCTGTACTCGCGCTACTCCTCATGCTACCTCATGTCAGAAAAAATACAATCTGAGGGTCCTAGATGCGTGGGGGATCATGGGTACAGTGGACGTCACACTAGGGATAGTATTACTGGCACGCCCTGTGTCGACGCCCTTTTTCGAGTTTCAAAAAACAAACTGTAATACTCTGCAGCTTCCACTAGATGTCGGCCCATGCACAGCATGTGAATCTAAGCAGATACAAGCATCAGAAATACGATTACGGTGAGTAATGTGTCCCATATTTTATTTATATTTTATTTATATATATATATATATATATATATATATATACATTCTCATTCTGCAACACGTGCTATGCTTTGACAATACTTATTGTCTCTAGACTGCCAATTCCTCCCACTCATACCGCATGTCTTCCTGGACCTATTGAGACCGCCCCCTTGACATCCCGGCGAAAAACGATCGCTCTCCAGGATCCTCCATTTTACCTTGGTTGTCACCATCCACATCACTTCGATCCTTGCCAAGTTGCCAGCGAGCACTGATTGCATAATTTTTAGTGACATCATCAGATCCTCCCTAGCAGCGGGTTGGAGAGTGGAAGCCACACTTCCTGAAAGTCCTGCTGCGGCAGGAAATGGCCAGAGTTTATATTAGTATATATTAGAACCCATTTTGATTAATAAACAATAACATGTTAACTACAATATACAAACGTGTAAGCTGTGTTTTTTCATGTGGTAAATTACCCTAAAAAGAGAACCTTGGAGCCTCAGAGAATAGATCTCTGAAGAGATTGCGACAGCTGATTGGCATTGAAACGTTCCTGTAAAGACAGCTTTGCAGATGTAGCTGCCATGCAATCATACACATCAATTGGTTATTTTTATACGTTCCTCAGTGTATTGTTTTAGAGGACAATGGTCTAAATATATCAAATGCCAAAAGGGACATTTGGAAAAACATATCTAAATTCCCTGGTACGATGATTATGAAAAAGCACAGTGAAAGTACTTTGAATTTGCAATCATTGCTAATGCTTAGTTGTATGTGCTTTTGTGAGCATCCAAAATCAAAAGGTCTCTAGAACTTAATGGGCTTCATTGCCAGTGCAGCACTGCAGAACAAATGGCAGTAAAGTTGTGGTGCACTTTAGGTTAGGTTAGAAATGTATATAGCGCATATCCATAGGAAGCAAGCAGTATCTAGGCGCAGATGAAGTCAGAATAGCGCACTTACGCAGGGAATTCCTACACATTTATATGAACAGATACGTTTTCAATTTCTTCCTGAAAACGACCATAGACTCAATCTGTCGAAGATGAGGAGGAAGGGAGTTCAGGTCTGAGGGCCGGCCAACGAAAATCGTCTAACACCCCATGTAGTTTTAGATGAGGGAATCCTCAATTAACCCTGATCTAAAAATCGCAAACACTGTGCTAATATATAGATCTTAAATTTGGATGGCAAACTGGTGCCACTTCATGAATGCATCTAAACACAAGACACAATAGTTTGAATAGCTATGGGGCAATGCTCTTGCCTTGGAATCAAGATGATGCAGAGCAACACAGGTTCGGTCTGTGGGTCTATCTTGTACCCCTATCTCTTCACTGCTTTTCCTCGTCTCTGTGAAGGACTGAATGTCCATTACTTCGAAGTAGAACAAGGGTAAGGTGCCTAATATAGGGGCATCAAAAATCATGTGATAAATGGGTAGAGACTATTGATGCAAAAAAGTCCAGTTGAATAAGAAATCACATTGTGAAAGTGCCCTACTGTCTCTACGTTTTTCAAATATCTCTGCTACAAGGCATTCAATAACCAATGCAAACTTCTAAAAAAAATAAATAAATAAAAGTGTTGTTGTAGTATTCATGATTAGGCAGCACAATAGCGATGCTAGTATTTCTTGTATTCTAACCCATGTAGAATGATTGATTGTCTCTTGTACCTGTGAAAATTATGTTGTAATTTGTTTTTTAACACTAGATCTTGAAATAAGGATACTGCTATATATATATATATATATAGAGTTTCTCTTGCGAGATTTAGAAGGTTTTGAGTTTTATTTATGCCTGTTGACACACGTCAACTTGGGTCTAAAAACTGGTAAAAACACAGAAGAAGGAGGAAGTCTGTGATTCCTATATGCATCATATCCTCACCCTATTACATCGGACCCCGCAACAACAAAAATTCTGGGTGTGATCTGTTGTATAACCGTGAATACACTAACCTTCACCTTTCCTTTTCAGGGGGTTGATCTGTATTATGCCTTACTCCTAGTGAATGTATATATGTATTGTATTATTAGTGTTGTGTGATACTTCTACCTGTTAGTCATTTTTCATAGTGTTGTTTGGCCATAAATGTATTTGTATAATTACTGTCTAAATGTAATTTGTTACTCACATTGTGTGTACTCATTGTGGACCCTTTACAATCTTACCACCTCTTGAGACTTAGCCTAGACCTCTCGTCACTGCCACCTTGAACTGGTGTGGATACAGCTCCCAGAGTTGTCCCTGTCACAATATAGATTGGCCTTCTATGCATCTGTCCACCATGCCAGAGTATAGAAAATCAGTCCTAACACTGAATACATAATGACATGGACCCCGGTCTAAAAATCTGCAATAGCACTACAAAAGAAAAAACATCCAGGTCATAGTGGAATTACTGAAGCTAAGTCGTAGAGGGTCCAGACAATGCTTGACAACAAGGACTCCAATTAACTGCTACAGTTAAGTCATCAGCAGGAGTGGAACTCACTTGCAAGCTAAAAGAGAACATGGACAGTATACACACTTAATTGAGTGTGGATCGAGACATGATGCCAAGTTCTGCTTTTGTCTGGCTTCAAATGGGCAGTTTATCTTTTTCATTGGTCGCCATTGTGCAGCACATCCTTATTCATGAATGTGAGCAGGGCACTAGGAGTCAGGCCCAATGGGAATCACTTTGGGGAATCAGGATAACACCTTTCAGAAGGGAATTCAAAAGGTGGAATATCCAATCACTTCATCTCATTTGGGGCACATCAGCAGATTCCAATGCATGCACTCATTATCTGGTTCGGTTCCAACACGAAGGTTATGAATCGGGCTTTATTGAAAAACTATTTTAATAATCTTCTATTTAAATGCGGCAAAGTTGGTTTCCAACTGAATGGCATTCATCATTTCCATGTTATATGTGAGTGTCATTTATACAATGCAATGTTTTCGATTGTCCACTGTGACATGCTTTGTTTACACAGCCCTTTGTAAAACGCCTTGTCAACAAAAAGAGCATATGTCATTGATTATGCTCACCGCATTGTCTGGACATACACTACGTTCCATGTATTACAGTCTCATACCCAAGACAAAAATGAGTTCTGCACTCACAGATCCTCATGTATAGGTCTGCAAGTGTTCTTTAATATGCCCTGAATGTGGGGCTCTATTTTCATCCTGATCCTCGCCTAACCTAATATGAGGTACAGAAATATTCTAAAGTCCGAAGCAACATTCCTCCTAACGTAGCCGCTTTTGGGTGGTGTCACGTGCCTTGTGCCCAGTACAGAGACACAGCAGGCCCCATATCCACCATAGGCTTCAATAGACGCGTATCATCCCATCTGATTCCATTTACCTGGCACCTCAAACGGTTATGGTGCATAAAGCCAGAAAACGCGCTGCGGTTTATCCATATTTACACTATGCCTTTTGTCATATTTATATGAGAACAGATTTCCATATTTCAAAACAATTTCAAGTAAATGTATAAAAGTGTGAACAAAAATAAATTGCTGCATAATCTCCCTGGTCCAATATTGTAATTCCTTCCTCGTGTGTTTTGTATACAAATTCGCTCTATCCGTCTGAAGATTCTTAATCGAGATTGTGCTCTAGTGTTAACATGCTATGCTAAATAAAGAGGCTCTATTTAGCACTGATGCGTTTTATTTGTCCATGTACCTGTTGTAGGCCCCCAACATTTTTATTTGTTTTTATTTGTGTTTTTGTTTACATGAAAACCTTTCACAATCAAACACATTTCAATATTACATAAGATTTAAAAATACATTATACAATAACATTACCATATTCGCACATTCTGATAGTCTGGTATTATAGCTCCCCAGCCTACTTTTTATACCAACAACTTCACTCACCCTTGTGATCTCAATAAAATTGCAGGAAGAGATGACACTTCAAGAACCCCTAGCCATTTGTTTATCGTAGGCAGCAAAATGTCCCGGCCATACATTATTGTTGGTGTTACTCCTGACTTGTAAAATCCAATCAAAGGCGAGGGAGAATATGAACAGAATTTAGCCTAAATAATCTTCATTTGGGTGATGAAAGAGTCAGTCCTTACAAATATTTTCTCTTCTACAGTAACTAAATGTTTTTGTGAAGCACAAATGAAGCCTAAGTAAACCAGTGCATGAACCTCATCAATTATCTTAGCATGTATCCTCCATGTAAACGTTCCCATTTTGTTTTACATTAAAATGCACTATTTCTCCAGGTTAATCACAAGATTTATTGGCCCACCACATTCAATGCCCTCTGTAGTCCAATAGGGGTCATATCAAAGAGCATTAAGCCATCAGCATAAGCAAGCCACCCTACCTCCAATGTGCCCAATCTTGCAGGCAAGGTAGCAGCTCTCTGTAGTACAAGCGGTAGGTCAGAGAGATATACAAGTTAAAAAGGGTCAGGCCAGTACACACCCCTGCCTTAGGCCAGTCTGTACACTTATCTCCCTTGACAATGCTCCCTCAGTATTTACACAAACTCCTACAGTGTTATTAGAGTAAAATGGGGGTAACATAGTTAAGTGGCCCGATGGAATGCCCCACTCAATGAGTTTACACCACAGGCAACCTCTAGCTACTTTATCAAAAGCTGCTGCCATATCTAGGCTTGCTAAGTGAAGTCGTTTCCTTCTATCATTTACCACCTTACTCTGGCAAGGTCCCCAATATTCATATTACCTTACCACTACTGTCTGCAAACTTGCTGGCTAAAAAGTAAAACAATGTTTTACTAGGATTGTGAATTATAATAATTGATCACATATAGCAACTTAAAAATCCTCTCATGAATTTCACTTATTTAAACAAATGCAAAACATTGAGGAAAAATATTTAATTTAACAAATGTATGCACAAATACAAAACTTTCTTTTCTTCTTTTTCATGTGTTTCATTAAAGAATGTTGTATACTTTAATCTAAATATGTTGACATTTTTTTAATGGAAACATTGTTTTGCAAAAGGAACTAAAAATGGAAAAAAATAAAAAATTGAAGAAAATAAGAGAAGTAATGTTTCTCCAGGAATCATCGAATCATGACAAGCCAAACAAAGTCCAATCGCTCCTTCAACCCAAGACACTCACCTGTGCATTGAGTTGACATGTACAATGTCTCCCTCATTCCTATTTGAATTCTACATTCTCTTGTGCAAGAATGCCATAATACATGTTCCAACCAGACACCTAAGTTGATTGATGTGTATGTTTTGCTTCCATGAACTGTTAGGCCGCAATTGCTGTTCTATTTTCTTATGTAACACTTATGCTCAGTCAATCGACTTGTCAGTTTACTGGTAGTTTGTCCAGTGTCTAACATCTGCACTAGACTTAACAATATGAACTGCATAAGCTGAAAAGCATGTGGTATATTGGCAGAACATGATTTTTGCTCCTATCTTTGCAAAGAGCATATGTTTTTTGTTTTTTTTGTAATGTTATTGCAACACGTAAACCCTGAACATAGGAATGTTCCCTTCTTCTGTGTTTCTTTAATTTGTTGAGTTTCAGTTATAGATTTCATGTCTGCTGACGTGATTTTCATCCAAATGTAAGATCAACGGTCTAAAATTAAATCTAAAGAAAACCAAGATCATTGTGTTTGGCTCTTAAAGAGAAAAGACATATAATTGGTGTATAGATGAGGGGATTTTAAATGTGGAGGATTCATATTGCTCCTTGGGTGTTACGTTGGCAAGCAATTGCCAGTGGTCAGCACATCCAGTAATGGTTGAAAACCATCTAAGGAATTTGATAAATGTATTCAGGCCCTTGATGCTAAGATCTATTCATCCATATTATATGGCAGTGAGCTGTGGGTAAGTGAGTTGTACCTCCTTGGACCGTGTACTTTGAACCTGTCTAAGAAAGCTGTTAGGTGTGATGCCCATCACTTTGGGAACTCCTCTTACATTAGAGATTGGGGTTTCTAACATATGCGTACAGCCTGAATTAAGGTTTTTACAACATTTCCATAGACTACATTCTGCTCCATTGCTGAATCCTAATCTCTTGAATGCAAGAGAAGAACTAGAGAAGGCGGGGAGGTTTGCCATGCATCCCTGGTACAAGGATTGCTCCATCCTGTGCAAAAAAGTGGGAAATTGGTTTTAATGAGCTGAGGAGTGGTACAATTACTAATTAACGATCCACAAAAGCCAGAAGGAGAAACCTTGTTCTTGCAACAAATAGTACGGTTAAATTAAGCTTGTTGGGGTATCTGAGGAGGGCCCGTCAGACCTACCATGAAAATTTCACATTGAGTGCTATCCACACACCGACACAGAGGCATCATTGCAATGATTCAGCTGAATGTCTTGCCTCTGAGGGAGCGGAGGAAGTGGCTGTTTAACTCAAAGCTCTGTACGCGTGGTTGCGGGACTGAGGTGAGGAGGACTTAACTCACTTTTTATTGTTTGCCCAAAATTCTTGGACCTGAGACGACTATGGTTTAAAAACCACTTTAAAGCTAATAACATCAGGCATGTCTCAGATGCTATGAATTTTGTTCCGTCATGTGCAGATGCATGTTTTATTAATGACTGAAGTAAACTGTTGAAGCTTTTAAACATTTGGCGAGGACATTTTAAGATCTTTAATATTCATTCTGTATTGTATTTTATGTACTGTTAATGGTGAAAAACAAATAGTGTTTCATATGACATTTTACAATGTCTCTCTCATTCCTATTTGAATTCTACTGTCTCTTGAGCAAGAATTGCTTAATACGTGTTCCAGCCCCCGACACCTGAGTCGACTGTATGTTTTGCTTCCATGAACGGTTTGGTCACAATTGCCGTTTTTATGGTCAGTCAATCGACTTATCAGTTTACTGGCAGTTTGTCCAGTGTCTAACTTCTGCACTACACTTAACACTATGAACCGCATGAGGCGTGAAGGTGTCCAGTCATTTGGTCGACTGAAAACTGGTCGAATGACATTTGGTCGACGCAATTCGGTCGAAAACCAAATGGTCGAATTTTTTTTAAAATTAAAATTTTATATTTATTTTTCGTTTTTTAAAAAAAGGGTTTTTTAGAAAAAAAAGGGGGTTGGGGGGACCCCCCCCAAAAAAAGGGGTGAAAATAAAAAAAATAAAAAATTCGACCATTTGGTTTTCGACCAAATTGGTTCGACCATCAGTCCAGTCGACCAATTTTTTTCGACCAAATGACTGGTAACCGCGGGAAGCATGTGATATATTGGCAGAACATGATTTTTGCTCTCATCTTTGCAAAGAGCATATGGTTGTTTTTCTTTTGTTATTGCAACAGGTACATCCTGAACATAGGAATGTTCCCTTCTTGTGTGTTTCTTTAAATTGTTGAGTTTGTTATGTATTTCATGTCTGCTGTCATGATTTACATCCAAATGTAAGAGAGCAATATTTCTTCACAAGTTCCACTATTCACAGGGTTGCTGGCCCAAGTTATGTTGTACACTTCATTTGTGTCTTGTTTTCTCTTCATACATCTCTTAAAAATCTTAATTTGTGTAACTGATTTCATCTTCCAGCCAGCTTCCACTAGCTCCTCTTGTGGACCTATGGTTGTGATTAATTTAAACAGTGGGTGTATCAGCTGGATCTAGGTAAATGGGTTTTCCAATGGATCTGTATCTCTCTGACAAATCAAAAAATGTCATCTATGAATCAGGTGCACAACCCTCTGACCAGTCAGGGGAGTCAAGTATGCATTGTCTTTTAAAATTTTACATGGTGCTAATAGCAAAAGATTGGGTGGAGTTGCGTCTGTACCCATCGATGTTGCTTATCGTTGTTTGTGAACATGTTTATCAATCCTGAAACAGTGGAATATCAGGGCAAATTATAATACATTTATTACGTATCAGAATGAACTCCTGTGATGTCTTTTCAAGTAATCGCCTGAAATATCAATCATGCATCAATCCCATCATTATGAGTATTGGTGCAATGGCTCACCTCACCAATCGTGCTAACTGTAGAGTAATTGTCAGTGGTCTCCAACTTAAGGTTCGTCATGCATGATTAGTTGAGATAGAAAATAACCTATTTAACTCGCACAACACGGGTTCAATTCTTTCTTTGCACTGTGATATATTTGGATGACCGCTGGGTTCACAAATTGTGTATGTTTCTTTGTTGGGCAATCACAGCAGGAATGGTGTTTGAGGATCTCATTTAATCAAGAAATCTGCTGTGGTTTTATTTGTATGTCCCAGACGTACTACCACTTGCATTATGTGACTCAAGGGTTGAACTATCCAGGGTGTCTTGTCCACGTTTTTTATAATACTTTTTTCAGAACATTACTGTTTTTGTGACACTTTATTTTATTCTGTTGTGATTTCATGTTTTGAGATTTCTTATGAGGACCTCCTATGTTGTCAGTGGCACTGCACCTCTCCAAAAAATGTTTTAATGTGGCATTTACACACGATCCAGTGGACCAGATCGGGAGTTATCGGCCTGGGGCCTGAGTTAAAGGCCCCAGCGGAGCGAGGGCCTTTAAAGAGTGTCCCTGGGCTGATAACATCCAATCTGGCACGCTGGAGTTGGTATCAAGGCCATTAGCTCCCCAAGTTACCAAAGCAGTACCCCGGGGTGTTAACGCATTTTCATTCATTGAAAGAAGGTATGCCGCATGCATTGCGTTCAATGAATAAATACTGTCCCAAGATGGCCACCAGGGATATGGAAGGCGGGGCTCCATACGGAGCCCCTCTTCAATTTCCATGGTGGCAATGGATCGGGAGCAGAAGCGCAGCAGCAGAGGGGTCATTGCCACCAAAGAAAACAGGTAAGTGGGGCAAGGGGATAGAGGGAACAATGGTGCTGCGGGCAAGAGAAGCAGGCTCCATGGAACACGGGCTGAGATTAGCGATTTCAGCCGACGATTCAAGGAACCTGATTGGCTACTCCTCGCACCCCGGGTGCTGATGTAATGCTCAGATCCCAGGGTTTTAATAAGCCTTACGTTTTAATATTCATTGTTGGAAAAGTATTTGTGCGCTGAGTGTGTTGTGGGAGTTTGGAGGCAAGTTTCTAGGGAGGAACAATTCTGAATAACGGACACAGGACAACTCCATGTTACGAGCTGTGATAGAGCCGCAACACCAAAGAATGTGCAGAGACCTTTCACAGAACAGCATTCAAGAATAGAAGAAACTGTTATGCAACCGCATTTGTCAGACATGATCATTGCCTATCTATAAGGCCCTCTCAACTGCCGCTTATCCATACTAATGAAAGTAATAGCAGCTTATGTTTATCTATATACAAAGAATTCTCCTCGAACTTTACACATTGGAGATTCATTTTTGATCCAATGAATGTTGAGAACACTGACGTTTTATATGAATTTCCCATGAAGAAAATCTTTGAACAAGTTTTTGAATAGAACAAGAACGAAACATGTGGGGTGTTGAAATTACTGTTATAAGTTAACAGTGTGTATAAATTGGACATTGTTTGTCTAATAGGACCTGAATACAGGTACCCGGTGAAAGAGTTGTCGTGCTAGCTGAGTATATTTCTAATAAATTGAATACTAACTAGCAAATTTTAACATAGTGAGGGCAGTAAAAACACTACCTATGTTCTCGTTATAAAATAACCCTCCCATTTTTTTTAATGAAAAGTTTGTATTGCTTATTATCCTGCACTTGTCAATTTAATATAAATGGTATTGTAAATGCAACTGACATTTTTTCTAGGTTTTAAAAAAAAAAAATGATAAAGTAACAATCTTTTTAAGAAGCTGTGTGATTAATAAAGTGTGTAAGGAAGTTGTCAACTATATTTTGGTATTACACACTAGGTATTTGTCATATTGAATGAGTACAATGATTAGAATGCTCTTGTAATAAATTGAGGTGTGCAATATTGCATATTGCTAAGAAACAGCATTGTGGTGTTGGGATCCTTTTTGAATGTTACATGGTTTGTTTTATTGTAAAATCCGAGCATCCTTATTTACCCTTTGTCTCTTTAAAGTTGTATTGGTGTGTACATCGTGCAAGAATTTATATCTCTGTTGGAGGGAGGAATAAAAAAAATAGCATCATGGGGTCATGCATGGTCTGAATATGCATTGTGCATTCCCCTAATCCTGATTCAAACATGATTTATGCTCATTTCAAAGTATATCACATTTCTGAAGTTAAGATGCACTTTGAAATAGGTAGAAATGCCCTTTGGCATACTGTTTTGTACAATTGCATGAAAGGTGGGAAAAAGGGTATCGGAATGTGTTCATCTATGATTATGAAGAAATATCAGATTTCTTTTGAGGACATCTGCACCTAGCCAAAAAAAGCTCCATTGAGAGAAACTACAATATAGGACAACTACGAACAGGTGGCAATTATACATGCAACCAACAGATCTATTCCCCACTTGCGCTGTTGCTCCTTTCCACTGTGTGCTTCCCGCCTTCCTTGGTGCTCTCCCTCCTCCACCTTTGCACTGTCCCTCCTCCCTCACTTGTAACTTCCCTCCTTACTGATTGTGCTCTAGCTCCTTCCCCCTTGGGCTGTCGCTCCTTCCCCCTTGGGCTGTCGCTCCTTCCCCCTTGGGCTGTCGCTCCTTCCCCACAGTTGCAATGTCACCTTTTCGCCCTCATTTGCACTCTTGCTCCTTCCTTCAAATGTTGTACAATACTCCTGTGTGCTATTGCTGGCCTAGCTTTCAACGATTGGATTTTGTAATTCTCCTTTGTGTTGCCATTTATTTATTATTCCACCCCCACAGTGTTTCCCTCACCCCCGCACGTCCCTTAATTCCCTGCCTTGCTGAAATTTCTTCTTCCCTGTGCTGTCATTCCTCATTCCACATTCCTTCCTACCAGGATAAATGTAGAATGCAATCAACTACAAATGTCAAACTTATTGGCATTGCCAATGCTTGTTTTACTTGTGTCGATTGATGGCACAACACTGTGGTAGCATTTCACTCTGGCGTTTAGCTCAATAGAAGGACATCAAATGTGTCTTAGCTCCTGAGGGCATACTAGCTTTTCAACGGGGTGTGATTGTGCATAAAGCCTTCATGGTGCCTCGAACTGCTGCATATCCCATGCAATGAATGTTGTTTAATAGGGTCTCCGCCTGCCAGATGCCCTGCATTTACTTTCAGCATAATACTGACCATGCAGCTTATAGTGATTTTGGGATTGCACGGATGTGTATTTGGTGGGGAACAAGCTTGATGGTAGGCCTGGCTGTACATACCTCTCTAGCCGCTGAGTTGCCAAAAAGGGCAACATCAGATATTTTTGTAAATTAATCCCATTGAAGTCAATAAACATGTTGAACAATTTTGTGGAGGGTGATAAACGTTTCCGTGGAGGATGATCTCACTGCATTCTATTGAATTTAGTGCCTGCTGTGAAAATACAAATCAGCTCAAAGCAGATGCCGCCATACAAATGAGGTTATTCATTAATTTTTGGTATTTTAGAACACGCCATGGGCTGAAACATTCCACTTTATAGCACAGAAAGTGGGAAGGTATGTGTGGAGAAAGTGGGGCGAGCAGGATGCCAGGTAGTAACTGTTTGATGCCTGTGGCAAGATAGCATGCTAGTTACCGTCAGTTTGGGATGTTGTATTTTTTAGTATGTGAGGAGAGGACTTCAAGTATCAGCTGTTTGTTTGTTTTTTTGGCATAAGGAGGAATCAGAACTCGTATGGCTCAGTGTTTGGAGGCTAGAGGGGAAGGCATTGGTGCTGTTGTCTGTAGGGGAAATGTAAAAACGACTCCAGTTTAGAGTAAGCATACCAGTTCCAATATGCAGTCTGGTGTACTGAATGTTAAGGGTTTTTTTTACTGAAAAAATGCAAATGTGATTGTTAAAAGGGATTTCTAGAATCTGGCCTGATGGACAGATTTTAAGAGGCCACCCATGTTACAGTTAACAGGGAACTCTGAGACCAGTGACGTCATTTGGGGGTCACCAGGGGTCGCAACTGTGGCCCCTGACCTCTCCCTTGATACCCATGAAGTCCCCTTTGCAACCTCTAAAAAACGTTTTGTTTTCTTTTTTTCTTCAAATGTAATCTCCTGGGCTGGCTGTGGCCAGTGCCATGTGGCTTTGTTTCTGGAGAGGCTGGCTTTTTTTCAGACCCCTTAAAAAAAAAAAAAACAGGGAGTTGCACTAGTGTAACACTTTGAGCAGTGACCCTAAATAAGAAAGAATAGGAATAACAAATAATTTGTCTTTCTGGATATCTATAGAATAATTGTGAGACTCAAAGGTTTATTTAAGGCACACTTCAGGGTTCGAGTCCCTAATTTAGGTGTTCTTAAACCCCCCTTGTATGTATATTTGTTCTATATAAAGTGCTTAAGTGTAAGTGCTTTATAATAACACAAAAAAGGTAGCAGGCGCCCCTCTCTCGAAAGAACACAGCATGTGAACCTGTTCATTGGTTTTTAACCACTTTGAGAGTTCGCAGCCATTTGCTTTTTGCTCGTTGTACCTTTCACAGATGGGAAATATTCCTTTGCATATCAGTCTTTGTCCCGCCCACATGGGCAGTCCAGTACCGAAATTCTATGACAAGTCCCTTCTGAACAAGAGTACCAACAGTAACCCCAGCAAAAAGCAGATGGATGCGAACTCTCAAAGTGGTTAAAATCCACTGAATACGTTATCATGCTGTGTTCTTTCGAGAGAGGGGCGCCCGCTACCTTTTTTGTAGCTTTATAATAACACATCATTATCATTTGGCCTTGGATGTCTGCTTGCATTCACAGTAATTTGGTAATATGGGCCTATACACACGGATATTAATGATACATATGGTGATCAATTCTTTTATGAAATGTATATCACACTATAGTGATATCCTAACCATATTTTGCGCTGTGTCCTTAATAATTCTATGTAAAGCCCCTTCTTGTTTTATCAAGGGGCGAAAGGTCCTGTTCCTTTGCATCCCCTGATGTCCCTTTGGGGTTGGGTCAAATTACATCACTTCCTGTGATGTCATCAAAGGTCAAGGGTCATGTGATGTCACTTCCACTACCACTGGCATTTTGGTGAAATGACGTCTACCTGAGAGATTAGCCAAAACCCAAACAAGGTATGGCGAGCAGTCAAGGCTACTCTGAGGAGAGATTGAGTGGGGTCTGGGCTCCACAATTAGTCGACATAGTGAAGCACACAATAATTAAATTTAGACAAGAATGTATAAAAATACAAATATGTATTCTAGGCATTTAAACATGGTAACAAATTAAACTAGCAGATGATATTGTTGCACAATACTCAATAATAAAGATATAACTATGACTCACCATAGGTTATTAAAATGCATTCAAATGACTTAAAGAATATAAGTGAATTAATGCAGTAAAGATGGAACCAAGTCACAAGTGAATTTACCTTACTTCAGCAGCCCAATCACGAAGAAGAAGGGGGCTTGTGCCCAAAACTCGCAGGAGCCACAATGCTTCTCTCCAGAATGTAGTCTGTGTATGGAAGTTATAATTGTGCTGTGTTGGTGAGTTCAAAGAAGATATTCAACAAAGTTACTAGGTAAGTTACTTGTGTTCTTATCTTAGTGGAATGGAATGTTACGATACAAAGGGACTGATTCCCAATATTATTTTATGGAGGGCAGGGGAGACAAATTGGTTTACGTTTTCTTACCCTTTGACTTTTCCAGATGACTTGATGGGTTCGACTGGAGGGTGTGGGGGGTAGCAGGAGGTTGGATTTCCCACCTGTTGGTTCCGGTGAGAGGTGCTCTGGATCTGCGGGTACAAGAATTCTTTCGGTCTGGTCCAGATGCACGATGCAACCCCTGCTGATGAAGAAATGCAAGATTCACTGATGCAGACCTCTTCAGGGCACTTAACAGGATGAGGGAAGGTGAGTACCAGTGACTGTCACCATACACAGGCGGCGGGTGTCCTTCCAGTCGCGGTTGAAGAAGCTTTTCTAGGATAGGGAAACTTAATACTGTGATGCGGAAATTTGCAATGAAGGTTACTTCTGCCACAAGTTGTCGACCACTGCAGTTCATGGTGCAACCCCCAAACGACGCTGGCGAGGTAGCCCTTGACACAGCTGCTCAGTCCACCGGGTGGTCCAGGGACAATTCCGAAGCCGCTGGCTGGATCCTTGAGACTGCACAGAGACTAGTTGGACCCACTAGTCAAAGGCCTGAAGCACAGCTCAGGGTCTCTGGAGATGAGGTCGTCCAACAGGATTCACTGAGCCAGACACAGGAAGGAATGCCAGGCCTCTTCTGGATTCATCTTAGATCTTCAGTCGGCTGTACGTCTATGTGAGGTTCATGGCTCCAACAATGATCTGTAGAAATGTCTGCAGGAGTCCTCTTCTTATCTAAAATCCAGCCTATAAATACAACCCCACCAATAGTAAGGATCTGCACCATTCAAACAGTCTGTAGTTGTCCATTCAGGGATAACTATTGGTATCACTGATGCCCCACACCTTGACTCTGGCACAATAGATGTGGGTTGGGACCAGGCTTACCCACTTCCTGGGCCACACAAAGGCAGCACTAGCCTGCTAAATCAGCAGCTTTCCCGGGCAAGTGCGTGACCTTTTAAGGGATTTCCTGGAAAGGCAGGAAGTAGGCCGAACTACAATATGGCCAAAGAACAAGCAAATTTCTCATGGCACGGCCATTTTAGGGCAGAAGCCACATTTAGTAGCATACGTGATAAACACGAATATGCAAATGAGAAATAACGCAAACATTGTCAAAATCTACCTGCTGCCACCAGCTTGTCTTTAGGCACATATAAAAGTAACCAAAAATCCTAAGTGTAAGAAGTTAGGGTGATACAAATGTATCCTTATTGCGCTGTCTTGTAAGATTCTGTGTGCAATGTAAAAAAAGTTACACAATTGTAAAAGATAAAAGGGAAATATAGTTTCGAAGTGCTGACAGAAAAGACTGATCAGTTTCCCCATAACAAATCAGCAAAATGCAAGAGAAGTGACACTTTAGAACCTTCCCTTCAAAATGTCAGTGTTTTAAAAAACAAAGAAAAAATATTGGGGGTCCATAGAAAGTATGGAGGGAAAGTTGCTAGAAGAGAAATGTTTCCTGATGGTGATATATTGCTAAACTTAAAGTGCCACCAAAATACTACAAATTATGAAATTTGGTGCAGCACAATGTCCTTCCTTATGCCACAATATGTTCAAGTGGTTGCTGGTATATCGTTAGGCTTTTGATCATATACATGCACTTGTTTGTTTTAAATAATTTCACATATAATATATCACAATGGGGTATTTGAATTTTCCAGAACTGTTTTGTTTAATTACAAGCTCATTCATGGCTGAAATGACTAATGGTTAAGGGTATGCAGTGATTATATTGAATAGAAAACTAAAGACATTTTAACAAATGAAAAAACGACAAACAAAAATAACTAATTTTGAAAAAAACAAAAAATGGGTTTGGGAGTGGGAATAGTGGTTTTGGGCGGTGAGGGGAAAGTATTACTAAAAAAAGGGGGTGGTTCGGGAGGGGGACCCTCCTAAAACAACAAAAAAATGAATGTTATTTTGGGTCAGTTTTTTTTCATTCGATGAAATCACATGCAACCATGGTAAAATACTCCCATCCAGCATGGTGGCTTTAGCTTGACTTTCAGAATATACTAAGGAAATGGGGGTGGGGGGACTCCTAGATCTAGGCTCATACCGCCTTCCACAATTGTATGCATTTTCATTCACAGGGTAGATTCAAATTAATATTGGAGAAGCAAGAGCTAAAAGCAGCTCCTGGATATCGAGCATTAACAGTGAGCAGGAGCTTCCACTGGGGAACTAGGAGCTAATACATAGTGTTCCGCAAATCAGACTTACACAAAAGAAGCAAACGTAACATTTTGTTCATTATGCATTATGACCACTTACGGTTCAAATGTAATATAGATGTGTTTAAATGCTCATTTATCGATCGTCACAAATGCACAAAATGAATGTCACATAGGTATGTATGTTCGAGATCAGTTGGCCTGGGGAGCCAGAAATAGCTTCTGGTAGCTGTTGGTGTCGAGCGAACTGGGCTCTTCTAAGCTGCTAGCAAGCGGGTGCTAAATAGATTCCAGCCCCCCCTCAATTTCAAAACCTCTGTAGTCAACTCTGTGAGGCCAATCCTAGCATTGCTCTTCGTCAATGAACAAGTTGCATGGGAAAGCAGAACAAGCGCATGCGGACTGCATGCTCCATGCCACGGCACACAACTAAATGCCTGTTGCATTCTGGCTACACCACATGAAGTAAATCTGCTCTCCACTTTACTCCAGAGCACCTAGTCTGCACTCCATATGGGCTCATACTGAATGTGGTGGCTGGCACTAGTCCCTCTCCTCACCCTTCAGCACCTGGGAAGCACTGGGAACCACTCTGCAGGCAGCTCAGAGATATAGCACTCCATTCTCCAACCCCTCCAAAAATATCAAGGTTCTGTCAGAGTAGGTCACGTGAAAATCATGGCACATCAGTGATTGCCAGGGGGCTGTGCTTGCTTGCTCCTGTACTGAGGTATTCCGCCTCTTACAAGGTCATTATATGGACCATAAAAATACAGCATGACAGTGCATGCAGTGCTATGTGGGGGGGGGCGTTGTCCTCATATCTAAGGAGATGGAACTCCTGGAGTTTAGGAATAAAAACGTGTAGTCCATGGACATAGTTGTGAGATCCTTTACCAGCACCAACTTGTTTTGCCTTCTCTGACTCCCTTCTTCCAACACACAGAACATAATCCTGTCAGACCAACTGCCCAAGGGTATGCAGTGATTTTACCAAATTGAAAAAGAATGACATTTTAACGAATCAAAAAACAACGAAAAAATATCGAATTTCAAATATATATGTATATGCATGTGGGGTTGGGGTAAGGGGTTAAATCTGGTGTGGATGCGGTTTTAAACGAGGAGAAATTGGGGCTTGGGGTGGGGATCTTTAGAAGAGAGAAACAAAAATGTGAGATTTTTTTCTTCGTTTTGGATTCGTTAAAAATTAATTCTTCATTGTTTTTAGTTATACTCACATGTAAACCTGTCAAAATGCTTCACTCTCATAGGTTATTACACCTCTCAATCTGCATACACCCTCCCAGGTTACCTGATGTCACTAAGATACAGCTGTGCCTCCTATCGGGAAATGCAACACTGTGGTCAACTTTGCTGACCAATAAAACTGACCACCAGGAGTGGTGCCACTGTCAGACAGGAGAAAGGAAGGGATTCACCCTGTGATGATGATGATGATGATAATAATTTGTGTTCACATATAGCACTTCATGCAGGATTCCTACAGCTTCTACATTTGGTAATCAGTATTTTCGACAACCACGCTTACCTCTACTAACTTTAGTTCAACTCCTGTAGGTCGTATGACCAACATACATACATATGTATGCCCGTGTTTATAGGGAGGTATGGTGTGTGAGGGGTGTTGGGAGGAGTGGGGAGTAGGAGTTACCAGGTGGATCCCAATTAAAAGAAAACAAATCATACACGCAACAGGAGTCCAACTTAAGGTAGGCAATGTAAATGTAATTGATGAAAACACATAGAACCGTTATTATCCTATTTCAATGGGACTTGATTTATGAAACTCGGAAGCGCGAAATACTATTGTATACTTGAGACGGGATTTGAACTTACAAGAAGCTGCAGATCCTGTGGAAAAACATGAATAATAGAGACACACATGCTGCCCTTAACTAAGTTAAACTGGGGCTGGACTATAGTTGACAGAGGGAAAAGGAACGCAGTCTCTCTCTCATATAACCTAGTGTGATCAGTGCCTTGGGTTACAGCTTCAAATGTGCACGTTTGTAGACACAGCAATAGTCCTTATTGTTCATGGTGCCAGAGAGAACGCACGCGCACCTGATCAACTCCTATGCAATTGAGAAACGCACAGGTAACCTTTTTGTTTTCGTCATAGAAGGAAGCGAAGGCTACAAAGGCACCCTGGGAGCGTGCTGACGTGCAATCCAATTAGTCATTTGTTTTGCAGAGTTGTCGCGGCCGGCCTCTTCTCAGAAATGAACTCTGGCTGTGAGATTGCACATTTACGGAAGGAGTATCTCCTCTGAGCCTCAATCATGGTGAATCGCTTGTTTTTGTAAACAAATGTGGTGGTTCCTGCGCGTTCGTGGCGCTCTATTTCTCCTGCGAATTTGCCCATGTGAAAGAAATTGTACATTGTTTAAGCGTGACGTGGGCTGCTGCTTTGCTTACGTCACTCTGTCCCACATGGCAAAACGTGCTGCTTTTGTAGGATCATTTCCCTTCTTTATTTTTAAATTCTTTATTAAACGGTATTGGCTTCATTTTGGATTCATTTGTCCAATAGATGTTTGCTTTTTGGGAGGCATCTGGAAAGAGAAAAGCCTGGCAATTACACAATATCCAGTGTGGTGCTGTGCATTACGGTGCAAATATCTCAGAAATGGTGCATCCTAGAGCCTTAAAGCATGTTTTTGCTTTTGAGTTGTGTTCCTCGCGTTGAGGTGCTTAAGATTTGCTTTATCTGGTCCTTCTATGACCGCATTGATGTTTTGCCGCTAATGTGTGAGGGGCTGAAATCCAGGAAAAGGTGTGGGTTGTCCAAATGTCATGTAGCCAGTAATGTACAGAGGGTCCTAACCAGTGGCGGCCGCTTTCATAGGGCAGGGGGGCGCCGCCCCCCCACCCAGGGCCAGGAGAGTGGGAGTGTGCAAACAGTGTGTGCCAAGCTGAAGTTGTGCAGAACAGATTCAGAAGTTCTTCTGAAATCTGTTCTGCATAATTTTTGAAATAGACGTGCAGCACAAATTCGTACTGCAAATAAGAAATATATAAATATCTGCCGCCCGCCACTCTTTTTACATCTTCATGGGCTGGCTGCCACAGGGGCGCGTCCCATTTTACGCACATTTTTTTTCTGTGTAGAGTGTGTGTGGAGCTTGCAGTTCCACGCACTCTACGTAACCCCATCACAATTGGGAGGCCGGCGGGGCGCTAGAACAGTGGCCCCACCAGCATTATATGTGCAAACAGCGCACCAGTGTCAGTTGGTGCACAGCAACAGAATGTTATTGGCTGTTTGCCAGCCAATGACATTGAGTGTGGGAGGGGCGATGGGCGCACGCTGCGTGCCTCCTTCACTAAGTCTTGAATCGGGCTGGTGTCCTGTTCAGTGGAAGAGCTGCCCAGCAGAGGCCAAGGCCCACGTGCACGGAGCACGGGCCTACCTTGCCATCTACTCAGTCCGGACCAGACCGCCACAGTAAGCCTTTAAATCATTCCCGCAGCCGGCTGCCCTGGGGAATTCAGAGCCTTTGCGCTGGTGTCCTGTTGCGTGGAAGAGCTGCCCAGCAGAGGCCAAGGCCCACGTGCACAGAGCACGGGCCTACCTTGCCATCTACTCAGTCCGGACCAGACTGCCACACTGTAAGCCTTTAAATCATTCCGCAGCCAGCTTCCCTGGGGAATTCAGGGCATAGTAGTTAGGTTCAGGACACAGGCAAATTGGTCTCCTTCACTGAGGAAAACTTGTGCGGAGTGCAGGCAAAGCATGCGGCCTCACATAAATTGTGAGTATGATAATCGTCGGCGTCTCTGGCCGGCCACGTAGCTGGTTCTGGGTATTTACTAAACGGCTCGACACTGGCCGCTGCGCTCATTAAGGGGCTCTGCTCGAGCCTATAGTCTGTTATAAATCACCGGCTGGGGTTATCAAGGCCTCTGATCTTTAACTGTACGGGGCGTCCAACTGTCTGCTCTGAAGCGTTAGCGTGGGTAAACTGTTGAGGATTAGCTGCCGGGAGTGGGGACGTTTGTTTCTGTGAGGACTGTTTAATCAGACTGTGTACAGTAGACAGTCCTTCAATTCCAGAGGCTTTATTACAGTGGTAACAAAATGGGATTTCTTGACCAGATAGGGCGTCTGAAACTAAAGTCTGGTAGGGTTTGGGATGGAGTCACTCAGGGATAAACAGGGTGCTTCTAGTATAGAAGCCCAAGATTGCAGAAACTTCGAGAAGTGGACAGCAATATGGGACAATGGGGACATTTCTAGACAAGCCAGTGCTTCTTAAAAGCTGCTAGGGCTGGGATAGCTCTACTCGCTCACACTGCAGTATTCAATTTCTCGCCCTTGGGAAGACAGCCCAGCGGAGTGTTGATGCAGGGCCTACCCGCCTGGCCTTGTGCAGGCGGGAGCAGGCTAGTGCCGACGAACTAGATTATTTTCAGATCACGGGATGGCCAAATTTCATTGGTCACTTGGCCTCTCCTTGATCTGAAAATCGAGTTAGTGTGGAATACTGATGAAGTGACGGTGTCACGTCTGCTTAAAGTTGCTGATATTCGTTCCGCGTTACAGCTAAAGCGGAACGAATATCAGCAACTTTAAGCAGCCTGGGCCTACGGTGTGCCATAGCTACTTAAAGCTGCTGATATTCGTTCCGCTTTACACCTTTTAAAACGGAATTATGAATATCGGCATCGTCAGACCTAGGGCGACCCACAGGCACTATTTTCAACAGTGCCAAGGAAGGCTCAGGCCAGGCCACCCACATCACCTCTTGTGCAGTAAGTGGTCACATGAGTGTGATTGGTGGCAGTTGCTAGACTAACAGCCACCGCTGTAACAGGGGCATGATGGCTAGAACTTCACTGAAGTTCTAGCCATCATGCCCCTGTTACACTGAAATAATAAATCCCTACAAAATGACTGCAAATTATTTATGTTGCCTCTCAGGAGGACAGTCTTTTCAATTGAAGGGAAACATTGCCACTGGTTTGTTTACTTACCTCTCCACAGACAGTAAGAAGCGGCCTTCATTTTCGTTGTTAAAATTCTCTTTTTTTACACAAGTATGGAAGATGTGATTGAATAGACACCACATGTATTTTAAATAGGTGCCATCGTCCTCTGTACAAAGAGGAGAGGTCAAGCATTCTGCTCGATGTACTTCAAAACATGCCATCACAGGGAGAGATTATGGTTTTACAGAGGCTGTGAACCGATGGCTTATCTAAGACACTTTTCCATTCAAAACGCAGTATGACATTTTTATTGCGGATCTTTGGTAAAGCAAGTATGATACATGTCATTACAAAGCAAGGCTGGCTGTTTTATACAACCAGACTAGCCATTTCTTATTGAGGTACGACATTTTGTATTTGGCATCTTTGATCAAGCATTTTAGTACAGCCAGTTTGCACATGTTTTCATACTGTGGCAGGGCATTTTTAATGGTAAATCTAACTGCAGTATGTTCTTATGAGGGGATACTGCCATATCTTGGCAGAACAAACATGGACAGGTTTTCTTATAGTATCATTACTGGCATTATGCACAAAGCAAACATTAGTATGTTCTTATATGGGAATAATAGGGTATAATGGTGCAGTCTGCATGGAAATGTATGGGCACAGCCAGTGTGAAAATGTTTTATACTGGCACATATTGCGCAAAAAGGCATCGTGAAAATGTGTTGCAGAAACGCTCCTGTGCACTGTTGGTGACTTTAATCTATTGGATTTTTTTCATGAGTTACCCTACAAAAAACAATTGCAAACTTTGGCTTTTTACCCAATTTTTCTAAAAAGTGTGCTCTAAATTGCACCATTTTCAACCCATTATTTCAGTGGGAGAACCCCTCCACCCCCACAGCCCTCATTCATTGGTTCGGGCTTCCTCGCTACGCTCGCTGTGCCATATCGGGGAGAAATATTTACGCCCCCCCAGTTAAAAAATGTACGGTCCGCCACGGGTCCTAACAGATAACTATTTCACCAATCTGCACCAAACAGTGTGGAATTGTCTAAGGAACAAACTAACAGATGTTCTGCTCTACATAGAGAGATTATTGAGTAATGTATCTGTTGTATCAATTTGTTGAAAGTTATTCATTTATGTTTAAAAAAAATTGTTTGGAAAGGTTGTACATTTACAACTAAAACAAATGGATATAAAAACTGTAAACTTAGACTAGAGAGATTATTTCACCAGCGTCACAAGGGTTTCAGACTTGACATTGCACAACCTTTGAAACCCCCTAAATAATTTCATATGCGAGCATAGCAAATATTCCTCAACCTGGTTGATGCCCAAACTGTTTTAACAATATTTATTTAAAATGTGAGACTGCAAGCTGTCAATAAATGAGTATTGATAATGGAGATACCACCTGGCTAACAAAGCTAGCAAAGCTAGCAAAGCGAAAGGCATACTCACTTCACCCAAATCAGTAATCTGATCGGTTAAGTCAGACATTGGAAAACAGTCTACAGTGTTTGGAAGTGGCCAAATTAAATTGAAAGTACATGCAGGATTATTATAGTTGTTCCAATTCCAAATTCTTATGTTTTACAACTAGACAACCCCTATCCTAAACATTTTGTTTGGCATAACATTGTGCTGTGAACTGGTGTTCAGTTTGTCGATTATCTAGAACATTTGGGAGTGCTTGGAAACAAACGCGAAGCTCAACATGTCAAGGAACAGTTTTGGTCAAATGGAGAAGTGAATAGAACTGGGATATTCTGTTTTCCAAAGTCTGCAACCTTGCAGCTATGTTGCCTTTGGCCCTCTGACACCGCTTGCTTGCAACGTAGTATGTCGTAAAACCTAGAATCAATACATGGTCCCCAGCTTTCTTCATTATTGTCAATTTGTTGTTGTACATTAGGCTGGTATTGTGTTTATTGCTATGCTCTCCTGTGCTGGGCAGATGGTGAGATTGGAGTACAGCAAGCTCAAGTGATGTGCCCAAGATAGCACAATTCCGATCATGTGGGGAAGCTGGGATTTGTTGCAAAGTCAACACGTTTGCCACTAGAACAAATCCATTTGAATTATTAGCCTGTCTTTTTGAAGTGCGTTATGTTGATGTTCATTTTGTTTCTTTGTGCTCCCACATTTGTCTGACAAGCAAAGAGAAGCACAGGGAGATAGTTATTTGTCCTAGATGTCACATTTCTGGTCAAGTGGGAAAAACCTATTAGAGGCCTGTTAATTTCATGTTTAATCCTGTCTAATCCATTCCTCTCAATAATTCCCTTCTCCTTATTTCCAACTCTCATTTCTCATTGCGTTGGACATACTCTGCTCCCCCGCCCCCACATCTTTGCTCTCCCCTCATCACTCCTTTCACTCCAGATCCTATCGTTTTCATTTGCTCCAATTGCCTCTGGTTGGTTAGGCATTTCTAAGGGAAATCTGACCTCTGAATGTTAGGTATGGACGAAACGTGGTGCTGTTTCTGTGCAGATCCTCGTGGTCAGCTCATTCTTAGCCTTGAATGTGTATTCTTGTGCCAAGAAGTAACTAGGGTTCTGTGAACAGTGTTCAGCGGATGTTTCCACCTGTCATCAATGTGCGTTTCGCTGATTGTGTTTCTGTTGAGCTTCTGTATTGCCTTAAGTGTACAGTCTGGTACTTGTGCACCCTTCAACGTTGGGACAGATGTACCAGTGCATGATGCTCAGGTTTTCTAGGATGGATGCCTGTCTGCAAAGTAACAGGTCTTACTGACGTAACTGTTTACGCAAGAAGGGAGGCGGCAGCAGTGTCTCAGCACCTTCATTCACTCACGGTGAAAGCCTGCGGCTACATGTACTCTTCTTTTGAGGTTCTGGCCCGAGGGAGCAGTCGGCTGGCTAGTGTGCAGTGCTTTGTGGTTTGGCTCTGTTGGAAGGGTACAACATTGTTACATTGCCAGGTTTTTTTTTTTTCCGCATCGTTTTTTGACGAAGATTTTTGACCGAAAAAACTCCTTGGAAAATGTAGTGGTCCGAGGTTAAGGGGACATAAAGGGGTAGGGGCCTCTGGGGAATAGGGACTAGATAATAGGGAATGGGGAGGAACACATACAAATAAAGAAAACATTAAATTCGTTTTTTGGCCGAAAATATTTGGCAAAATAATTCCACGAAAAAAACTTGAAGATCCAAGAACATAGAATCCTTTGGAAGACATTATATGTACATAGTCACTTAATGAATTATAGCCTGCATTGCTAGTGTTCTTATTGAGAAGTGGGCGTTGATTTGGGCCCCTCTACTGTGTCAGCAACCAGTTTGTTGATTTATCACCAGTCCGTGTATTAGGGAAATGTTTTTTTTTTTAAACAATTTTATTTCAATATTTTGTAAAATCATTTTAAATCAATGTTTTGATTTGTTTAGCTAATTACTTGTTTAACATATCATTCTCTGCATTTTTCTCTGAGGCACTGCATTCCCCTTCTTTATTACTCACTCTCTACAGTTCTGAGAGCTGTTGCATCAAAAGATCATCGTTTTAGGGCCTATACGTAAATCCTAAACATATTTTAGCTGAAAACAAATGTAGAAGACATGTGACAGCACTGTGACATATGGCCCTGACATGTAATTGACAGACGTATATCGTGCTAACTTATGATAAGAGGTTCTAGCAGTAAGATTGTAGAAGAGCTTCGGTTACGAAGATATGCTCATTCAGAAACGGTGAGAGCAGGGTAGAGTTGTGGAATTATTGCGGGAAGTGACGACCTCTCAATATACTTAGAGAACAGAGTGAGAATTGGCTATCTGTACAACATGCTCCGATTGGAAGAGAGATAACTAATGAAAGAAACATGGTCAGAGTGGTGGGCTAAGGAATGGGGGATGGAATTGGAAGAGGAAGACGGACAAGCTTATTAAGACCAATGTTGGATCTTCTATGGATGAGGATCTTGTATATGTTGAACAGTGTAATCCATTCTGGCCCCCATAAACCTTGTCTAGACACGGTTTGAGGATGGATATCACAGGCTAGAGATGTAATCAGGCGGAGGGAAACCTTACTCATATTTTTGGGGACTGTAGAAATATCACATCTTTCTAGGATGAGGTGACTAAAAACTTGGATTATATTCCGGGTAGACATACACAACTCTTAGGCGGTATTGTGACTTTCTGTTGGGATGGGATAGATGGAGATCTGACATGGGGTCAAAAGGAGTTATTGTGAGGTATGTGATCTGTGGAAAGAAACTAATATTAATTATTGAGGAAAAGGAACACCTCAACATAAATAGTATTTTGGAAAACAAAAATGAATCGCCTACTATTACATAAATGAGTGATGCTGAAGAAAGGACACGAGAAAATATGAAAACCTATGGAAGAGTTTTGACTAATGGATGATGAAGAATAAAAAAGTAGATTGTGATGAAGGTGTGCAATGGAGTAGCGGCACAGTAGACTTTAGCTTAGTCACCCTGCCCTCGAAAGATTTGGACCATTTTGTTTTCTTCTTTTCTTTGTCATTGTTGGATGTGTGATATGAGTCTTCTCCCAGTGTTTCGGTGGCATGTTCATTTGTTTTGGCATTGCAGCAGATGTCTATTATAGGGGATTACTTTCTTATTCTGTGAAAATAGTGATTCAATACATGCCTAAATGTATAACATTTGGTTTAAATACTGTTTGAAAACTTAATGAATCTAAAAATGTTTAAAAAATTAAGTATAAAATGTAATGTGTGATCGAACCGACCATCATGGAAAATAAACCCTACAAATCATAAATTCAGAACATTGATGCTACAATGAAAAGGGCTATAGAGCGAATAGGAAGATCTAAAACTAAAGTATCTACTGTGACCTTGTCAAGCGAGACAGGAGGAGGAGGAGTGTGGAGGGGATTGGCAGAGAAGGCAAGGTATTGATTGGTGAGAGCAAGTTTTACTGTGTGGTGAGTGCATGTAAACTGGGTGAGTGAGAGTGTTGGAGAAAGTGTAGATGGTGACTGGAATGTGATGGGGAAGTGAAAGGAGGGTGACTGAGAAGAAGGTGGGGTAGAGTGAAACTGGAGAGGGAGGTTTAGTAGTCGAGTAGAGAAGGAAGCGTAGTAGTGGGTTGATGGGAGAGTAGTAGTGGAGTGCAAAATGGAGGGAGGTTAATAAGGGAGTGGAAAGGTGAGAGAGTGGAAAGAGTAACATCTGAGGGTGGAGGTTGAGTGCAGGGCGAGAGAAAGGGAGCCATCAAAGGGACAGAGGGAAGAATCATGAGAGAAGGTGATTGGAATGAAGAGGAGTAGCGGGAGAAGGTAAGAATAGCAGCGAGAGACGGAGAGAAACATGAGGCGTGAAAAGGGGATAGAGTGGGGCTTGAGTGTCTGGAAGGCACAAACTGTACCACCCCTTAGAAGTAACTCAACAGTAGTATGGGTCCTACCTGGGGAAGTCTCAGAGTTTAGATGGGCAATTGCCTTTATGCCCTCACAGACAGCCGTTCAGAACCAGATCATAAGAGTTGACAACTAACCTGGGGAGTAGGGGTGCCTGCTTTTGGAGTGTCTCGCTTTCTCTAGGTTAGAGAAAGCAGGAGGTTCTTACATCCCTTGTTACAAAACTCAATAAAAACCCTTTAATAGCCATAAGGGAGCTGATGCGTTATTGGGGCCATCTGTGACACTAGCCATCGCAAACGACTGACCTGGTCATAAATTGATATGTTGTGCATTTAATAAGAATGGAGATTTTACCAAAAGTGTTGATGGTAGAGAACAAAGTGAGGCCAATAATACTTTACATGACGACAGTGAGGATGAGGAGAGGGGGGTGTTTATAGAACGTGATTTCCCCAGTCCTCATTTCCTGTTCAATGCACGTTCCTGTTTTGTTGAAAGTAGTGATGTATCGGACTTTGAGTATTTAGCTGAAGTTTGGCTGAAATCCAGCTAGTGATACTTTCTGGAACACTCACTCGAAGCTGAAGTCCATCATTAGCCAACTGCTCTCTGCTAGAGAGCTAATAGCCATTCACACAGTGGAACTGCCGGGGAGAAGGCTGCAGTCAGTAAGGGTGGAATTTGCAGCAGTCATTAAGGAAGTAGCTGTTTGGATACGGCAGCCTTTCCCTGGCAGAATTTTCCAGCAGTTATTTGCTCAGAGGGTCTCCAAAGGAAACCACTGGAGACTCTCCTTGAGCAAAATACATTCAGCACACTGGTCATGGCGTTTACATGATGCCACCCTCACTGGTTTGCAGAATGTATTTTGCTGTGCCATTTCCATAACATGCCTCAACCGCAATATTAAACCTTCTTCCGTAGCAACGGAGGTAGGAACAACATTTTTTCCCCATAGTGAACTAACTAGTGGGCCAGATATGTGATGTCATCAATGACATTTGTGATGTCATCTTTTATGCCATGGGTGTTAGTCTTATCAGTGCATGGTGGCGGCGTGAGTTATGGTTGCTTAGATTACTATAACTGCCGAATTTCAGGGGTTTTTCAGTTTTACTTGTAACCATAACGTCCCTTTAACGTTTTTTCATTGAATTGCATCGGTTTTTATTAGTGCAACTTAACCATAATGTCCCTTTTGACAAAGTTTTTTCATTGATATATATATATATATATATATATATATATATATATATATATATAAATTCAGTGAAAAAAACTTTGTTAAAGGGACGTTATGGTTCAAAGTAAAACCGAAAAACCCCTGAAATTCGGCAGTTATGGTGAGATAAAGAACCATAACTCGCGCCACCGTGCACTGCTAACACTAACACCCAGGACATCAAAGATGACATCACAAATGTCATTGATGACATCACTGATGACATCACATGGCTGGCTCTCCCTTTTTTTCCTTTACTGACATATATAAGCCACATAGTTTTCTTCAGTAACAGTCAGGAAGTAAAAATTGAAAAGGTACTATATTTGTAGACTTAGGGTCAAGTCAAATCATATGAAACATATACAGAGCGGAAGACACAGGCTTGAAAGAGCAATCCTTTCTGTGCATGAAGATAATCATTAGGGTTATCAGCACTTTCTCATAGTTTTATTTTTATTACTCTACCTTCCCTGTATATGCTCATATTTATATACATTATACTCACTCTCCTTTCCTTTGGGTGCAGTCACATCATGTGATACACATACATATGCTAAGTAGCAGCTTTGAAACAGAGCAATAGTTTCTCTGCATAAAGACAATCAGTTAGGTTGTGAGCTCTTTCTGCTACTACTTCTGCTTTCTTGTTTACTTCACTGTCCCTGTATATACTCATATTTGTATGTGTTGTTGTCTATTTGTGTTTTGTCTGTAATAATTATGTATTAAGTGGGTTTTATTATCTACTTATTACATGTTTCACAGTACGCAAAACTCTAATAAGAAAGCAGTTATCATTTCACTATTCAACATGGCAAGATTATGAATATGGCACCTTCATCATGTATGCTGCACACACTGCCTATGTTTCTGCATGAGCAGCTTAGTATACTGGATAGAACTTCATAATAGTTAATGTTATTTATATCAATGCATTGCTTAATGCACTAATTAGCTCATGATATTTATCCCAATGATCCTTGACAGTTTTTGGTCAGCATTATAAGAATCCCTCGTACAGAGTTTTTATGAAAAGTAAATGCACATGTGATGTCATCAGTGATGACATCAATGACATTTGTGATGTCATCTTTGATGTCCTGGGTGTTAGTGTTAGCAGTGCACGGTGGCGCGAGTTATGGTTGCTTATCTTACCATAACTGCCGAATTTCAGGGGTTTTTCGGTTTTACTTTGAACCATAACGTCCCTTTAACAAAGTTTTTTCACTGAATTTCATAGGTTTTTAGTAGCACAACTTAACCATAATATCCCTGACTTCATATACATGTAACATAGAACATACTGAACCCCCACGTAGATTTTGATGTCCGTGGACTACCGCCATGTCCGCAGACATATCGAGAATCTGAGCGTGGTGAATATAAATTTAAATAGTGTGCCCCATTTCCCCTTTGGAGTTGGCTTCAAAAAGAGCCTTTTTTTGGCTTTTTTTTACAGATGCTTGACAGACACCTGTTTTGTATTTTTTTTTCTTGTTTTTTTTTCTTACTTTACTCCTAAAATCTTCACATAACCTTCTCCAAAGCAACCCTTACATTCCAAAATAGAAAGGTATTTCCCGTAAAAGATAAAGAGATGCCATCTTCAAAATTAACAGTATTACTGGCATCAATATTCTCATTATTACAGAAGAACATACCAACTCTAAGCATGAAGGCACACATGCCTCGGTTGATGACACACCTAGCAATGTTTTGCTGAGGACAAAAAACTGAACTATTGTCCCATATTGCCCTAGGTAGTAGTCCAGAAAAAATTACTTTCGCATTTGGAAGGATCTTCATTACAGCTTGAACCAAGCGTTCCAAATCAACCAACAAAGTAGGGGCACTGACGTTGCCCAAATGGAAAGCACCATAGTGCAAAACTACCACATGCGGACTGTTCATCGTGGCCCTATCCTCACAAACTTGTACAATTCCCTGTACATTGCAATCAGGCACAGTGCTCCACACCACCTCCACTCCTTTCACATCAAAGTTCTTTTCAACATGCCTGCATCGAGCGTACTGTTATAAACCATGCACAAACATATCTCCAAGCACCAAAACCCTGGCTTTCTCTACTTCTGCCATCTTCACCACACAGTCTCTTTCAACACAAATCCACAGCCTCGACATCTGATTGGCTAATCCGTACAGTCTTCTTTCCATGTTGGATTTGCTGGAAAACCCCGGATGTAGCACGCCCTGTCCACGGACAGCCGCGGTGTCCCCGGACTGCGTAACTCTTCGACACCCCTTCTACCATTTCCACTTTACTCTCTGTGCCATTCCCTCATTCCATACAGCTAAGCAGTCACACAATACGAAGAACGTCCTCAGAACACCCCCATTTTGTTTATTTTCGAACATTTCAGGACAATTATCATTTCATTATTCAACATATTAACATTACAAATATTATACTTTCATCTTGTACGCTGCACACAATGCTATGTTTCTCCATTAGTAGCTCAGTATACTAGATAGAACCCCATAATGCAATGCTATTTATATCAATGCATCGTTCAAAGCACTAATTACGTTATGATATTTATTGCAATGATCCTTGACACTTTTTTCGCAACATTATAATAAAAATCCCTAGTACACAAATTTCATGAAAAGTAAATGCACATGTGATGTCATCAGTGATGTCATCAATGACATTTGCAATGTCATCTTTGATGTCCTGGGTGTTAGTCTTAGCAGTGCACGATGGTGGCACGAGTTATGGTTGCTTATCTTACCATAACTGGCGAATTTCAGGGGTTTTTCGGTTCCAACCAATTATAGACCCATCACAACGGTCCCTTTTCTGCTAAAGATCTTAGATAGTTCTGTATCTGAAGATAGGCTGCTCTATCTGGAATCAAACAACCTACTAGGCATGAGACAATCCGGCTTCAGACCGAAGCATGGTACGGAGACAGCCCTCCTTGATCTCAAGACCCAAATCGAGGATATCAAAGACAAAGGTAAACTAGCCATGCTACTACTACTAGACTTATCTGCTGCCTTTGATCTGGTTAATCACCAAATCCTCTGTCACCACCTGAAAACTGCAGCTCACTTCTCTGACATGGCCACAAACTGGATTCAATCCTTCCTGGTAAACAGACAGATGAGGGTATTCTCGCCCACCTCTGCGGCTGACCCTGCACCAGTCCCGTGCGGAGTCCCCCAAGGATCGTGCGTTTCCCCCACCCTTTATAATGTATTCACTAAACCCTTATTCGATGTGCTTGATTACCTGGGTGTTACCTACACAAATTATGCGGATGACACCCAGATACTCATCCCCATCACGGGTGATTACACTTTAGACTCAAAAGCCTTGAACGATGTCTACCATGTCATTCAAACTTGGATGGCCCAACATGAGCTCTGTCTCAATGATGACAAGACAGAGCTCCTCATCCTAGGTACTCAGCAAAGACTAAACAAACTGAACCCTATGTTTAGTTCCTTTAACATTGATGGAAACATAACTAAAGTTTCTAAAGACACAAAAACACTTGGAATCTACCTTGACTCCACCCTCTCCCTTCACAGACAAACCAATGCAGTTGCGGCCGCCGCCGCCTATACCTGCAAGTTGATTACAGCCTGTCGTCCTCTCCTCTCCTCACATAACTGCACTACCCTGGCTAGGACCCTGGTCATGTCTAAACTTGACTATTGCAATGCATTGTACCAGGGCACTAACCAGTGTAACCTAGACAAGCTCCAAATTATACAAAATAACGCCATCAGGGCAGCCCTCAATATCCCCAGATCTGCACACATCTCGGATACCAGGAAGAACCTTCACTGGTTGTCAGTCACCCAAAGGATCTCACTAAAATCGCTTGCCCTTACCTACAAATGCCTGAACAATCTGGCCCCCACGTATCTCTCCTCACGATTCACGATGTACACTCCAGTCCGATCACTTAGATCTACCCTGAATCAGAGCCTAACGATACCCAGATACAAGCTCCAAACAGCCGGTGGGTCTAGCTTCCCAGTCCTGGCAGCCAAACTGTGGAATACTGTCCCCTTGACTATCAGAAACCTCCCCTCCTTCAACCTTTTCAAACACAAAGCCAAATGTTGGCTCGCCTCCTCCAATGCCTAAGATTCTTACTAAAACGTGTTGCAATAACATCAGTAAGGATGCATTACTTGACTTTCCATGTACCACCTACACATGTCTATTTCTATGCCTTACTTATTGTTGATATATCATCATTGTATGCAACGTATGTAACCATTGCCTTAAGAAATGCGCCCGGTAGCCTCCGGGCCTGGTCTGCGCTATATAAATAAAATAAATACAAAAAATACAAATACAAATTTAATTGGAACCATAACGTCCCTTAAACTTTTTTTATTGGCACGCAAACAATAAACAATGATGTAGTGTAAACAGCAAGTTCTCACAGATGGCTTTACACAGAATGTTGCAAAGTAAGCATTTATGCTCGTTCACAGTGAAGGTCAGCTGCTTCCATTTTTTTCTCGCGGCCCGGAGAGGCCCACGACTCCCAGTATAAGGTTCTATTTTTTTTTTTACCTTGACAGACAAAGATTGTGCTGAAAGACTTCTTTTGAAGAAGTGTAGCAAAAACGCAAGACACGATAAAGATGAAATTTCTGAAACAAAACCACTTTTGTATATTATATCACTTTGAGGAAGATCGGTGGCACACGCGGAGTCGTATTTTGGGACTGCACTTCAGTTGTACAATGGAAAATGCAATTATAATGTAAGTAACCCTTTAGATTATTTTATACCGAAATATAATAACAATAGCGTGGCATTAAAGCCTGGTCAATTTGTACTTGTTCGTTCAATGTGGCATATTGTTTTCTACCACACACTATCACTGCCGAATTGATCCCCTGTCGTTTAGAGGGCTCTGAAAAAGGCAGACGACACAGGATGGGTTAATAGAAATAATTGAACCAATCTGTAGCCGGTCAAGCGCTCTACTCGCTGTGCCACTTCACTGTAACCGGTCAAATGGCACAGCGAGTAGAGTGCTCGCTTTGACATCCGTGCACAGCTTGCTAACGCAGGTTCGAATCCCGGCACGGCCAAACTCAGCCTTTCATCCTTCCGTGGTCGATAAATGAGCACCACACACCGTGGGTAAAAATAAGCAGGGCTGAGATACCTGACGGTTCTTAGCGCTATATAAATGCGAAAATATTATTATTTTATTATCAACATACTCTGTTGCACTATCTTCGCTAGCAAATAGTTTCACGCCCTAATAAATAAAATGAATATTTTTAATAAAGATCGGCTGGTGAGACTAATTTATGTTTTTTAAAACAGGTATGTTGCCCCAGTTTGCCAATGTCACGATTTTCAGACTCCAGCGGATGGATTGTTCAACTGCCAGGTGCAGCTCCATGTAAGCAACTTCATGACCCTCACCATTTTATGGGACAATCGCCAAGGACCAATATGCCCTTACGCAGTACTAGCGGCTAGAAACAACATACCAACCATTATGGTGGTCTAATGCCTCGTTGTTGGAGCAACCTTCCGATTATCAGTGCGACCATTTACTGCTTTTATCATAAACCAACAGCCTATCTACCGCAAAGGAACAGCGCGTTGCTCAAAATAAACTTTTGCTGATCGACAGCAGAGACAATTGCAAATCGCTGAATATTCACTAAACATTTCATGTGAAATAAATGTACTTTACCAAATGTACAATCCTGCTGTTTACTTTTAAACCACATTTCATATTCCGAATTGTGGCGCACTGTGTCCTAAGCTGATCTAACACCCTATGTACCGCAAAGGAACATCGCGTGGCTCAACATGAACTTTTGCGGATCGACAACAAAGACCAATGCAAATCGCTGAATATTCTCTAAACATTTGATGTCAAATAAATGTACTTTACAAAATGTACAATCTTGCTGTTTGCTTTTAAATCAGTTTCATATTCCGAATTGTGGCGCGCTGTGTTGTGACATAATGTGTGTTGTCTTCCGGGTTCTGTGTAAAGTCGCGTAGGACTGGAGACGACTGTGCCCGTTTGATGACGCACCCTGTAACGTCACAGAGAGAGGCGGGGAATATGAATGCTTTCATAATGTCAGGCTCAGGGGCGAGAGATATGATTTAGTGTCAAAAGCAAGTCAGCCAGGTCAATAGCGCCAGTCATAGGATTATTACATAATGTTGGCGCACACCAGCCGGATTTATCGTTTCTTTAGTGGACAAAAAGTCGGGTGAGGCCCATAGGAAATTGTACTATCAGTGGACAAAAGGAGGGTTCGTAGAACACTTTCAACCTGACAATGAACAATACAAACAACGTTCTCAGAACACCCCCATTTTGTGTAATTGCAACCATTTCGGTACACCGCGAGTGTTCTTAGAACACATTCAACTTGACAGATTACAATACGGACAGCGTCCTCAGGACACCCCCAGTTTGTGTATTTACGAACATTTAAATACACCGCGAGTGTTTTTAGCTCAATTTTACCTTCCTTGCGAACAAAAAGGACACATACTCTGTCCTCTGAACACCCAACCATTTAGTTTATTTACAAAATGTCAGAACAGCCGTGTTCTCCGCGGACAAATCAAACACAACACAAGCGTATAGCATATAAAAAACAAAACATTAAACCTATCTCAAACTCCCCCACCCTCCCCAAACATTCTTAGACACCAACACACTCCACTAAATACAATTTTTAATCCAAGTTTCACTGTGCTGTCCACGGTCGATGGCGAATACAAGATGGCGGGCGCCACAGAAAATCTGACGCGCTCCATGCCCCACGCCGTCCAATCAGCGAACATGTCACATGTCTGCGGACATGACGCAAGCCCATGGGCCAATCTGGGTGCTGTCCGCGGATCGAACAGGGAAATCTGTCCGCGAAGCGAACACAGATATCACTAATTATTTTGCCTTACATTTTGATAATTTAAAAAAAAACTACTGGACGGATTTACACCAAATTGCAAAAGCACGCTTTCAGGACCAAGCCGCCGCTCCTGCCGCAAATTTGCTGTAAATCCGTCCAGCGGTTCGGGCTGTAGCCATGCGCAAAGTTTTTTCCCATTATGTCTATAGGAAAAAACAAAAGTTTTGGGACCCCCCCCCATAACTTTGCCCCCCCTGGACCAAACCTCTCCAAACTTTGCAAATAAATTCAGACTGGGACATATACTTTCTTCGCAAAGTTTGGTAAGGATTCGTCCAGAGGGAGCGAAGTTATAAGCCACCCAAAAAGTGTTCTTCCTATGGAAACACCAACTTAACCATAACTACATGGACGCTACCGCGTCCATGTAATTCAGTGAAAAAACGTTGTCAAAGGGACGTTATGGTTCCAAGTAAAACCGAAAAACCCTTGAAATTCGCCAGTTATGGTAAGCTAAGCAACCATAACTCGCGCCACCACCGTGCACTGCTAAGACGAACTCCCAGGACATCAAAGATGACATCACATATGTCATTGATGATATCACTGATGACATCACATGTGTATGTACTTTTCATGAAATGTGTACAAGGAATTCTTATTATAATGTTGCAAAACAAGTGTCAAGGATCATTGCAATAAATATCATACCCTAATTAGTGCATTGAACGATGCATTGATATAAATAGCATTCTATTATGGGGTTCTATCTAGCATACTAATCTACTCATGCCGAAACATTACATTGTGTGCAGCGTACAAGATGAAGGTATAATATTCGTAATGTTAATATGTTGAATAATGAAATGATAATTGTTTTCTTAATAGATTTTTGTGTACTGTGAAATATGTAATAAGTAGCTAATAAAACACATGTATTACATAATTGCATTACTATGGACAAAACACAAAGACACAAGAACACATACCAATATGGGTATATACAGGGAAAGTGAAGTTAGCAAAAAAGCACAGGTAGTAGCAGAAACAATTCATAACTTAACTGATTATTTTCATGCAAATAAATGATTGCTCTGTTTCAAAGCTGTTATTTACCCTATGTATATGTATCACTTGGTGTGATTGGACCCTAAGGAAAGTAGTGTGAGTACAATGTATACAAATATGACCATATACAGGGAAAGTACAGCCATAAAAAAAAACAGAACTATCAGAAAGTGCTCATAAGTCTATTGATTATCTTTATGCACAAAAAGGATTGCTGTCTTTCAAGCTTGTGTCTTCCCGTATGTATATGTTTCATATGATGTGACTGGACTCTAACAGAATTACTGTAAGAACCTACTTGAAGGATACGTCTACAAATAAAATAAAATATTTAGTTTCTGACTGTTACTGAAGAAAACCATGTGGCCTAGATATGTCAGCAAAATAAAAGTGAGCCAAACATGTGACGTCATCAGTGATTTCATCAATGACATTTGTGATGTCATCTTTGATGTCCTGGTTGTTAGTCTTAGCAGTGCACGGTGGTGGCGCGAGTTATGGTAGCTTAGCTTACCATAACTGGCGAATTTCAAGGGTTTTTCGGTTTTACTTGGAGTCATAACGTCCCTTTGACAACGTTTTTTCATTGAATTTCATAGGTTTTTATTAGTGCAACTTAACCATAACGTCCCTGTAACATATTTTTTTTTTTTACTGAATTTTATAGGTTTTTATTAGTGCAACGTCAAGATAACATCCTTTTCAATAGATGAAGACCACTAGCATCTTAGGTCCTCAAAGTGGGAACCCCGGGTGGTTTAAAAAAAAAAAGATTTCCTTGCCTGCGGCGTCCCGGTGTAGGAAGGAAAATCTTTTACCAAGATGGCCACCATGGAAAGGGAAGGCAGGGTGTATAAAGAGAACACAACAGGGCATGAGCAGGGGGTGTGGGGGGACAGGGGAGACACATGGGCATGAGCGGGGGGTGGGGGGAACAGGGGAGACACATGGGCATGAGCAGGGGGTGGGGGGAAAGGAAGGAAACACAGGGCATGAGCGGGGGTGGGGGGAACACGAGAGACACGGGGCATGTGCAGCGGGTGGGGGGAACACGAGAGACACGGGGCATGAGCAGCGTGTGGAGGAACAAGAGAGAGACTCGGGGCATGAGCGGGGGGTGGGGGGGAAGGGGAGAGACACGGGGCATGAGCGGGGGTGGGGGGTAATACAAGGGAGTTTAGGGGCATGAGCGGGGGGTGGGGGTAACAGGGGAGACAGGGCATGGGTGGGGGGTAACACGGGGCATGAGCGGGGGGTGGGGGAAAGGAGGGAGACACACGGGGCATGAGCGGGGGGTGAGGGGGAAGGGGAGAGAGAAACGGGGCATGAGCAGGGGGTGGGAGAAAAGGGGAGAGACACACAGGGCATGAGCGGGGGGTGAGGGGGAAGGGGAGAGACACACAGGGCATGAGCAGGGGGTGGGGGAACGGGAAAGAGAAACGGAGCATGAGTGGGGGTGGGAGGAACACACGGAGAATCAGCGAGGGGTGGGAGGGAACATGGGAGACACGGGCCATGAGCAGGGTGTGGGGGGAACAAGAGAGACACTAGGGCCTGTGCCTCACCGCCTTTTCGTGGCCGACGCAGCCCACATCTACACTGTGCAGGCAGCAGATCCCGCTCCGATAAACAAAGATGGCTGTCTCTGAAAATAGACGCACTGCACGCTTCACGGCAGCCAATAGAAAAGCACGTCAGATGTCCGCAGACATCATGCAAGCTGCTTGCCCAATCACCGTCCTGTCCGCGGAGCGAACAGGGAAGTGTGTCCGCGAAGCGAACACAGATATCAATAATTTTTTCTGACCTACTTTTTGGTCATTTAAAAAAAAAACTACTGGACGGATTTTCACCACATTTCCAAAAGCACGCTTTCGGGACCAAGCCGCTGCTCCTGGTCCAAATTTGGTGAAAATCTGTCCAGCGGTTTGGGCTGTAGGCGCGAGCACAATTTTCTTTTCCCATTCAGTCTAAGGGGGGAAAAAAAAGTTTTGGGACCCCCCCTATAACTTTGCCCCCCCTGGACGAATCCTCACCAAACTTTGCAGAGTGGGCCATATACTTTTTTTGCAAAGTTTGGTGAGGATTCTTCCAGGGGGAGCGAAGTTATAAGCCGCCCAAAAAGTGCTCTTCCTATGGAAACACCAACTTAACCATAACTACATGGCCACTATAAAAATATAAACCTAACGGGAAACCTGCATATCCTTTTGTGAATGATGAGTGTGATGTGTCACTGACTTGTGCATTATGTGTAATTCTGCATGGGGAAATGTGGACAATTGCCATACATTTCCCCTTCCATGTCAAAGTGGTGGCAGCAGGTGTGCAGAAGTCTTCATAATGCTGCATTATATCTCGCCTCACACATCACATGGGCCATTTTAACGTTGGGCAGTATCATACAGAAGGACGGGTTCTCCTCCTTTCCCCAACCTCTTCTTGCCAGCCCTTTGCGCCTTCTCTCAGTAACCCTGCGCCATTTCCCTCCTCCGATGAATACTCGAACATCAGCAAGACATGTAAAAAGTGCTGATCACTTTAAAACAGCCAAACTATCCCTCCATGTCCGCTGCCTTTTTCACTTCCTTTGGAAGCTGCGGTCGAAGACACCAGGGATTCTTGCCATCCGCTTGCTGGCACCTCTCATTCTGCACCCCATTCTGCAGGACTGCCTGCTCTTCCAAAAACACCCTACCCAACAAGGAGCACTACACCTCTTGCAGTGTTAAGCAACTACAGCTCTTGTTTTATTTAAGGTTTTGTAAGCTTGTCAAAAAAAGTCCCAGCATTGGAAAACTGCTGGGCAAGAGTGTGTTACTGCTGCTGCTCTGTAGTTGCTGGGAGACCACCCGAAGTGGTAAGCATTATTTATGCAGAGGGGAATCAACATCCACAATAGAATGCAACCATCGGAAAAGGTAAGCATTGCGTATGCAAGGCATAAAATAAGCAGTGCTGCATAGCAATTTGCAACGCAGTTCTGTAGGTTTGCTAATTAAATTGACACTTGTATAGCACAGTTACTATATAAATTACCCGGTTCAATGAAAGCAGAGTCCAGCCTGCATTCTTCTATTCTCCTTAGGGCTTTCTCCACCAGGGGTGTTGCTAGGTCTGGAAAAGACCCGGGGCTACTCTGTTGTCGGAACTGTTGAGACATCGGGGCTAGCTAGACCTTTGGCTGTAGCTCCTGAGATTCTATCCGTGGCTACAACCAAAAGACCAGGCGCTATAGCCTCCTTAGCCCCTCCCCCTCACCCAGCAACGCCTCTGCTCTCTACCCTCTCTTCGCTGTTCACTGCAAGTTCAAATAGGCAAATGGTCTAATGGAGAGAGAGTGCAGCAGTAACCATGTCCTGCACTCTGAAAAGTGCCAAAGGCCTGTGTTATGGTGCTAGGCAACAAGTTATTTCTTTTTCAACTAACTGCAAACCAGTGTCCATTCATGCAGCTACCAAATGTCTTACTTCGGTGGTACACAAAAATGATGTATTTGTTAATATTTTTTTGTTTTGTGTACAAATAATTTCTGGTAGCAAACTTTGCTAATCACTTTTTCAAAACTAAAGTGTGCCTTGTGTATGCGATAATGGAAAGATATGACAGGTTCTGAGTGACATCTGATAGACAACGAGAGCAAAAGTTAAGTTGTTGGTGATGTCACTTAGTAATTAGAGGTGAAATGCACTTTGTTGTTCACAGTGAAACAAACATAAATATGTGCTGTTTCTTTCCATCCCACTGGGCCTTTCCCACCACTGCACTACCCCCAATAGACCAGAAGTGGAGCGACGGAGTGGGGAAGACATGAGCAAACTAAAGGCAGCACTCTTGACACACTCCTTTTAACGTCCTTGTGAGGCTCATACACAATTCCCCCACCTGAAAAAACAAATAAAACACCTGGCCTCCTTCCACTCACCCTCAGTTACTTTCCGTAGTTCTTGCCCCAAAGATGTCAAAAAGAAAAAAAAGCTATCCTGTCACCCTCACCACTTTCTTGTGTAGCCGCCTGCCAGTCCCTACTGGATCGAAAGAAAAGTAAATACCTGCCATCTTGCACCCTCCCCAACTCATTCATGTAGCAGCCTACCCTTTGCCCCTCCCCAAAATGGAAAGTGCATACCGGGAATCCTGCCATACTCCCAAAACCCATTCAGTAATGCAGGGCAGACACTGAGAGGTAATTCCCCTTGACAGAGGCGTAAACAAGGTGTGGCCTGAGCTGGCAAGGCCCACCCACAATCTATAAAGGCCCACTCAGCAGCGCATTTACAGATGTTAATGATGTCACTGCGATGGGCTCAACTACATTAGCCTCAGGCCCCACTTGTTAGACACTCCCGGCTACGCCTTACAGAGCCCTACTTTTTCCTTTTTTAAAAAGGAGCTAATATACGGCACCTTTGGGGGTGCCCTTAACGCGTATTATGCATATTTTTCTTGTATAAGTTGGGTATTTCTCAGATGGCAGCACCACTTTTTGATTTACTGAAGGTTCAACAACACTTTCGTAAATGAGAAAAGTGGCAGACTTTCTAGAAATGGTTGCAGTGATACCGGAAGCAAGCTCCCCCCCCCCACACAACGATATATTTTAGCAGCTTTTGCAGCTGGAATGCATGCCAGCTCCCCCAATCCCTCCACCACCTCAGAATGGTGGTGCTAGAAACTGGAGGGGAGTATGTAGGCTTTCCACACCACTTTTCCCTCCTGGAGCTCCGAATCGGCCCCTGAGTCTGACCTGTGAGTCCAGCACTTTCAGAGAGCAACGCTGCCCTCAGTTGCGCTGCCACTGTTAGTGGCCTGCTGCTGAGGCTGGCACTGGTTGTGCAAACCCCACTCGAGACTTCCCTGCTTCCCTTCATGCAAAGGAAGGCTGCATTGCTTTGCATGGACACCCCTCTGTTTTCCTTTTATAACTTTATTTGTGTTTTCAACTAGGTGATGCCCCAGTCGAGTAATGCTATATTTAGAAATAGTAATTAACTGGTATTTTCATGTCCAATTCACTGAAGGACTCATTCAGGTGAACATATCGACAAAAATAGCTTCTTTCATTTGAGAAAGCATGTAGGAATTTGAAGAGGAATACATCATTGGAAAGCATCTATTTGGGATAATGGCATGGAATTGAAGCCATACTAATGCAGTTAAACACATCAGGGCACTGTGCACTTTGATACCTTGTCTTTGTTACACACTGGCTAGCATGGGCACAATGCATAATTATAATAGCAGCAGATGACGCAATGAAAATGCAAATGCCTGATGGCAGTAGATGATCGGATCCGCCGACGTGGGCTTGGCTGCACATCTATTTCCGACGGCCCATCTTAAAGAAGGGCCTTGCTGTGAACTAAGCATCATAATATTGACCCCAATGTGCTTGACAGGAAACTCTTTATACATGGCATGCTTTCTAGATCTGTAATAGCGTAATGTGGTCATAACGCACTGCTCGATCTTCAGTCTGAGATGCTGGGCATCCTAGATAGGGTTAAGGCAGACCTACTGATTCTAGTGGACCTCTCTGCAGCTTTCGATTTGCTGGACCATCGGAAGCTCTGCAAGGCCCTGAACTCATCAGAAAACTGTTCTCAAGAGGCTATCGACTTGGTGTCATCCTTCCTCCAAGACAGATGCTCCAAGATCTGGGGTGAGCACGCCCCATCAACTAGGCCAGTAGATTGTGGCATTCCACAGGGAGATAGCTTCTCTCCCCTGCTCTTTAATCTGTACCTGCGCTGCTTATTGTACCCTGCTAACCCACCTAGGCCTATGTTTCGCCGATTTCGCTGATGATGCGCAGTTGGTCTTTGAGCTTAGCGGAAACTACAGTCAAGACAGCGAAAAGCTAACAGCTATATACAACTCCATCGAAACATGGATGAAGGCAAATTGGATGTGTCTTAATGGCACCAAGACTGAGCTAATGACTTTTGGCTCATCCTGTGCCAGAAAAACACTTGACTCTCCTTATTCCTCATTTAAAATCAGAGACGTCAATCAAAGTCTCAAAAGTAAAGACACTGGGCATTTACTTACAGGCCTCAATGGGTGCTGAGGCCCAAGTCGCCTATCTCAAAAGAAATTGCCAATACCACCAAAAACTCCTGAGAAGCATCAGTTCTTTGCTAAACCAACAAAATAGCACAACAATCGCCAGAGCCACTATCCTCTCCCGGCTTGATTACGGTAACTCCCTGCCATTTGGCACAAGCAGAAATTGCATAAAAAAGTGCCAGTAATTCAGAACAATGCCATAAGAACTATACCTGCCAAAACCTAGAGATAACATATCACAGGTGACAGGAGATACTTAGATTGGCTTGCCATAAAGGACTGTATCGTATTCAAATCGCTGACACTAGTCCATTGTTGTCTACATGGAAATGCCCCTGCATACCTAAAGAAACAATTCATTTGGTATGAGCCAAAAACGCACCCTTAGATCAAGAGACTAAG